>NC_136240.1:8217500-8840000 GCF_053564925.1 Oryzias latipes
CAAAAAGCTGCGTTGAAGTTTCACAGCAAGTTAGTTTTCCGTGACGTTTACAGATGGGAAAAAAGTGTTCTTTATGAAATGTAAAAAAATATGGTTTGATTTTAAGGAATCAACATTTATGTATATAAAATTTACCCAAAATAATTACAACATTTAAAATAAGTTCTGTGTTTTTGTTTTCTAAAATAAACCCAAAGTGATGTCCTTAATAGAAAAGTCTGCTTAACGTGGAATCTTGGGGAAAAGCCAATAATGTAAATTGTTCCAAAAGACAGAATAAAAACATTCAAAGAAAAGATGCTCAGTTGTTTCAACATCCACATGACAAATAGAACAACAATTTTCAGGAATTCCAAACCGTTTTCTAAGTACCGTAATTCCTTGGAGGGGTAAATACCTGAAAAGGTTTTAAAGTGGACTTCCTTGGCTTTAGGAGGAATGGGAAGTTTTAAATATTAAGTGTGTATTTGTTTCTTTTCTGAATTATTAAAATATTGGGTTATATCATAATTTGGATTTGAGATGTAGGGAAAGGACGTTTCATTAAAATATTCTCTGATTTGATCGTCATTTGTTTGATAAGTTCAAGGATACCTGCAGATATTACTGCGATGAACAACTCAGTAAAGTTAAAACTGAGGGAACATTTTATGTTTTTCATTTCAATTGTAGAAGTCTACCAAGAAATTTTAATAAAATTAAATCTTTTTTGGACACATTTAAAGGAAAATTTAAAGTAATTGCTCTGTCAGAGACATGGATAATTAAAGGGAAGGAAAATAATTTGAAAGTTGAAGGTTATGATTTGTATTTCAATAGCAGAACAAATAGGATTGGAGGGGGAGTTGCCCTTTATATTGACAACGGTTTAAAATGGAAACCGGTAAAATGCATGACATCTACTATTGATGATTTAATGGAAAGTGTTGCTGTGGAAATAGAGTTACAAAAAAACAAAAATATGACTGTTGGATGTGTATATAGGAAACCAGGATCAAAAATTGAAACTTTTAAGGAGAATTTAGAAGATATGTTAAGTAATCTAAACCAACATAAACAATTAATAATTTGTGGAGACTTCAACGAGTCTGAGATCTTATAGATCTCATAAAGCTTGATTCACATTTACAAACATCTGATTTTTTCGATTCATTATATAGTAAAGGACTGTATCCTTTGATTACAAAGCCTAGCAGAATAACAACAACTAGTGCAACTTTAATAGACAATATTTTCACCAACATTTTGGAAAGTCAAAGAAATTGTGGGTTAGTAATTAATGACATAAGCGATCACTTGCCTGTATTTGCTATATTTGACTTCAGGTTGCCAAAAAAGTCAGCAGAAATCCACCAAATATACAAAATGATGAAACTGTGAACGCTTTCAGAAACGATCTCATAAATCAAGACTGGAATGAAATTTATACGGATGATGTAAATGGTGCATATGAGGCTTTTCTAAAACTTTATTTAGATCTTTACAATAGACACTGTCCAGAAGTTCTAAGTAGACCTAAATCTAAAAATAACAGAAAACCCTGGATAACAAAGGGCCTACAGAATGCTTGTAAAAAGAAAATCAAACTCTATAAGGACTTTTTAAAATTAAGAACAGCAGCAGCTGAAAAACGTTATAAGGTTTACAAAAACAAGTTAACAAATGTATTGAGACAAGCTGAGAAGAAATATTATCATAGGATTCTGTATGAAAATAAACATAACATAAAGGCTACGTGGAATATTCTGAATAAGGTCATAGGAAATAAGTCAGGATCAATAGAACTACCTCACTTCTTCCTTAAAGACAATGTGGTCATCAAAAAGCAAGAGGACATGGCAAATGAATTCAATTCATTTTTTGCAAATATAGGACCCAATTTAGCAGAAAATATCACATGCAATATACAATCAAAAGATATTATTGAAAATAAAAATTGGATTTCCCATTCTATGTATTTATCTGATGTGACTGAAAATGACATTTTGACTACAGTATACAAACTGATAAACAAGACCTCAAAGGAGAGTGACGGGATTGACATGAAATTAATAAAAATGACCATAGATTGTGTTGTAAAACCACTACATCATATCTTTAATGTTTCACTTAAATTGGGAATTTTTTCTGAGAGGATGAAAATAGCTAAAGTTATTCCTTTTTTCAAAAATGGAGACAGACGTACTTTTAATAATTACAGACCAGTATCATTACTTTCTCAATTTTCAAAAGTTTTATAAAAGTTGTTTGTTAACAAACTAGACAGCTTTATTGAAAAAAATAAATTGTTAAGTGAGAATCAGTTTGGGTTTCGTTCTAATAGGTCTACAGATTTGGCTATAATGAAAATAGTTGAAGAAATTTCAACAGCAATGGACAAAAAGAAATACACAATAGGAGTTTTCATTGACTTGAAGAAGGCTTTTGACACCATAGATCATTCTATCTTGATTTCTAAATTATATTCATATGGGGTTTGAGGAATCGCCCTGAACTGGATCACCAGTTATTTACAAAACAGACAACAATATGTGCAGTTTGGAGGTAATAAGTCTGATCTCATGAATATCATTTGTGGAGTTCCAAAAGGCTCAATTATAGGACCTAAACTTTTTATTTTATATATAAATGATATTTTGATATTTCTAAGTTGTTACAGTTTGTTTTATTTGTTGATGATACTAACTTTTTGTCTTCTGGGGATAATCTGAAAACCTTAGCTAAAAGTATTTAAATGGAAATGATAAAACTCAAAATGTGGTTTGACTACAATAAACTGTCTTTGAATGTAACAAAAACAAAGTTTTTGGTGTTTGGTAATAAAAACAGAACAGAAGTGACTTTGTCCATTGACAACATAAAAATAGAACAGGTGTCTGAATTTAATTTTTTTGGGATTATGTTGGATGACAAATTAACATGGAAATCTCATATATTTTATGTAAAAATAAAGTAGCCAAGAGCCTTTTTGTTCTGAACAAATCCAAATATATTTTACCATGTGATATTATGCATATGTTATATTGCTCTTTGGTTTTACCTTATTTTACATATTTGATTCAAATGTGGGGAAATACATATGAAACTAATATAAGGCCCTTAATTCTATTACAGAAGAGAACTATTCAAATTATTCATGAAGCTAAATTTAGAGATCATACAAATAAACTTTTCATTAAGTCAGGTTTATTAAAACTTAAAAATGTAATTGAATTGCAGACCTTATTAGTTATGTTTAAAGCCAGAAACAGAGATTTACCTGAAGACTTACAAAAGCTTTTTATTTTCACCACAGGAGATGAAAATCATTGGAGAAAATTTGATTTCAAACAACAGATTGCTCGAACAACACTAAAGCAAAAGTGTTTGTCTATAGCAGGGGTAAAAATGTGGAATTCCCAGGAGAATCAGTTAAAAAGTTGTCAAAATATTATTCAATTTAAACGGATGTCTAAAGCTAAACAAATTAGTTTGTACAAACTTGACTGTTGAATGGAATTTTTGGATTGCATGTACTAAATGAATGGAATGTATTTACTGTTTATTTGAACTGTATGTGGTGAAATCTGAGCACAGGTGATGGTGTGAGAAATGTAAATAGGATGCAATGTTTAAAAGGGAGCAGACAATTATAAGAATTGTATTCTTCAATTCTGCTCCCTTCCAATCATGAAAATGTTTTTAATAGGTAAAACAAACATGTAAACATTTGGGCATAAATAATTTTTATGAAAGGAACAAATAAATAAATGAATCGTTGGGGAGTTTGGCAGTTGCTATATTTTGTCCATCAATCAGAAGCTTGGGGACAGTAGGATGTCTGTAAATGACATTATGAAACAGATCAGAAACTGAGTTTACAACATTTTAAGGAATAGTCTTAATTGTTTTTTCAGAAGTTTTCTGTTTGTTAGTAAACCATACTTAGCTGTGAAATCATCAAGACTAGCATGGTCATTAAGTAGATAAATTAATGACCAAATTCCATTTTCAAACCATTTTGACGTGACCCACAGAAATGAACGAGAAAAGAATACTTAGGTGTTGTCGTAAAATAAATATGTTTCACCCTGTGGACAAATGTACGTATAAACGTTTATTTTTTACGATTCAGAGCCCGAAAAAAACACAGAGCGAAAAAAGCAAACTACAAACTGCATTTTTATGAATGCCCTCTGAAAATAAATCCAATCCACTTTATTTATATTCCACATTTCTCAAACAGGCAGTTTCCAAAGTGCTGTACAGCAGGGGTCACCAACCCTCTGCCCGCGGTCGCCCATGCGCCCCCGAGCACCCCTTTTGGCGCCCGCAGGGCATGCTCCAAAAATAGCACTGCTCATGTACCAAATCAATATGTTGTGGCGATCTGGGGGTTAGCAACGCCTTCAGCTTTTAAGACTTGTGGGAAGTGGGGAATCTCGGGTGTGTTAAATCGCTCACCATAAGTGAGGGAGCTGTGAGCAGAAGTGAGCTTAATGCTATTTGGCTGGTGTGAAAATTGAAGGACATATATGATTGTCCACTAACTTATATGAGTTTGTTCTCAACAAACTGGGATTGTGCTTTGCATGGGGCACGGGTAGCAGATTCGGACATGTCCAGTGTAGCCACCACTAAGTAAGAGGATAGTGAACTAAGATTCGGGATGGTACTGGCCTGGATAGTAGAGGGTGGCAATTCAGTGCTTGCTATTAGTAATTGTGGCACTTTAGTTTTGCTATCGTGAAATATATGGCACAGTATGGAACGGCCTGAAACTTGCAAACAGCGCCCCCGCCTTTGAGAAAGAGGTATGCGTGTGTGAGGAGGAGAAGGGGAGGGGTAGTACCAGCACAGAAAAAATAAAATAACTTACATGACTTCCGTTTTATTTATTTCTGAATCTAAAAGATGTTTTATTTTGAAAAAATTGCCCAATTCTTTGTTACATCCGTCTATGTCACTATTAACGCAGAACAAGGTGCTCTTCTCAATCACGTGATAGGTTACCGCTGAAATAAAACCCAGGAGCTAGCAAATAAAATAATCAATTAAATAATCAAATCCCTCTGATATGTTTCACAAAGACACACACACACACAGGACCAGAGACACACACACAGGACCACACACAGGACCAAAGACACACACAGGACCAAGGACACACACAGGACCAAAGACACACACAGGACCAAGGACACACACAGGACCAAAGACACACACAGGACCAAGGACACACACAGGACCAAAGACACACACTCACGACCAAAGACACACACAGGACCAAGGACACACACAGGACGAAAGACACACACACAGGACCAAAGACACACACACAGGAATAAGGACACACACACAGGACCAAAGACACACACAGGACCAAAGACATGACTTAAAACACTCCACAGAGGGCGCTGTTCTGACATGCGATGGCAGAGCGTTCCACAGCTTATGGCCGACAACAGAGAATGCTCTAAATGGTATATTTCTTGCTAGAAATGTTGTCAAAAATAAAGATTTGTCCTCAAAATATCTTGTTTTGTGGGATGTTCCACCGAAAAATGAACGAGCAGTGTTTGTTCACGGCAGCCAAAACCTCAAAAGTCACGTGATCCTGAGAAGGCTAATAGAAAATGAAAATGAAAATGAAACGTATTCATCTCACAATTTAGGGCCCATTTTTGGGAAGCTGCTACGTTTGTCCATGTTGTTCACTCAGAACAAAGCCACAATGTAAAACCGCCATAACCTTGTTATCCCAGGACATTAAAGACTAACATTCATTTTAAGCATGCTGAATAAAAAACATTAGCACTATTGGAATGTATTATTTACCTGCAAAATTTGGACAAGCCGTACTCAATTTTATTCGTTTTTTGTCATATATTAGTAATACAGTACAGACCAAAAGTTTGGACACACCTTCTCATTCAAATGAATGGGAAGGTGTGTCCAAACTTTTTGTCTGTACTGTATAAAATGTGGAAGTAGACTTTATTTTAGTCACATAAGATGTAAACTGTTACCTCACCTTTTCTGGGTAATTCCAATATTTTTGTTTTGTTTTGTTACCACCAGAAAATGTTGGACACAGTCTGGGTTTTCTCTGCACCTTCATGCTTCTGTTATCATCCAAACAACAGTGTTTCACTTCTTTAGGTCAAAAGACAGTGATATGAGCGTGGGGGGAAATCAAACTGTCAATCACTGCAATAAAACACTGCAGTATGATTCTCCACTTTCTTAGTTGTTTTGGGTTTTGGTTGTGACCCACCCGGATCTGCAGGCCCTCCAAGGTTCGGTCCCCGGATGTCTTCTGTTCAACCCGAGTGTCCTCAGCATCTCTACATCTTCTGGACCAGATATGAGTCATCGCACGCGCGCGTGCACAGCGCCGCCGTTTGACGGGCTGCAGAAAAGGCGCGCGCAAAAGGGGGGCGGGGGGCCGCCGTTCCAAACGCTCCGCAGCATCACAGCATGTCCGCGTGAAGCAGCTGCGCGCGCAAACGTCTCAAGCTCAGCTGATCGTGTGCACATCGGAGCTTTTCAGATTCGGATCAGACCCGATCCACGAGGAAGAGGAGCTGCCTTCATCAGGCAAACACGGAGGGATAGCGTGCGCGCCAGACCCGCCCAGCAGAGGTGAGACACACGCGCGCGAACTGATTTGGATCCAGAACCGTCGACATCTCTCACCTATGCGCGTTCAAGGCTCGGGAGCACTGTAATGCCACAAACACTTGCTCACGTGATCGGCTCCTCTGCGTCCCCCGATACCTGCGGCTCGTCTTTTCCGGCTTTTAAAACACAGTGTTCTGTCACAGGTGCGCGCGCGCCTGTGAGCGCGTGCAGTCTAGGCTTCATGCTGCATCTTAATCCGCTGTTGGCATTGTGAACCCCCCCCCCTACATACCCTCACAGTTGCTATTCGGACCCCCCCATGCCACGAGGCTCTGTAGAAATGCTTGTTTGTTGTGGAGGGGCCCTCAGGGACCGCTAACCTTCACTCAGGTGAGCTTTCACCCAGTGGCGGACTTAGCAGTGTGGGGGCCCCAGGCGAACAATATCATGCAGCTTCTGTCTGCAGCGGTTATAATCATTTTTTCTCTCAACCTTTTTTTTTTTTTTACTCCTTACCTATAGGTTAAAACGTCGAATAACTTCCTTACTGGTCCACTGTTAGACAATGTTAATGTCAAGAATCCAAATGTCTTGAGAAGAATTTCAAAATTGAAATCACATCTAGATGTTAAAAAGTGGTGGTGATGGTATTTTTACTTGGAAAAACATTTTTAGTGGGAACAAATTACGACTTTCTGTCTTTTCTTTGACAAAATTGGAAAATGTTCCTGTATATTTACTTTTCATTAATTTAGATGAGATTTTTAAAAAAAGCAGATGTTCTTTTAAAACATAATACAAAGGGGTTTCATTTTCAAAAACCTGTTATTGTGAATATAAAATTTCCAAGTATTAAATAAAACATTAAGAACTAAATCAAACATCACCTGAGATGAGTCCAAAAAGCTTTTGTTGTTTTTCTAAATGTGTATTAAAAGGAAATTTTGAGCAACACAAACAGTAAAAAATCCTCCCAAAAACATATATATGCGTTCATAAAACAAATGATTTATTGTTTATATCGATATCACATAAATCTTGTTTTTCTGCTTTATTCTGTGTTTTCAGTTCAGCTTCACACCAGATCTGAAGTGAAATACATGAACTATCATGTAGAAAAGGAGGATATGGAATAAAAATGTCTAGAATGTGAAAAAAAAGCTTTACATTATTAGAACACGTTAAGTAAACTAAAGTGACAATCACTCCGACTTCACTTGGGATTGCGTAATCTCTCGTGCAGCAGAGTTCGCAGTATCGCGCTGAAAGTAAAGAGGAAATACACAAAAAGACGATTTTGAGGATAAAATAATAAAAAATAATTAGAATCAAACTTGTGAATTGCATTTGGAACAGGTAAGTGTGAACACAAATGAAGATGACAGGTCAAGCGCTGCCTGTCACCTGCCTCTCCCCAGACTGCACTACCCTGCTTAAGATGTATTTCAACCAGGAACTAAAAACTCCCAAACCGATCCTAAACCTGCCCAAATTATGTCCATCCACCTAAAGCATTATTTGCCCACAAAGTCAGAGTAAAAACTGCCCTATTGAGCAGGAAACCGCCCAGTCTGGAAAAGCTAACTCTGCTGTCTTCTTTATTTTTTTTATTGAACAAATGCAGAATACAGAAAACACAAAAATGCAGCATTTATGCAAATATATTGTACGAAACAGTTCTGAATACAGAATAAACTTGTTATAACCTTAACAAAATCTTAATTAATAAGGAAATTCACAGAAGGGAAAAAAGATATAAAAAAAGAAATAAACGTAGACAAATGGAAATGCGAGAGTAAACTTATGTCAAAAAGCTGCCTCTGCTCGCTAACTGGATTTGCTGTTGACTAGAATATACCATTTCTGCAGAAGGATGGGGGAGGACCAAACACTTTTACATAATCAATCTTATGCCAGTTCAGTGATTTGGAGTGTCTATTTATGAAAGAGTTTAATAATGATGGATGTAAAATTTATTTTAGACACTTTCATTAAGTGTTCAGCTCTGGGCCCCAAAAGCGTTGGGGGGCCCCAGGTGATCACCTAACTTTTCCCAATGGTAAATTCGCCCCTGCTCTCACCTGTTGGCTGCTGCCTGCGCGTGTTTGGTCACATGACTGTTCAGATTGAGGCTGGATTAAATGGAATAAAAACGGAATCCACCTGAAGCAGAAGACCTGCATCTCCTGCAGTCATCATCAGGGGCCTGGCTCTCAGTTCCAAATAGACTTTGAGTCCTATTAAAAAAAAACAATCATGTTTGGGGCTATTTATGTGATTTACAGCTTTCCTTGTTTTTAAAAATAAGGATTGGAACCTAGCTTCTTGTATCTGTCAGTCATCTTGAATTGGTAGATGTGAAACCTCAACTGAACTCCAGTTTGGACCCAACAAAGGAGGAGAAAAAAAGATACTTTTCAAGGCGTGAATCTGAAGAAGCATGAATTATGAAAAAGTTTGCAACTGTCTGCTGGGTAAACAGGACTAGCTGCATTTCATCTTCCTTCTTTTTCTGTTCCGGTCAGAGCTTCAAACTCAGACTGTTCGGTCCAGTTCAGTCTTTGGTTGTGTTTGCGTACCTTAATGGTTCAGGAAGTGTTACAGATGAGCTGTCTGCTCTGTTTAGAGGTTTTGTCCTGGACGTCTTCAGAGTTGAAAAAGAAACCCGCATGATGAGGAAATATAACGTTTTTCCTCTGGCTTTTACTGATCTGCTCCTTCAGCTCATGCTGATCGACAAGAGCTCAAAGAGTAACCATGGCAACACCAAGACTATCATTTGTCTCCATGGTGAACAATGATCTTAATATTTTTATGCTATCTGGTATTTTTGCACACACATCAGCTTCTAAATCAAACGATGACCTGGCAAACGCAGGAGGCGGATCAGATGGAGCAGCTCTTGTTTTCCTGACATCCAGGCTGCCACTCCTCCTTCTCTGAGTCGCTTGGCAGGAGGGCGGCCAAGTTACCATGGTTACAACAAGCTCAGCCTGTCATTCAGAAACCTTTCGTCTGTCAGCTGCAATTCTTTTTATCTCCACATAATGTGGGAGTGGCAGGCCTCCGATTTAACCGTGAATCATCAGATCTGTGCAGACATGAATCAACATCCACATGTGAGCCTCAAAACGCCACGGCGAGGAGGAATCTGAAAGATCTGAGCTCCATGAAGGGTGTGACAGCTGACCTCTGTGAGCCTGTCCAGGTGAAACAGTGTCAGGAAGATGGAACCACCTTAACCTTTCTAGTCCAGTTTATTTGGAAAGCAGCTCATACCACAGCAACATCATATATCACACCAAAGGAAATGTTTTCTCTGTATCTGTATTCTAAATCCATTTTATTCCAGTAAATCCAGATTATCCTAATTGTATTGTAATTACAGCCTATATAGGTGACCAATGGATTACATGGATGGATTATTAGTGTAATCTCCATACTCAAAAAGGAAAGGGCGACAGTGGAGAGGAAAACTCCCTGTGAAACTAAAATTAGGAAGAAAGTTTCAGGAAATTTGTCTCTCAAGTGCCCTAACATCAGCTTCAATGTTGATTCATGAGGGGTTGATAGAAATTTTTTAGGAACTTCTTCAACCTACGCCAGGCTGCTGTGGAGACACAACTGTCTCTGCGATTCCAATTGTTGTTCCTTTGTAAAAAAGCCAGGCCTGGCTGTTAAAAAAAAAGTTGAGAATCTTTATATTTGTAGGAGTTCTCACACATAGGTTTGTTACAGAGACAAATAAAAAGAAAAAGGTAGAAATGGATGGCAAAAATGTTACAGAAAGAGTTCAAGTGGTGCAGCACAAAAGAGGAAAGAACCAAAAAAAGAGCCTTGTCTTTAAGTAAACAATCATGTTTAATCCAGCATCAGTGCATTTCAATGTCAGTGGGTTTCTGCTAATACTACAATCCACTGATATTTCCTGTATCTTATCCCTGACGGTGACATTTGAATTTTATATTTTTTTGTAAAAACAATGTTTTTGTTCTGTTCCATGACGATGTTTCTATTTTCAAAGTTTTCACCGCCTCAAAACCCTCGGCGTCTACAATCACTTAATGACAATCATTTGGACCGTCTCCTTTAACAGGAAGTAGGGCCTTGAATAACTACGCAGGGCACAGAGTGGTGTGAATACGGCCCAGAGTCTGTCAACAGCAGCGTAACTAAAGCGAGGTTAGAGGTCAGCCCAGTTCAGTATCAGCTTTATCAAACAGGAAAGTTTAAGGTCTTGAAGGCAGATGGTGTCTGCCTCCAGTACTCAAGCAGGGACTTTTTTCCAACCATAGAGTTAGGAGTAGAGGACGAGTACTGGCCACTACTCGCTTGATTTTATGGAGAGTCACAATTGTTTTGTTTTATCAGAATCAGAAATACTTTATTGATCCCACACGTGGGAAATTAATGGTATTCTATTGTCTTCATGACTTAAAACTCATACCTGAGTCTTGTTCCTGTCACAACTGCACCAAGAAAGCCTCTGGCTGTGCCATGCTGTTAGGGCCTGCAAGGCCTTCTCTGCTGGCCCAAGAAAAGTACATTTATTTGTTATTTTTTATATAAACTTATTACTAAAAAATATTTTTCTTCATTGTTTGTTTTTATGAGGGGTAATAATAAAGTGAGAACAGAGGTTAGCGTCACACAAAAATGCTCAATGTCTGGCCATTTGGAACGTCCTTTCATAGGTAAGAAATTCTACTGTCTACAATTTGGGGGGAAAATTGTTAAATGTTGACAAAAACCTACATAAACATATAGCAAATCTACTATTCCAATTTTTCTTCTGTTTAGCCCATACAAGAAATGCATGGTGGTTTTAAATTAGTCAAAATAATATGTTTCCCTGTTGTAAAACATTGGTTGCTCATAAAATCAGACAGAAATAGCAAAAGTCACATTTGACAATTGTCAGAGAATTTTTGAATCTTTAACATCTTTAGTGTAAAACTCTTAACAGTCAGCCAATAAAGAGAAACTAAAATTGGTGAATTATGATCTTTTCAGATGATCTTTACAGAAACTTGTTTGGTTAGAGAGTTAATAGTCAAGTATTCGTCAAATATATCTCCAAGATTTCTGGCAGAAGGACTGGAGACTACATTGATGCCATGCAGAATGCAGTGGCAGAGCGTGCATCACACACCTGGGCCTTCAGTAGTTTGTCTGAATTACTCAACCCCTCATTAACCATTTTACGATGCAGAAACGAGCTTTGCTTGCATATGGAAAATTCCTGTAGCCACAATAAATGCCTCTAAATAAACGGAATAAACTAAATAGTAAACAAATCTCGTCATGCAACCACAGCCAGCAAAAAACATTGAAAATAACCACATACATTTGGAATATTATTTAACATGATGTTTATCATTTCACTCATCAAAAACTCAGATTATTTGAAGACAAAATCCATCCTCTTCTCCTTCCCCCAATGGGACAGGGAGATTGCGCGCTTCAGTTCTGTCAAGAAGTCCTTTTCTATTCCATCAAGGCCAGTGCTGAGAGCCGAGTCTGTCCTGCTGTGTTTCTGGGTAGGTTTGAATAGCTTTAGAGCTGAAAATCTCCACTCAACAGACGCAGTGGACACGGGGAGGATCAGCGCCAAACACACAAATCTGTACGGCTGCTTCACGATCTCACTAAGATTTTTCTGATGAAGGAAGTCAAGGAGATCAGTGGGAGATTTTCCAGCAAAATCATCCATGGCTGACATTGCAGTTTGCTCTGTTTTTAACAGATCAAAAGTTCTCTGTAGCTCTGTGTCCAACTGGACTGCGTGTGGGAAATGTTTCCTGTCTTCCTGAAACTTCTATCAAATCAAAAGGTCTGAAGACTGTGACGTTGCCTGCTAGAAGGCCCTGCTGACACCAACTCAACATCTGATTGGTTGAAGGAAATGAATGACCAACATTGATTTTGCATTAGAAGGCTTTCAGAACTGATCGTGAAGGCCTCTTCAGCTCTGACCCTGCCTGGCAACAAAGGACAGCTGAAATGCGATTGGTTAAACCCTCCAATATGAAAATATGTCTGTCTGAAAGCAGGATAATGTCATAAACACAATAACATGGAATAGACCATTTGGAATGATTTAATAAGTATACATGGACAAAATATAATTAACACACGATTCAGATATTTTTTAGGCCTTGAAGGCTCTAACAGCCCACCACTAGCAGCATGATATTCTTACCAAGTGAAGGTCGGAGGCTCTCTAGTCAAAGAACATCAACCTCAGTTTTATATATGCTTAGTAAAGGAAAATTAGAAATCGTCCCAATTTTGAAGTCTTTAAGACATGCTTGAAGACCTGTAAGTCTTGTATTTCTTGGTTTAATAAATGATAATATTGTTAGCTTAGCTAAGCACTATCAGCAAAACAGTGGTGTCGTACTTAATATTGTTACTTCCTGGAAGCATGTTGGGAATTAACACGGATCAAATACAGAGCCCTGTGGAACGCCATGACTGTGTGAGGAAGATGAGTATCAACAGATGACGAAGTGCATTGATCACAGTTTGCTGTGACATTGAGTTTCGAGTTTCAAATGTTTAAATGTTAGAGTGGATGTTCACTCTCTGAGTGCGGCACTGTGAGGCACTCTTGTTCTGGTTCCAGCAGTGATACTGTGGGATGCAGCTTCAGTCTGAAGATGTGAGTGAGCTAAGTAGACTCGTGTTTGCATGGATCTGACTGTGTTCATCTGTTGTACCTGTCCCTTAGATGGCGAAGGCAGACCAGCGTTTTGGCCAGCGGGATGGCTCTGACCAGAACTTCGACTACATGTTCAAGCTGCTGATCATTGGCAACAGCAGCGTTGGGAAGACCTCCTTCCTGTTCCGCTATGCTGACGACTCTTTCAGCAACTCCTTCGTCAGCACTGTTGGCATCGACTTCAAGGTGAAGACGGTTTACCGCAACGACAAGAGGATAAAGTTGCAGATCTGGGTAAGGCCAGCCAAATATGTTGAGGGAGGGGTTTGTAAGGCACCAGCTCCTCTGAAGTCAGACTTACAATTGTAAAAACTAAAAAGGGGTTTCCTTTTGTTTTCAAAGATTCATGTTTTTGTTAAAGTAATCTGAATGTTTTCATAAAACAAACAGAATCTTTGTCTAAACTTTATTGGTGTTTGGAACTTCTCTTCCATGGAAATCTGTGTAACTATTGTTACAGTCTTTCCTTTTACTTTTAGTTTAAAAAGTCTTAATCAGCCACATCTGTCAAGTTCAGTTACGTGAAGTGTTTTATAATGTTATTATGGTTAGAGTGTCCGCCCTGTAACTGGAAGGTTGTGGGTTCAAACCCAGTCATACCCAGAGTCATACTAAAGACTTTAAAAAATGGGATCCAATGCCTCCCTGCTTGACACTCAGCATTAGGGGATTGGATTGGGGGGTTGAACCACCAAATAGTACCCGAGCGTGGCTCGTCTGCAGCTCACCGCTCCCCCAGGGGATGGGTCAAATGCGGAGAACAAATTTCCCTATTGTGGGATAAATAGTCAACTTTATTTATTTATTTTAACTTGATGTTAATTTCTCACAAAAAAGCGGTATTCAATCCTTTTAGGTATCTTTGAGTATTCCTCTAAAACCCTGCTGTCTGAGCACCAGCCCTTCCAAAACCCACGAAAACGAACGGGTCCTCACACTGTGACATAGATGGATGAGAACAGCCCCTTCCAGGAAGAGTCTGTGCTGCCAGCCCCGCCCCCAGGCTAACACCTACACTCTCACTTTCTCCGTGGAGCTAGCGGTAATCGGCTAAGATGCTTTCCTTTTCTATGCACAATATGCACATTATTTTGTGCAAAAGTTTGGATGTTGTTTGTTTTCATGGACGAAACGCAGACACGCTGCCAAGGCCGACTCTAGGATGTTGTCATGAAATGGGTGGCGCCCACACAGAGTGAAAGCTGCTGTCTTAAATAAAATAAAATTATGAACTTCCCTTTCAACTCCTTGAAGTGCTCTTATAAATGTAAATTTCGTGAAGAAAAGTATACTCCTTAGTCCGCCACACAGATGTCCAACTTGAGACGAAAATGGACGGTTATGATCTCATCTCACGCCATGCGGTTGTGCAGTCACTGGGTGGCCAAGGACACTGTGCAGGGTCAGTGTACTGAGCATGTGCAAAACCCATCACACTATTGTACAAGTTGAGCAAAATTAAACTTTGAAGTAGACTAGCAGGTAAGCAAGTAAGCTAGCAGGAAATAGTGTAAACAAAGGCCTGATGGGTTATCAGTGAGGATTTACTTCTGCACCAACTGTTCCGCCAAAAAGTCAGTGGCAAATTTCTGATGAACTCCTGATGCGCTGCAGGAAATATTTCTTAAAAAACGATACAGCTTCTGGGAAAGCTGGGACACTAAATAATATGATTAAGCTCGCCAGATCTAAGTATTTTTCTGATCTAGTATATATGAACAAGAGAAATCCAAAAGTTGTCTTTGATACAATTCAGAACATTGTCTCACCCTAAGCTCCACCTGTACCTGTTTACACAACTGACGATTGCAACAGATTCTTACAATATTTTGTAAATAAGGTGAATGAGCTCAAACTAAATCATCAAATGAAAATTCTAGCCTCTTTAAACTAATCCTGGACTATCATTTCTGCTTTCTCATTAGAAAAATTCATGATGGTATTAAAAAAGATGAAGCCATCCTCATGTCCCCTAGACATATTGCCATCCTCTATGTTTTTTAAAGTTATCGATCTAATTGCCCCATTTCTTGTTAAAATGATTAATCTGTCTCTTTCCACTGGGACTGTCCCAAACGTCTTTAAACAGACAGCGATAAGTCCAATTTAAAAAAAGCCCAACCTGGATCCATCACAACCCTCCAATTATTGGCCAATTTCAAAATTACCTTTACTCTCAAAAGTCTTGAAGAAGATAGTGGCAGTACAAATATGAACTCTTCGATAAGTACCAATCCGGTTTTAGAAAGATGCATTCCACGGAGAGCACTTTACTCAAAGTTTTTAAATGATATACAGATGGCTGCTGACTGGAAAATATACAGTTTTGGTTCTTTTAGACTTATCCTCAGCATTTGACACTGTAGATAATAAAATACTAATTCATTCATTTTCTATTCCGTTTTGTCCCTTTCGGGGTCACTGGGTTGCTGGAGTCTATCCCGGCCACTTGTGCGTGAAGGCAAGGGACGCCTTGGACAGGTCGCAAGTCTGTCGCTGGGTAGAATGTCCACAATCACACACCCATTCATTCTCACACTCACACCTATAGACAATTTAGAGTTGCCAATTAACCTATGAAGCATGTTTTTGGACGGTGGGAGGAAGCTGGAGAGAACCTACACATGCACGGGGAGAACATGCAAAGTCCACACAGAAAGGTTCCCCATTGATGTTGTTTTTCATGTCCCCCAGCCAGGACTTGAACTGGGGCCTTCTTGCTGTGAGGCAAGAGTGCTAACCACTGCGCCACTGTGCAGCCCATTATAAAAAATCATAAAATACTGTTGGGCAGATTAGAAAATGAGTTTGGTGTTGCTGGGTTTGTTTTAAAGTGGTTTACCTCCTGCCTGACTAACAGAACATTCTCTGTTTATATAAATGGCATGCTTTCTGATACCTCTACACTCCTACATGGTGTGCCCCAGGGATCTGTTTTAGGATCACTGTTGTTTTTAATGTACATATACCAACTTGGAAGGTTTTTAAATAACTTTAAAACTGTGTCATACCATTTCTATGCTGATGATATTCAGCTGTACTGCTCCTTCAATGACTCAAAACTCCACAAACTTACAGAACTACTAGATTGCCTTGCCTGTGTTAAATCTTGGCTCACAAGTAACAATCTCCAGCTAATTCCAGAAAAGACGGACACACTACTAGTTGCCC
Source organism: Oryzias latipes (assembly GCF_053564925.1). Lineage (NCBI taxonomy): Eukaryota > Metazoa > Chordata > Actinopteri > Beloniformes > Adrianichthyidae > Oryzias > Oryzias latipes. The sequence goes on from NC_136240.1 coordinate 8,233,999, forward strand.
CAAAAAACACAATCCCAATAATTTCCCAGCATCTTGGTTCTTTGAGCTCCTCTGTACAGCCCTGTATCAGAAATCTTGGTGTCTGGTTTGAACAGTCAATGTCTTTGGACTGTCATTCCAGCCTTTTATTTAGAAATTGTTTTTATCAATTACGCAACACAGCAAAACTGCAGGCCTTTTTATCTAAATCAGTCTAAGAGATGGTTATCCATGCTTTTATTTCTTCTTTTTCAAATTATTGTAATTCTCTTTTTACTTGTTTTAATAAATCTGTTCTCAACCGTCTTCAGTTAGTTCAAAACACTGCTGCAAGGCTTTTAACAGGATCAGAGAAAAGGGCACACATTACCCCCATTTTATCCTCCTTGCACTGGCTCTCAATTAAGGGGCTTATTGATTTTAATTTTTTTAGTTTTAACCCATAGAGCTTTAAATGGACAGATCCCAAAACTTATCAGACTTGCTCTGTCCCTACGCTTCTGGCCGTGCCCTCCGATCCTAGGATCAAAATCTTTTAAAGATTTTTAAGACCAAAAATAAAACCAGAGGTGACCGGTCGCTCCAGGCAAAAGCCCCCAGACTCTGGAATGCCTTCCCTCTGTCCCTTCGTGTGGCCAACACCATTGATTCTTTTAAAAGTCAACTGAAGACACTTTTATTCATAAAAGCTTTTAGACGACTGGTTTCATTGTTATTTTTACTCTAAGTTTATTTTTCTTCAATTTAGTTTTGCTTTACATCATATTTAATTGATTGTTATTCTGCTTTTACTGTATTGGATGTTTTTTTATTGTTCAGCGCTTTGTGATTTAATCTGTGAAAGGCGCTGTATAAATAAAACTTACTTACTTACTTACCACTAGGAACGATTTTACAATGGATAAATATATAGTTAGAGTCGGACCTTAAGAGATGACGAGCTCATCTTGCTCCACAAGCGCCCCCTCAAGGTACGGCAGGGTACTGACGGCCGTAAAATATTTGTTGCTTTTCTGGAGATCAATGACAATAAATATGTCTCACTTATTAACAAGGATATAAAACGGTTGAAGAAAGTTATGATTTGTGACAAACCTGCCTGCACGCCACCACTATAAAGCAGAGATTAGGATTCAGGATACTTTTATTGTCATTTCACCACAGGGATAAAATGAAATTTGGGTCTCTGGTTTACAGTGCGATTATGACAGGACGTTAAAGACGTATCAGTGTGATTTATTACAACACTTATGGAGTATTGCACTGTTCCAATGATTATTGCACACTCCTAGGATCATTGCACAGAAATGTATTGTGGCAACGTGCTGTATAACCCAAATGGTATGTTCCACACATCCACCCCTTTTGTCAGGATTTCTAAATGCTTTGGTGAGGATCACTACATCACTGCCTCAGCTCGGGTTTTTCCTCCATATTCAGTTTTAAAAATGAAATCAGCAAGTTTTACTGCACTTGATCTTATTGAGATAATATAAATAGTAGTGTCTAGCTAAGCTTTTCCAGCCTACTATCATTAACCAACTGTTGACTGCTGAGGAAGGTGAGGAAGACCACCTTTGCCCAGGAAAGTCCATGATTAAAAGTTTCTGTGCACATCTACCCTCCTTGGTTAGACCTTCATGAAGAAACTCAAGACTGTTTAGTTAATATTTAGGATTGATTAGATTTCCATAACTATCAATAATGGGAAAAAAAGGCACAATCTCTGCGGCACCCAGAACCCAAGGAGCTGAAATGCCTTCCAGTGTTCTGCGATGTTACCGATCACAGCACGTCACATGACTCACGTAGAAAAGTAAAAAAAGGTGCTGCTCAGAACAGCTGTTTGCAAAAATGAAAAGTAGACCAATTCTTCTACATTTTTAATCTCCTGGTTTAGGTATTGATCCTGATCACAGAGAAAATGGATTTTTACAATCACATTTACCTGACATCACAGTAGAACTAGTAAATAAAGGCAGAATTATTCCCATAATCTAGTTGTCGATAAAAAGGGATTTTGGCTGTGAGACAGCAGTGCGTCTGTCTCCCATTCTTCAGCTGACAGCTGAGGTCTTCTGAGGTCTTTCAAATGAACAGTTCTGCTATAAATTTTGGATTGAATAGTGATCTTGGGTTTTGCCGACTCCTGAGCTTGTTTTCCTCGAACCATTTCTGCAACTCTTTTGGTCCATGCTTGGCGTCTTTGTCTTGCTTGTCTTAAATGTTCGACCGGTTGGCAATACTACAGTAGTAATGAGGCTGTCCTTCAGGATTTGGTTTTATTATGCATTCACACTCCCCTCATCTTCACCATCTTTCCCACCTGCTGCTGGGAGGCATTCCATGATGGTGCCACCCCCATGCTTGTCGCTACAGATGGTACTTGGGGGGGTGTTGGCCACAGTTTTTCTCCGATCAGACTAGAGACCTGCCGTGAAATAACTCCAGATTGTCCCGCATGACTTTGGGCAAACTCCAGAGATTTCCTGCAGGTTTTTGTCAGCACCGACTTTCTCGTCACCACTTTCTCATATAGATTTGACTGATGAAAAAGCCAACATGTTCAGTGGTTGGCGTGTGGCTATTTGGCTTCAAGAAAGATTCAGAAAATCTCAAATCAACGCAAAAATAGTTTTCATTCAAATAACAATGTTTTCCCACTCATTTAAGGTATATTTCATTTTTGATATAAATACTTAAACCAGGATTTATGAATGAGAACAAATATTTTGCCTGAGTTTTCACCCATTTTTCTGAACCCTTAAGAGGTGAGGGGTTTGCTGGAGTCCCAGCTACTCTTGGGTGACGGCAGGATACACCCTGGACAGGTCGCCAGTCTGTCACTTCTTATATTTTTAAAACCCTCCTGCTGACAAAATCCACTGAAACTCATCGGCAGAGACGTACAAAATCCACCTCATTTACTAAAATTCAAAAGAGTTGTTTCAGATGTGGATGTAAACTTGTTTTTTCAGGCCAAACAAAAATAATGTGACACAGCAACGCGGCATGCAGCACATGCAGCTGTGTTGCTCTGCCACGCACAATCATAAAGCAGGAAAGCACTGTAACAGCAGAGGGATGCATGACGCTGGGTAACAGCTCGCTTTGTCCGTGGTGATGTTGTTGCCATGGCAACAGCTTTCTACACTCTCAATGACACACATGAGCACAGGCAGAGCATCGTCTTGGGCGGCAATTAAAAGGAGGGTGAAGAGGTTCACACCTCTCTGGAGATATAGGTGTGTGTGTGCGTGCCGGTGTGTGTGGGTGTGGGTCTGTGTGCATGCATGCAAGCTAACCAGAGCTGACTGATCAAACAGCGAGAGGTTAAAAATAGACTAAACACACAAAAACAGTCTGGATGACGTGTACAAGAGCTGCAGCTTTTCTCCTGCAGACATGCAGCAAAGCATTGTGGGAGGTGTAGTTACTGCTCACCTGAAACCAGCTCAGTGTGTTTTCAGGCCTCTGAGTGAAAATAAACGTCCTTCTTCGTTAGTCTTGGTTTTAGAGCTGGTTTCTTCTGATGGTCCTATTGGTTTGGCAGATGTGAAAGCTTACCTGATTAACTCTGGGGCTGTTCACTTCAATTTGAATGCAGACAATCTTTTTTTATGGATCAAAGAGCAGAAAAGAAGCAAAGGAAGGAAATTTGCAAAAGTCACATCAGACTGTGCAAACTGATCAGTGTCAGAATATTTATGTCTTTGTGTTCTTTGTCTGCTAGATTTAAGTCTAAGTTTTTGTCATTTCACTTTCTTCAGATAATAAGCGTTTTTTTAGGATTGACAAAAACTTTTGTCAGATAGATTTTGTGACTCCGCCTCTTGCATTATGGTGACCAGGAAAGTGGACACAGTTGTTGTAGCTCCAGAAATGCAAAAAACATAAAGGACTTCCCTATATTTGTTCTTCATCAAAACATGAAAATTCCAAAATAAAAATACAGCCTATGTGGAGGGTGCAATTGTGTCCCAAATTAGAGATCTTTGTCTGGGGGGGGTTTCCGGGTGATGCTGTAGTATCGCGAGACCCAGCGAGACGAGTGTGGTGAGTCGACTTGGCGGCGCGTAAGCATTTGAACAAACATTTTCGATCTTGTTTCATTTTTCCGCCATATTAAAATATTTCCTGCTAACTAACACAACCTGTTAAGAGTATTAAGCTTCTGTCAGCCTGGAGGACCTGGAGAATTTCATTGACGAGTGTTTTAATACCTGCAACATGGTGAAGCCCAGAACCGCCACCACCCCCCCCTCCGCCAAGCGTGAACGGCCTGAGGACTCTCCCGGGGCTGTGTCCTCTCCGGGCAGCGGAATGAGCGATATCCTGGATTCGATTGACAAAAAGCTCTCCAGCTTTGATGGCCGCCTCAATTTGCTGGAGATCCTCCATAGAGAATTTCAAGGTCTGCGGGAGTCTCTGGAATTCAGCCAGCAGCAGGTGCGGGAGCTCGCAGCGGAGAACCAGGCCCTCAGAGAGACCGTGAAGACCCTGGGCAATGACACCGCCCGTCTCTCCGAGGAGAACCGATCCATAAAGGAAACCCTCCTGGATCTTCAGTCGAGGAGCATGAGGGACAATCTAGTGGTCGCGGGGGTTCCAGAGGAGGCAGGAGAAGACCCCGAGGCCACCGTCAGATCCTTTTTACAGGTCCACCTGAAGCTCCCCAAGGAGGAGGTGCAGAAGATCTCTTTCCACAGGGTTCACCGCCTCGGAGGAAGAAGGTCCGACCACCAGCGCCCGCGTCCTATTGTGGCTAAATTCGAACATTTCAAACAGAAGGAGTTGGTGAAGGGCCGCGGACGGGAACTGAGAGGCAAGCATTACAGCGTTAATGACCAGTTCCCGGCAGAAATCCTCCGTAGAAGGAAGATCCTGTTCCCGCTGAGGAGGAAGCATCTTGCTGCTGGTTCGAGAGCGATTGTGGCCGTTGACAAACTTTACGTGGACGGCCGGCTGTTCCGGGACCCGGAGATCACCCCCTGGCTGTGCTGAAGGCTTTCAGATCCGCGCTGAGAACATCTGCGCTGCCCAGAAGAAACCCGCTAAACTTACTTCAATGAATGGAAAACCGGATCATCAATAATCCACACCTCGATCGCAGGAAAACAGTCTTTTTTTTTTCTTCGTCACCTCAGTCCCACTGATGTTTCTATTGTTGTTTTGTTGTTGTTTTCGTTTTCCCTTCTATCTCTTTTTTTCTTTCCTTTACTCCCCCCCCCCCCTCTCCCCCCTCATTATATGTAAATCACCTGGAAGCAACTCATCCTCGGTAAGTATTTATTTATGCACGGAACGGGCGCGCGCACACACAAGCGCACACAGGGGCGTGCACATGCGATCCCGCACACACACGCCGACATACTGCAATCACCTCACACAGGCTCTCATAGGACGCACGCGACACGCAGCTCACATAGCCAGAACACGTTCACGCGCACAGCGCTTCTCAATGCGGGCACGCGCACACGGACTGGTACACAAGCACTACTTAGCTTTACACCTTTTCAGTCAGAGCAGCTATGAACAGTCTTAACATCGTTAGCTGGAATGTGCGTGGACTTGGCTCTGAGCCAAAGAGACTGAAAGTGTTAAATCACCTGGATGGTCTAAAAGCAGATATAGCTCTACTGCAGGAGACCCATTTATCAAATTCTTTGAATCACCTTATGTGCTGCTTACAATTTCCAGTTATATACTCTGCCAGTTTCAACTCCAAACAAAGAGGAGTTGCAGTTTTGATTAATAAAAATGTTACATTTACTCATAAGGATACAGTTACTGACCCAGAAGGCAGATTTGTAATCATTAATATATCCATTCAGAATAAGGACTTTTGTATAGTGAGTATTTATGGTCCTAATGTTGACGACTCTTCCTTCTTTCACAGATTCTTCACCTCACTCTCAGTTCACTCTGACTCCACAATCATTATAGGAGGAGACTTCAACCTTGTTTTGGACCCTGAACTTGACAGACTCAGCACAGCAGCAAATCAGCGTACATGGCGATCTGCAAGTATTCTAAAGCAGTACATGAATGATCTGGGTCTCTGCGACGCGTGGCGCTCATGTCACCCAAACACTAAAGGGTTCACCTTTTTTTCTCCAGTTCACTATTCACACTCCCGTTTAGACTATTTATTAATCAGTAACTCTCTTTTAAAAAATATTCAAAGCTCCAATATCCATCCAATTATTATCAGTGATCATGCACCAGTCTCTGTAAACATTTCTAGGGAAAAATCCACACCCTCTGGTACAACCTGGAGGTTTAATACGTCTCTGTTAAAGGACCAGGAATTTCTTGAATTCTTTAAAAAAGAGTGGGCAACCTTCTTAGACTTCAACAATACTCCAGACATCCCACCGTGCGTTCTTTGGGAAACAGCAAAGGCAGTCATGAGAGGGAAAATCATTTCTTATTCAACGCACAAAAAACGCAAAGAGAAAGCAGATTTATTAGAATTAGAAAATAAAATCAAAACCCTGGAGACTGCTTATGCTGCTTCTGCACAGGAACACATTCTGAGAGATCTGAAAAATTTAAAGCTGCAGTTAAATGACATCATTAATAAACAAACACAATTTCAAATACAAAGGCTACGACTTGAAAGATTTAAAAACTCTAATAAATCTGGCAAATTTCTGGCTAATCAGCTTAAAATTAACAGAGAAAAATCATCAATCACCTCTATTATGGACCAAACAGGAAATGTCACCCATGACCCGGTCAAAATTAATAACGCATTTGAAAACTTTTATAAAAACCTGTACACACCGCAGATCAATCCGTCAGAGCAAAGTATTGACTCATTTCTTAATAATGTAAACCTACCCAGGCTAAATGAGGATCAAATCACAAACTTAGATTCTCCGCTCTCGCCGTCTGAACTTCATGAAGCTCTGTTACTTATGCCCAATGGTAAAGCACCAGGGCCTGACGGCTTTCCTGCTGAGTTTTATAAAGAATTCTGGGAACAACTGGCACCAACATTTTATAAAACTGTCACATCTATTAATGAGAGCCAATCAATGCCACCTAACATGAACTCAGCCAACATAATTCTTCTTCTAAAACCAGACAAAGATCCCACTAGTCCTTCAAGCTATCGCCCTATTTCTCTAATCAATGCAGATGTAAAAATTATCTGCAAAGCACTAGCACAGAGAATAGAAAAAATCACTCCTCACATAATTCACTTCGACCAGACTGGATTCATCAAAGGCAGACACTCGGATGATAATGTCCGTAGACTAGTTAATATAATAGACTTTGCCACCATTAAAAACCAGGAAATGACGGTACTATCGCTGGATGCTGAAAAAGCCTTTGACAGAGTTAATTGGAAGTTCCTTATTGCTGCCCTCCAGAAGTTTGGTTTTGGAGAAGCATTCATCAATTGGATCAAAATATTATATCACAACCCCAATGCATCAGTTAGAACTAATAAACAGACCTCAAACAGGTTTTTTCTTGGAAGAGGAACCAGACAGGGCTGCCCACTCTCTCCTTCTCTTTTTGCTATATTCATTGAGCCTTTAGCTGCAGCAATAAGACAGAATGAGAGCATTATAGGAATAAAAACCAAACACAGCCATCATAAAATTAGTCTTTATGCGGATGACATATTACTGTTTTTAAGGAATTTACATTCTGTAAATGAAACAGCAATGATCATAAATGAATTCTCCTCCATATCAGACTATTCCATTAATTGGAATAAGTCTGTTTTATTACCACTCAACAGGAATATGGAACAAAGACTCACAATTCCAGTTAAAACAGGAAATATCAAATATCTGGGTATCTACTTTTCCCCCAAACTATCAGAACTGGTGCAGCTAAACCACACCCCATTACTGAAAAGCATACAGGACGATCTAACACGCTGGACCAACCTGCCTTTGTCCCTTATGGGCAAGGTAGCCACGGTTAAAATGAAAATCTTACCCAAGGTTAATTATCTCTTCTCAATGATTCCCACACAACCGCCATTAAAATGGTTCAAAACATTAGACTCATCCATATCAAGCTTTCTATGGAACAACAAACCTGCAAGAATTAGTCTAAAAACTTTAAAATCTGCAAAAAACTGTGGAGGATTAGAATTACCTAACTTCCACAAATACTTTCTTGCAAATAGATTACAATACATCTTAAAATGGTTAAAAAATAATCCAGAAACCAACTCATGGTTAGACTTGGAACAGGCGTTATGTGGAAAGATCAACCTGTCACAGCTACCATTTATTAGCCAAACAGTTAAAAAACAGGATTGTTTCAAAAGCATTAATATAAATGCCACCTTAACAGCCTGGTGGGAATTTCTCAAAATATCAAAATCATCAATTCAACCGTGCAAAATGACACCCATCTGGAACAACCCGGACATCCTTATTAACAAAAAAATGATTCACTTCCCAGCTTGGCAAGCAGGGGGCATAAAACAACTAGAGCACGTAATTATTGATAGAAGATTCATAACCCCCCAGGAACTTCAAGACAAACATGGAATAAATAACTTCTTGGAATATCAGCAACTTAAATCAAGTATTACTAAAAAGTATAAAATTAAAGACGACGATTTAAAGCTACCAGATGTAGTTACCACTCTGATTAATTTTTCAATGAATAGAACTCTCTCCAAAATATACAAACTTTTATGTAATTTAGATAACAATATTGCCCTTCCAACAAAAAAATGGGATGCAGATTTGAGCATCAGCACAGATGAAAGCTTCTGGTCAGAACTTTGTCTAAACACCTTTAAACTGACAAAAAGTCCAAATCTGCAGCTAATCCATCTCAAAACTCTTCACAGAATTTACTACACTGGACAGAGGATGTTCAAGATGGGTCTCAGTAACTCAGACATTTGCGAGCACTGTGATAATAATCTACCCGACAGCTACATGCACGCACTGTGGTTCTGCACTCCTGTCCAGGCTCTCTGGCAGCAGGTATGTGCCGATTTATCAGTCTGGCTTAAGGTTTCAATCACTGCCTCACCGTCACTTTGTGTGCTTGGTGACATGAGTGCCATCGATATAGAAGAAGGATTAGCATCTATCATTTTCATAACTCTTTGTATTGCCAAAAAAACTATTTTAATAAATTGGAAAAACAAGAAAAATATAAACATAAGTCAACACAGAAATCTGCTGTTTGATCATATCAGCTTGGAAAAAATGTCAGCCCAAAGCTCAAGTAACTTTGAAAGAATTCAGTCTCTCTGGTCTCCTGTGGTTGACTCCATGACTTAGGGAGTGGGGGGCTTGGTCGTCGCTGCTCCTTGCCCTTCTGCCGTGGTTTGGGGTGGGGGTCGGGGCTTCCGGTGCCTGGCGGGGGCGGTGGGGGGCTCCGTTGGTCGGGGGGTCGGGTCCGGTGCCTGGGTGGGGCGGGCTGGGGCGCTGCGTGGTCCTCTGGGCTTGGGTGTGGGGGTGCGTGGTGGGGGGGTGGGGTGGTGGTCTGGCTTGGCTTGGGGGGGTGGTCCCTTTGCCTGTGCTGGGGGGGGTTGGCGGGGGGCCCTGCTCGGGTGGGGGGGGCCCAGCGGCGCCGGATGGGCTGCCCATCTGCACCTGGGGCTGGGATTGGCCCTTCCCTGGCTCTGGGACGGGACGGGACAACCCTCTCGGGGCCCCCGGTCGCTCTGGGTGTCACCCGCTTCGGCTGCGGGGTCTGGGGTGGGGTGGGGTGGGGGGCTTGTCGGCCCTGTCCTGTGGGGGGGCGTTCTGGGGGGGAGGGGGGGCCCATTATTAGTACGGGTCGGGGGGGCTAGCGGGTCGGGGTCTCCGCTGAGGCAATCGGTGGTTGCCTCGGCCGGTTGGCCTCCTCGGTCCCGTCGAGGCCTGACCAGAGCTCTTCTAGGGCCGGCGTCTGGGGGTGGGGGCCTGGGCTTGCTCCGGGGGGGGGCGACGCTTTCTGGCTCCTCTCTCTCTGTGTGGGGTGGGTGGTGCCGGGCCTGGGGTGTCGGCGCCTCCGGGGGTGGGCCCCTGGGCTGGGTGGCCCTGGCCCCTTTGCTGGGGGTGGGCTGGGGGACGGCTGTTTGACCACCGGGGGAAAAGTCTACCAGCTGTCCCCAACTTACCCCCTTCCTTATATAACCTCATATTAGGGTGAGGGGGTGGGGGGTCTAGCCTGCGATGCGCCTTGGGGGGGGGATACTTGGGAGTGGCCCCCCTCCTATGGTTGCCGTATGGAGTGGGCCCCCCCTCTTTCGGTTTTATTTGCACCTTAGACATGTAGGGTCCTTGGTAGGGGGGGTGCTTGGACATCACTGCAAGCAAGCAGCAGATGTCCTCCTGGCACCCTACCCGCCAATTTTAACCGCACCTTAGACATTTAGGGCCCCTTGGTGTGGAGGGTGAGGGGACATCACTGTGAGTAATCAGGAGATGTCCCCTTAGTGCCCTACTCGCCAATTTTAACTGCACCCCCCTTAGTACACACACCCCTCCCCCTTCAATATATACATTCAAACATAAACACACACACATGCCCACAAACACCCTCTCAAACACCCATACACGCACACACATTTTACAAGGAAGGTGGGACCTGGGTCCATCTGTCCCCTACCCCTTCCCTGGTGGGGGGTGCGGGCCCCTTGGCGATGGCGGCCGTGTCCCTTGGGTGCCGGCTCCCTGGGCCCGGCGGTGCTCTCTCCGCACGGTGGGGGGGTTCATATTACACCTGAGCCGGGGGTGTTCGTGTCCCTGGGGGGTGGGTCCTGGTCCTTGCCCCTGGGCGCTGGGCCCCGCCAAACTTCCAACATGGCCGAGCCTGGTCGGGCCATATTTATAACATCCCTTGTGGGCCGCCCTTTTTTCCCCGGGGTTCCCCCCTCCTGGGCGGGGGCGGCGGGCCCCTGCCTTGCTCCTACCTGGACCAACCGTGGGCCGGGTGGGTGGCTGCCTGGAGTGCGGAGCGGGTCTCCCTTGGGGGGTCCTGGCTCGTACCTGGGGTCGGGGCGGGGGGATGCCCGGAACTCCTGGGTGGTGGTGGGGTGCTCGTCTGGGGCTGTGGGCGTCCCTCTCCGGTGGGGCCCTGCGTTGGGCTCTTCCGGCGCGGCGGGGGGCTGCTTTCCTGGCTGGGCTGGGGCGGCGCTCTCTTTCCCTCTGCGCCTCCCTGCTCTCTGGCTCTGGGGGCCTCGCGGCGGTCCGGCTGGCCCTGGCCTGGGTGGCGGTCTTGGTCGCCCGGGGGGCGGTTGTTCCCTGCCTGTTCCCGTGTGGCGTTGGGGGAATTCCGGCTGCCGCTGCTGCTGCGGCGGGGGTATGGGTGTGGGTGTGGCTGGGCGCTCCTCCTCCTTCTTTTCACATTCCACCATCCATTTTAGAAGAACATAAACACTCACCTGAGCACAGGTGTTAGCTCACCTTTGCACTAATAGTTTGCATGATTGAATGAATGAAAGATTTCACACTAGTTGGTTTAAAGGCATAGGTATGCGTTCGTGAACACTATCTGTTTTGTGTGCATGTTGACATGTGGACATTTTTGCGGCTAGCAGGTGTGTTGATAATATTTGAGTGTGTGTGAACAGGCCCCGCCCTTTTTGTACTACATTTGAACCGTACCGTAACGATAAACAACCAGTAAACCTGTCTGCTCTATGCTGCTTCATGGTCTTACCCCCCTTCCCCTCCTATTATCACCCTCCTAGACCTCCTCTCTCTAACGTCCCTCTCTCTTCTTCCCCTCTTTCCTTTTCCGTCCGGTCCAACACCAAAGATTTTCAAACATGATTGAAATTAATAAATTTTGGCCTCAATTACAAAAGGGGTTTATTCAGACATACCTTTGGTTTGTCTGAAGATGAATAACCCCTCTTGTTAAAATAAAATATGTCCAACACAAGAGGCCCTCAGCTCTCATCTGTTTGCCTAGCTGTTGGACAGGACAAGTTGAAAAAAAAAAAAAAAAAAAAAAAAAAAAAAAGAGATCTTTGTCTGATTAACTGTTCATTTTTGTGATAACAGTGCCTTTTTTTAGGGTTTTCTGCATTTTGTCTGAGAGAATCCAGAAGTAAATGGAGGCTGAGTGAAACCTATACAGCGTTATCTATCTAAGAATTTTATTCCCATCCACCTCAAAATGAAAAAAAAAAAAAAATCTGCCAAAAACAAAAAAAGTTGCTTAAGTAACAAGAGAAACCAAAGAGGGATTTTCTCTTATATTAGACTGGGCGCTTTGTATAGAGGAAAATGTCTGTTCACTTTGAGAGTGATGTAGAGCAGAACCACTCACAGATATTAGTACTCAGTTCTGACATTAACAACACAACAGTCACATTCTGACTCTGGTTAGAAACTACACATCAGGCTTGAGTGTGGATACCACACAGAACTGATGCTGTTTCCGGAGAGCAGCTGGAAGCTTGAAAACACCAAAAGTAATAATTTGTGCAGTGATGCACAAATGTGCACTCAGCCTTTGTCCAGTTTATTATGTGGGCTCATGGTTTGTAGCCATGTCTTCATCCATGTGTTCAGACCCTCCTCTGACTGGATTCATGAGAATTTTATTAAGACAGCAGCTGAAATGATGCTTTAGGCCAGGGGTGTCAAACATACGGCCCGCGGGCCATATCCGGCCCGCCAGGTGGTTTAGTCCGGCCCACACACGAAGAGTAAAAATCATAAAGGTATTTATCAAAAAAAAGCAAGTTTCTAGTCCATTCCTGTGGCGAGTTATGAATTTTTTAAAGAAATACCCGAAATCCGCAATTCCGCCGCTAGGGGGAGCAAAGGAAACATAAAACAGGTGAAACAGCATATCTCTGCACGTACCAAAAGCGAAACATAACAGCTCTGCGTCTGGGTAAGATACACTTTGGTTCCCTATGAGCCAGGGGTCGGGAACCTTTTTGGCCAAGAGAGCCATAAATGCCACATATTTTGAAATGTAATTTCGAAAGAGCCATACAATAATGTAGTGTCCCTTTCCCACACTGAGGCACGGAGACTTAACCTCTTTTAAAGTTATTTATCGATATTTATAGATAATAGTAAACTGATAGTTTTTTCTCCAAGCACCGCTACTACTGCGCGCCTCTGGCATCGCATCGCGCCCGAGAAGGACTGGTCTAATGAAAAAAAAAAACTATAATTAAAGATTTGTCTGCGAGCCACATGTGACCATCAAAAGAGCCATATATGGCTCGCGAGCCATAGGTTCCCGACCCCTGCTATGAGCCTTACCACTGTTATGTTGCTATAAGGATGATCATTAGCGACACCCTAATGACCACAATGTCGAAGAAGTGGATTGCTGAGCTGTCCAGGAAAAATGGACATAGTTTAATTTGTTTACAGAGCTGAATGCAAAACCTGCATGCTTGGTATGTCATCAACAGGTTGGAGTGTTCAAAGAACATAACATTCAGCACCACTATGAGACTCACCATAAAGAAAAGTTTCACCGTGTCATATGTAAAATCTTCAGTCTGTATAAAATTGATTAGACCAACTTTTTTTTAGGTGAAACTAATTCTATTTAAGATCCATTGGCCCCAAGGGATTAGGCTACTATGTTGGTAGAGGCATTTTTTCCAACTGAGTAAAAAAACTAAAACAAAGCTGTTATTTTACTTTTACGCTATTGGTCCGGCCCACTTGAGATCAGACGGGTTGAATGTGGCCCCCGAACCAAAAAGAGTTTGACACCCCTGTTTTAGGCCCAGTGTTTCAAAGCTTAGGATCCAGGTTCCCAAAACCTCTGATCTGACTCCACTGATCAAAGATTTTTATACTAGTATTTCTTACTGGATCAGATCAGGTTTAATCAGATTTGCTTGGATAGGGATTTCCAGGTCTGCCCCGCCCACAGAATCAAAGAGGAGAACCTGGAAGGCCTTGAGTTTGACACATGTGATCTAGGATGATAATCTTTAAAATCTGCCAAAAGGATTAATGATATTTTATTAATAATTATTCATCATGAGAATGTAGCGTCTGTAAGAGCATCACAAAAAAACAAACTTTACAGAGCTTCTGCTTAATCGGACTGGCTTCATTCAGCCGGACACTCACGTACTCTGATTTGTTGTAAATGCATTTCTGTTTGATCAAACGATGCTACCATGCCATAAACTGAAGGACACGTTGTTTTATCGCTGCAGGTCTAGTGGCTGTGGAAATACGAGTGGAGCATGAAAGACCTGCTGCTCTGAACCTGCAGGAGTTCACGTGTTTGTCTCCACTTATTTGAAATGTCCAGTTTAAACGGCCAGTTCCGTCTAAATAATCAGAAATGCACACAATCTGTTTTACAAATGCACACGCTTCGATTCACAAATATTTATGCAAACACGTTATATAATACCAGAAATGCAAATTAAATGGTTCATAAATGTAATTTTGAGGTACACTTGTAATATAAACTCACAGATCATATGAATCGCAGGATGTGCATTTAGGAAATGTCTGTCTTTTGTGAATCTCTCTGTATTTGTGAGAGAAATGCATGTGGTGATTATTGAGACTCTTCTAGCTTCCCAAGTCAACAAATTTCCTTATTAGCTAATGATCTGACAATCAAGTTCATCCGTTAACCAGCCGTGTTCACTTTTAAGCCAGTCGTATGAATCTATTATTCATTCTTCATCCGTTTTTCAAAGTAAAATCAAACAAGGAAAGACTGCTTTATTTAATGAACAATTCCTGAACTACAAAAGAAAAACAAATAATGGATTCTATTTGGATTTTCTCATTTACGTATTAAATTGAAAATGGAGCAAACAGATTGTGAACATTTCAATTAATTCTTTTGTGTTTTAGTCACCAGGAAGTTGCTTTGATGGATGTTGGAGCTGAAGCTAGGGAAGCTAAGTGCCTGATAAAAAACTAAATTAAATGCTATTTTGGATGAGTTTGTTGACATGTTGTTGCAGGGGAACAGACACGGAAATATCAACCACAGTTACACCAGCTTGGCCTGAAATATAGTTCAGAAATGTCTGTGACAACAGTCTGTTTGAAACAGCAGCTGTGGAAAAAAGGACATGTTACAGAGGGACAGCTTGGAATGCAGTCGCGTCATCCACAGAAAAGGTGCGGATGACCCCCATGTACATTTGTTTTATCTAATGAAGCAGTTTTGCAGCGTTAGGGCGGGACAGTGTGGTGGGGGGAGGACCATAACGAGCTACGCTGTCAGGTAAACTGCAGCAGTTTGTTTCAGCAAAACTAACATCATTTATGAGTGCTGCTTATTCACACCTATTATTATTGTTATAACCGTAGACAGAAATAAATAAATACATAGGCTAACTGTCATCCACCTGCCGTTCCTCATCATAATCAGGCTCATTCAGCTCACCTGCATATGTATACTCCTCTCACTCTGGTTATTTTTAGAACAAAACTCCTTCGATAAACAGGGGAACTCTATGGTGAAAAGGGGATGCAGATATATGGATTTCACTTTTTTTCATTATCACTGGATGAGAAACAGTCTTTCAGGACACAGCTCAGCTGCTCAGTTTTATTTGTGAAGTTTAGCCCAAACTGGGAGATGTCCGAGGAGCAGCAGCCCTCCAAAGTTGCAAAGCGAGTACGATGGGAGAAGATCGACTATTTATTGGTTATATTTAAAAAAAAAAAGTTCCCTTTTTACTTTGAAAATCAGTTATTTGGTTATTTTTATTTCATAAATAGTGTTGTTTGTTTTGTTAAAAGAATAATGAATGAATGAATGAATGAAACCTTATTTATATAGCACTTTACAACTCCTTCAAGGTCCCAAAGTGCTTCATAATAAAAGAAAGACTAAAGAAGTTTAACATTACAAAGGTTTTGTGCCTCACAAAACAAAGTTTGGGGACCCCTGCTCTAGCATCCATGTGGTTTTGGAAGATTGGTTGTTTTTCATTCAACCATTCAAAGACCACATGAACGCAGCATTTCTCTAAGTTTGGGTTTTACATGAGGTACATCAAGTCATTGGTGCAAATGGCTCTAAAACGAAAACTAAAGCCACAGTTTTGAAATAAAAACTCAAGAATGTTCTGTTTTAAATTGTATATTATATATTAATTACATATTGTTATATAATTCATCAAAATGTTTTCATCAAGATTCAAAGTTATTTCTTTCTCTTATAAGGTGGATTACCAAAACACTCCACTCATCATATGGGAGCCCCCCATATGTATTGAAGGTGTATTCTACCCGCTGATCAAGTCACTGAAAACGTATGGTGCCCAAAGTTGAGTCCTTGATTGGTTGACGCCATGCAGCGACCACGCCCAAGTTCAAATATTTGAACTCTGGCTGTGCTGCCCAAATGTCGCAGCTAAAAACATGCTGCTGCTGGACCAGCACACCCAAAACTTCAAATTGCATTTCAATTTGAATTTTGACACAAATAAAGCGGGATTTTATCCAAATGAAATTGCATTGCAAACTGAATTGTTGAAAACTACATATTTCTTTGAAATATGACTCCTAAAAAAACTTCCATACAGCTCCTCTGACCTGTGAGTTTATGTTACAAGTGAACCTCCAAATTATATTTATGAAACAGTTTGTGTGGACTTGTGAATTTTTATGACGTATTTGCATAAATGTATATTTGTGAAACAGACTCTGTGCATTTCTGATTAATGAGACTGAACTGGCCAGATTACTGTGCTCCGTGTTTTTTTAAGTAGAATTGCATCTTTATTCTATTTTATTTATGTCACAATGTTTGTATTTTTTTAAACACTTAAATTTCTTGAAAAACACATTTGAAACTATCCACAAATCCCCAGAAAGAAAAGATTCCTCTCACCCAGGAACTTTTCAAACAAGATTCTGTATTTTGCATTCGTGTTTTAAGTATACTTTATAGTTATGCTGCTTTTGTATTTCATTTCATATCCAATAAAGTTTTGAAAATTTCAAACAGACTTTCTTACTAAAACAAATGAACCCTGTTTAACACAAAGGGCTCAGAAAAATCCTCATTTTCAGAATCAAATGTATCTTGTTTTCAATACAAAGTTTTAACAACCCAACAGTCCATCCATCGCTTTGCCATTCTTTTAATTTACAAGTATCTGATAACGGAGGGTAGTTGGGGGTGGGGTGTCTGTGCTTGCTTAAGGGAAACACTGTTGAGGCTGGGATTTGAACTTCTAATCAACCGATGAGCCAGTGAGCTGCTGTCACCCACTTTGGTGAACATTGAGCTCTGACGTTTTTGGTTTGCTTCTGTTTCCAGGACACAGCAGGGCAGGAGCGTTACCGCACCATCACCACAGCTTACTACCGTGGTGCCATGGGCTTCATTCTCATGTATGATATCACCAATGAGGAGTCCTTCAATGCTGTACAGGACTGGTACGTGGAGGACTGGTTTCTGCCTCAGGCTGAGAAGAAACCTGAGCTTACAGCTGTCTGTGTTTGTGTCTGCAGGGCCACCCAGATTAAGACATACTCATGGGACAATGCCCAGGTTATCATGGTGGGCAACAAGTGTGACATGGAGGAGGAGAGAATCGTACCTCTTGAGAAAGGAAAACACCTGGCTGACCAGCTGGGTGAGGCTCTTGTTAGTTAGTAAATGTTTCAGGTGGAGGCTACAACCTACTACCGATGTTGTTTTCCACCGTTCAGCTCGCCACAGTGAATCAGCCCTTACTGATTCACACAGGTGGTTTGGCAGAACTGCCCTTCCTGACACAACCCTGCATTTTCAAGGCACAGGGAGAAACAGATTGGCAGCAGCCAAAGGGTCTTATTTAGAGACCCACACTGGACATCCTGACAAGCTAAACCAGGTTTCTGCGTGACAGTCTTACACGAAGCCAACTAGGATTAATCCAACTACCATAGATCTCTGACAGAAAAACAATGAGTGATGACATCACAGCACAGTCACTCACCACTGGAGACATTTGTCATTGAAATTAGGAAAATCCTACCAAAGTAAGGCTTTTCGTTGTAAATCATTCTGAATTTATGGACCCAATCTACACACATACAGTAGCTTCCCTCTAGTGATTCTTCAGAAAGTCACCAAATCCCTCACTGTAATTTTGACACTTCAGTTGGATTTCAGCTTTAAAACATGAGACATGACCCCCCCCCCCCCCCCCCTTTCTCTTTCTTCCTCCTTTATGTCTCTTTTTTCTTTTTCTCTAAAAAAAAACAACCAAAACTAGTAAATGGTTTAGCCATGAATATTCATCATCATTTTCATGCTACAATTTTAATATAAAATCATCATTAACTTTTTAGAATTTTTATTGGAGACACAAATCACATCTGATCAGAAATGTTCAATAGTTCTGAAGATGCTAAAGCTGCAGTCACCAATAAACATTGTTCACATGACTAATTATCACCAGTTTTACTAGTTTATAGTTAACTATTCTTACTAGTTGATTGTTGAAGCTTCTTCCCACATCTGCTCTGTTAAAGTGTTAAATGATATAATAAGATTAACAAAATAAAAACAGGGGGAAAAACTGGATCTGTTGATTAAATTTGTTCATTTTCTAAAATGTTATGCAAACTTATTGGATCTGGACTCAATACTCAAAATTAAATGACTCGGAATCGGATTGGGCCCTAAAAAAACCTGATCGGGAAAATCCTAGTTTACACAATTAACTACTGTGATTCCGATTGATTCTGAAGCGGGAAAAGCAGCTTTACGCTGAAATACAACAATTAATATTAGTTAAGTGTTTATGCCATTAACGTGAACCAACTGATTCTGAAAAAGCTGCTTTTATCCACTTCAGAATCCATCTGAATTACGTTAAATGCTTAAATGGTTGATGAGTTGGACGGTGACCGATCCGGTTATGAGGGGTTACTTGTAACAGACCTAAACTTGTTCCTCTTAAACCTAGCACTTGACTTGATTTCTGGCTCTGGTTGTCTTTGCCATTGCCATTTGACTAAATGTTTCAGCAGCTAAGGCGTTTTCTTCTATCACTGTGCTGAAACAGATCTGCCCTGATGAAGTTCTGTCACAGCTGTCGAGGTTCCAAAACCAAGACAGAATGTTGTTGTCAAGCTCAACCTGGGTAGTTTCCTGCCTAGCAGTTGTTTGAAAAAACTGAGAAAAACACCAAAGAGAAAAACAAAGAACCACTTTGGGCTGTTGTGTTCTGGTCTTTAATTCAGGAGATCATTGAGCTCAACAGAATGAAGAAATAAGAAGATTAAAAATATTTAATACAGTTTCAAATTGACTAATTTCGGTAATACAGATAATTAGCTTTATTCGCTGGACCAAACCAATGTCTCTCTTAAAGAATAGACATGGGGTATGTCCAAATTCCCACGTTAACCCCCCATCATAGTGCACTATATAGTGCGTTCACCATTCTGTAGAGCTGTCCGAATCTACAATTCCAAAATCGAGTGAAATTTCCCAGAAGTCTGTGCGAAAAACCAGTGCACATTGATGCTCACTAGATCAGCGAATATAGACCACAATGCATTGCGTTGGAACATTTTTTACCAAAAAAACGTATTAAACGTTTGTATTTTTTTGGGATAAACCATCAATGTTTTTATTTTCAGAAGACAGTGGACTCATAAATAATCGTTGCAAAACGCTTATATTAAGTAGATTTTAACTTTGTGAAATCGATGACGTCATATCCACAGTTAAAAAAAAAAAAAGTAGTGAGCATGGTGTCCGAATTGCTTTTAAAATTTACGGCACTACATAGTGCCGCACTATATAGTTTCTTAGTACCGGTAAATAGGGGTTAGGGTGGGAATTCTGACACAACCTTGGAGTGGCCCAGAGTAATGCAAATTTCTCCTTTTTGTTCATTAAGTGGTTAACTGCGCCCCTTAGGACATCCCCGTCTGGATCAGTTGCCAAAACCTGCTGCAAATGCAGGGTCTGATTCTAAGGCTACGTTCACACCGCAGGCTGAAACGACCCAATTCCGATTTTTTTTGCCCCTATGCGATCTGTATCTGATCTTTTCATGACAGTCTGAACGCCACAGATCCCATCTTTTCAAATGCGACCCAGGCCACTGAATCCAAAACGTATCCGATCTTTTGAAATGCGACCGCCGTCTGAACAGCCAGGCCACATGAATCTGACCCGTATGTCATCGATACGCTACAAACGTCATCATTCTGCATTGAAGTAGGCGGGAACAAGAACATAAACAACAACCATGGCGGACGATGCTGCTGAGACCAGTACGTGGAAGGGAAGTGAGGTCACAGATTGGATTAATATTTGGGGTGACAGCTCTATTCAGGCCAAACTCCAGGGCCCTTATCGCAACCGGGCGGTTTTTGAAAAAATTTCCAGCGAAATGGCAGAGCGTGGTGTTGAAGCTTCCCCGCGATTACTTTTTTTTCTTTCTCCCTTTCCGACCGTGGTCAGAAGCGCGGGGGACAGAAGGCGGATCCTCCTTTGGGGTTTACTTCCCCGTTCAAACCTTTAGATTCTCCAGAGCGGGTTAATAAAGAGTCAATAGCATTTATTCTGTGGGAAACCTTCTTTTATTACCGTTTTCTTTCCTCCGTAACACACAACATGAATGCGCCCCCACTGCCCCCCCGATTCTCTACCGCTGCACACTCTCTTCTCCTTTCTCTTACACACACACACGCGCGCGGTCGCAACACATACACATTCGCATTCCACAGCAGTGTGTACAGATGATCCTGGCTCCATTGCCTTCTTAAAATGAGAAGATTGTAATTGTGCTGACTCCTTTGTGAAAATAAATGTAATAATGCAAAAAGAGCTTCGCTGTTGACAACACTGTTGTTGACATCCATTGTTTACGTTAGCTACTTCCGCAAACAACGAGTGACGTCTTTCACCGTTGAGTACTATTCTGAATGAGTGACGTCGTTCCCCGTTGAGTACTCCTCTGTGCATGCAGGTCAATTCGGGGTCATTCCCCGGTCACACAGGAGATCACAAAAGTTAGGATTTAATTGGAAATGGGAACGGCCTTGCAAAAAAATCGGATTTTTTCAAAAAAGTGGTGTGTCTGCAGCTGGATGCAGCAAAGCATTAGAAAGGGGTTGCAAGGTAATATTTTGTTTGCTAAAAGTTACAAAATTGTACACAAAAAATTGATTATTTCAGTCTATTCTACAAGGGACAAATATTAAACCTTGAGGTGAGGAATAATTCCAGGTTGTAATGGTTCAATCAAAACTTTTTCAAGCTTTTTTTTTCTTTAAATTTAGCCAAACTATAAAACTAGTAGTAGGGCTTAGTATTGTTTTCTCTAGACTGTGTTTTTTTCTCCTCAGGCTTTGAGTACTACGAAGCGAGCGCCAAGGAGAACATTAACGTGCGGCAGGTTTTTGAGCGCCTGGTGGACATCATCTGCGTGAAGATGTCGGAGCGCGTGGACGTAGAGGCACCAGCAGCTCCTGGTACCAAGACAACCAGACTGACCGACAAGCCTGCCCAGCTACCTCAGAAGTGCTGCTGATCAACCACCCTCCCTCTTTTAAAAGCCCCGTCACCTTCTGAGCTCTACAGAAAAAGAAATGATGAGATTAACTGTTGTAACATTCCTCCTCACTCCCTCTGCTTCAGTCCATGTTTGTTAGCCCTCACCGCAGCAGGTTCTGACAAAAATCCTCCATGTACTCACCTTCATGTCCATTTCATGTTGGAGGCTGGCAAGCTATTAACAGGTAACACACCAACATGGCATGATCAAACAGGTTGTTTGTGTGACTTGGCTGTTTTCTGCCATCTTCAGAATAATTACAGTTGAGATTATAAATTGTAGTTCAAAGATCAAACTCTGTAGAAGAACAAAACAACAATCCTGAACTGGACTCCTTCCATCAAGTGCATTTAGGGATGTCCCCTGTTCTTATATAGTAGAATGCAGCTCACAGGGCCATCTGCTGGTTACAGTAACTCACACTTGTGTATCTACTCTGCAGCAGCTGATGGAGACAAACCTTTACTATGGAAGCTGTGGTCTTGATGCTGTGCAATTGTGGTGCAGCCAAACTAGGTGTCCTGATGTTGATGTGAAAGTTGCAGCCTTGAGGTGTTATGGATGTGGCCCAACATGGAACTCATTGTAGATCATGCACCCTCACGACAGTCCAAAGAGGGTATCACTTGCCATAGTCCTCTTTAGCTGTGTGTGACTGTGCCACTTAAACATGTGAGGTACATAACAAAACTGCTGGACAGGTGATTGCTTTGCTGAGCCTGGGATAGAGTCAGTCTTGTTGGCAGATGATTGGCAGTTCCAAAAGTAGTAGGGGATGTTGGAAGCACTTAAAGTTAGGGTATGAAGCAAAGTCAAGCAAAAAACATTAATTTTTAATGTGAAAAGGCAAAATAAAGCCATGTGAAATGAGAATTAAAAAAAACCTCCTTACTTGGTGAACTGACAGGTTTTCTGAAAGTTCAGCAGAAGTACTTATCAAAATCTGATGACAATCAAAGATTTCCCCTTCATAGAATTAGTAGAATCAGCTAGTTTGCTATAGCAACATAACCCAGTGTCACTTGTATTTTGCTCAAAAGGTGTCCTATGTTTGCTACGAACCCCAAATGGGAGCAGCTTGTCTGTACCTTTAGTTAGATGATCAATATTTCAGTCTACTTCAAAACTCACCAGCTTTAGATCACCATTTGTCATCTGAAAATCATCTGACATCAGCTATACGTCCTCCATCATTGTCTGTAGATCCTCCTCCATAACCTGTTGATCCTCAATTTCCTATAGATCCTCCTACATCAGCTGTAGATTTTCCTTCCTCAGTTTTAGATCTTTCATCTTCATCTGTAGATCCCTCATTATTATAGAGCAGCTTTAATCAATTTCAGATCCTCTTTCATCAACTGTAGATCCTTCTTCATTAACTGTGGATCCATTTTTATTAGCTGCACATACTTTCTCAGTTGTAAATTGTGTGTCGTTAAGTATAGGTTATCTGTAAATCCTCCCTCAGCGTCTGAAGCTTCTGTCTTGTTTTCTTGGTGTTCTCTTGTGTTTGTGAGGGAATATAGCTCATGGGGTTTCTGCAGCTTTGTGAAAGTGCACTGCTGCATCTGAATTGGGTTGAGATCACCTTGACTGGGTTAAATTGACAACTTGATTTTCCTTTTTTTTCTCACTCTGTTGTAGAACTGCTCAGCATTCAGATCATTGTTCTGTTGTTGAGACCTTCAGCTGTCACACAGGTGGATATACACAACACTTTGGTCACAGTGGAGTTCATATAACACTTAAATAACTGCAAACTGACCAGGCCCTAACCCACCAGACAAGCCCTCATCATTAACCCTTCCATCACTCTGCTCAATAACTGGTTGCCTTCTGAGCAAAGATTCCTAATTCAGCATCATGTTTAAGAGGCATTGTTCCAGAAGCCTTGTAGTTTGTTCATATGCTGTCTTTGTGAACAAGTGAACTTCCTGCATAACTTTCTATATAAATACGGAGTTCCAGGTTCCACATGGGACCAATAAACTACCATCTTGGCCTCAATCTGAGTGCAGAACCTTCTGACAAATATAAAAATTTGGTTGTACTGGTGGAAACACTCTGTTTTGTTGTAATAATATCAGACATTTGTATGATAAACATGAACCATAAACCAAACCAGAGCTTTTGATGTTGTGTAGAGTCTAATACTGTATACAAAACAATCTGGCTCTGTAGGGTCCAGTCCAGTTTGGTCTGGTTTAATCCAATTACCCCTGAACCTTTGCAGATGTGTCCACATAACCGCCATGTTTGAAGTGTGTTACATGATTGTGTGTGTGTGTGTGTTTGATACTAGTGTTGGTTCTCATTATATTTATTGCATGTTCAGATGTCGGGGTTCTCGTGTTTGTGTACAGAAGTGTGTGAAATTTTGAGGAAAGTGTGTTTCTGGGTGAATAGATGAACAAAGACTTGTAGGTCTGTTATTAACTCTGAAGAGAAAAAAACTATATCCTGCCAAACTGTTGCATAGCGACCACAGCACACATTAGTGTGTAACTCCCTGCCACGTGTCTTCATATTGATGAGAATACACAGTAATATTGACACAGTCTTCATATGATTATTTTTCAAGTGATTTGTAAATGATAGAGTTAGTACTTAATATAATGGTGATGAGTATGACTTTATTTTTATGCAGTGTGAACCATGGACTTATTCTGTAGAGTAAACTTGTTGTCTTAGGGTTTAATCCTATACGAAGAAGCACAATGTGATTGTACAAAAATATTGTGAATGTTTGTATATTATAGAGGCAATTTAGTATAATAAATCACAATCTTTCATCAGGACATCAGCGTCTTCTTGTGTTTCTTTGTGGAATGCTCGGTTCATGCTTTACATCCCAGACTTTGACTACGTGTCCTTTCACAGATGACACTGGGGGGGGGGGGTAATATGTGTGTGGCAGAGACCATTGTCATGGTCGACCCGCTGCACAATGTGCTTTTCAGGCAAAAGAAGCTGGGGCAACTGATTCTTTTTCACTGCAGAGCAGGACTGATGGGTTCAGAACGACCTTCAATCATTGACACAGTCCGTAGACTAAATGTCACACCTGGAATGCAGTTTTCCATCTGGGAGGTTCAGTCATTGAATAATTTTTGTTTTTACTATCACATTTTTCTACTAAATATATTTATATATCTACAGTTGTTTTGCACTGATCAACAAATGATTGGTATACACAAAGTTCATATTCAGTTCTGTTCTGTTCCAATTCTAAGTTCATGTAGGTATCTGAGATGCTTTGCTGTTCCAACTCTAAGCTAAATAAGGCTTGTGCTCACTTGAGTGTTTACGGTTCTTTAAAAAAGGCTCAAACCAAATGCATTGCATCTAACCTTTAAACAAAAATCAATCTTCATTTTTGAACAATTTGAATGCCTAAACAAAAACTAAAGTGCCTATTTTGTCAATTTTATTATTGTTGTTTTTCAAATTCATACGTGAAACTTCTGCTTTTTACCAACTGTTCCCAGCTTCTTGAGTTCTGGTGCCTCTGTAGATAAACTTGTGAAAATATTGAGGCTAAGGAGGGTCAGCTGATATGTTGGAAGAGTGGTATATAAAGCACTTCAGAGAAGAGAAGACGCCTACTCTGGAGAGATGAATCCCATGTCACCATTAGAGAATCTGATGAACAGTACTTGTCTGACTCCATTGGACCCAGTATGATGTTTGGTGGAGGTAGGATCATGGTGTGGGGTTGTTCTTCAGGAGCTGGCCTTGGCCCCTTATTTCGAGAAAAAAGAAAATAAATCCTTTAGTAGAGCAAGAGATTTTGGACAACACTGCTTGTCATTTTTAACAAAACAGTTCAACTAGAATTAAGGCAAAAATTCCTAAAACTTGTGTTTTTTTCTTTAAATAAGCAAGAAAAAGCTGCCAATGGGGTAAGAAAAGTGGTCTTACCAAAAAGTCTTATATAAAGAAAAATTTTTTAATGGCCATGACATGTTTTCTTGAACAAAGATTTTTTGCTATTGAAAACATTTCTTAATATGATTATTTTTCTTGCAAGACAGAAAATAATAATAATAATAAAAACAAAAGACTTTTTACTTTCTTAAGATATAGTATATTTGTAGTGAATTCTATGATTCCAGTATTGGGGTAACAGTTTATGGATGACCTCTTCCTCTTTCAACTTTACTGCAGATGAGAGCACAAATAAGATTCTGATACAGTTTGACGAATTGGACTGGTTTGACAGATTCCTGACCTGAACCTGACAGAACACCTTTGGCATTTATTAGATATACCACCCTACCTGTTCTTCAGCTCTTCCTTCATGTCTTGGATCAGCTGTGTTCAGTCAATCAGAATGTGTTAGTGTCAGCAAATTAGTAGAAAGCAGTGCAGAGAGAACAAACAAACAAGCAGGGTGGTGGATTTGAAGACCAGGGTTAGGCAGCACTGAATTAGAGCAAAGACTGAGAGCCAGACCTTCTTTCTGGAAACAGAGTCTGAGCTCATAGATGAAACGAATGCACAAACATTCCCATGAACACAATGGAAAAAGTACCAGAGGAGCAGAAGGTGTTAAGTTATGTTCACACATAACACGTTCAAGCAACCACTTTCAATGAAAAGTTTATGTAAAGGTGCGTAAATCCGCGATTAAAGCTTCTGTATTCCAAAACCTTCATGTTCACTTAAAGCTATGAGCATTTTTAGGACTGTTTTTTGGCTCTACGTACAAAACACACTGCCATAGAATGCACATTGAAAAGTTAAACCAGGTACCGGTATGTCCCTCTCTGCTTGTCCAGTGTTCTTGAACGTGAATCAAATGACCAGTTTTAACGTAGCTGCAAATGGTCTGCCAAACACTATATCATGAAGATCGAGGGCAACATTCCTACTTATTATCCAATGCGCCATGCTCTTGTATATTCTATTTGGCCGGACACACCTGAGGCATGTACCGTAATCAGCAATAGTTAGGGCAAAGACATCTGGAAATAATGAAGACACACAGGCCCTTGAGGCCTGGAGTTCCCCACCTCTGCTATAGATTGGGGCGGGTGCGGTGCAGAGGTAGAGATGGTGCCAATGTTTAGCAGCAGAGCCACCATCAGTGTGTGAATGTGTGTGTTTATGGGAAAATGAGTGTGTGACTGTAAAGCGCTTGGGGCCTTCTAAAAAGGTGTAACGGTTTCAGTTCATTTGTGTTTTGTTGCTGGATTTCCTGTTTTATTTTGTAGTATTTCCTGTTTTGTTGTTGTTTTGAGTTTTACCTTGACCCATTCAGTCCTGAGTGTTTCCACCTGTGTCTTGTTGCCTTGTATGTATTTAAGTCCTGTCTTTCCCTTCCTCCTGTGCTGGTCCATATTGTGCTGTTCCCTGGTTTCGAGCGGTGTGTATTTTCAAGTTTCGAGTTTCTAGCCTGCTAAGCAGTGGATTTTGGTTTGTAGTCATTTGTTATTATTAAAGCCCCGTTCCCCTGCAACCTCCTGCCTCCTTTCCTCTCTGCGCCTGGGTACTCCCTCTTCCTCTCCCCGTAACAAAAGGTAGCTACCATAGATAATACTCGTATACTGATTATACCTTGGTTCAAATGCAAGTAAAGTAGATAAGCAGATATTTCTGACAGTGTAGTTTTGTTACCTCGTCTGTGACTAAATTATATGTTGTCTCCTCCGTAAACAGCTACCTTAACGTGGTGGGGGAGTTTGAGAGCTTGAGTGATCTCAGGAGCTAAGCTGTCAGGGGCTTTTTGTCAAGTTAGACAAAAAGCAGTTCGGAAGCTCCTCATGAAAAGCACAATTAAGGACCCAGTTACGTCGCCCAGATTGGCGTCACCGGGGCCCCGATCTGGAGCCAGGCCTGGGGTTGGGACTTGCAGGCAAGCGCCTGACCGGGGCTTTCACCATGGGTCCCGGTTCAATGCGCCCTCCACCTGTAGAAGACTTCAAAAGGGGCTGATGCAATGTGGTTTAGGTGGTGGTCAAAGGCGTGGGCCTCGGCAGCCCAAACCCCGATCATGGAACTTGGCTTTTGAGACATGGAACGTCACCTCTCTGGGAGGGGTAGGAGCTTGAGCTTGTGCGAGAGGTACCGGCTAGATATAGTCGTGCTCACCTCCACACATGGCTCTGAAACTCAGTCCCACCTCCACATATAGTCTGGGCTCTGAAACTCAGTCCTTAGAGAGGGGTTGGACTCTCTACCATTCTGGAGTTTCTCATGGTGAAAGGTGGCGACCTGGTGTGGGTTTACTCGTGAGCCCCCATCTCAGCCGCCAAGTGTTGGAGATGATCAGAGTCCTTTTAAAATCGGACCAAAACTAAGCATGTTATAGCAATATTACTGTATCTGATAAGCTGTGTGTCGTTGTTTCATACCCTTTCCAATATGGCATCACTCTTCGCGTACAATGGCGAATGGACTAGCGCCTCTAGCCTATATATCTCATTGGATATTTTCCAATTTCCCTCGCTACTTTCTACATAGTGCACTATATAGTGCGTTCGCCATTTTGTACGATTCCAAAATTGAGTGCACAGGAAATTTACCAGAAGTCTCTGCGAAAAACCAGTTTACATCGATGCCACTAAATTGGCGAATATAGACCACAATGCACTGTGTTTGAACAATTTTTGCAAAAAAAAAGTATTTAAATGTAATTTTCTTAATAAACCATCAACGCTTTCCTCATCAGAACACCGTGTATTCATAAATAGTTGTTGTAAAATGTTCATATCAATTAGATTTCTACTTTGTGAATTTGGTGATTTCATGTTTTCCATTTAAAAGTAGTAAAAAGTAGTGAGCATGTTGTCAAGATTCAAGATTCGTTTCTTTGTCATTGTCATTAAAACAACGAAATTGCGTTTGGAGCATCGACAATTATCCTAATTATTTCAAAGCTGGAAAAAAAACTCAGATTCACCAAATAAATACCCAATGAATAAATAACCAAAATGAAACATCATTACAAAAAAAAAAAAAAAACAGTCGAAATTGCTTTTAAAATCCACCAATCAAATCACCAGCTCGTTCTGATCGACGTGCTGCCAGCCAATCAGAGTTTACCTGTTCACCCGCCTCACTTCAGCTTCAACTGACTGCTTCACGGAAACTCCAAACTTGTAGTAGCACCTGTCCGACCCCTACAGGTAAGTTCCTTTGGCCAAATGAGAGACTAGTCCGGACAGCAGCAACTCCTACCTGTCGAGCGGCTGTTAGAACCAAACCGGAACTATCGTAAAAGAGGCAGAAAGCGAACCGTTAGTGGAAGCTCCCAGGAGGGATTAGCTAGTGAGCCTCCTGGAGCAGCTCTGACGGTTTAAGGATTTGCCTTCATGATTTCTCCCTGCCCGTGTTACGTCCTCCCCCTCGGGCGGACTGCTTTGACTGACAGTCAGATGCTCCACATGCGGTTATTTTTTCGAATCCACTGAACGCACCTCTGTGCTGCGTTCAGGAACTGGGAAGCTTCGTTTATCCTGCGAATTTTCAATCATTCCAATCGAAATGTTTTATCTTACCTATGATTGCTGCCACCCTCACATACAAAAACGAAACAAGAGAGAAGTCAAACGTGACAGTCTAGAACCTGTCCAACAATTATTCCTGCTGGGAAACCTTTTTATGGTAATGGCACTTACAATAAACAAAAAACAAAGAAACAAAATAAATAAAAATAAAGCAAGAACCTGACCATCTGCAGAATTTAGACACAGTGGATTAAAAGTCATGTTGGTCAGTCAGCTTTGACAAAAAAAGACACAAAGATCCACAATAGCATAAAAGTTAATCCTGTAGTTAAATATTTCGACGTTTAAATAAGTATCTATAAAAAAGGGTTTACCGCCCCTTTGTGAGTTACAGCTTTATTTGTATGCATTTGAATGCAGCCCAGTTTAAGACAGGAATTAATATGAAAAAATACTTTATTTAGAGTAAACAATTCAAACTGAGAATTAAAATGACGTTTAGAAAAATGGAAAAAGCATAATTGAGTTCAGTTTTTTACAAATAAAGTCGGTCTAAAAGAATTTTTTGTTACCAATTCTGCAAGTTGTCCCATTTAAAAGCCGAGTTTGATCTGTAATGTTTTCTTCAAATACTAAGAACAATAAAATGAAAAAACAAAAAAAAACACATATAGTCAAAGAAGACCTCCCAAACACCTTTGAGACCGCCCTGTAGGATGCTCCATTTGCCAACCAGAAAAGGAACACAAGGGTCTCAATTACGGCACCCCACCAGTGGCGTGCGGTGAGGTTGATGGTTGGTGAGGCATTGACTCCTCTGGAGTCAGATTTACAATTGCAAGAACTAAATATTTCACCATTCATCCAACAGCAGGTAACAGAGTATAAGATACACACGAACATCTTTGTCCTACAGAGAATATTACTTTTATGGATAGATAGAACACTCTTCTTGTGTATAAATTATTCATATACACTGTAAACAAATTAAAATGTATTACTTACTTTTTGAGTCCATGCGCCGTTCCTTCTCCACAAAAAGCTCTATGACCCTGTTATAAAAGTCTTCTTTATCTTCCTTTAGTTTAATGAGTTTTTCCCTCTCAATGGAGAGACGTCCTCAGTCTGTTCGGTTTCTACAGCACCATTGTAGCTACAAAGCAGCTGTCAGCTCACGTCTGCCCCCTGCTGGTGAGGTTCGCCTCACATAAAGCCTTTTCCTTGTATTTACAGTCAGCGCTCAGACCGCACGTCACTGTTAAAATTGAGTCCTGCAGTCAGACATGAGGCAAAGCGCTCCGGAGCCTCAACCGGAGTTTCCGCTCCGTGTGTGAGTGTATGTGATTGCGCAACACTCAAATTCTGCGATTTTAACCTCAGAAACTGTGAAAAACGTGTCGATTCAACTGAAAATGCATCTTTAACACGGATCAATGGAAAATAATACTAATATATAATACAATGACACAATGACAGGTGAACTGGTGTCAAGTGAGCCCTCTCTCGAAAACAGTGTGCCGCTTTTTTACATACATTGCGGTAACTGCAAGAAAGCCTTCATTCGATTAAATGCAAAAAGTAAGAACTGTCATTATACTCATCTGACTGCACGTCACTTCACCCCACCCATGTCGGCAATCCTGGTCAAGAAGACAGGAGGACTCTCTCTAAGAGATTCCGTATTTACTCTGAAGTCTGTTGAAAAAAACGCTCCAGGATTGGGAGACTCAGGTTGGTTTTGCGGTACAGAGGTCTAGTCTGGTTACAAAGAAATACACAATAAATGCTTTTATAGTATAAAGATGTGGTTTTAAGTTTTTATGAGGCTTAAAACCATGATTATACTTAGGTAGATATGATAATAAAATAATACTTAAATACAACTTTTACTGAGTTCTAATAAGAGTAGGGTAAACATTGTTAAAATAAATTTCTGCAGTAAAATTCACATAATAAAATCAACATTTAAAACTATTATGTTTATTAAAATAATCTTAAAATAGTTTACAGTTATTATATACAGATTTATTTTACATTCTCACGAGAGGGTAGGTACTTATACACAGTTACATTTACTATAATATTTGTGAGAAATAGACAAACAAAAAAAGAGTATTTTTACTAAACCATTTTGGGTACTCTACAAACACAAATTTACTGCAGTAATTGTATATTTTACAACCTGTAATGTAATTCCTGAGAGCTTCAGCGTGTTGACTGTCTTCTTTTTTCTTCTTGAGAGCTTCTGTACAGTACCTGCACATTGTTATGTGTCAGCTGGAAATACAGCATGTGCCTTCGACCGGGATACATATGATCCAACTCCAAGATTAAAAGTTGGATAAAATAAGCCAGGAAAATTTCGAGCTCCATACCTGGTTCACTAATCCTCTCTGACTCACGTGACACGTTAGCAGGCAACAGGACATTAGCCGAGGTAACGGCTGGAATAAGACTCGTCCAAATTCACAGCCGTTAACATCCGACCAACCCGCTCGACCAAGGACCCGGCCAACGTCGACCGGGAAGGCCGCAGCCATTGAAAGATGCAGCCCTCAAATTTGGTCACACCCTAGTTGTAGATTAATTTATTATCATGAACAAAAGTGGAAATTGTTATTGTATTTTTACTTTTCATTAATTTAGGTGAGATAAAATAAAAGCAGATGTTCTTGTGAAACGTAATAAAAAGGAGTTTGATTTTTTTTAAAAACTTTTTCATTGTGAATATAACATTTCCAAGTATTAAAAAGAACATAAGAACTGCATCAAACATCACCTGAAATGACTCTTAAAAAATATTTGTTGTTTTTCTAATTTTGGATTAAAAAGAATTTTGCACGGCAACAGTAAAAATCCTCCTAAAAACCTATTTATGCGTTCATAAAACAAATTATTTATTGTTTATATTAATATCACAAAAAGCTCAGTGGTTTTTTCTACCTCCTTCTGTGTGAAAGGGAGGACATGGAATAAAAATGTCTTGAATGTAAAAAATAAAAAGCTTTACATTATTAGCATACGTTAAGTAAACTAAAGGAACAATAAACCTGACTTCACTCAGGATTGCGTAATCTCTCGTGCAGCAGAGCTTGCAGTCTCGCGCTGAAAGTAAGGAGGAATGGAAAAAATAAAATATATTTCGTTCCCACAAATTATTATCTTGTTCCCACAAATTAATATTCTGTTCCCACAAAATAATATTCCGTTCCTACGAAATACTATTACGTTCCCTCGAAATAATTAATTTGTGCTAACGAAATAATTATTCACGTCATAAGTCATTCATAAACACGCACATGCTCTCCGTTCGGCCGCAAAAGCCGCTTTCAGCGGTAACTTCCGTGTCTCTGTGACCCACATTCGTTCAAGAAAGGAAAAATTAAAACAAGAATGATCAATTTATTATTGTCTTAATGAATATAAGAAAAATATCATAATATTTAGGACGCCCAAGCTTGCTGTTTTGCCACACCGCTGCGATTCTCCGGACATAGCTCCTAGCTCCGCTGCAGAGCTCTTTAGCTTGTCATGCCGGCATTCGGCATCCGGTAGACGGCCAGCCAGCTAGGGTATGGGATATTGTAGTTGAGGGTCGAATAGGTATAATAATATTCAGGACTTGTCTTTTAATAACATACTCGTTAGTAGTCGCTTTAAATCCGAAGGCTAGTAGGCTACATGCTGACTAGCCCATCCTTAACTTGTTATTCACGTCATAAGTCCTTCATAATCACGGATGTGAGCAATAGTTGGATTTACAGCAGATACCTTCACATTTCTGTCTGTGCATGTCTCATAACATTGCATAGAACGTCTTCTATGCAATGATGTTTAGAGATCAAAGTTATTTATTTTGAAAAAGCACAAAAGCATCGGTAATCACGTTTTCATGCCTGGGTTCATTCACATCCCGGTACGGTCTCCGTCCGGCCGCAAAAGCCGCTAATTCCGTGTCTCTGTGACCCACATTCGTTCAAGAGAGGGAAAATAAAATGAAGAAGTATCAATTTATTATTGTCTATTTCTTGACATCTGAAGGCTACATGCTACATGCTACATGCCCATGATACATCACATGATACATCACACATATCCCATAATGCATCTCGACCAATCACCGTGGCCCTGTAACCATGATGCGTTCATAGACGATAGAAAATAGGTTAGTAGCATGTAGCCTACTAGCCTTCGAATGTTAAGTGACTGCCAACGAGTGTGAGGCTTTTGTAGAGCTTTTTAAAATAAATAAATCTCATCTCTAAACATCCTCTGTGTCTTCAATGTAATGTAATAAGACACACACAGACAGAAATGTGAAGGTATCTGCTGTAAATCCAACTATTGCTCACATTCGTGTTTATGAAGCTAGGAGCTATGTCCAGTAGGCGAATAAATAAAACAAAGCCACACCTCTTTCCTAAATGCAAAAAATTAAGCTCTAATAAAATCTCAAATTCAAGTTTCTTCATTTGTTTCACCCTTAAGTGTAAACCCTGCCTGAGCTGACGCTGCTCCATGGTGACTCTTGTGTTTCAGTGCCGTCACACAGTAAAAATGCCTTTGATTAACAAGTCTGTGAGTGGCAGCGGTGCATCCAATCAGGCGGCTGTTCCTGAGCAGGGAGAAACTCTCCCTCCCGCTGTAGAAACCATTACGACAGCAGGAGCCCCAGGCGACCATGGAGACCCAGAAATCATCAAATCGCCCAGCGACCCAAAGGAATACAGGTGAGACCAATGGGCAACCGTGGTGCATTGGTAGGGCGGTTGACCTTCAATCGTACGATTGCGGGTTCAGTTCCCGCCTTGCCCGCCCATGTGTCGAAGTGTCCTTGGGCAAGACAGTGAACCCCACCCAGCCCCTGGTGGAAGGTTGGAGCCAGTGTTTGGCAGCGGAGCTGCCACCAGTGTGTGAATGTGTGTGTGTGAATGGGTGAATGGGTCTGTGACTGTAGGTAGAAAAGCGCTATAAAAGTATACGCCATTTACATTGGTCACATGAGCTGAGAGCTGATGACATCACACAGGTAGTTTGATCAGTATTCTTCCTGGCAGCAAAATCATTTATGTACTTTTTTAAGCGTTTTTCTGCTCATTCAGGGGTCTGCAGCTGTATTTTGCTCACTTCCTCTTCCTCTGAGACATGCATCAACATTCTGAAGCTAAACAGGGAGAAGCTTTCTAATACAAGAGCAATTTCCTCAGCTCTTACTTCAGGGCCCTCTTAGTCTGTCTCTCGTTCAGCTATGTTTGAGTCTGTCATGTTTTCAGCCCTCGGGCTCTCCTTTGGATTCTCCATCACTCTTCAAACAGATCTTTTCCAGTAGTTGATCTGTCCGGGCCAATGTTTTCTGCTATAGGAACTGTAAACTTCAGACATGCTGCCGTGTTTATCCATCACAGATTCTCCTTTTTCCTGTAGGTACATCGAGCTGAGTAACGGCCTTCGAGCGCTCCTCATCTCTGATTTTAGCAGTGCAGGAACAGGATCAGAAGATGAGGAGGGAGAGGAGGTAGAGGAGGAAGAGGAGGAGACAGAAGACTCTGATGAAGGGGACATCCAAGAGTTAGAAGATCAGGATGAGGAACCTGGATTAAAGAGGAAGCGGTCTGAGAAGCAGGTAGGGAGGGGGGAGTCTTCTAAACACAATGCAGATAATTATTTCAGTGAAACAGGAAGTCTTCAGGCTTTGTGTTCACTGTGTGTGTGTTGTTGCACACGTGTGCAGGCGGCCGCTGCGCTTTGCATTGGTGTGGGGAGTTTCAGTGACCCGGATGACCTGCCCGGCCTGGCCCACTTCCTTGAGCACAGTGAGTGTCGCCTTTCTCAATGTGGATTTGAGGGATCTCCAGATCTTTGATTCAGATCCTTTCTGATCTAAAGGAATCTTCCAGATCTGCTTTTGAATTTGAATAAAAGCAGGAGTCAGACTTTGTAACTGCACTTTAAAGTGAGACTAAATAACAGTGAAAAACAGGATTTTAACAGAATCTAGACCAATGTGCTTCTTTAGAGAAGTAAAGAAAGAAAATGTTTTTTTCTGGGGTTTTTCTTCACTATAAATAAAAAGGAAAAAAGAAGTTGAGCTCAGAAAATATTTCTGCAAACGCAGCAGATCTGAATATCTGGCTGAGTTAAAGAAAAACTGACTTGATGTCAAAGTCCACGTTAAATCTTGATGTTCTGTTGTTGCTCAGAGGAGCATAAGGGATGAGCATGTAGAAGCTTGAACCTGAGGTACTTTGGGTGCTGAGACCCATCGCTCACACTGGAGAAAACAGACACCCAAAACACAAGGAGATAAAACTGCCCTCATTTCCCTTTGTCCATCTGTTTAAACGCTCTCCTGCTGCTTACAATCCCTCCAAACCCCAACCTAATGTTACAGGTGCGACAAAAATGGCGAGCAACATTGAAGTAGTCCTGGGGGAAAAAACGACTGGATGAATTAATTCGAATTTATTGTTACGGGCGCTTAAAAAGTAACTAAATCGAGTTTTGTGTAATGGCACATTTTTGGCTCCCTGGAGCTTCCGTAGCGTTAGTTTCACACGGTGGTATGGCAAGCGATAAACAACCTGTGAGAGTGGGAAGTTTGTTCTCAAAAAAGGAATAAAATCATCTGTTGCTTGGAACTGGTATGGGTTTACTGCCACAGACATGGAGGACGAGACCCCCCCCCCACGCTGTAACATTTGCCTAAAGCCCACCGCAGTCAAAGGCAGCAGCACCACAAACTTATTCCGGCACGCGCTCTTTCCTCTTACACACGGAGCGCTGACACACATACACACATTCATTCTACAACACCTATATAGTTAGTTCATTAGTTAGATAGGTAGTTGTTACGGTTATTTGTTAATAAAGAAAACTGCATTGCAATTATGAATTGTAGTCATTTGCGACGCGGCCACTGGTAGATTTTGTGTTCGGCGGGGGGGGGGTGCTTGACCGTGACTTCTGCTGCTTCATCACCTCTGTGATCAAAAATCCCACACCGTCACAGCTCTAGTTTATATCTTGTGGGACACAAAAAAATGCAACTTCTCCAGTACTGATAGCAGAATCGTTGAGGTCAGATCTTACGGATACTGCGGTCTTGAAGGATGTTAGTATTCATCCCAGAAATGGGGGTTACTTTTGTCTTGCGTTTGATTAAATAAAAGCAAAATTTGCTTTAAGTTGTCTGCTGTTTGTGCTTATTATTGCTTTCCTTAAGTGGGGGGGGGGGGTCGTGAAAAAAATCGGAAATCCAATTTAAATAAAAATCGCAGATTTTATTTTTAAGACATATCGCCCACCCCTACATTGAAGCTATATTGATGTATTGTATTGATGGCACCTGTTTAAACTGGTTATCTAGATAAAAGACACCTGTCCACAACCTCAAACTGTCACACTCCAAACTCCACTATGGCCAAGACCAAACAGCTGTCTAACGACACCAGAAACCAATTGTTGACCTGCACCAGGCTGGAAGACTGAATCTGCATTAGACAAGCAGCTCGGTGTGAAGAAATCAAAAAATCCCAGAACCACACGGGGGACCTACTGAATGAGCTGCCAAGAGCTGGGACCAAAGTAACAAAGGCTACCATCAGTAACACACTATGCCACCAGAGACTCAAACCCTGCAGGGCCAGACGTGTCCCCCTGCTAAAGCCAGTACATGTGCAGGCCCGTCTAAAGTTTGATAGAGAGCATTTGGAGGATCCAGAAGAGGACCATGTTCTATGGTTGGATGAAACCAAAATAGAACTTTTTGGTAAGAACTCTACTCGTCATATTTGGAGGAGAAAGAATGCTGAGCTGTATCCAAAGAACACCATACCTTCTATAAAGCATGGTGGTGGAAACATCATGCTTTGGGGCTGTTTTTCCAGCAAAGGGACCAGGATGACTGATCCGTGTAAAGGAAAGAATGAAAGAAGCCATGTATCGTCAGATTGAGAGAAAACATCCTTCAATCATCAAGGGCATTGAAGATGAAACATGGCTGGGTCTTCCAGCATGACAATGATCCCAAACACACTGACCGGGTCACGTAGGAGAGGCTTAGAAGCATTTCAAGGTCCTGGAGTGTCCTAGCCAGTGTCCAGATCTCAACCCCCTTGAAAATCTTTAGAGGAAGTTGAAAGTTCGTGTTGCCTGGCGACAGCTCCAAAGCATCCCTGCTGTATAACAAAGTATTGATTTGAACTTTTATTATTTACCAAATACTTATTTTCCACCATAATTAACAAATATATTCTTTAAAAATCAGTCAATGTCTTTTTCTGGATTTTTTCCCATCATGTTGTCTCATAGTTGAGATAAACCTGTGATAAAAATTATAGACCTCTCTCATCTTTTTAAGTGGGAGAACTTGCACAGTTGGTGGCTGACTCAATACTTTTTTGCAATACAGTATGTCACTGCTACCGCCTTTTGTAAAACTGTATTTTTTTGTCTGTCCCTGATTCACAATGATTTGAAAAAAGCAATAAGCAGTAATGTAATTTTAAGAATAATTTTCTTCAAATATTTCCTCAATCATAAGAAAAATACCACAAGAAAATTCTAAAAACGGAAAGACACCAGTTAACATTCAGTTTTTGGAATAAATATATATTTTAATGAATGCATACATCTTTATTTTGGGTGAAATACAAATTCAACTGAAACACTTTGTTTGGGTGTGAGTTTTCCATTCAAGTGACCACTTTTGATATTCATAAAGACTGGAATGAACCACTGTGGGGATGCCTTTGCTTTCTTTGTTTTAAAGGGATTTATTTGGTTTATGTTGAAGATTTAAATGCAATTATCCATTGCTTTATTTGTTTATTTTTTCCATTTGTAGTTTTAGATAAATTAGTTAACATGTTTGTTTAGTTGCATTCCTGCCCCCTGTTTTGTGTGATGTGTGGACTTGTCCAAAGCTCTAAATCTTCCTCAGCATGTTAACAGGATGTTCCTTACTATGCTAAGTGAGTTTTTTGGATGGGTTCAGTCCCCTTTGATTCATATTCATTTGATTATTTATCTTTTTTGGGCCCACATGATTTATTTATGTGGAAAAAGGATCTCTGTTTATTCATTTAAAAAAAAAAGACAAAAAAGGAATAAAAACGGCTTTTGAGCAAACCCACCTTTGTCCTGTTGACTGATTGTGTCAGTTGGTGTCAGAAATGGGATTTGAACCCACCCCTCATCATGGGACTGTGACTAGCAGATGGAGTAGAAGGTTTTTTTTCATGTCTCTCTCAGGAGAACCCTAACCCTGTTCTGATGTGCTCCCCATGTGTTTGCAGTGGTGTTCATGGGCAGTGAGAAATACCCGGCAGAGAATGACTTTGATGCTTTCCTAAAGAAGCATGGAGGAAGCAACAATGCGGCCACTGACTGTGAGAGGACCGTCTTCCAGTTTGACGTGCAGAGGAAATATTTCAGGGATGCCCTCCATAGGTGAGCTTCATTCTGGCTCATCCCTCCTTTTGCTCCTCTGGTCCAGTTTGTTTAAAGCAGGGGTGTCAAACATAAGGCCCACGGGCCGTATCCGGCCCACCAGGTGGTTAAGTCTGGCCCACACATGAAGACTAAAAATCACAAGGACGGTTAAAAAAGAAAGCAAGTTTCTAGTCCATTCCTGTGGCGAGTTATGATTTTTTAAAGAATTAACCGAAATGCGCAATTCTGCCACTAGGGGGAGCAAAGGAAAGGCAAAACAGGTGAAACAGCATATCTCTGCATCTGCCAAAAGTGAAACCTAACAGCTCTGCATCTGGGTAAGATACACTTTGGTTCCCTATGAGCCTCACCGCTGTTATCTAGCTATAAGGATGATCATTAGTGACACCCTAATGACCAAAATGTTGTCAAAAAGTGAAGTGGAGTGAAGAGATTTCCAGGAAAAATGGACAGGTTTTTTTTCTTTCACGAAGCTGAATGCAAAACCCCCATGATTGGTATGTCATGTCTTGGTATGTTCAAAGAATATAACATTCAGCACCACTAAGAGACTCGCCATAAAGAAAAGTTTCTGGATTGCTTCAGTGTCAGATGTAAAATATTCAGTCTGTATAAAATTAAATAGACCAACTTTTTTTTAACTGAAATTAATTTTATTCAAGATCCATTGGCCCCAAGTGATTAGGCTACTATGTTGGTTGAGGCATTTTTTTTTAAATTGAGTAAAAAATACTAAAACAAAGCTGTTATTTTGCTTTTATGTTACTGGTCCGGCCCACTTGAGATCAGACGGGCTGAATGTGGCCCCTGAACCAAAATGAGTTTGACACCCCTGGTTTAAAGGAAAATTCAAGTCTATTAATTAGGCAGTTTTCTGACAAGTGCCAGCTGAGGCTAAAACCCACTTTATTTTTCTCCAGTTCTTTGTGTTAGTCTGGGTTGAACAATAAACACATAACAACTCAAACAATTGCAAGAGCAGTAGTTTTCTGACAGTATTTTTGGCCATGCCAGTATATAAACTGATATTGCAAAACTGTGGATATTATGTCGAATTTGAATCCCTGGATTTATTAATTCCAAATATGAAAATAATTTGTAACTTGTGTTTTTGCATTCAGATTATGCTAAATTAAGTTGAGATAGATATAATTTTAGGTTTGCTGCTAATCGGCATCCATGGGGAAAAAAAACATCTTGATGTGAAGATAAAGAGACTTTTTATTCATGCAACACAGCTATTTCCAATATTTTCACTGTAATGACTGACTGAACTACACAGCTCAAAACAAGAAAGGGAACACCCAAACAACTCAGTCTCACTTCTGAGTAATCAAACTGTCCAATTAGCAAGCAGCACTGACTGACGATCAATTTCACACATCTTTGTGTACGCGGAATAGACAACAGGTGGAAATAATAGTCGATAAGCAACAAAACTCCATTAATGGAGTGGTTCTGCAAGTGGTGACCACAGAGAACTTCCCCGTCCTCATGTTTTCTGGCTGATGTTTTGGTGACTGAAGGCTGACAGGGTTGTCACTCAAGCGGTACAAGTGGCCCAGGTAGTGCAGCTCATCCAGGTAGTGCAGCTCATCCAGGACGGCGCATGCGAGTTATGGCAGAAAGGTTTGCTGTGTCTGTCAGCATAGTGTCCAGAGGGTGGAGGTGTTACCAGGAGACATGGATGAGGCCGTAGGAGTGCAAAAAGCCAGATGCCTGAAGATGACCTCCAGCAGGCTGCAAATGCACGTGTCTGCTTAAATTGTTAGAAACGGACACCACGAGGGTGGTTTGAGGGCCCAACGTCCACAGGTGGGAGTTGTGCAGACGTGACGAGTCTGGAGACGCCGTGGAGACAGTGTTGCTTCTGCTGAAAAAAAATGCATTTATCCTTTAAATGCAGAAGGTGTGCGTTGTGAATTATCCTAATTGTGAAATGCAAAAAGCTTTTGCTGTCTTTGTTTAGGCCCAGATGAATGTTGCACTCTCCATTATTGAAGTTTGCAGTGCTGACACTCGTCCACCACCACTGGCCAGCGTCCCTCAGCATCTGGGCAGGAATGGTTTTGACTGGACCTCCAGGCTGTAGGAGGAGCTGCAGACTTCCCTCCTGCAGCTGCAGCTAGGATGTTCATGATGCGTCTCATCAGAGTCTTTATCATCTGTCCATTTACCGCTGCTGATTTCATCACCCTGTGTAGAAAAATAGGAAATCAATTTAGAAAAGAGCAGCATTTATATGTATTCAGTATGTGTACACAGTTGCATTCATAATAATCCCAAACAAGCCGAAACACTGCACAGCTTGAGTTCTTCCTCACTGTCCCCACAGTCATCTGTCCTCTCTGTTATCGAGTTGACCGCTGTGCCGCGGTCCACATGCTGCTTTCTATAGAATGAAGTCATTTTCAGAACAGATCTAAAGAACAATAACAGACTGGTTTCACATTTATATCCCACCACAATATTTCAGTGCAATAGCAGTTTTTTATAGAAAAATATTAAAGAAAATATTTGTGAGTGTTGATGTGGTCACCGTAGAGGCGTTTTAGCAGATTGTTAAAGATCTTCAAACATTTTGCTCATTGGTACTCTTCTCCTTTGTGGTAGTGATAGAAGTACTCAGTGAACATGTATTTATTTTTATCTTTGTACAATTTACCTTAGATTGGACCATTTTTTTCCAAGACTGTAGTCTAAAAATGCTGATTCAGCATAAGGGAATCCTTGCAGATATGACAGATGATGTTGTCTCTGACCAGACCAGTCAAGAAACTAATCCTTGACAAAGATTATTAGACATATTGGAAATACCGGGTTCCTTCATTTACCGCATTAAGTTCCAAAAAAAAACAAAACCTGCAGCAGATGTTTTAAGGCTGTGAAACTCATCTCTGAACACTTTATCTACTTTTTTTCAGACAGACATGAAGATTTTCACTCTTTTCTCTCTTGTTTGAAGTCTCAATGTTCAAACCTTCATAAAAAAAGGATTAAAGGATGAGAGCAAAGATCTGATCACAATCTAAAATTTATGTAACTCTGGAAAGCATGAACGCATTCTGCACAGCAGACACAGCACGGAAGGGATTGATTGACAAGGTCAACAGCCAATCAGAACATAGGGTACTGGGGGGAAAAAGTCATGTAAAATTGCGCTGAAAATCAGTGAAACAGCAAGACCGCAAAAAACAATTTAGTGAGGAAACAATAGAACTTATAGTGGAGGAATGCAGACAGTTTTTTTGTGACATTTTAAGCAAAATCATTGAGATGTGAGAACGTGCTCATCTGTTTCAAGGGGTGTCATGATTCCATTGGATGTTTTTTATGAAGCGCCTTGAGAGTTTATGTCTGGGTCAGTGTGGTCGTTGCAAAACCATTGTATCCAGTTTGGAAATGATGCCTCTGATTTGAGTGATTGTACACACATGACAGTGCTGTTTTCAGAGCCTGTGACATGACATGGGTAAAAAAAAACACGAATTCGTTCCCAGGAAATATTTCTGACCTTTTACACACCCCGTATTTTTTTTTTTTAACCAGAATAAACTTAAATGCTTCCTGTTACATCTTTATTGTAAATAAGATTACTGGTTTAAAGCAGTAATAAAATATATTTTACCATTGCATTATTGATGCTACCATTGACTATAGCGAGGTGATCACCACGCCAGGCGGCTGGCTGGACGACAGACGGAGAGCCGCCGTGGTATGGGGGAGCAGCCAGCTCAAGCTTCCTAAATCTAATGATATTTTCATTTTTTCCATCAAAAAAAAATAAAAAGATTCCCCTAGTTTGATTCTTGTTTTTATTTCTCCCCTCTTGAATTACTGTGGGTCACAGAGACATGGATGTAGCGGCAGAAAGCGGCTTTTGCGGCAGGACGGAGAGCGTACCGGGATGTGAATGAACCCAGACATGAAGACATGATTACCGATGCTTCTGTAGAGCTTTTTAAAATAAATAAATCTAAACATCCTCCATGTCTTCCTTGCAATGTAATCAGACACACACACAGAAATGTGAAGGTATCTGCTGTAAATCCAAACATCCATGTTTATGAAGGACTGACCGTGCAAATTATGCTTTTGTGCGATCAACTTCAATATTTTTTTTACGCATTTACGGTCACGGTAACGGGAAACACGTAGCTGTTTCTGATTCATGTTTAACATTAGAATTAAATAAAAAAACAGGTTAGATCCAAAAACCATAATTTTCTTTGTAATTGTGACATCAGGTTGAAGGGAAGTGCTGAATCACGTAATACAGACAGGTGTGTGCTTCTTTGTTTTCCAGATGGGCTCAGTTCTTTATCTGTCCTCTGATGCTAGAGGATGCTATGGACAGGGAGGTGGAGGCTGTGGACAGCGGTGAGTCAGCTGCTGTTCCTTCTCAGGTTCTGCTCTTCATGAACTACCAACGGGTTCTCCTCCTCCTCAGAGTTCCAGATGGCGAGGCCGTCGGATTTCCATCGGAAGGAGATGCTGTTTGGAAGTCTGTCCAAGGCGGGGCACCCCATGGGCAAGTTCTTCTGGGGTGAGAGCTGCACAGGCGCTGGGACAGAGAAGTTTCATTTTCATACTTCCTTTTGTCTCGTAGATTTGTCCTGTTTTAGCTCGTAAGTCATGAACTGTGTTTGACTGGAGAAGCTTCTGCACAGAATCTAAAATGTGATATTTAAACTGAGGTCATTTTAATATTTAAAAAACACAAAGAAGCCTGAACACAAAACCCAGACTCTGATCTCAGAAACATGATGAACCCCCTCCTCACAGCTCAGTGTCGCCTCCTTCAGGAAACGCTCAGACGCTGAAGCATGATCCTAAAGAGAGGCAGATTGACACATACCAGAGACTGCGGGACTTCTGGAGGAGACATTACTCTGCTCATTACATGACGCTGGCCGTTCAATCCAGAGGTAATCTGCTATCCTCTGAAGGACTCCAGCGGCTGAAATCCGCTGATTATGTGTTTGCTGCGCAGAGACGCTGGACACCCTGGAGGAGTGGGTGAGACAGATCTTCATCGAGGTGCCAAACAAGTACGACTGCGACACACAGCCGGCCTGAGAACAGCACTCTGACAGCTTGTGACCCCTCACCTGTCAACAGCACTATGATTCTATCTTCTGATAGAAGAAAGCTGTGATCTCCTCACAGCTTTCTTCTCAATTTCTTTCCACTCACTCTTTTTTTACATATGAGAGCCAAATAAAAAGGTCTTCCAAAGCACCACTGAGAAAACATGAAAAACATCACATCTCTATAAGGGGGTAGAGACAACTAGAGACTTAATTCTGTTCTAAATCCCCGGCAGATAGTTGGTTTGCAGAAGGATGCTCACTCATAGCCCCCCCCAGCTGGGAGGAGTCACAGCATTTCTGGATTCTCCATTTGCTGCCAACACCCATGGTCAGGAGCTGTGGGTGAAGGTGTGGATGCAGCCAGCTGAGATGAGCTCCCTGCACTGGGGTTATAGCCTCTTATAAAAGGGGGAGTTGTTGGTGTTGGGGGTCAGGGGGAGACCCTGCTGTTGATTCTGGAAGCTCTGTCTCTGCTGACCCAGAGTCTCCTGGTTCTCTTAAAGGTCCACTCTAATGAAGATTGTGTTTCTGGTCATTTTACAGCATTCTTCTGATGATGAAGGAGATATATGAAGAAGATTAGGATTACAATTGCATTTCTTAAGTATTTCTTTATTTACATTGTAGTGAATTAGGAGTACACTAAGAAAGGCTGTTTGAAAAAGCTCATAGTTTTTATGTAAAAACTACAATCAGCAGCCCACAAGCTCCCTGCTCTGCTCCATTCTGATGATCCATTTGCAGACAAATAAATCCATGCAGGGCTCTAAACCCGCCAAATATGGGCTAAACCTCAATTTGACGGGTAGAATAACAATTTGAGCAGCCACTCTGGCAGGTGAGGCATTGTTCATTAGCTGACATGGTGCTCAAACGTCAGCTAACACAAACACACACTCACTTGTTGCTCCATTTCCTTGTAACTCTTTGAAATGACGAAGACTCGCAGCAAAAAAAAACACAGATCTTTGAGAACACACAATACGGCAAAACGTTGCACATGTTTAAGTTATTGGTAAGTAATTATTTTGTCATCACTAGTTTTAGTCTTTACTTTTCTGTTGTACATTGAAAAAAACATTCCTAATATGAACAAAGTTAAATTAAACATTCGGACTTGGGTGAAAAGTCGATGCTGTGTGTTCAGAAAAATGTTCAGAGATCAGAAATGCCTTTAGTTAAAATAAAACATTACTGTAATGTTAGAGACCTGACATAAGATGAC
Source organism: Oryzias latipes (assembly GCF_053564925.1). Taxonomy (NCBI): domain Eukaryota; kingdom Metazoa; phylum Chordata; class Actinopteri; order Beloniformes; family Adrianichthyidae; genus Oryzias; species Oryzias latipes. Next base: position 8,278,663 of record NC_136240.1, read on the forward strand.
ACGTTCAATTATTAGTAGTTCTGTCTTTGCAAGAAAAGAATCAACTGAAACTTTACAAATAAAGGGAATAACTGTTTTGCTTTGACATACACAAAATATTTTTCTAGAGAAAGGTCTAGTAGAAATCTAATTAGTAGTTAATTCAGAGCTCTAGATATATAAGTCTTTGTTTTCCTCGTCTGAGCTGGCATCTGGTTGAAAACTATACGACTGGATAGCTCTGATATTGCTCATCATGTTAGATTGGGGTGAGGAGCTGTAAGCTAGTGGGATAGAGTGCAAACAAAGGGATGATGGGAAATGAACGCGGGCTTACTCCCTTCCAACGATCCCGTAAATCTCTAATGACCTCCTGCTGCTCCGCAGAAACAATGTCCTTGAAGACGACACAGGCTTTTTATTTTATTTTGGCTACAAACAGCACAATCATTAAAAGACGACTAGGAAGGATTTTACAATAGATCAAAAGATGATGGGAGTGGGACTTTAATGAAACACAAGGACTTTCAGTAGAACTTGATCATGATGTTCAGGAGGTCTCCATGAAGAAATCCATTTCTAACAGGCTTGACAGGCAGGTTGCATGTTGTCACCTCTGCTGTTTGCTCCTAGCTGCCTGAAAGTATGAAGCCAAAGCATGTGGATGACAATGAGAACCTGTGCAGATTTATGACAGCTGTGTCTGTGCTGCTCCGTTGGCAGCGGAGAACCTCGACCGGACTTCTCCCACCTGCAGGAGCCGTTTGACACGCCGGCCTTCAAAAAACTCTACAGAGGTCTGTTCTGAGTCCGGAGATGATGGTGGAGAACATCTGTGCTCAGATCTTTAACTGCTTTCGTTATTTTCCTGGCTCTGATTGTGTTTGTCAGGTTGTTGATCGGACTTTGGTTGTTGTTTTTGTCTCATCTCTTACTCCTGCTTGCCCCCCCCCCCATAAAAAGCACCTGTTCTCCTGTCGGGGCATGGGGAGGGGTTGATGTATGACCTTTTTGTTGCAGTGGTTCCTGTGAGGAAAGTTCATGCTGTGACCATCAGCTGGGCCGTTCCTCCGCAGGGAAAACACTACAGGTGAGTCTGAAGCTGAAACGCTACACTGGTCAACCCTCAGCTGGTCAGACAGAGAACTGTCCTCTGTGAGGGTCCAGCAGATTTCAGCACAAGTCACACACAGATGACTTTTGCTGTCAGGACTTTTTTGTAATTTACTTAAATCACAGAAACAAAACTGGGCGGTTGAGCAGGTCAGCCAATGATTGAAGGGTCGCCGGTTCGATCCCTGCTCCCTCCAGTCAACTGGCATTGTGTCCTTGGGCAGGACACTTCACCCTCCCTGCCTCCGGTGCAGCACCACTGGTGTGTGAATGTGCATGAATGTCCCGGTGATGGTCAGAGGGGCCGTAGGCGTGAACTGGCAGCCACGCCTCTGTCAGTCTGCCCCAGGGCAGCTGTGGCTACAACAGTAGCTACCATCACCAAGTGAATAATGGACACATTGGAAACGCTTTGAGCGTCTGGAAAAGTTATTATTTAAATTCACTGTGCCAGTCTGCGGTCAGAAGATGCTTCAGCTCCTGTTTGTGTCTGTGCCACAGAGTGAAGCCTCTTCATTACATCTCCTGGCTCGTCGGACACGAAGGGGCTGGCAGTATCCTGTCTCTGCTGAGAAAGAGGTGAGTCCTGACACACCTGCATGAGGTCAGACAGGTGGGGTGTCTCTGACAGGTGGTGTAATCAAAAACTCTCATGAACCTCACAGTTCCCTTAATCCAGTGCTTCTCAAATAGTGCGGCGATGCCAGGGGGGGCGTGCATTAGTAACGGTTTTATGCACGGGTAATACGGGCAATTGTACAGGGTGCATTTTTAATGGGGGGAGGGGGGGTGACAGCGGCTCGGTGCTTGGAAAAAAATCTGGTTCACTATTGGTTTCCTATTATCTGTTCTATCACAGAGTTTGTAACAGCCTGAAACTGTGAATTACCGTCCCTGCAGCTGCGCGTTCCCGTCTCCTGTCACACGCGAGGCTGCGTGTGTGAGAATGCAAGGGGAGGGGTAGTGGGCTCAGGCTGCCAGGTGAAGCGGGGCAAAAGGAGCACTGTAAACCCTGCCTGGATTAGCAACACCAGGATCATCTTGTGCCTTTAGATTCCTCAGCTCATGCTAATAATGTCATTCTTTATGAAGTATTGTAGACATTTTGATGACGTGTTTTTATTTTCTATAAACGTATTCTTTGTCTGCCTGTCGTTTAGTTGGTGTCAGTATTTGACATAAAGATGGCAGGTAATGCAGTAAAACAGCTGCACAGATCATAAATAAACAATCCATCATTACGTATACTTACACAATTCTTTTAGATACTAATATATTGTCACCGCGCAAGTGAGTGTGTTGGGGTGGGGGAAGGTTAGTGCGAAACATTTTCTTTTTCCTAGGGGGGGCCTGACAAAAAATAATTGAGAAGCACTGCCTTAATCTATAAAAATGACAATTCGAACAAAGACGAGATGCTTAAAAGTTAGAAAAACAGTTTTTTTCACAGCACCATAAGACTAAGGAAAAAATAAATACCTGATGTTGTGTGAGACACAAAAAAGACAGATCTGGCATTAATATAGTTTTATGGAGAACAGAACAACAGGGTAACGGGGCAGTTCTAATAACAAGTGTTTGGGTCAGAGGTCAGGAAAAGCCTTTTTGTGCCACAGATGTGCATTTCAGTGACATACTTTTGTGTGTGCTCGCTTGCTCAGGTGCTGGGCTCTGGCTCTGTGCGGAGGGAACAGCAAAACAGGCTTTGAGGAGAACACCACCTACTCCATCTTCTCCATCTCCATTACGCTCACTGACGGGGGCTTCCAGAACTTTTTTCAGGTCCCCAAACTCCTTCAGCTCGTTTTTGTGCTGCTGAAGCTGCACAATGTGCAACATAAATGCAACACAACAGGACCTCAACCATGTTTGTTGTTTTTCTTTATTTAAAATCCAACTTAAAATAAAAAAAAGTGTACAACAAGAGAAGCGTTAAAAACCCAGGAGGACCTTCTTTTTTCCAGTTTTGTTAAAGTTTTTAAAAAAAAAACTTTATTGACAAACATTGTACATACAAAGAATCATACAAGGTCGCACTATACTTCTCAAATTTCTTTGAATGTTTGGTGTTGTTGTGTCTCTGGTTCAGGTCGGTCTTCTCAGAGCTTTCATATCTCTGACAGCTTCTGTCTGTCGTTTTCTTCACAGGTGATCCACTTGGTGTTCCAGTACCTGAAGATGTTGCAGACTCTGGGCCCACAGGAAAGGTCAGGTGCTCTGAAACACGCTCCTACACTTTTACTCACATGGATTTCTCTCTGACTCTAAAACACAGGTCAAGGCTTTCTCTCTCAGAAATACTCAGAAAACAGAGTGAGATCCCTACAGGATCCAACCTGCTGCTCTGTCCTTTCAGGATCTATGAGGAGATCCAGCAGATTGGGGACTACGAGTTCCAGTACCAGGAGCAGGTCAGCACACGAGCTGCGTTTACATGGGCAAAAGTAATCGGAAAGAACGCCTGATCGGACGGAAAACGTGTCATGTAAACACGCCGTTCAGAATACTCTGCCCTGATCAGACTCGTTCGGATCAAAATTTCTTTCCGATCGAGATAGGTGGGTTATGAAGATTGTTGATCCGATCGTGGAGAACCGACCGGCTGCTCTGCGGACGCCCGGTGCGAAGCGCCACTCCACCTCTCCCCTCTCTTACATCCCTCACAAGGGGGGTGCCGGGGAGGAGCGGGACCCTGCGCGGTCCTGGCTCGTGTGCCGGTGGACCGAACCAACTGTGTCTCTGAGCAGAGCAGCTGGATTAATAATGTTGTGTTTGAGGGGAGGATGCTTTGTTACGTGTGCGTTTTGTTGTTTGTGTGACTGCGATCCGTTCCGCCGCTCTCGGTTAGCTGCTGTCAGGAGAACCGTGTGTCTGAGCAGAGCTCGGACTTCCAGCTCACACAGCCGCTTTGGGGCGGTGTGCGAACTTTTCAAAGCAGAATGTCGCTCAGTCCTTTGAAATCGTTCAAACAATCACGTGGATTTGTCTTTCCAGTCGTGTCCCGACAAAATAAAGGCTGATATTCTCACACATTTACGTGCAGCCAAGATGCAGATTGCTGCATATCCTGCATGAGTTTATCAAACAAGGTTAATGTTGTTAGCGCGTGTTAGCCTCTCCTGGGGGAGCTCCGTTCTTCCACAAAAAAAGCACTGACCACACGGATTACATAAAAAATGATAAGCGAACAGGCGCTTCATAATAACTATAACATTAATAAAAGCATATTTAGAAGATCGTCTCGTATATTACCGAGCTGCTGCATAAATGTATATGACAGCAAAGGTTTGTTTACTGTGGGACTCTTCCTTTTTCCTGTATTTTCAACACTACTGCGCATGCCCAAATGATTTATTCCGACCGAAAGTGAGACCATGTGAATGTTTGTTCTAATCGGAAAAAGGTTTTCTGTGCCCATGTGCACGGTTGAATTTTAACCCGACCATATTTTGCCCATGTAACCGCGGCTACGGACAGCTGGTTTCACTGCAGATGGAGTCTGATTTTTCCCAAAATGATCAATGAATGCTCTTGAAAGAGGCGGGTTTAGACTCAGCCTGTAATTTAATCTGTCTGTCAGACGGACCCGATTGAGTTTGTGGAGAACATCTGTGAGAACATGCAGCTGTTCCCCAAAATGGACCTCCTGACTGGAGACCAGCTGATGTTTGAGTTCGATTCCCAGGTACGCACTCAAGATCAGTCTGGTTCACAGTTCGGTCCAGCTTCTCCCCTGTGACCTGGTTCTGTGGCAGGTTATTGGTTCGGTTCTGGACCTCCTGACACCTCAGAGAGCCAACCTCCTGCTGCTGTCACCTGACAACCAAGGCCGTTGTCTGCTGAGAGAGCGATGGTTCGGGACCTGCTTCAGCTGCGATGGTACTGCGCTGTGGGCCTCCAGCAGAGGGCGTCCCGACAACATGTCTTTGAACGTGGCTGTGTTTGATTCCCGCCTTCAGACATCCCAGAGAAGTGGTCGCAGCGCTGGGCTGGCAACTTGGAGCTGCACCCTGACTTCCACCTTCCTGATGAGAACAGGTTCATTGGTGAGTGTTTCCTTTGCAGCTTTGTCCATTCTCTGTGGAGATCCTGAACCCAACGCAGATACGTGGAAGATAAGGACTCAGGCGGATTCTGTCTTCTGTTCTTGGTGCAGCGACAGACTTTGCCCTGAAAGAGTCCGACTGTCCCGACACAGAGTTTCCCGTCAGAATTGTGAAAAATGAGCGAGGAGCTCTGTGGTTCAAGAAGGACAACACGTTTAAGATCCCTAAAGGTGAGACGTCCTGATTGGAGCAGAGCAAGGACCAACAGTCCTGTCAGCACTGACAGTTAAAGATGGGTTTTAAAATGTTGCCCCAAAGGGGAATGTATCCCGAAGAAGATCCAGTATAGAAACCATCATGAGAACTGGGTCAGTGAAATGTTTGGACTCGCAATATTCTAAATGAAGAGCTTGTTCTAAAAAATCTGTGGACACGTTTCGGAGCACTGAAGTATTTCTCAAAGGCTCTGAATTGTTCCAACATTTTTAATCGGCATCTAATCTCGTTTGTTGTAATATTTTCAAAATAAAAGCATTTAGCTTAGTCAGTCTCTGATCACAGCAATAAACTCTGGGACTCTGGTCTTAGTTATCACTACTTGTAAACGTAAAATCTAAGGAAAATGTAAGGATGGATATTTTTAATCCCATTTTATTTCACAAGTATTGGGCCCATAATAGGCTTTAACTGAACATAACTCAAATGCAGACAATGAACGACAAAGAAAACCCCAAACCATCCTCATCCCGCACCCATTCAATCTAAATGTTTTGGTCAGGAAAAGTAATTTAAAAAGGTGCACTCTCTTGTTTAACAACCTTGTGTCCACATGCAAAGTTGGCACATTTTGGGTTCTATTACCACAGTGGTTAATTCTGTTTAACTGGGGCCCTTTGACTGTGTGTAGAGGGTTAGCTCAAATATTAACTCAAGTCTTAAGAGGTTAAATAATAAAAAAAAACAAATCTGATCCCGTACTCTCTAAAATAAAACAACTCGAATGCTTCCCTCCTGCTTAAACCGTTACCCAAATGAAATTATGAAATGATCACGTCCAGATTTATCAGGAAATTTTGGACAAGACTTTGTAGAGTTAAAATAGACTTACCAAAGAGATCATTTCATTCATGATGAGCAAATTGTTAATCCCATCTTGTTAGATTTTGTCCAACTCCTCCTGCTGTTGTTGTGAGTCAGATGTTGACATGGTGAAATGTTTTGTATGAAGTTGATTCATTTCCTTATGTTTGTGCGCTTCAGCTTACATTTGGTTCCACCTGGTCTCCCCGCTGATCCAGACGAGTCCTGAGAGGTAAGCTCCACCCCAGACTGTTCCTGAGCACAGCCCAGTGAAAGAATAAAGTCACTCACATGGTTTGCCCAAGAGCACAACGACTCAAGCCTGGAGCTTGAACCCCCAACCAACCAGTTGACAGATTACCGTTCAACCCTGTGAGCTTTAGCCCCTCCAACACTAAACCAGTTAAGGTGCAGAGGAGCTTCTCGTGTTTGGAAGTCTTAAACGTTTCGCCTTTAGCTGCAGGAAAAATTGTCACAGAGGAACACGGTCAGCCACACCGCAGCCGAGCACCAGGCTGCAGGAACAGTCTGACTGACAGAACAGTGTGTGTGGAAACAGAGGAAGCAGCGTGTATGAAGGATCCTTCAGTCTGAATTCAGCTGAGCATGTGTGCGTCTCCTCTCCTCTGAGTTCAGCTGCACTTTCAAGTCATTTAAGAGCTAAATGGCTCAAAACCTCATCTGATGGTGTGAGGAAAAAGGGGCTTTCATGAGACGTATCTAACCCTGGGATTTTGGACCTTCAGGGATCCCCAGTTCACAGAGCTTCATGTGTTTCTCTGCAAACGTTTTCTTCACAAGTTGTGGTGTTTGGCATTAAAATGTGTGAATTTCTTCATCATGAAGAGGATGTGTGTCTGTTGCACTAACACAGAATGAGGCTCTCCTCTTCTTCCTATAGTCTGGTTCTGTTTGACCTCTTCATCAATATCCTGGCCCACAACCTGGCAGAACCGGCCTACGAGGCCAACGTGGCTCAGCTGGAGTACAAGCTGGTGGCCGGCGAGCACGGAGTGGTGATCCGGCTGAGGGGCTTCAACCACAAGCTTCCGGTGAGCAGACACACGACGTGTGTGAGGGCCGGGAGGTTATAGCTTTAACTAGATCTTTTTTTTTTTTTTTTTTTTATAAAATCTGGTCACACCAAATCAAAACTTTATTTCTGATGATTCCTGGAATGGATTGTTTCTGATTCAAAAGATCGATTCTGTGATTGGGGTCTGTGATTTCACAAAACGTTGGTGATCTGAACCAATTAGAGCAGTGTCAGTTATAATATTTATATTTTTATTTTAAGCCCTCAAAAAGCGACCAGCACAGTGACATTCGTATGCACAAGAGGACAGAGCCAAGCAGGTTTTAGCTCAGCAGGATTGAAGGCTATCCAATGATCTTTGTGTAGGAAACCCTGAACTGAACCCTCACATCTAATCTTGTTTTGTGTCTTTTGGTCTTCTGGCTCCAGCTGCTGCTGCAACTCATTGTGGATCATCTGGCCGGCTTCAGCAGCGAGCCAGACGTCTTCGCCATGTTCAGCGAGCAGCTGAAGAAGGCCTACTTCAACATCCTCATTAAGCACGACAGGCTGGGAAGGTGGGCGCACACTCAGAGCTGGGGTTTGGACAGTCCTGGATTCTCTCTTGTTCACCTGTCACTCACCTGTGCAGAGACGTGCGGCTGCAGATCCTGGAGCCCAAACGGTGGTCCGGCCTCCAGAAGTACCAGGTCCTCATCAATGGTCTGACCAACGACAACCTCATGACCTTTGCTGCTGATCTGAAGGTGGAGCTTTATGCAGAGGGACTGGTTCAGGGGAATTTCACTAGCGAGGTGACACACACACACACTCAAACTCTCTGGTTATCTTTTCAATGACAGCGGTAAACGTTTGTGGATGTGCTTTATTTGACAGGAGTCTAAAGAGTTCCTGCAGTACTTTACAGAGTGAGTTTGCTGCTCTCTACTGGCTCAGACATCATCATTCAATGATTTGAAGACTTCTGGAACAATCTGTTCTAAAGCGGTGTTTTGCATTTGTGCAGGAAGCTGCAGTTCCAGCCGCTGTCAGCAGAGGTCCCCGTTTCCTTCCTGGTGGCGAAGCTGCCTCAGAAGCCGCTTCTGTGTAAAGTGAAGTCCCTGAACAGAGGAGATGCAAACTCAGAGATCACCGTGTTCTACCAGGTGACACAGCACAGGTCTGAGCTCAGATTGTGTTTCTGTTGTGTAACTGTGGGTTTTGTTTGCAGTCGGGGCTGAAGAGGCTGAGAGAGCACGCTCTGATGGAGCTGATGGTGGTGAGTGTTCAGCCTCCTCCCGCCGTCCACAGACATGAAGAGGCTTCTCCAAAGCCTAGAGACAGAAGGACAAACAAAAACGAATAGTTTTAATTGTGTTTCATTATATCTGCATGATCTTCATGGAAGATTCATTTGAAGAAATGACAAAAACTGGACAGTTGAGTGAGTGGACTCCTACAAGCTGGAGATCTTATTAGATGTGTGTTCACAGATGCTCATGGAAGAACCCTGCTTTGACTTCTTGAGGACCAAGGAGACTCTGGGGTGAGTTGACCTTTGACATGAAACCACGGGTTGGGCACTCACCGTGTACAAAGTATTAAGCCTTTCCAGCAGAACTACACTAGTTTGTCAGAAGCCTTTCAGATGTTCTAGAGTATCTGTTGCTTTAATGCATTTTTGGTTTAAATCCAATCTCTTTGCCCTGCTATTTTCCTGCTGAAAGCCCTGTCCTGCAGGTACCAGGTGTACCCAACTTTCAGGAATACCTCAGGGGTGCTGGGGTTCTCTGTCACCGTGGAAACGCAGGCCACAAAGTTCAGGTGAGTCTATCTGCAGGAGCTTGGCTTCTGTTTGAGTTTCTGACTCTGAAGTGACTCTACCCACAGCACGGAGTTTGTGGAGGCAAAGATTGAGGAGTTCCTGCAGAAGTTTGGCAAGCGCTTGTCCAGTCTGACCGAGGAGGCCTTCAGTACTCAGGTGACTTCGCTCATCAAGCTGAAGGAGTGTGAGGACGCCCACCTGGGCGAGGAGGTGGAGCGCAACTGGTTTGAGGTGGTCACACAGCAGTATGTCTTCAACAGGCTGAACAAAGAGGTAATGCTTCCCATTTTCAGAACCCTCTCTGTGTTTCCAAACTTTCTGATCTTTCTTGTTGTCCGTCTTCACATATTTGTAGCTCAACTACAGCAGGGGGGTCAGAATCCAGGCCTCGAGGGCCATTTTCCCACATGTTGTCCAACTAACCTACGATTGAAGCTCCATACTGCCTAAACACACCTGACCCATGTAGATCAGCAGCAGATAAGGCCGTGTGTTTGGAAAACCAGCAGGAGGCCGGAGTTTGACACCCCTGACCTACAGAGTGACGTCACGTCTGCCGAGGTCTTTTGAGCAGTTTGAATCTCCTGTCTGCTCTGAATCACTCACAAACATGACATTCTCCAGGAAGAGAAGGAGCTAGCAGGGATTTTTTTTTAATTCAGAAGCAGATCAGTGAAGAACCAAGCTCTGTATTCGTTATTGTCTGCTCCTGATTCTGAGCTGCTGTGGTCTTTATCTCAGATTGAAGCTCTGAAGGTCTTCGCCAAGGAGGAGCTGGTTTCCTGGTTCTTGGAGCACAGAGACAACAGCAGGAAGCTCAGCGTCCATGTGAGTTTACCCATCCTTCATTCTGAGTGCCCCTGGGGGGTTTGTGGAGAGGACCATGTAGCTGAACCCATATCTCCATGGACAACCAGCATGCGGTGCAGTAATGTCCTGATTCTCCTTCCCCGTGAAGCTGTGATGGCTGATGGGAATGATCCACCCTTGAGGGTGCCGTGTGAGCTAACATGGACGCGGGTCAAATGAAAACTTCTGTTGTGTCTTTTTTGAGCAGCAACTGCATCAAATCAGGCAATGTTGTTTTTTTTTTGCTTCTGCTTGTGCGACGCACAGGAACGTCTTCATACTTTGGTTCCACCAGTCAGATTCTGTGAATGTGGGCGGCTTCACCAGCTGGCCCAAAGATCCGAAGTCTCTAGAAAAAAGCCAGAATCATGTCTGAATTAAAGCATACCCAGAGTACAGCCCAGGGAAGTCCTGGTGACGGTATGCTCTTCTGGTTGCTAGGGTTACACCTCAAATCCTGCTGGCTCCAATTGGCCCCGCCCTCCTTATCCACGGCGCTATCCGATCAACTTTGGACAGTATTATTTCTCTTGAACCTGTTAACTGGGCTTGTCCTGTTTCTGCTTCATGTCAGGTGGTGGGTTTTGGTAGGGAGGAGAATGACCCCCCCGATCAGAGCACAGACGACCCCCCCACCGCCTCAGTTTACGGGGAAGTCAGCGAACTGACCTTTCTGCCGGTCTTGACGGCGGCGCTGCAGGAAGCTACGCTCATCACTGACATCAGAGGCTTCACCGCCTCCCTCCCCCTCTACCCCTACCACAAAATCCTGGATTAGGCCCCTCCCACTTTTTTTCTCTTCTTTTTTAAAAATCCAATCCAGATTGTGATTCCTGTTCTGGTTTCAGGTCATTTTACAGACCGATGCCCTCTCAATTTTTGCCTTTGGACTTTCTGAACTCTCAGGGTACGTGAATGCCTCACTGGGACTCCACGTGTTGGTAAAGTCACGTCCTGCAGGAGGTGCATGTGTCTACCGTCCACCCAAACAGAGGATTCTGGGTGAAGATCATCAGACAACCAACTGCTTCTGCTCGAATTAAAGGCAACTTAAAAAATAACCATGCGGAGGCCCCTCGTGTTTCTTTTTTTTCTCTGTTATTACTTATCAGAAATGCAGTTGCGTATTCGTCCAGAAGGGGGCGGTATAATGACGAAACTAATCACAAAAAAGTGTCATGATGCATAACAGTGACGTTTCTTTTGCCTGCTGGGCGCCTTTGTCTAATATCAGCCTCACAGCTTTTTGGTTCTGGAAACCGATTCCACTCAAACACTCCTGAGAGTGAACATCAGACCAATGGTTTGACATGAGCAGTGTTTTACAGGCCCACTCCCATCATCTTTTGATGTACTGTAAAAGCATTTCCAGTCATCTTTTAGTTATGATTATTCTGGTTTTAGCCTGTGTTGTTTTCTATGACATAGTTTATGTAGAGCAGCAGGAGTTCATTAGAAAATCTCTGAGTTGTGGGCGGGACTGTTGGTGGGGGAGCAACCCTGTGCCCCAATCCCCTCACCGTTGCTGAGAGCTCTCTGTTTACATGCTCTCCCACTAGGTTACAGCCCCTCACACCCTCAACCTTACAATACCGGTGCAACAAAAATGGTGAGCCACATCGGAGCTATTCAGTCGTGCACCTTTTGCACCACCTTTTCCAGATTCCAGCTCAGACGAGGAAAACAAAGACGTTCATGGATCTATTTGTCTGACAGTGGATAAAACAGAACAGAGCAGAGCAGGGAGCTTGTGGCCCGCCCAGCATTTTTTCTGAGGTTCATTTTCTTTATTTATGTTCCATCATCAGAAAAATGCCATAAGAGCATGTTCAAAACACCAAAACACAATTTTTATCGGAGTGGGTTTTCAAAGATTTTTAGCAAAGAAGTTTCAGGTTCTTTATACAGAAATATTTATATAAATATGACTTAAACTTTCCTTAAGCTTTTACCTTCAGGGGTCGCCGGCTTCCTTCGTCTAGCGCTGTCTTCTGCATCCTCTCCTCCAACACCAGCTACCTTCATGTCTTCGTTCACTGCATCCATAAACCTCTCCTTTGGTCTTCTAGACTCTTGCCTGGCAGCTCTAAACTTAGCATCTTTCTACCAATAGATTCACCGTCTCTCCTCTGGACATGTCTGAACATCTCAGTCTGGCCTCTCTGACTTTATCTCCAAACCCTCTAACATGTGCTGTCCCTCTGATGTCCTCATTCCTGATCCTATCCATCCTGGTCATTCCCAAAGAGAACCTCAGCATCTTCATCTCTGCTACCTCCAGCTCTGCTTCTGGTCTTTTCCTCAGTGCCATTGTCTCTAGACCAAACAACATGGCTGGTCTCACCACAGATTTGTACACCTTTCCTTTCATTTTCACACCTGACACTCTTCTATCACACCTGACACTTTTCTCCACCCATTCCAACCTGCCTGCACTCACTTCTTCACTCCTTTCCACAATCTCCATTACTCTGGACTGTTGACCATAGATACTTTTATTCAATTTTATTTATACAATCCAATATTACAATAGTCGTCTCATATCGGTCATTTAATAATAAACATGAATCATACAGAACATGAAGTCAAATAATTCAATAGGTAAGTACTAAACTAAATTAAACTGGGCATCCCTGCCCTTAGACCCTCTTTCTTGGTAAGGAAAAACTCCTAAAAAAACGGATTCCGGGAAAAAAAAAAAGAAGAAACCTCAGGGATGTCCACATGAAGGAGGGATCCTCCCCAGGACGGACAGGTGATAAACCAGGTGTACCAGATGTCCATGTCAGAGTACAGGAGCACATCACTCTCGCTTCCCCGTCTGCAAACATCACAGTCCATAGTGATTCCTGTCTAAACAGTCTGTCCATCACCATTGCAAACAGGAAGGACCTCAGAGTTTATCCCTGATGTAATCCCACCTCCTCATAACCCTTGTGTTTCCTATGGCCCCACCCTTACATTGACGTGTTCTCCCTACCATGACAAAGGTGGATAAAGGTGGAAAGATTTCATGAAATCCATGGACACCAATGAAGATCACAAATCATTGAAGAAAAAAGGTTCAGAGCACTGTCTAGTGGGTCTAGATGACCCAACTCCCAATGTTAATGTGCCTAGGATAGCACAAGGGTTACACTCCTCTGTCACCCCTACAGCACAGATCCCCACTGTCTTACAGCCCTCATACATGTCCTGCACCGCTACAACATACTCTTCTGTTACTTCAGACTTCCTCATAGAATACCACAGTTCCTCTCTGAGGACCCTGTCATGAGCTTTCTCCAGATCTACAAGGACACAGTGTAGCTCTATTTGACCTTCTGTGTACTTCTCTATCAACATCATCAGAGCAAATATTTCATCTGTAGAGCTTTCTCTTGGCATGAAACCATACTGCTGCTCACAAATGTTCACTTCTGTTAGCTGGTTTAAAATGTGTCCTAATATGGAGTTTATTAGGTATTTGTTTAGCTGATTATGACGACATTTTAATTAACTTTAGTGAAAATGGGAAAATGAGGATTATTGCCATTTTGCTGACATTTGTGTTTTCTAGGCTTAAAGTTTTTGATTCAGAGCAACAATAATAAACATGATGACCACGTGGGTAAAGGAAAAGGGCTGTTGCATTGTGGTGATGTAGGTCAGAACTGCACAGTTGTCACATCCTTCCACCATTGTGCCATCAGCTTTTGTTTTAGATGGCAACTGCATGTGATCAAAATAATAATTCTTCTCTTTTTTGATGGAGATTATTTGGAAGTGGACTAATAAATTCCAGCAGATGTTTTTCCTCTCATGTTCATAGACCTGAACCAAACCTCTCCATTCTTGAAGCTCTGCTCACCTTTTTCCCTTCAGGACTCTTTCCTTCATGCAGATTGAGATGAAAAAACACATTATTGTTTGTTCTGCATCTTTATTATGAAGTTATAAAAGATGGAACCACAACCGTGTGATGGGGTGGGGGGTAGGGGGGGTCACAGGTCCTAGAGCTGGTGGGTTTCAGTTTGATGGAGCTGGCGATGAACAGATGAACCGATGCTGAATGTCAGCAGAGCAGCTTGTGGAAACCCAACTTCTGGGGTTTTGAACCAGCATGCAGGTAGGACCAACACCACCCGCAGAGTGACCCAGCAGAGCCCCCGTCAGCCTGAGGGAGGGCTGACTGTCAGCCGGGTTCCTTTGGGCTGGATCTTCAGTTGAACCTGAAGAGGACAAAGCAGTGAGACGATTCTTCTGTAAACTCAATCATTTTATGGATTTTATATCTGGTCTCAAAGGAGAAGGACTTTTGAATCAGGTAGTAGGTGTGTTTCTGTTGGACTTTTCCATTACAGTGACTATAGACTGACTCTGTTGAAGTCCCCAAGTGGTTACTTGCTAAACTGACCTGTCGTACAAAAGAAAAGAAAAAAAGTTCTTGATGCTTTTGAGTGTTTAGATCGATAACACACAGAATGTCTTAGTGTACAGCTTTAGTTCCTCTTTGGGACATAAAAATCCAGATTCTTAATTGTTTTTATTTTTAGGAACTGCATAAATTGTTTATCCCCTATAGTCAGCTGTAGAAATGTAAAACAAAGGAGTGCATCAGCAATTAACGTTGCAAACCGATGTTGCTCCTAAGCATTAAGGCTAAGAAGCAGGTAGTTTGGTGCTGGTGTTACTAAAGTTGGAGCAGGTATGGGGGTTAGCTGCTGTTTTTTTTCCTCAGTCCAGTAAGATAATAATACTGTGTTGATCTGGTGAATAAGGATCAGAGCGGTAAAGCCACCCACCCATCCAGAACGGCCTCCTTCCCACGAACCTCCACAGCCAGGCCATGTCTCTCCTGGAGGCAGCGCTGCTCAGGCTGCTGTTGAAGCTGAAAGGCAGACACAGCCGCTCATCACTAAACTCCTGAATCCATCTTTTCATTCAAAACTAAGACAAAATTGCTTTTAAAAAGAGGCTCTTCCAACTATCAGTCTACCAAGGGGGTGTTGCCAGAGTAACCCCCCCCCTCTGTTATCCATAATACCCTTAAGCAGCCCTGGAAAAAAATTGCCATACATATTATTTCTGTATTGAAATGATTCGCTATCCATATGTTGAAACTGAGTGTCTGCAATTTAGCTTTATCATGGCGGCAATTTAGCTTTAGCATGTCGGTGATTTAGCTTTATCATGGCATCAATTTAGCTTAGCATGGCGGCAATTTAGCTTTAGCATGGCGGCAATTTAGCTTTACCATGGCGGCAATTTAGCTTTAGCATTGGCGGCAATTTAGCTTTAGCATGTCGGTGATTTAGCTTTAGAATGGCGGCAATTTAGCTTTAGCATGGCGGCAATTTAGCTTTAGCATGGCGGCAATTTAGCTTTAGCATGGCGGCTATTTAGCTTTAGCATGGTGGCTATTTAGCTTTAGCATGGTGGCAATTTAGATTTAGCACGTCGGTGATTTAGCTTTAGAATGGCGGCAATTTGGCTTTAGCATGGCTGCAATTTAGTTTTAGCATGGCTGCAATTTAACTTTAGCATGTCTGCAATTTAGCTTTAGCATGTCGGCAATTCAGCTTTAGCATGTCTACAATTTAGCTTTAGCATGGCGGCAATTTAGCTTAAGCATGGCGGCAATTTAGCTTTAGCATGGCGGCAATTTAGCTTTAGCATGGTGGCTATTTAGCTTTAGCATGGTGGCAATTTAGATTTAGCACGTCGGTGATTTAGCTTTCGAATGGCGGCAATTTGGCTTTAGCATGGCTGCAATTTAACTTCAGCATGTCTGCAATTTAGCTTTAGCATGTCGGCAATTTAGCTTTAGCATGTCGGCAATTTAGCTTTAGCATGGCGGCAATTTAGCTTTAGCATGGCGGCAATTTAGCTTTAGCATGGCGGCAATTTAGCTTTAGTATGGCGGCAATTTAGCTTTACCATGGCTGCAATTTAACTTCAGCATGTCTGCAATTTAGCTTTAGCATGTCAGCAATTTAGATTTAGCACGTCGGTGATTTAGCTTTAGAATGGCGGCAATTTGGCTTTAGCATGGCTGCAATTTAGCTTTAGCATGGCTGCAATTTAACTTTAGCATGTCTGCAATTTAGCTTTAGCATGGCAGCAATTTAGCTTTAGCATGTCGGCAATTTAGCTTTAGCATGGCGGCAATTTAGCTTTACCATGGCGGCAATTTAGCTTTAGCATTGGCGGCGATTTAGCTTTAGCATGTCGGTGATTTAGCTTTAGAATTGCGGCAATTTAGCTTTAGCATGGCGGTAATTAAGCTTTAGCATGTCTGCAATTTAGCTTTAGCATGGCGGCAATTTAGCTTAAGCATGTCTGCAATTTAGCTTTAGCATGTCTGCAATTTAGCTTTAGCATGGCGGCAATTTAGCTTTAGCATGGCGGCAATTTAGCTTTAGCATGGCGGCTATTTAGCTTTAGCATGGTGGCTTTTTAGCTTTAGCATGGTGGCAATTTAGATTTAGCACGTCGGTGATTTAGCTTTAGAATGGCGGCAATTTGGCTTTAGCATGGCTGCAATTTAGCTTTAGCATGGCTGCAATTTAGCTTTAGCATGGCGGCAATTTAGCTTTAGCATGGCGGCAATTTAGCTTTAGCATGGCGGCTATTTAGCTTTAGCATGGTGGCTTTTTAGCTTTAGCATGGTGGCAATTTAGATTTAGCACGTCGGTGATTTAGCTTTAGAATGGCGGCAATTTGGCTTTAGCATGGCTGCAATTTAGCTTTAGCATGGCTGCAATTTAACTTTAGCATGTCTGCAATTTAGCTTTAGCATGGCAGCAATTTAGCTTTAGCATGTCGGCAATTTAGCTTTAGCATGGCGGCAATTTAGCTTTACCATGGCGGCAATTTAGCTTTAGCATTGGCGGCAATTTAGCTTTAGCATGTCGGTGATTTAGCTTTAGAATTGCGGCAATTTAGCTTTAGCATGGCGTTAATTTAGCTTTAGCATGTCTGCAATTTAGCTTTAGCATGGCGGCAATTTAGCTTAAGCATGTCTGCAATTTAGCTTTAGCATGTCTGCAATTTAGCTTTAGCATGGCGGCAATTTAGCTTTAGCATGGCGGCAATTTAGCTTTAGCATGGCGGCAATTTAGCTTTAGCATGGTGGCTATTTAGCTTTAGCATGGTGGCAATTTAGATTTAGCACGTCGGTGATTTAGCTTTAGAATGGCGGCAATTTAGCTTTAGCATGGCGGCAATTTAGCTTTACCATGGCGGCAATTTAGCTTTAGCATTGGCGGCAATTTAGATTTAGCATGTCGGTGATTTAGCTTTAGAATTGCGGCAATTTAGCTTTAGCATGGCGGTAATTTAGCTTTAGCATGTCTGCAATTTAGCTTTAGCATGGCGGCAATTTAGCTTAAGCATGTCTGCAATTTAGCTTTAGCATGTCTGCAATTTAGCTTTAGCATGGCGGCAATTTAGCTTTAGCATGGCGGCAATTTAGCTTTAGCATGGCGGCAATTTAGCTTTAGCATGGTGGCTATTTAGCTTTAGCATGGTGGCAATTTAGATTTAGCACGTCGGTGATTTAGCTTTAGAATGGCGGCAATTTAGCTTTAGCATGGCTGCAATTTAGCTTTAGCATGTCTGCAATTTAGCTTTAGCATGGCAGCAATTTGGCTTTAGCATGTCGGCAATTTAGCTTTAGCATGGCAGCAATTTAGCTTTAGCATGGCGGCAATTTAGCTTTACCATGGCGGCAATTTAGCTTTAGCATGGCGGCAATTTAGCTTTAGCATGGCGGCAATTTAGCTTTACCATGGCGGCAATTTAGCTTTAGCATGTCGGCGATTTAGCTTTAGAATGTCGGCGATTTAGCTTTAGAATGGCGGCGATTTAGCTTTAGCATGGCGGCAATTTAGCTTTAGCATGGCGGCAATTTAGCTTTAACATGGCGGCAATTTAGCTTTACCATGGCGGCCACAGTGAAGGCGATGGGCCAAAGCAACAATTACATCCTTTGGTTTCCTGAAGCTGATAAATGAGTGGTGATTCTTGTGGCAATGTAAAAACATTTCAGAAACTCCGCCCATCATTGGGAAGAACACGTGATGACATTCAGTGTTTGGGATTTCACATTGTCCGAGTCGGTGCTTGTGGGAGATTCTGTGCAGCCGTTGGGGTGGTGGGTTTCCATGCATGATGAAGGAGTCATGCTGACAACATCTGAACAGTTCTGTGATGTGTACGTGTGTGCACAGCAGCATCACCTGTCACCTGGAGCCCAGAAGCAAAAAACAAAACGAAAAATCCTTCCAACAAACACAACTGTGTTTGTTACAGATTCACTTACAGCAATGAGCAGGTTCTGTCTGCACTGGCCCAGCTGGCCACAGACGAGCTCACTGTATAACAGCGCCCCCTGTAGAGCGTCCACCCCTCAGGACACGAGCTGCTGACTGTCTGAAGACACAAGCAGAAATGTTCTGTTGCTGATTGCTGAACATTCTTTTCCTCTGTCTGCTCTTACTCAACCATGCATGTTGTTGTTGTTGTCGACGTTATTAGCGTTTGTCGTACAACAAATGTTCCAGCGTTTTTGTCTCTGTCCTTTCTGGTCCAGTTCTGTGGAGGTCAGAGAGTATTTCCCTCCTCTGTCAGTCTGCCGTCTCAAAAACTGCTTTCAGAAATCAGATCTCACTTTCAGACTCTGCTTGGAGGGAACTGAATGTTTTTTTGGTTTGAACTGCAGATTCATTCAGAGTTATCTCATTATTTCTTTGAAGACCCACTTCAATAATATTTTGATCTATCGTACAGCGCATTCCAAGTTAATATGCAAATGATATTTTTCTATGATTTTCTAAATCCTCAATTCAAATTACATAATTTTTCAGTCACTAACCATCAGAATATATGTTAAATATTATTGAACAAACCTCCTAAAGATAACAGTATTTTTTTAAATAAAAACCTTCAAAGTTACTGTTCCACATTACTTCAAACAACAGAGTTCCACAACATTTGATAGACTAAAGAACTGAAAATGGTCATTTGTTGAATTTGCTGCATTAGGAGGTCATATTTACATATTTCCAATCAAAAACATCTTTATAGGTTTCTAAGTTCCATTTTAAATAGGAGCCCTTAGGAAGAAAGTGGTCAGTCAGAAACAGACTTTTCAGGAAAAGGACACAAAAACATGTTAAACACACCATTTTCATTGAAGTGGGTCTTCAAAAATGCTCACTTTCTTACTGCCTCTGACTGACTGAAATCTGACTCTTCTCAGATTTTTCTCTCATTACATTAAAGTAGGTCATTTTTACTATGTTTTTGTTTTTTTAAATGTCCTTTTGTCTCAATAAAGTCACACATAAATTAGATAAAGTAGAAATCAAAGCTAAATGGATGTTCAGTTCTGAAAGCAGATGCAGAACCGCGGTCTGCGTGGACCTTGTTGTGGTGCAGCTCCAGCTGTGGTCCGGCTGCCAGAGGAGCGTCTGTGGCTCGTTGGTCTTGCTGGAGGCGACTGTGAAGTGACCAGCTCCTCCCTGCTCCACCCATCTGTGGCCCCCCAAGCCGGAGAGGAGTCAGACTATGGATCTGACAAAGAGGAGCAGATTCAGCTTGAAAACAGACAATCAGACAGATGAAGATTGTCAAACGTTTAGACTCTAAAGGAACCTGTATGAGTGTTGGACGTACCGTCCAGACTCTGTCCTCAGCTCGTCTCTGTGCAGGCAGCAGCACCTGAGCATCAACACAGGAACAGAGTCAACCCCCTGCTGATTCCAGAATCTTTCTGTTTCAGAGTTTCTTTCAGAGAGTTTAAGCACATACAGGTAAATACTAAAATCACAGAATTAAAGAAAGAACAAGTCTCTCTGTTTGTTCAGATCGTTCTGTGTGAGGGCAGAACCCACTGCCCCACAGTTAAGTTAAGTTCATTTGTTATATTTTTCTCTTGAATAAACCATTTCATTTTATTTCACACATTTCATAACAAAATTGACTTAATGACTTGTGCACACATTTAGTTAATTTTGTATTGTTTTGAGTAATTCTATTCTTTGTGTTCTGTTTGAGGCCTGATGCTGGGGCAGAGGCTGGAGCAGGAAACTTCCTGATGATGTGGCAGTGGGAGGAGCTGAAGAAGCTCCTGATGACTTGGAAAGGGAGGAGCATGGACAACTTCCATCTGGAGAAGATGGAGGGGAAAGACGAAGTGTATTCTTATGTTGGACTATTGTTTGTATTTTTTGGAATATGTTAAGCTTGCTTTGAGGTACAAGTTCAGTTTCTGTTGAAGCGTTAAATTACTAGTAATTTACTACTTTAATTAATATTTAGGTTTTGAATGTTTTGTATTTGTGCTCCCCTCCCTATTGTGTCATTGGTCTGATCAGCCAGTATAAAATCTCCCTAATGTTTCCTGTTGGGGGGTCAGTTTGAGTTCAGTTGGTTTGAGCTTTTGTTATTGATTCGCTCAGTTACATTTTTGTTAAGTTGACCCCATTTTAATTTGAGCCTCTGTCGTGTTGTGTTGGGTAAAATAAAAACCCCTGATTTGAAGATCTTTTTGTCCTGTGGCTCAATCTCTGCCGAGCGGACCCTGACATTCTGTGAGAACCTGAGATGAAGCAGTAAGCAACTCAACATCACATCTAAGAGGTGGACTGATCCCTCTGTTCCCAAAAAAGAAATACAAAATTATGACAGACAAGAACACAAAGTGTAACCCTTGTGCTATCTTAGATGACCCCCCCCCTTACATTGACGTGTTCTTCCTACCATGACAAAGGTGGATAAAGGTGGAAAGATTTCATGTAATCCATGGACACCAGTGAAGATCA
Source organism: Oryzias latipes (assembly GCF_053564925.1). Lineage (NCBI taxonomy): Eukaryota > Metazoa > Chordata > Actinopteri > Beloniformes > Adrianichthyidae > Oryzias > Oryzias latipes. The sequence continues at coordinate 8,299,378 of NC_136240.1, forward strand.
CAAATCATTGAAGAAAAAAGGTTCAGAGCACTGTCTACTGGGTCTAGATGACCCAACTCCCTAACATTAAAGTGCCTAGGATAACACAAGGGTTAAGGAAAGATCAGCATGAGGAACCTTGAAAAAGAAGAGCAGCAGACGTTCTCACAGGTTTGGACCATGAAACAACTGAGAAGCATCCTCCTGGTGGATGAGCCTCAGCTTCTGCTGCACCTTTCTGGTGTGTGTGGGGAGTGGGGTGGGGGTGGGTCATAACTTCAAGTAAACCAGATAACAGTGGGTCATTTTGGTGGCGGTAGAGTCATGGTGTGGGCTTTCTTTCCATTCTAAAAGCTCATTCTAGAGTAGGGAATGTTTGTTTGAGGATTATCTGGATGTTTTCTCGGTGTTGATGGTGTGACCTGTGTCAGCTGTGGTCACCTTCAGTCCTCCCTGCCTCAGGCGGTGTCCGCTGCTTGAAGCCTCCCCCTCCCCTAGCTGGCGATCCTCATGGTGGGGGGTTGTTCTGTAGCTGGGAGACGCCTCATCTTGCGGCTCTATCTCAGAATCCAGGAGGGAGTGGTGGTCTGGGACGTCCCCTCTAGCTGGGGGAAGTTCCGCCTCCCATAACATCTCTGTCTCCACCTCAATGATGGGGTCTTCCTCCTCCTTTTTGCCTGCTGGGGTGGGGTCAGGAAGGTGAGGAAGAGGAGGTCGCCAGTCCTTGTCCACCTCTGTGTCTTCTGGATTGCACCTTCCTGGCAGGCAGAAATCAGGGCTTCATTATGGCTTTCTACATCATACCAGACACCAGCTCTTGGCTGGAGGACAGAGACCCGCCATGTCTGTCCCATCAGTTACTTTGCAAACATATTCATGTCAAAGCACTGAATCAAAATCCTGAAACAGAGAACAAATGTTTTATTACAAAGCTAAAAGCCACCTCCGATGACAACAATGGTGTTTTTAACATGTTCTTGGGGGGGAGGCTTACTCTACAGTCCCGCCCACAACTCACAGCTGAACTTCTCAACTCCAGTTGCTCTGCAGAAACTGTGTCCTAGAAAACAACACAGGTATTTTTGATGTAGGCTAAAAACGACATAATCATAATTAAAAGACCACTGGAACGCTTTCCAATAGATTTGAAGATGATCAGAGCGGGTGTTTAACTACAGAAGAGACCCAGATGTGACAAAGCTGATGTTCCTCAATAAAAACAAACACGAACAGACAGTAGTTAATTTCTTGAAGTGGCAGGTTTGACCCTTGTGCTATCCTAGGCACTTTAACGTTGGGAGTGGGGTCATCTAGACCCACTAGACAGTGCTCTGAACCTTTTTTCTTCAATGATTTGTGATCTTCACTGGTGTCCATGGATTACATGAAATCTTTCTACCTTTATCCACCTTTGTCATGGTAGGAATAACATGTCAATGCAAGGGTGGGGTCAAAGGATAGCACAAGGGTTAAATGACAAGAACAGAAAAACTCCTCCTTGTTTGGAAGGCTCCACGAAGACGTAAAAGTGTGTCAGATGTGTGTCTGTGGTATAAACCCCCTGGTAGAACAGGCTGCTCAATGAGACCTTCTTTTAGCCTGATCTGTGTCACCTTGACTGGGATCGATGATCTCCACAGTGGCAGATGTTCTCTGTCCTAAAACAGCATTTTGAGGGTTCTTCAGGAAGACAGTGAAGGTCTCGTGGTTCTCTTCAAGACCATCATTGATCAGGAATATGTTCCAGGTCTTCAAGTTCACACCTGAACCAGAAAGAAGAGAAAGTTTGGACCGTGTCTCTCAGTAGAGTCACAGCTTGTTGGATAGAACAACAGTTTTTGTTTTTTTTGGCAGTCTGACCTGGATCAAACTGAATCAGAGCGGCTGAGCTGTGAGTAAAGTCCCTGCCTGGTTTGGCTGATCCTTCCTCCACCTGCAGGACAACAACCCAGATGACCTTTCATATAAGCAGAGGCACACAGACACACATCTTGACTAAAGTCTGGCTTGTGCTTGTGTAGTTTTAGATTGTTTGTTTTTAAGTCCAGCCTGAAGGCAGACAAAGTTCCTTGAGGAGAAAAACTACCTGATGAAAACTGCTTTTCAGTTTTTGTTTAGATGTTTTTTTCATCTGGATGATCTACAGCAGGGGTTTCCAACCTTTTTCAGGCCGCGGACCATTATAATGAACGTCATAGTGAACTCTGAATTTAATAATTTTAAGCTTCCGGTTTCTGAAAAAACATTTTTTTACATTAAAATGCTACTACAAGAAATTTAGTTTAAAAAGATAATCTGAAAACATTTCTAGTTTTTTTTTGCAGATGACAAGTAAATTGTTGATTTGTTGAAGTTCTTCCTAATTTGGTAAAAAATTCAATACAAGCGACATTACAGTTTTGTTTTTTGTTTTTTTACATAGAATACCATTATAACATTGAGAACTCAACCCAGTCTCAGATCATCTTTAAGTGCAAAACGATTTTTCATCTTTTTTTTTTACTTAAATCATGATTCATTGAGCATTTTCTGTGCTAAAATTTCTAAACAGATGCCTCATTTACCCCTAATCTCCCTTTTACAAGTTTCCTCAGATCAGAAACATCTTTAGGTCGGCTTGTTTGCTGCTGGTTTAAACGTAGACTTTGTGATGAAGATGAAGTGGATGCTAACAACCGGCTGCTGACTTCATCCTATTTTTAAGGTGTGATGGATAAATAAACTAAAGTAAAATGACACAACAGTCGTAAAACGGGTATTTTCTAAATATAATTATAAACATGAATCCACCGTGTCTGCAACTTTATTTATCTGCGTGTGTGAAACATTTTAAAGTATTTTACCGCGTATCAGGCAGATACAATTGTCTCAAAATATCAGTTTTTGGAGGAAAACTTCTGTCTGTAAACGGCAGCTTTAGGTTTCTTTAAAGTTGAAGGCTCTTTGGGTTCCTCGCTGGCTCCTTATGTCTGTGACGCTGTGACATCATAGTGACATCAGACTTGTCACCTGACCAGTGATGACCCAGATGTAAAATTGCAAGCTACCGGTACATAACAATTATACGTTTCTTTAAAACAAACTTTTGCTTCATCTTCTGGTCAAAAACAAGCAGCAAGAGGTGAACATTTCCTCTGAAATGATGCTTTGTTTAACTTATGGCGTTCAGAAGAGTGGGGTTGGTGCTGCAGAGATGTGTCAGCCAAGACACTCCCACAGCATCCAGAGACTGGAACAGAATCTGATGGTACATGGTCCTCTGATAGACAGGAGGAGCAGTCACCTGGATGGCAACATATGCTGGGTCGAAGCTCCTCCCACTGCGCTGGATCTGGATCTGAAGTGTTCCTGCCAGCTCACACGTTCTGTAGCAGCTTGCTGACAGCTCCACCCGAGACCAGGACAGCTCCAGTCTGCAGAAAACACATGCAGGTCCTCAGAGCCCGGCAGGCCCACGGCTTTGGATCACAAACGGGGCATGGAAGAAGAGCGTCAGCTCCAGCCAGCTTCACGTCTGAGAACTTACACCTGCGGCGAAGCGCTGTTTCCAGCAGCATCGCTCAGCTGGAACTCAAAGCTGTCGCTCGTCACTTCCACGTCTGCAGGGACGATGAAGAGCAGGGCTCGCCGGTCCACGTCCCGCTGCGTGAAGCGGGCCCTGATGAATGCTCCTGCAGTACGAGGGGCGAAACATGGAAAATTTCAGCGGAGCATCCATTCTGATGCAAGCCTGATGATGTGTGGAGAGCAGCGTCTGGAAGCTTCAGAGAAATCTTCTAGCATCATCTCCACAGTCTTCTGTCACCACAGACCGACTGTGAAGTTCAGGACAGAATCTTCAGCTTTTGGTGGTTTTGGTTCAGTCCCTTTCGATTGGAAGTTTCTCAGAAACAAAGTTGTCTTTATTTTGGTTTTTAGTCTTTGGTGTTTTCAGAGCTAGAAGAGCCAACGCAGGTTCAAAGCATGATTGTCCACCACCATTCTTCCTCGTAGACTGTAATAATCAACAAATCTTGCTAGCCTGCCGCTGATCCAAACCTTCTATGGCTTATTTATCTAGGTCTGAAAGTTCAGACTTTACTCTTTCTTTTGGGTCATGACTTTAATACATCCCTGATCTTCTCAGAACTTATTTTGCTTCCTTCTTTATAAACCTAAACTTTAGAGATTCTGGCGGTCTTGTGAAGTCACTTCAAGTTGTCTGAACTCCTGCTTTGTCCTCCTCCTCTGCTGCTTCCTGTCTGGCACCGAAGTGGCTCTGCAGCAATTCTAAGGTAAAAGTAACCATATCTCCCCCAACCTGTGACGGCGTTTTCCAGGTATCCGAAGCGTGGAGGTCTGCTGATGGAGAACTGGAGCTGCTCTGCTGAGCTGCCAGGGTCCGAGGCCTGCAGGTGTCTGCTGGTGATGAAGATGCCTGAACGACCATCTCTCACCTCCACCATGCTGCTGGGGGTCTGCTGGATGGTCAGGCTGGGTGGGGTCCGGTCCACGCGTTCCACCTGAGGGACCAGAGACAGATGATGGTCGGTGCATCGGCCTGCATGAGCAGCAGTCCAGCCCTGCTGCCACTAGGTGTCACCGTTAGCCCACTGCTGAGCCAATCCCCAGTGTTTCTGCCTCATTTGCTGAAGCCTGAAAGCTTCAGGAAGCTCAGAAAACAGTCAGTCAGCCCAAACCTGAACACAAATGATTCCTCACAGGAAGTTGGGCTGCAGCGCTGTCATGTTTGCTGTGGAGATCAGAGCTTCTGCTTCCTCAGTAGACTTCATCTTTTCACAGTCGGTACCTTAAAATCATCATGGATCAGCTGATCCAAAGATCATCTGAAAACTTCCATGACTGGACTACAAGGAAGACGGGAGCTAAGATGTTTGCTTCTTTAAAAAATTCATGTCACCTCGAGTGTCTGTAAGATGATACAGACCAATGACAGGCGGCTCCGCCACGAGGCCTCACAGGCCCCAGGTGGCCATGTTTACCACCTGGCTGCCCAGGTAACCTGTGAGAGGGGTCTTGGTCTCTCATCTGCTAGTGTGCTATTTATCAGCAGAAGCTTCCTCCTACCAGCATCAAGGTTCAGGCTCTGCAGATCAGAACCTGGTTTTGACCTGTTAGACTATGATGTAGAACTCTTAAAACATTCTTGAAGGAAGAGGTTCTCTTGGTTCACACAGAAATATGTGAAGGAGATTTGACTTAAGATCCATCAACTTTTTTTTTTACACTTTATGAAATAAATAATAATTAAGAAAAATAAAACATTGAAGAGCAGAATTTCTGCCTTCAGCAGAACTGGAGAACAGATGATCCAGATCCAGGTAGATCCAGGACAGGATGAACTCAGAATAACAGTGGGTGAAAGCTTCTTCTGTCAGTCTGAGACTCACCTGGATGTTGAACGCAACAGGCTCCTCCCTCAGCTGTCCAAACTCCAGGTACCCCTGGTTGCTTCCGTCTCCAGGAAGGAAGTGGAACCTGTCGATCTCAGCTGGGCTGTTGGAGTCGGGCCGGTAAACCAGATTCAGCTCGTCCACATCCTTCTGATAGAAGCATGGCGGCGATGACGTCAGCGGGGTTCCTTTCAGCAACAGCTCACCATACCGGGGCAGCTGGGTAACCGTGTAGCTCAGGTTGGCGGCGGCAGTATCAGGGTCGGTGAGCTGCAGGTGCTGGTTGTCAATGGCTGCAGTGGAGCCTTCCTGCAGCCGGAGGGCGCTATTGCGCTGCAGGGTGGGGGGGATGCGGTCACTGCGCTGGATGATGAAGACGAGGGCACCGCTGCGGGATGAGTCTCCGTTGGTGACTACAAAACTGTACAGGAACAAACACACAATCACATTCTTTCAAGCATGAACATCAAGGCTGTGGCGCCCCCTGCAGCTCCACGGTGGGAGGACCAGAGTGATGACTGACAGGGCGGCGGCTGCATTTTGTCCTTGCAGCCATGTGGCAACACAATCTGCCTCTCTGCTCTGAAGCTGACAAATTGCCCCCCGGCCCCCCCTCACAGACATTTCTGGTGGAACATCTGGCCACAGCGTCAACCGTGTTTTCCAGCGGACCGACTGACCGTTACTGCTGTTATTAATAATGCTCATTCATCATTTGTTGTCACGGCAACACAAAACACACACGACAAGTGCACCTGAGTCCTTCACATGACATGACATGAGATGCACACATGAGGGGGGCTGAAGTTCGGAACAGGACATTTCTGGTTAAAGGAAGTGAAGAGTCTCTGTGACAGAGTAGGTAGTCGGGGTGCCACAGGGCTCTGTACTGGGTTCAGTCTGTTCTATTTAAACTGTGATGCTTTTTGAAGTGTTAATAAAAGGATTGAGATAAAAAATAAAAGTTTCTCAACCGTAAAGCTCATGACCTTTCTTCATCTCTGTTCTACTCATTCAAAGGCCACTCTGTTATTGATAACAAATTAGTCTAAGCTGGAAAAAGGTCCTGGAAAAACTTCCAAACACACATTGAAAGTGCCAGAATTTGACCTTATAAAAGAATGAGAACTCTCAGCCCAGAATTCATATCTGAGCGACTGTGTCTGCTAACTCACGCATGGATCTGTCTGAAGCAGCATGCATTTCTTCAGGATTGCCCTTCCTTTTCACTTTTCTCAGGCTGAGATGTTTGTTAAAAGCCTCCAGCTGATCCAGAACGCTGCAGGCGGGTTCTGAAGGAAGCTGGCTGCTCTCCGCCTGCCGTGTCTGACTCTGATCTTGGCTGTGATCTGATGGTTCTTCTGCAGCCAGATAGCCAGCCGTTCGGGGCAGCGCAGGTCTGGGTGACAAACCCGGGGTCTGCACACACCAGCGTGCTCCCCTTCCTCCTCCTCCTCTTTAAAAACCCTGCTCCTGCCAAATTGGCTGGAAAAGCAGATCGACATACTGCAGCAGAGAAAGGCTGTGGTCTCCTGACGCCCAGCCTTTGTTTGTCCCAGTTCAGCCCTCTTTTCTCGGCCAAATGTGCTGTTATCATTTTTTTGAAAAAAATAATATTCTCCTGTCTGTCTGTGTTCAGGAGAAAATGTGTAGTTTATCCTCCTGACATGTGCGGGCCTTTGTGAGGAGCAGCACTTCATGTCCCTCTGACACACCGGGATCATGTGACCCCACTGAGACAGAAACAGGCCTTTTATCTATGATTCAAACCGATTCCTCTTTGGTCATCTATTGATGTATTTTCAAAGTGTTCCCAGTGGACTTTTAATCATGATTGTGCCAGTCTTAGCAAATTGAAAAAAAAAAAAACCTGTGTTGTTTTCTAGGACATAGTTTCTGCAGGGCGGCAGGAGTTGATCAGAAATTCACCTCTTGAATTGTGGAAGGGGTAGAGATTATAAGAAATGATCAAATCCTCTGGGATGGAGGTTGTTTTCAATGAGTAATGTCTGAATCAAACTATCTGAAACGTTTGTTAATCTCCTGCAAGTCTGTCTGTTCTAGATTTAACTGTATAGACGGCACGTTTTGCCTGCTCTCCCTTTAATTGGCTCACAAGTAGTTTGTGAGGCTTCTCCCCAAATTCTAATTTTTTCTGTTTCACTTTTCGGTAACATTTTGTTGTGTGGCAAAGTTATGTGGACAAACTAACTTTATTTTAGGGCTTTTAAGGAGGCAAAAAAATTGGCAAATTTGTTTTTAGAAAGGCTGATGTTATCCTCACGCATGATGGCCACATGTCATACAATGCAAATATGCACAATATGCACACACACACATGTAAGCATCTAAGCAGCACTGTGGACACACTTATTTTTTATTTTACACCAGGTAAAGGAGACAACTGTTGCTGCAATACTGCCCCCTGTGGCTGCTCTAATTGTTTCAGTCGTAGATTTCAGCGGTTCATGAAAAAACAACAAGGTCCTGGCAGAATTGAGGGCGTGTTCTTGTTTACCTGAAGGAGTCGGCCTCGCCGTCATGGCTGTTGTCATGGGTGTAACACACCCTGTGCGCTGCCACATCCAGCTGGGTGAAGCTGGTCAGCGCCACTCCCGGATGCTGAACAACGTGGACCAGACCGTGTTGAGGCGGGACCAACACCGTGAAGACCAGCTCATCTGGTCGGCCCACTGAGTCCGACGCCAGCAGGATGTCGGTGTTCAGGACGACCCGCTGCCCTTCCATCAGGTGCACCGGCTCACTCTGCAGCGCAATCTCACCTAGAGGCAGCCGGAAAGATCCATGAACTTCCTGATGGTCTGATGGAATTTTCTGATCCAACATGAGTGATGAGGGAAGTTCAGTAGTGCAATATCATCTTATATTTCATGGGTAAGCATTTGATTTTCCACTCTTCAACCAGAAATGAGAAAAAAATGACCATAAATCCTAGTTTAAAAAATATTCGAAACAGGTAAAAACTCAAAAGTTGTTATCAATGACAACCAAAAATGGGATCCACAGACGATTCACAGAGATGTCAACCATTTCAGACTAAAGTCCATATTGACAGCATGATCAGAGGTCTTGTTAGCCCACTTATAAAGTAGGGCTAAAAAAATATTTCAACCACACTAGACCCACTTTCAAAAGCCCAGGAACTCACCAAAACCAGCTCTTACCATTTAAAGACCACATCCAAAAACCTAAGTCCATGACAGTCTGAAACCTGCAACAATGTTTTTACCGAGGAAAAGAAAAGCTCCAGAAACACTGAAGTCATTTTTCAAGACGTAGAAGTTACCCGCAACACCAGCTCCCGTTCATCTGAGGTGACCCAGAAGTTCAGGCGGAAAACCCAGAGGAACTCCAGTGTTTTTTGACGAACAGCACCCAGAGGAGACAATTCCACAGCTGCTCTCCCCCCCCCCCCCCCCCCCCCCCCCCCCCCCCCAAACCATGTTAATTATTCAGCCGCTGAGTGGACTCGCTGTTTCTCACCTCCTCTCATTTAGGATCGGAGGGCCCCGTGCCAGAAGGGCCGGGGCCCCCCAACACTGTGCGTGTTCACCCGACTGGTAAACTGGCAGGAAGGAGGCGCTCAATAATTTATGACCCCAAGAGAGAGAGTGTGTGTGTGTTTATGTGGAGGGTGTTTGTGTGTATTATTTTCAGGTTCATTTGGAGCTCACATGGCCCTACAAATCCCAGTTCTGATGGTTGTCAGGTTCTGTGGGTCAGAGCAAACCTTTGTGGACCCTGTGGATGGAGATGAAGAAGGTCTGCGTCGGCGCCACGTTGTCCAAGTCGCTGAGAGTGAAGCGGAAACTGTCGTGACCTCTGAACCCAGCAGCTACAGCAGCGGCGTGTTTGTACCACAGACGGTTCATCTCCACGTCATCCTGAGAGAAGTTCTGACCCGCCGAGAGTTTGACCCAACCCGACTCTCCCTGCAGAGAAAAATCAGAGAAAGCTTTCCACTTCTGACCATAATCTGCACAAACATGTAAACACACACAGAGGTGGAGAGAGCAGAGCAAATACTGTTTGTTCCTGAGTAAAAGTACTTTTACACAGTCTAAGATATTTAATTACCAGTAAACTGAGAAAAGCATTTAAATATCAAAGATTAAACGTTATCATTTAAAAAACTACTCAAACTACTAGTAGCTAGTAAGGGAACTCAATAACTGGACCAGACTAAATTCACTGCAGGAGAAAATATGTAGAAACATGAAAGTAACTTTTTACTTTCCTGTTTTTTTATTTAACCTCTGTTACAACCGTGACCTAGATTGTAACGGTACACAATCATACGAAGAATGTACACAACATTTTTAACAGTTGGCACATCCCTTCAGGGGTTGCTACGGTGAATCAGGTTTTCCTGATCCGCACAGGTGGTTTGGCAGAGATTTTATGCCGGATGCCCTTCCTGACACAACCCTGTATTTTATCCAGACTTGGGCCTCCTTGAGGCTCCATTGTCAGGAAGTAGCATGAAGGATATTTAGGATTCAAACCAAATGGACATTCAACCCAGAATTGATTGTCCCAAGCAAGTTTTGTTCAAGGTTGCTATAAAATTTCCGGTTGACGATTCTGATTTCAAACTTGAAAGCATATCAGATAAGGTTGAATATTATTTCAGGACGCTGCTGCTGAAAATATGAAATATTCTTATTTATCTCTGACTTGTGGAATCTGCATATGAAGCTGATTTTGTGCAATTTAAAACTGTTATGAAATTACCTTATATTAATATTTGATGTACTTCATAAATACCATATTTCCTAAAACAGCCTTCTTCATTTTTAAAAACAAACAAAAATTAGGTGATTATTATTAACTTTTTTTTTCAGTTTTTGCAATATTCAATGATATAAGCGGCTACAAGCAATATCAAATCAACATAAAGTTAATGAAAAGATCCTATAGGCATGATGAATAAATCCTTTCACTTCACTCACATTAACACCGTAAACAGTCAGGTTCTTGATCCAATAATTTAACAGTGAAACTAGCGGTCATAAAGCTCCAGAATGGAGCTTCTTTATGTAAATCTTTGTTCATGTAAAGGGGGGAGTATTTATATTGTAAATTATGAAAATGTAACGCTTTAAACCTTAATGACACCTGGGAAAAATCTACTGAAGAGCAGTGATTTGAAAGTATTTAAGTAAATCTTCACATTAACATACCGTAGTACTTCAGTAAAACTAAAAATACCGCCCTATGGTTATTCAGGAAAGAAATGACAGGTCCTAAAAATAACTACTCAATTACAATAATGTAAATATGAACATTTATGTTACCTTAAGGGTTAAATTTCCAAATCTCGGCACAGTGTTCAGGATGAAGAGGACCTGGTCAGGGGGCGTGTCCAAGTCCTTAACCTCTAGTATCAAACTGGAGATGACTCTGAGCTCACCAAAGTTCAAAGTCAGACCCACGTTCCTGAAACAGCAACACAGAGTAGCTGCTCTCCTTCAGTTTACCATGTGAGATAAAGAAGATTGTTATTCAACCTGATAAAAAAAGTGGATTCTCTGGGGATTAATGCCTGGAGCTTTCTGTCTCTTGAAGACTTTCTACGTGTTTGATCTTGTGTATGTAAATTTTATATCATTCAGCTGCAACAACATTAATTTTTTTCAAAGTCAAATCTTATTTGTTGTGTACATATACATTCACCAGCCACTTTATTAGGTCCACTTTATTAGGTAAAACTTTTTAATACCGGGTTTGACTCCCTTTTTCCTTCAGAACTTAACCCTTGGTTGCTTAGATTCAACAAGGTACTGGAAACATTCTTCAGAGAGTTTGGTCCATACTGACATGACAGCATCACACAGTTGCTGCAGGTTTGTCATCTGCACATCCACAATGCCAATCTACCGTTCTACCACATCCCAAAGGTTCTCTATTGGGTTGAGGTCTGGTGACTGTGGAGGCCATTTGAGTCCAGTGAACTCATTGTCATGTTCAAGAAACCAGTCTGAGAGGATTCCAGCTTTGGGACATGGTACCTTATCCTGCTGGAAGTAGCCATCAGAAGATGGAACACTGTGGTCATGAATGGTCAGCAACAATACTCAGGTAGGATGTGGCATTGGAAACATACTCAACTGGGACCAAAGGAGGCTTAAAGTGTGCCAAGAAAATATTCCCCACACCATTACACCACCACCACCAACCTGAACCGTTGGTACAATGCAGGATGGATCCGTGCCTTCATGTTGTTGACACCAAATTCTGACCTGACCATCTGAATATAGCAGCAGAAATGGAGACTCATCAGACCAGACAATGTTTTTCCAATCTTCAATTGTCAACTTTTAGTGAGTCTGTGTGAATTGTAGCCTCAGTTTCCTGTTCTTAGCTGACAGGAAGGGCACCTGGTTTGGTCTTCTGCTGCTGTAGTCCATCTGCCTCAAGGCTGAATGCGTTGTGCGTTCAGAGATGCTCTTCTGCAGACCTCAGTTGTAACCAGTGGTTATTTGAGTTCCTGTTATATTTCTATCAGCTGGAATCAGTCTGACCATTCTCCTCTTACCTCTGGCATCAACAAGGCATTTCCACCCACAGAACTGCAGCTGACCTGATATTTGCTCTTTTTCAGACCATTCTCTGTAAACTCTAGAGATGATGGTAGGTGAAAATTCCAGTAGATCAGCAGTTTCTGAAATACTCAGACTGTTTGACAACCATGTCAACAACCATGCTACATATAAAGTCACATCAGTCACCTTTCTTCCCCATTCTGATGCTTGGTTTGAACCAAGTAGCGGTAGGACGATCGACCCATGATCTTAAGATTGCAGGTTTGATTCCCGCCTTGCACACCCATGTGTCAAAGTGTCCTTGGACAAGACACTGAACCCCACCTTGCCTCTGGGGGTAAGTTGGAGCCAGTGTTCGGCAGCGGAGCCGCCATCAGTGTGTGAATGTGTGTGTGACTGGTTGAATTGGTCTGTGACTGTAAAGCGCTTTGGGCCTTGTTGGTAGAAAAGTGCTCAATAAGTATACGTCATTTACCATTTGCCATTGACAATAAAATAGGAACTGGCCTGACAAAAACCCTAACCCCTCGCATTCCAAAGAGGAAGTACCCGCTGGTCCCCACAAGCTGAAATTTCATGGACTTCTATAGTGAAATAAACAGCTGTTCAATCGTCACTATATTTGTCAGAATAACCATTCTTGCTCTACTACCTTTTAGTCCTAGTCCTAACTTTTTTTCATGATATATTTTCTGTCGCTCAAGTTATAAACTGACCAATCAGATGCCTCAAGTAGTTAGCCTCGCGTTGAGTGTTTGCCGCGTTTGACAGATTCTCCCGAGCCCACTGTAAGTGGTTGGGTTGTGGCCATTTAGCCTACTCACTCCTGATTGGAGAGAGTGGTTGCAATAGAAATGTAGACAGATCAATCATGGCTTACTGAGGATGTGTGATTCCAAGATAACGATGAATATGTTACGGAAAAATAGCGACTGAATTGACTTCAATTGGATGAGATCGGAAGCAAGGCATTTCCTTTGGATGAGGTCACATGCGGGGTATATCATACAGAGAATGGTTTGAATGCTAGCAGGTTGTCTCTACCATGTCCACATGACTAAATGCCCTGAGTTACTGCCATGTGATTATTCGATTAAAAATGTGTGTCAACAAATTGTCCCAGGTCTCTCCTGTAACTCATTGCTTTTTGTTGTTGTTTCTCAAAAGGTCTTGCCTTTTGCCAGGCCGTAGTTGAAAATAAGAATTTCTTGCAGCTCAGCAGTTGAATAGGTGTGCCTAATAAAGTGGCCAGTGAGTGTACAGACAGCACAAATACAGTGAAATGTATTGCATGACTGTCCAAAGTGGCAATACTATGCAGGGATTATTTAGCGTAGTGAGATTTCTGTAACAGAAAGTTTGTAGTACGCATCCCTTTACCAAGACTGCCTTATCAGCAGAGGTTCATGTTATAGTTTTGATTTGAAATGGTTTATTTCAATCAATTCAGTAGAAATAATACACAACAGCAATATAAACATCAGTTATACATTCATACAGTAACTAATCAAACCTAGGATAATTAGACATATCAACAAATATTGCTTAAAAGGGACTGGAAGGAAGCGAACTTATATAATCCCACCCCGTGAAGCTGGTTATTAAAATAATTGTGCATTTTGTGATGCAAGCACCACATTTGACACCTTGTACCTTAGATCCCCTTTTTAGGAAAGCACAAGAGCTACATTCTTGAGATTGTTCTCATAGTTAACGTGCTTTACTGAAAGAGGGGATCCTAAGGTACATCCATGGCAAATGTGATGCTTGTACCACAAAATGCATAATTTGTCTGAAATATCAACCTAGCCAGATCCGCAATCCATTCAGACCACACTTGACCAGATTGAGTCCTGTTTCTACCACCAACCTCAACTGCATTGGGTGTTTTATGCCTTCTAGATCACCTTCGCATTGCAAGGCTCCTGTGCAGTAAGTTATTAGATTCAGGCAAAAATCTAACGGCTGATGTTTAGGACCTAACTGTGGCTCCATCAATTCTTTTGTCTTAAAATCCATCATAACAGGCACTTAATATAACAGTAACACATGTCGGGCTCATTCTAGTTGGTATTGAAAAATTTAAAAAACTGGATCCAGATGCAGAACGGGGACAACAGAACAGCGTAAAATCCGAGAACAAACAAAAATCAGGCCAAAAGAATGGACACTTGTGAAAAATGTCCTTTTTCGGCTGTAGTTGGGCAGTCAGACACTCCGTCCTGTCTAAATGTTTGTATCCACTGAGTTAATGTTGGTGGGAGGGGCCTAAACCAGTAAATCCAAGGGGAGATCTATCGACATATACACTGATCAAAAATATAAACGCAACACTTTTGTTATTGCTCCCATTTTTTATGGTATGAACTCAAAGATGTGAAACATTTTCCCCATACACAAAATAACCAGTTCTCTGAAATATTGTTCACAAATCTGTCTAAATCTGTAATAGTGAGCACTTCTCCTTTGCCAAGTCAATCCATCCCACCTCACAGGTGTGCCATATCAAGATGCTGATTAGACAGCATGATTATTGCACAGAAGTGCCTTAGACAAGAAAAGGCCACTCTGAAATCTTCAGTTTTGTTTTATTGAGGGGGTCAGGGGACTCAGACAACCAGTCAGTATCTGGTGTGACCACCATTTGCCTCATGAAGTGCGACACATCTCCTTCGCATAGAGTTGATCAGGTTGTCTATTGTGGCCTGTGGAATGTTGGTCCACTCTTCTTCAATGGCTGTGCGAAGTTGCTGGATATTGGCAGGAACTGGAACACGCTGTCGTACACGCCGATCCAGAACATCCCAAACATGCTCAATGGGTGACATGTCCGGTGAGAATGCTGGACATGCAAGAACTGGGATGTTTTCAGCTTCCAAGAATTGTGTACACATCCTTGCAACATGGGGCCGTGCATTATCATGCTGCAACATGAGGTGATGTTGTTGGATGTACGGCACAACAATGGGCCCCAGGATCTCGTCACGGTATCGCTGTGCATTCAAAATGCCATCAATGAAATGCACCTGTGTTCTTCGCCCATACCATAACCCCACCACCACCATGGGCTACTCGATCCACAACATTGACATCAGAAAACCGCTCACCCACACAACGCCACACACGCTGTCTGCCATCTGCCCTGAACAGTGTAAACCGGGATTCATCAGTGAAGAGAACACCTCTCCAACGTGTCAGACGCCATCGCATGTGAGCATTTGCCCACTCAAGTCGGTTACGACGACGAACTGGAGTGAGGTCGAGACCTCGATGAGGACGACGAGCATGCAGATGAGCTTTCCTGAGACGGTTTCTGACAGTTTGTGCAGAAATTCTGTGTTTATGCAAACCGATTGTTTCAGCAGCTGTCCGAGTGGCTGGTCTCAGACGATCTTGGAGGTGGACATGCTGGATGTGGAGGTCTTGGCTAATCATGCTGTCTAATCAGCATCTTGATATGGCATACCTGCGAGCTGGGATGGATTGTCTTGGCAAAGGAGAAGTGCTCACTATCACAGATTTAGACAAATTTGTGAACAATATTTCAGAAAACTGGTTATTTTGTGTATGGGGAAAATGTTTCACATCTTTGATTTCATACCATAAAAAATCGGAGCAATAACAAAATTGTTGCGTTTATATTTTTGGTCAGTGTAGATACGTCTTCTATTTGATGTTCTCCAAGAACCACGTTTTTTCGGCATCTGTCTGTAGTAGAGCTTTTAAACAGATCAATAAAAATATTTTTAAATCAAAGTCATCCGGAACTGGTTTCGCCTCTTATCCAGGAGGTTTTTTTCAATCCTGGGCTTGAATCCCAGTATTAAATTAGTCTCCTACACTTTGAGATGACCCTATGTGACAAAGGGTGTGTTTTATTTTGAGTCATGTTAACCTTTAAAAAAATAATAAATCATTTTGTACTTTGAAAAAAAGGCTATTTTCTCTTTATGTTTCTTTTATGTATGTCAAAAAACAGTTGATTAAGATTTTCATATTGTATTTGCATTTTTATTTATCATACAGTAACAAACAAGTGTCTAATTTTTCTAAAGGGTAAAGTAAGACTCTGTTGTTTTTTCTGGGTTGTGGTCAGTAAGAAATCCACCTGAAGCGCTCTTTAAGGGTTGCAGGTTGCAAACCCGCTGATCTGGAAGCAGGACCAGCCTGCTCTATTAATTATTAACCTTCTCAGATCAGCGTTTCCTTGTTTCAGATAACCTGGGAAACATCATAGATGAAGCTGGGTTCTGTCGTTTTGATCGTTTCCACATAAGATTCCAGGTTACTGCTTAATTTTATCCTGGGGGGATCATACTTCGACTTTAACCATGTCCTAATTTTGCTATCAAGCAGGAGGATGATTCATTCCTGCACACACAGCACTTCCACCAGGAGGAGCGTCAGGAGAACTCAAGCTCCATCTTCTGAGGTCTCAGGCAGACAGCTCAAAGCAGGAAGTTGGAAAGAAGAAAACGCGCCATGGGATTGTTAAATCTGGGTTGGTGGGGCTGGTGGTGGCGGCGTGTACAGTACACGTTTTGTTGGGGGGTGTTGAACATCAGCAACCATCTGGCTGCTTTTTCACTTGGAACTAAAATCCATGCAGGAGCGAAGCTGCCACGTCCATCCTGCAGGAAACGCAACAACAAGGAGCGCGGCATCTGCCAAATCTGCGCGTTACTTCTGCCTGGGCAGCCTTTACAGCACCAGCTCGCCGCTGCGCCCACGCAGCCTCAGCAGAGCGGGGGACAGCAAGGGGGGGGGGGGGGCAGTGGGACAGCGAGGAGCCCAGTCAAGGATGCAAATTCCCAAATTATTCGTTCAAATGAAAATATTATGGGTGGGGTGTGGGGAGGGGGGGGGGGTTGTTATCCACACAAGAATAGCAGCTTGCCTTGTTAAAGTTAATCCCCAACATCTGTTCCTTGATTTGTGGGGACACTTCCTGACCTAGGCTCCATCAAAGTAAAGCACTAAACATTTACGGAGACTAAAAAAAAACTTATCAGCTAAACACATTTCAGAAAATTTCTAAAAGCCAAAAACACGTTTTGTCTTTACACTGTTTTTTGTCATGTGACCTGGAGTTTGAATCTGTGGTTATATATTAGCAGTAAAACTATTTCAGCCCCCCCAAGTTCCTTCCTTCTTGGATGGACTTCAGTGATTTCTTCAGTTAGTTGGTGGAATGGTGAATGGTAAATGGCGTATACTTGTACTTTCTACCTTCCTCAAAGGCCCAAAGCGCTTTACAGTCACAGTCCCATTCAAAGGTAGACTAACACGGCCGCCCCGTGGTGGAGAAACCTTACTTCACCCAGAACTCAAGTACAAAGGTACAAACTATTATTTGTGCTTTTGATCAAGTTGTGATCAGGGAGAAGAAAGTTGGGTATTCTGATCCTACAGAGATTTTTTTCTTCTTTTTCTTCTTTTTAAACTGCTGCTAAAGTCGGCTGCTGGTTCTTTAAATCTTAAAGATATAAAGGGAAACCGCGCTTGATGCTACTTATTAAAGTTAGCTTTCAGTTTCCAAATATTAAAAAAAAATCTGTTTACAATTTAAATGTTTTGTATGCATCATAGAAATCGTAGTTCATGAAATTTTCTATGTCTACATGGTAAATTATAAAAGTAGCATGGCTTTATGATGACATTGCAAACACGTTTAGAACAGGAACAACACATTTTTGTATCTGTTGACATTATTATTGACTCTCCTCTCAGGTTTTTGTTTTCTCAGACTTCATAAAATCTTTTATAAAATCTGAGTACTGCTTTTGGAGAGGGCCACGAGTCACATGACTTAAGTTAGATTCAAGTTGCAAATTTAAAGACGTACCTTTAACATGTTTTTTTTTTCACTTGAGATTTGACAATGACTTGCAACAGATCACCTAGAAGCACTGGACTGTTTTTTTTAATTTCATATTTTATCACAGTAAATTTTGCCTTTTTAAAAGTCTGAATACAATAAAGTTATGCTTTACTTTGGAGCATAATTTAGGGTTTTTACAGTGCAATGCTTGCTGTGTGCAGATAAGTTAGACCAACACAGCAGCAGCATGCAAGCAGACTCAGAATTATTTTAACTGGGATTACGTTGTTGCTCACAGAATGCAGAGGAAAACTGTGAAGCAGGTCTGCTGCTCAAAAACAACTCTTGGCTTCATCTGCCACTGAGACAAGCTGCATTAAGGTGTTGCTTAGATCACTAAAACTATTAAAGAACTCCTCAAATGTCTGATTTAAGTCATGTGACTCTCGAACCTGTGGACATTACTGCCATATGTGATAAATGGTCAAGGGGCTTTCCCTGTGACCTCTGACCTCAAAATCCTATTTCCACAGATGTTGTGTTAACCAAATTAAAAGCTTTGCACAGCGCTCCGCTCCGACCCCCACAGTGAGTGTGTGCGATCTCTTCCACCTGTCAGACCCACTCTGATCATCTTTTGATCAATTGTAAACACGTTTGTTGGTCTTTTAATGATGATTATGCAGTTTTTAGCCAAAATCAAAATAACTGCCATTTTCTAGGACATAGTTGCTGCAGACTGGCAGTGGTTCATCAGAAATTCATCTCTGTGCTGTGGGCGGGACTAGTGGCCCAAAAGTAAGCCTGTGCTCATTTACCTTAATCCCTTTGTTTACAATCTCTCCTGCTAGCTTACAGCCCCTCACAACCCCAAGTTAACTTTGGTGGTGCATCAAAAGTGGCAGCAGCATCAGAGCTATTCAGCCATATGGTATAGATCCAGATTCCAGCTCAGGTGAGGCAAAACAAAGACGTACATGGATCTATGAGTCTGCAAGGGGATGCATCAGAACGGAGCAGAGCAGGAATCTTGAGGCCTGCACATTTTATTTCGTAACAACTACAAGCTTTTTCCAACTTCATTTTTTCCTCTGCCCCTGATTTACAACAATTTAAATAAAGAAATACTCAAACGTAATTTTAAGATGAATTTTCTTTATATATATGTTGAAAACATAAATTTAATTGGAGAGGGACTTTGACAGGATACCGTGTGTACATTTGTACCATATCCCCCTGAGATGTAGAGGGCATTTTTGCTAAAGTAAAGTTTTAGGATTCAGAACTTAGCCTTAGGGTTAGAATAAGGTTTAGGATCTGGGTTAAACAGTCATTTTTCATGGTTGGTGGTTAAAAAAAACATCATGTAGATTGAGAACCTGTGTGAGAACAAAAAGAAGAGTGTGTGCACGGGTGTTTTTCTACATATGTGTTTTTGTAAGTGTGTGTGTGTGCTTGTGTGTTTTTGTACAGGTGTATTTCTGCATATGTGTTTAGTTCTGTGTTTCTGCATGTGAATTTATCCCTGTGGTTTTCCATGTGTGTTTGGGCATGTGTGACTTTCTGACCATGTGTGTGTATGCATGCATATTTGTACACGTTTGTGCGTGTGTGTATGTTTGTGTGCTTCTGCATGCGTGCACGTGTGTGCATATACTTGAGCAGCCGTGGTTTGTTGTCGTTGACCGGCATCACGGTGACCTGAGCTGTCCCCTCTACTGTATGGACGCCATCTGTCAGCCGTAGCACCACGGTGTCCTCCAGGGTTTCCGTGTCATCGTGCATGTAGAAGAGCTTTATGCCTGCAGAGGGGGGGGGGGGGGGGTAGGTGCCAGGGCGGAGAAGAAACAGGGGAGGGAGAGCAGCAGCAAACTAAGAGGACACATGATGTCGTGTTGTCGTGTTAGTGGAGCCTTAAAGTTTGAAAGTTTTTAGTTTTTGTTCTTTATCTGTGATAAAGTGTTTGTCTCCTATCTGTTTGGCCAGAACCATCAAAAGTGGCCCGGCATGAACCCAGTCACTGCCTCCCACCTTGTCGGAGCTCCTGCAGAGTGAAGGAGGAAAGGTGGAGCCTCCTCTGCATAAGCTCCTTCCCCATCTGCTGGTTGGGATCTGAACCACTGATGCTGCTGCTCAGACTGCCGTGAGCGGGCCCCCGCTCCACTGTGAAGGTCAGCACATCTGGAGGGGCATCCAGGTCAAATCCATCCAGTATGGAGGGAGTCAGCTCCCTAAACCCACCCTCCTTGACCTGCAGAAGGACAGGACAGCATCAGTCCAGAACCCTTTTTTATGGATCCTATGGTTCTAACAGTGAGTTAGTTAGTTCTGAAGAGAACGCACGCTAAAATTAGCAAACATCAGAGAAGGAGTCTCGTCGTTGGTTGGATTGATGATGATGTAAAAGATGACAGGAGCAGAGTTGTGCACACTGTCAGTCACAGTGATGGACAGCTGGTCAACAGTTGGCTCCACCCCTTTGTGCTCAGATTGGACATAGTTAATAAAACCAGAGGTCAGGTGGGAAAGGCTGAAGGATTCTGGGGGGGAAATGAAAGTCATTTTGAAGATTCTTTATGATCATGTCTTCGATTGATGGCATTGATCATGTGACCATCTTATTGAGTCTCTCAGAGTTACACCCACTGACCCACTGGCACTCCGGCGTTGCTTTTCTCTGAGCCGTCTGATGGCAGCGTGTTTTCTATGAAGCCATAGAGAGGTGGAGTCTCCAGATGAAATGTGAGCTGCTCAAGGTGGCTGTCGGGGTCTGACGCCCCCAAAACTCCTCCACAGAGACAAACGTATGAGCCTTCTTCCACTACCAACAAGTTTTCACCTAGGGAGCAGCAACAAAACACTCGATTTACAACAAACCCTCCAAGTTTTGACCAGCAGTTTGAAGAACTCCGTGTTGCGGAACAACACAAAGCACTGAAATGTTTACTGAACAAAAACACAAGCAACAAGCTGAAACCAATCCATCATTTAGTACTCAACCACTGACGTTTTTCACTGTTAACAGCAGAATATTAGTTGTTTGTTCAGAAGCTCTTTAATTAACTTCAGTCATACTTCAATATAAGTTTTCCTTTAAACAATCTGCTCTTCTTCAATTTTACTCCAAGTCTTCTGCTATGGACTTGAGCTTTAAACAATAACTGCAGAAGTTTGATTCTACGTTCACACCAGGCATGTCACACGCGTTAGAGAGGGTTTAAGAATGCTTGTTTAACCCTTGTGCTATCTTAGATGACCCCACCCTTACATTGACGTGTTCTCTCTACCATGACAAAGGTGGATAAAGGTGGAAAGATTTCATGTAATCATGGACACCAGTGAAGATCACAAATCATTGAAGAAAAAACATTCAGAGCACTGTCTAGTGGGTCTAGATGACCCAACTTCCAATGTTAAAATGCCTAGACCGCTCTTTTTGCATATGGAGTTCACACTGGACAAGCAGGGAGGGGCTTTTTAATGTCTTACTGTTACTCCTGTTTACCAACGCAAGTCTGCCACCTACAGATGGAAGAGGTTTGGTGTGAAATGTCAAAGCGGTCCAAATCTTGGCTTTTATTTTCATAGCCTTATTCTGTCATATGAAAGACTTGGTGGCATAATTCCAGCTGCAATCATTAATTTATTCTTCATGATCAATTTTCAAACGGTTGGCACTTCTGGGCATGAAAATGGACGCCATCTATACATCACTACCAAATTCTTGATTGGTCAAAGCTCAACCTGGTTTAACTTTCAATGGTTGCGTGTTTTGTACATAGCGCCCCAAAACGGACCTAAAAACTTGTGTAGCAATGTGTGAACGTAAGAGTTTTAAACGCAAAAGCCCCAAAAACGCGTATACTTGCATTTACATAGACTTTTGAATGAAAGTGTTCGCTTAAACGCACATTCCCAAGGTCGCTGTGAGCGCAGCTTTTGATGAAGCTTCCTGACTGCTTTCCTGAGGTGAAAAATCTCCTCCTCTGTTGAATGAAGGATTTAGTATGAAAAGTTCTAAAATCTTTACAGATTTCTGTTCAGCAACAGCTTTTTAAAGAGCTCAAATGGTCTTTTTCTCAGGTACTTTTTCACCTGAAGAACACCAAAGTTTTGCTTTAAAAATGAGGATCATCAGCTCCTGAATGACCTCATCTGTCTTAGAATCTGTGAAACGCTGTGAGGTCAGACCGGGTCCATTTTCTGACATTGTGTTCACCGTGTCAGAGTGTTTGGAAATTTCTGATGGTCTGGCTTTTTCCTCTAAAGATGAAGATGAAGTGACGTCAGATGATTTCAAAAAGTGCTTTCTTGATTTATCTAAACATCCAAAGTATCAACTACAAACTTGTTGCAAGGCAAAAAGTTGTTTGTAGCAACCCCCACTCCCCTTCTCTCAGCTGCTAATGAATGGACCACCTTCTTCTGCAGCTCTTGGGTTGGCAGAATCCCTGCATCAAGGCGAGTGAGCGTTAATGAGACAGTGCTGGATCTGGCTGATAAACAGAAGTAACGCTCTCACGCAGCGTCTTTATGCGCTGCTCCTTAATTAGACCAGGAAACGCCTCAGACGTGCCAGAATCAGGAGTCCGCCAATGTGCTGCTCAGAGCGCCACGCTAATCCGGCTACCGAGGCGGCTACGACACGACGGCTGTGGTGCTCGCCTCTTTTGTTTTGAAAAGACGTTCATTGTCTGTTGCCCACAAACACACACCCAGATTATCAGTCACTCTGTGTGAGCCTGTGTGTTAAAACAGAGGACAATAGACAGATTCACTTAAAACCCATTGGTGCCAACCCTGTTAGCCAGGTCTTAGTCAACAAACAAGCAAACAAAGAACCTCAGAGGGGGCAGTTTCCAAACAACCAGAAATGATCCAGTTTGTTAGTATAGAAACTTTGAGTCGGAAGAAGGCACCAATTCACTTTAAGAAGTTTCTTTCTTTCATTCAACAGTATTTAAGATCATGAATATTTGCATGATATAGGCATTCAGGATTTGATGCCTTTGAGTAGAAAAACGTGATGGTTCTGGTTTGTTGGTCACTTCCATCACGTCCTGCATGTATGAGTCTTTTGGAGATTCTTGAATCATCTTAGCAGATCTTCACACAGCTCAACTGAAGCCTGAGATCAAAGTCATGAAGGCAACATTTTGATTTTTTTTCTTTTCAGTGCAGTTTTGCACAACTTTTTTCTTACAGCACATTTTGTTCTCCCTCTTGGCTGTTGACATTTTCAATGGATCTCCTCTAATTGTGTTCCATTTGCCAAATATACACAAATCTTTGACTACATCAGACCTTTGTTTTTATTCTATAACACTGGACCTTTTTTTGTGATGGTTTGAACTTTGAGACCAGAAAACTATGAAAATGTTTACGTCTGTCTGAGAAAAGTGGATTAAGTGTGTAGTAACGAGTTTTACTCCCTTAAAAACAGCTAGAATCCTACTTCACAGATTTCACCTTCTGTGTTTTTTAGAACGTGACCACCGCGATAAATGAGGGAACACTTACTACAAATACTGGGACTGGATAGGTGTGACTGAGTGTGTTTGTGGGCTTTGGTCTACCAGGCAAACCCTGGGGGTGCTCGTCCTACCCAAAGTGATGATGGGAACTTTGTTGTTGACGGGGAGAATTGTGATGTTAAGGTCATAAACAGGAAGCGTCCCATGGAGGGGAACCGGTGGGGGTGGGGGATCTCCATGACAACAGCTATCTTTCGTGCCAGACTCGCCATCAGAGATGATGAGGGTGACAATGTCGGTCACAGGATCTGGACCGATCTCTCCTCCTGAACACAGACCATGGAGAAAAAAAAACATAAAAGTGAATTATATGAGGTTAGGGCTTCAAGTCATTGATGTCAATAATTCCTGTCATAGAGGAAAATCAGAATGAAGATTCAACAGTCAAGAAATTGAAGAAAGACCTACCATTTCCCAGGTTTTGTGAAGTTGACCAGAACTCACCTGAGTGCAGGTAGTAGATGTGTCCCTGTAACAGGTCCTGCTGGGAGAACTTGAACACGGTGATACCGTCTCTCTGCAGCTCTCCTATGTTAGGGGTCCGGGCCAGCATGTAAGTCAGCCTGGAGTCTTCGCTGTCACGGTCTGTGGCGGACAGGTAGTCCACAGTCAGCTGGATCCGCCCCCCTTCCCTACAGGTCAGATCCCGATTTAGACCCCGCCCCAACTGTGGGGGCTCATCATTTATGGGTAGGACCTGGAGGAGCACAGCAGATCCACACTCAGATCTATCGAAGGGTCAAAGAAGATGTGTCCTGCAGCTGTCTGCTTACATCTAGCACAAACACGAAATCAAACATCTGACGGAAGCGTTAAACATTTATTGTGATTATTGAAAACTCAAACCACCACAGGGACACACATCCATGTGTCTGCAGCTCAAACAGGTGCTTGGTTCTAATCCATCAGTTGACTCTGCGCTGAAGACGCATTGAACATCTCTGTTGCATTCTTTTCTCATGTTCAAACCTTCCTCCTCCATGTGTGGAGGAGCAGCAGATCTTCTCCAAGCTCCTCAGAAATGTTTAAGCTTCACCTCCTATCTCTGAGGAGACCCCAATCCCTCTAAAAATGTTCATTTCCTCTGCTTGTGTCTGTGATCTGAAACACACGTTAACACCTCCAGCCTGTGGACTCTGTTCTCCCTTTACCACAAATGACCTGCATAAAGTCCACATCACCTCAGACCTACCAATCCATCGGTTCATCTCATGTTCCATCCTCTATGACTCTTCATGACAGAGCATCGTGATTCTTCATTTGGGAAAAAGATTGATTGAATTTTCTGACAGAGAACCAGCGTTTCATCCTGACCCTGTTACATTCAGGTTTAAAATGTTCTAGTGGGAGCTGAAGGTCATGGATATATGAAGGCAAAAAGACCATCAGACGGTCAGATGGTCATTTTTGTTTGATTGCCTTTGGCTTCACCAGCTGTCATCTCCACGGCTTTTCAGATTTGATTTACCATCATTCAACAGTACTAAGTCTGACTTATATCCCCCTCTATGTAGTACATTTTAAAGTCCCACTCAGACTTTGATGTGATTGGGAAGTGTGTCATACAAGAAAATAAAACCACTGTCAGGTTAAATGCTTGTTTGTTTATTTTTCTTTTTGGCTAATTTCTTCAGAGATCACCACAGGGATTCCCACTGAGATGTGTTAAGTATTATGGCAGATGTTATTCTTTAGCTCTTTGCATGTGCCTAAATGTGACACAGGCACATGGAAACTGCCCCCATGAGGTTTCAATCGAGGACTGTTGATGGAGATCCAGAATAGCTTTTATGGATTTGTGAATTCTGAGAACACGTCTGTTTTCCATGAACGCCAGCATAGCGTACAGCACCTATACTCAGATATGCAGACGATGAGCGCATCTCGCCGTGGGGATTCACCTGAATGTGCAGGACGACCTCTGCGAAGTTCACGCCGTCTGTCACTTTCAGACCCACCTCATCCTCGGTGCTCTCAGAGTCATCATGAACATACCTGCAACACAGGATGTGGCCATCAGCTAAATCTTTACCCATTTTTTGTTGTATAAAGGTTAATGTATCCCCCTTCCGTTTAGTAAACCTCAGCCATGTCTCCCTCTGTCTTCCAGATTGATTCAATGGATCGTTCAAACCAAAAATCTCCTCTCCTCCACCTATTTACAAAGTCAGTCTGGTCCAGGGTTTTGAATCCAGGTGTAGCTTAGTCAAAAAAACAAGTTTCAGACTTAGCATATTACAACAATAAATGAAACCAAACACCCATTAGAAAAAATAAGCAATTATTAAATTGGTATTTGAATACTTAAATGAATAGATTATACTATTATAAAAATATAAGAAATTTTACAAGATTTATAAATTACGACAAAGCAGTACCAGAAGTACCTGCTGGCAAAACCCCATAGACTTAGTCATTTTATTTGTCAGAAAGACCATTCTTGCTCTGATACCTTTTTCTTAGCATCTTTTTGTTCATTCTAAAATTTTCAATGATATTTTTTGCTGAAGCACAAGTTATTCAAGTTATAAACTGACCAATCAGATGCCTCAATAAAAGCATGTGATGCCCGCCGGCCCCCACCTCATACATGATTGTCAGATTCTCCCGAGGTGCTTCAGCGGAAGGGGTGTGGACTTCATACATGCTTACTCATGATTGGTGACAGTGGTTGCCATAGAAACTTGGACCAATCACTGTTGACTGGCTCCAAATGGCAGCGCCCGTATCACAGAAAAATGACCACTGAATTGGCTTCATTTTGCTGGAGCCAGACGTAAGGCATTTTCTATGTGTGATGTCAGCGGCTTTGTCCAGTGATAGACAGCATCTTGTCTATGGCCACATCAAGCAGCCATGCAATGTTCAAAAAACAAGAACTGGAAAAAACAGAATTTGGAGATAAATGTAAATGTGAAATTCTGCTGAACTACATTATTTTAAATGTTAATTACACTAAAATGTCAATGTTTATTTTAAATTAGGCTGTGTGTTTTATTTTATTTATGTATTTTGCTAAAAGAAATTCAGATTTGGACAAATAGTTATATCCACAAAAAAATTAGTTGTTCTTTGTAGGATTTAAAAAATTAAATTGCTGCTTAGTGGCTAGCACAGTTAATATTAACTTTAAATCATAACAAGTCCAAAATCCTTATTAATTCAAAAGTGTAAACCATAACTTGTATCTCCCGTTAACCTAATTTAAAATTAGGCAGCAAGTACCCATCACCCAACCTAGAGTACTGTCACCAGTTAACGAAGATTAATTAGTGGCTACATGGGACGGTTGTCACACAGGTATAAAAAAATGATGTGTTTTGTCACCTGAGCCGCAGTCCTCTCAGATCCTGCAGACTGAAGCCTTCTCCCTGCAGCAGAACACGACCCTGCAGCTCCAGTCGACCATGAAGAGCTGTGTTCTGGACCTCCACCCTCAGTGCCTCCTCCCGGCTGTCCGGGTCATGGACCAGCAGTTGCTCCTCTGTCACAAAGGTCGCTCCGCCCTCCTCCACCTGCAGTATGTTAGTGAAGGCCTGAAAAGCCAGCAAAAGAATTTTCAGAAGATGAGTGGAAAAGACCGTCTCAGATGTTTATTGCGAATCTCAAACAGGAAATCTAACCTCAGGTTTCTGATTGTCCACGGGGTTGATGGTTATATTGAAGGTGAGCCCAGAGATGGTGCCGCCATGCTGGTTGACCACAGAAAAGGCAAACTGGACGAAAAGCGGCTGATTTCCGATGTCCTCCATGGGAGGTATGAAGGCCACTTTCATGTGGTCCACTGCATGCTGGGAGAATGGATGACACCGTCATTATCCAGGACTTGTTTATAAGTGACCCCATGTTTTCTTCAAGCTGGTCTGAAGATCAAATTATTATTTCATCATTTTGTTGTCAAGTGAATCCCCTGAGAGCTCATGTGGATTTACAGCGACCAGAGCAGAAATCCTTACAGATCTGTGTTGGCTGGTAGACAAAGATACATTGAAATGATGCATCAGGAAGAGAACATTTACTTATTTGTCTAGTCAAATGTAGTTCAGTGATCATTTCCAACAAGCTCCACCCACTGTGAGATCATCTGCCAGCCTATGTGACCTCAGATGATGCTTTCTCTGAAGAACTGAAGGATGGAGGATTTGCATTTGCTCATGTGGGCCACATGCAGGATCTGCACCTTCAGTTCAACTACCCCAGTCATCACAGCTGATGAAGCACAGAACTGGAACCTTTGTTTCTTTGTTTCTAGTGGATTTCCACACAGATGATGAAGATGACAACAGCTTTGATGTGTGCTGCTCACCTGTGTGAAGGACTTCAGGCCTGGCACCATGTGGTCTTTCTTCATGTTGTTGGTGCTGTCGCTGTAGATCAGACGTCCTGCATCCATCATTCTGAAAAGAACAAAACCACACAAACATGAGGCAGGGTCCCTCCTTCTCTGCGTCCTGGAGGTCAGCTCGGTCTCCTCACTCGGGGCGCGCTGGGCTGAAGCACGGCTGCGTAATGATGAAGGTGAGGTCTGCACCTGGGTCCTCCGAGTCTGTGAAGTGGAGGTGAGCCTGGGTGATGAAGACAACCTCTGTCTCCTTTACTGTAAGTGAACGAATGGTGCCAGAGACCTCCACCGGCAGCTGGTCCTTCACAGGGAAGATGTAGATCACCATAGTCTACATGCAGGGAGGACAATAGGTCTGAGACGGATTCTGGAAACGTCATCATGTTTCTGGTCGGATCTTCTGCCTTACATATGTCTGAGAAAGGTGGGG
This sequence comes from Oryzias latipes, assembly GCF_053564925.1. Classification (NCBI taxonomy): domain Eukaryota; kingdom Metazoa; phylum Chordata; class Actinopteri; order Beloniformes; family Adrianichthyidae; genus Oryzias; species Oryzias latipes. The sequence goes on from NC_136240.1 coordinate 8,327,443, forward strand.
CGGCTGGTGACTGTCAGCCAGAGTAAAGTCGAAGAAGTCCTGAAATGTCTCCTCTCCTGAGTGTTGATAGAAGATCCGACCCTGGGTCAGGTCCCTCTGCAGGAAATGATCCACTGGTACAGCTGCAAACAGCTGCAGGTTCAATACACCAAACAGAGATGAACTTTCCACGTTCTTGTCTCTGCTCCGAACAGTCTCACCATTCTCCAGGGTGGAGGTTCTCCTGATCAGCTGCCCTGCCCGAGGTGGGGAGATGATGTGGTACAGGATGTGATCATCGCTGGAGTCCAGGTCTGAGGCGAGAAGCATAAACTCCTCGAGCCGCACGGCCCCGCCTTCCTGCACCTCCACTGCCACGTTGTTAATGAGAAAAGGCGGAGAGTCGTCCTTTGGGAGGATGTTTATGGGGAACTTGTGCCGGATGCTGCGACGGCCATCACTGATGCGGAACACAATGTGGTCGTGGGTGGTGTCGCTGTCAGAGTGGTGGTAGACGACCACACCCTCTTTCAGGTCTCGTACTTGAAACATGAAGGCCTTTCCTCCTGCATCAGCAAAAAAAAAAAAAAAAAAGAGCATGAGAGGAGTCAAAGTTTTCTTTTTAGAACAGGAGGAGGAGGCTGACAGCAGACAGGCCAGATCAAGATCATCTTAGAGTTTTAAATTCAAATAACAGTGGAGTGACAAACTGCATTTTCTGAGTGTATGACTTCTGCACCTGAACAATAAATCACCTCACTGAAAGACAAACCTTCACCATCAGATTTTTACCTCATTCTTTTTTTTTCATAAGAAAAAATGTACGAATGAATATATATTAGTATTGTATGTGCAGGTGTGTATTTCTCCCAATATTTTTTTGAGACGTGTCTGTATTTTATGTTTCTAAACAAGCATACATTATGTGTAGTTATGTTTACTACACATGAAATTGTAGTAGGTTTAGGGGATGTCATCTGGACTTGGTTATTAAAGTTAGAACTTTAATAACCAAGTCCAGATGACACCTAAACCTACTACAATGGAACCAACCTGGATGAATGAGAGTCTTCATAGATACACATGAAATGCAATTAGTTATGTTTTCTTTTTTATATTTTCCTTTATGTACTTATGTACTTATATATATATATATATATATATACACACACACACGTGTATAATGTGTTAATGTATTCACATGTTAGTAAATTCTTATAGTGGCAATCAATAGTGTTTTGTTTGTATTTTTTTTTTTAGAATATTCACTATTTTTGTTCCTTTCACCAATTTATGACAGTTTATTTAAACTGCTGTGACCAAATAATGATCTTCAGAATCAAAAACTAGAGTCTGAGTCAAATTCAGTTCTGAGAATACGAGACATGCTCTCAGAAAATAGTGTAAACAATTAAGAAAAACTGTAAATACGTTTGTAAAATCTGCACATACACACACACAAAAAATGACTGTGTTTATGACGACACATGTAAGTACTGGAGGATGATTGACTGAACGCGTACAAATGATTTTCATTGTTATTTACATTCTTTTAAACAACTGAGGTATTTTTATTAAAAAAAAAAAAATCCTTTCTTTTAAAAAAAGAACAGTACCTGGCGATATTGTTGTTATTGTTGAACAAACAGCTTCTCATTTTCCACATGTCAAGAAGTGCCTGCAGATCAGGTGGAAACGTGTCCTCAAAGCGGAAGTCATTCCGGTTCTCTTCCAGGACAAACTTCTGTTGAGGTGTGTTCCGGTTTTCCTCATTAGAATCAGAAGTGTTAGAGTCCCAACATGAGGCGTGCTGTCCTACATGGAGGAAGCGCCTGTCCATCTGTCAGCTGTGCTCTCTGGGAGCGTGTGCCGTCCGCATGGAGGCTTTCCAGCCAAATTCTCACACTTTGATTCAATTACGTTTGCAGCGTGCGCCTTCCTGCCATCGTCACCTGAAAATAACAGGTTTGAGTTGGCGCCTCGAGGCACGGCGGGCTCCTGTGCCCCCCGAGCTGCGAGCACTGCCGGGGCAAACACGGCCCCCGTCCCACCGGCCGCGTGGCTGCCAGGACGAGGGACTTCCTGTCTGAGCGGGAGTGCCAGAGACACAGAAGGTCAGCTGACAGATTGAGAGACATGCGTTTGTGAGCCCGAACCTCATTAACGACGTCACCAAAGGGAACCGGAACGCAGTCCAAGAGACAGAAACAACCTGGTAATTGGGCCCAAAGGTGGCGTTGGGCAGCAGGCCCATAAAGAAGAGGACGTGCGTATGGTTGTGTGTGCACGTGGGACAGGCAGACGTCCATTTGGCTGAAGGCATTGCAGTGCAACTTCCTGGCACGCTAACACTTTAATGGACCAAGCCAAACTTTATCTGAAGACAAAAACAGACAAAGAAGGGAAAAAAAGCACGTAGGAGAGGAAGAGGAAAATAGATCTAATGCCGATGAAGGTGTAGAACCTGAAGAAGGGGGAGGCTGGATTCTAGAGCTTGTGAGTCTGTGTGATGGGTTAGATCTGGGTTAAGATTGTGAGTCTGTTTGATGGTTTGTGAGTCAGTGTAATGAGTTGTGAGTCTGTTCAATAGGTTGTGAGGCCATGTGAGCCTATGTGATGGTTTGTCAATCTGTTTCTCGGGTTGTAAATTCTTGTGAGTCTGTGTGAGGCTTTTGGAGTTTGTGTAATGAGTTGTGAGTCTGTATAATGGGTTGTGAGTCCTTGTGAGTCTGTGTGAAGGTTTGTGAGTCTGTGTGAAGTTTTGCAAGACTGTGTCATGGGTTGGAAGTCCTTGTGATTCTGTGTGATTTTTTGTAATTTTGTGTGATGGTTTGTGAGTCTGTGTGATTTTTTGTGATTCTGTGTGATGGTTTGTGACTCTGTGAGTCTTTGCAATGGCTTCTCAATGTAAATCAGTATAAGTCTTTATTGTAGTTTGTGAGTCATTTTTGATGGTTTGTGAGTCTTTGTGTGTGTGTGGGTGTGTGTGTGATGCTTCCTTGTGTCCATGAGCAGATTTTCAGAATAGACTGCTTCTTGTTAAATCCAGGGTTAAACCGCTTCCTGAACCCTTGTTGGAGAAGGCTCAGTCTTCAGATAAAAGGTTGATCCAGGAATCAGGTCCAGGCTGGACCTGCTGTATGTTCCATCTGACCCTGAGAGCAGCATCTAGCTGGGAAGAATCTATCCTGCCCTCCTAGATGCCCTGAGGTGACCCCTCCCCCCTCCTGGCTGGTAGCATGAAACCTGTTTGGGGACAGGGCATCTGCTGCATGTGCACGTCAGCATGAAACACCAGAAGTTGCTCCAATCTGCTGCATGCCACCGCCATTCGGACAAAGAGGCGGGCGCCACACTCGCCGGGCTGGAAGGGACAAACAAGGATGGAGAGGCGGCCCCTGGCAAAGTGGCCCCAGCCCCATTTTCCACCTGATTAGGAAGAACGAGCCGGGACACTGAGACATATGCTTCCATGCTCCCTTATGGAAAAAAGCACATGGAGGGAAAGAGGCGGAAACAACCAGACAAGAGTTTCTGGAATTCAGTCTGCAAAGTGTGAGAGGCTGAAGGAGGAGGAGGAAGAAGAGGAGGAGGAGAGCAGAGGATTCGCTCAGTTCTGCTCGACATCAGGTTCAGGGTTTACAAGGATGAAGCTGCAGTCAGAACCAGATGCTAGTCAGGGTCGTGATTCTGCAGGAGTCCAGTTCCCTTGAATTAATTATAATGCTGGATGCTCCAATGTTTCTGTTGTGATCTTCTTGTTTTGTTATTTAAAAAAGAACAAAATTGATCTCAAAAACCAAAAGGTACACATAGCAAAATGAAAAAAACAAAAATATCTAAGAAAAGAGCAGAAAAAGAACAGGTAATAATGAATATTAATTCATATTTATTATTATTATTGATATTATTATTATTTCATTATTAATAATATTGTATTATTATTGTTGTTGTTTTATTATTATTATTATTATTGATATTATTATTAGCAGTAGTATTGTTATTATTAGTAGTAGTAGTAGTAATAATGATTATTATCAATGTTCTGAATCTACTATTAATAATAGATAATAAGAAAGGAAACAGATCACAGAGGGACTTCCTTACAAGATATAAAGATCATCTACTATTTTTGCCCACATTATGTCCTGTTTGTGAATGCCTGCAGTGGGTAACCCAAAGATACCTTGAGCAAAAAGTAGTCTATTTTAGTGCTACAAGTTTCTACAAGTTGACTTAGTGCAGGGAGACCTCTTTATCAGGGCTGACCAACCCTGGTCAGCCCTGATAAAGAGGTCTCCCTGCACTGCTTGATTCTGACTACCTAAAATTAGGTGTGTTCAGGCTATCAAGATGTCGTAATCACAGAGAGTCTTACGGAGCGTCTGAATCATTTACCCCTCACGCTGAGCCGTCCATGCTGAGGGCCATCCACCGCCACCAGGAATACAGCATCAATGTTGTCGCTGTCCACGATCTGCAGCTCCTCCCATGTAATTGGTCGGGACTGACCCTCCAGCAGGTCCAGACCTGAAGCACCACAGATGGATTTTGATGTTCTGCTTAAGTACAAAAACTACAAATCCAACAGTTCTCTGATAAATTAAGTAAATGAGATAGGGACATAGTCAGACTGTGACTTCCCTGTGATGTTACTTAAAGCTGCATACCCAGGTTCCAGGACACCCTGGGTGCGATGGTTTCTGATGGCCTGATGGAGATGTGCACCAGCATGGGTGGACTGGGAAGGAAGGAGGTGTCTATCGCCTGAAACTCCACCTACATTGGAGTATAGTTGTTTAAGTTCCGTCAGACTTCAGGTAAAAGCAAGCTTGCTCCATAGCCAAACATGTTAAATGTAGAGGTTTGCCGTGGACTGCTTTGCTGGGTAATCACTTTCATTGTAATAAAACAAAAAGAGTGATTATCATGGAATTTCTCAGTGTTTAATGCCTCAGATGAGTTCTTAATGAAGCAACATCACCAGTCTGGAGGTGTGTACACACTTGGCATACCCAGGAGCTGTGAAGATGCAGTTCAGCTCAGAAAATTACTTCATCCCAAAGATTTTAATGCCATCTCCTTTTCTTATAACCCAAACCATCCATGGTCTGGTCTTAAGTACAGCCCTACCTCAAAGTCCCGGCGGTGGGGGGAGCTGCTGTTGGGCGGCTGGTATGCTATCTTCAGGTGGTGGAGGTCAAGCCAGCTGAAGGACTGAATGGGTCTGGTGTGGTCGTCCAGGTGGGTGATGTAGCCCTCCCCGGGTGGGACAGTCACGTTGAAGACCAGCTTCTCCTTTGGTGACTCGTGGTCTTCGGCGTCCAACGCTGCCGTGGTAAACGGAGTCAGGATGAACTGGTCTACCTCCAGGATGAAGGAAGCCATGAATCCTGCTTTGGGGGGTTGGTTCTGCATAGCACCAAGGATCAGAACTGGCAGCCACACAGCCTCTGACTGAAACAAAGGAAGCATCTCAATAAGTTTCCATGTTAAAAAACCTGTTCACATCAACACTTGGCACACAAAAATCAACATGTTTTTTCACAGTTGGGAGTGTGGATGTGTCAAAAGTAGAACAAGTTTTTTTTGTTATCTTAATGTGCTAACACATTTTACAAGGATCTTTGAAGCCTTTTAAACTTTACAGAACCTCCTGCTCCTTGAAGTGTGGCATCACCTTTCTGGCTGCCAATCAACTGTGCCACTGATGGCGCCAAGAAAACATTCAGTAGACGTGACACAATCCACTCTGCTTTTAGAGGCAGAGGAAAGCCTCCACACATCCTTTTCCTCGACCACAACATAGTTTAAAGCTGACTGAGATTAGTGCAACCCTGACCTCCAGCAGAACCCTGGTAGCCTGCTCACGCAGCTCCACTCTGATGGAAACATAGTCGATCTGTGGGGTTGGAGGACTGAGGTGTTGGTACTTCAGACCCAAGCTCAAGAAGTCCTGGCAGCCTGTTTTTAGATGGCGGATGCCCTCTGTGTCATGAAGACAGGGCTTGTTTCCAGGACACAGTGCCACCTGTCGACCTGGAGGATCAGAGCAAGAGAATGCAATAAACAAACGTGGTCATATGATGTTTCTGATGTTTAAAAAATATATATTTTGAGTAAACTATTGAAATTCTTTAAGTTTCCTTTTTTTTCCCAGATAACCTTTAGGGCTTAATTTCACTAAATCCAAGTTCATTTGTAACAGTTTAAAATATGTTTAGCTTTTATTTAGCCTTTTTCTTATTTAACCTCTTTTTAAAGATTTTTTCTTGCCAAAATTAACATTTAACATTCAATTAGCTTTTTATCATTGTTTTTTTCTGATTCAAATGTATGGAATTATAGTGTGTAAGATTCCTTGTGTTCAAGATTCACCATAATTGTATGTTATATTTGTGACTAGAAGATTTTAAACTCTTCAGGCCTGAAACAATTTCCACTTTTATATAAAATATTCTTCAATGATTGTTTTTCCATTTTAGGTGATGCTAGATTAAATGGAGTTCTGGATGTAGTGGTACACTGTAGGGGTTAAAAGCTCTACTTTCAATGTAGAGCCCCACTTTAAGGAAAAATGATCACAGCCAGATAATTTATTGTTTTAGAACAAAGTCCCACTTCAATCATCTTTTGATCTATTCTGGTTTGTGTACTCCTTTTTACTGATTGGACCATGGGTCTGGAATAAATTCTATCCATCTATCTATCTATCTATCTATCTATCTATCTATCTATCTATCTATCTATCTATCTATCTATCTATCTATCTATCTATCTATCTATCTATCTATCTATCTATCTATCTATCTATCTATCTATCTATTATCAAAGCATTCCCATTGGTCTTTTGATTATGTTGATGCCATTTTCAGCCAAAATAAATAAAAACCTGTGTTATTTTCTAGGACATAGTTTCTGCAGAGCGGCAGAAGTTCATTTGAAATTCACCTCTGAGATGTGGGCGGGATCGTTGGAGCACATTACCACTCCCTCTTCCCATCATCCATCTGTTTACACTCTCTCCCGCTAGCTTACAGCTCCGCACAATCCTAAACTAACATTATTGGTGCAACAAAAACGTTTTTTAATACAGATTCCAGCTCAGACGAAGAAAACAAAGATGTACATGGATCTGTTTGTCTGCAAGTGGGTGTATCAGAAAGGGTTTTCTTTACTCCACCCTCCTTTAGAATGACAGTGACCTTCTTGTACCTTACAATTCAGCTGTTTTACAAAACACAGTAAAGCCTGATCCTATCGGCGTAAAAGAAATATTACTTTCTGTTATTATGCTGATACATATTAGTTTGTATTTGTTTAAATGAATTGTGTCTACTAGGTATGCATAAATTTTGCATGCCTGGGTGATTGGCTCTGTGTAGAGGACGAGATCACTAGACTTTATGTAATCGATTCAACTATGACAGCTAAAACATCAGTAAAGATACATTATTTCCTGCAGTTTTTGATAAAAACACAGATCTCTGATGCAGGACAGAGAACCAACCTTTCCTGTGTGGGGCGTTGTCCTCCCTGACCAGCTGACCTGCAGATGGGACGCCAGTGTCGCTGGTCATTAACCTGACGGTGCAGATGCGGTCAGCAGCAGCCTTGATGGTCAACATGGAGCTATTGATGGCGTTAGATAAACCCAAGAACTGAGGAACCACAAGTGGCGTGCTGCCTAGCGTCACGACACCAGACTGAACGTCTACCACCTGGATCTTGAAAATCACCACCTCCACCTGCGTGTCCACGGATCTGAAGCTGAACACAGAAATGGTGAGCTCTAGATGGACCTGGTAGATCTTTTAGACCAGGGGTCTGCGACCTAAGACTCTGGAGCCACATGCGGCACTTTTATCCATCCGTTGTGGCACTTCGGCTTTACAGAAAAATGCTAACAACCTACATAAATAATGGCTTTGTAGTATTGGTGAATTTGTTTCCGTAAAGCAGTTTTTTATGCTTACATGTTTAGATGTTCAAATAACTGACTTTACATGTAAAGTTTGTTCTGATCTTCTGCTGAACAACAGTGTCTAGTAGCTGTTTTGAGAAATAGTACTTAAGGTATATAATTGCATTTATATGTAGAGATTAAAGAAAAGGATTTTATACCCATGTCAGAATGATAGCAAATGTCATGTTTGACTTTCTTGCAGTTTTAACTTTGTAAATCTTTGGACTGTAAATCTGCTACGACAGATCTGTGTCTTATTTTACAGACATAAAATACTTGGGTCCAGCTGACATACCTATAGACTCTCAGCATCACAGTGTCCTCATCCAGCAGAGGACTGCCGTTGTGGATGTACTTTACCTCATCCTCCAGGAAGTTGCAGTCAAACACCTGCAGATCCAACAGAACACAGTGATAACTCAGCAGACTCTCCAGTAGCAACAGCTCCAGGACTAACATGATCCTCTCACCTGTGGGCTCAGCTTCCCCACTCTCTGTGTCACTGGTTCGTTCAACACCACTTCCACTTTGCAGTCGGCATCCACGTCGGTGACGAAGCTCAGCTCAGACTTTGTGACGTAAATCATGCGGCCTCTGGCCACTTGCACTCCAGAGTTTACTGCAACCAGGGAGCGAGCACAGCCTGTTGGCACGATGGTCAGCAGCAGCAGCAGCAGAGACGCGGTGAGAGCCGCCATGCTGCCACCTCCTTCACTGATCTCTCAGCTGATGCAGAGCCGAGACGTCTTCAGCTTCATCCCCCTTACCTCTTCATCTGCAGCCTGAAACAAGAAAGAGATGGACGTCCACTCCATTTCATTACAGTCTGCACAAACTCATTGCATGCATGTGGATTTAATGTAAAAATATCCAAAGCTTGTAACCTCACCTGCATTGATGCCACAATAACCTTAAAAATGTAGACGCTTTCAGGCTGCAACCAATTTAACTAGTAAGAATCTGTGAAGAATAGATGCTGCTGTGGGAGTTATTAACCAGAATTAAGATATTTGAAGGGTTTCTATGGCAACAATGATGTATTTTTAAAAACTTACTAGCATCCTGAAAGTTAGCCTAAAAGAGAGATGAGTCTGTTATTGTATGGGTTGAGAGAGGAAATTAGCAGTTTGGAGGGGTGTCTTTGTTTGATGGAAAATAGCATCTGATGACCAAAGAAACAGGTCAGCTTCTTTCATGGCTGCTTTGGATGAACATGCAGAAATGTCCACGTCGATAATTTAAGTACATTCTTTATTTATTTATTTATTTGTTAACTGGTGTTTGTGCTTGCCACACCCACATTGTTAATACAATAACATTAAATCTGGCCTGGATGTTTTCAGTATGGTATTCTACTAACATGCTGGTCTAGGATTTTGGCAGTTCCAACATTTAGTCCTGAGAAGCAGGAGGTGAACCAAGACAGGAATTAGGATTTGCTGAAAGAATACTTAGTGTTCTACCCTAAATCAGGCAAAGCAAAGATTTGGCAAATATGTTTTGGCCAATGTATTTGAAAAATATTGGCATGACCACAAAAACCCCTTCATCATTTATCCCTTACAAAACTGGACCTGACACATTTTTCTCATGCGATTTTTAAATTACAGAAAAACTTCCAGCTTTGTCTAAACCAACGAGGCAGCAAACATGAGCTCAACACATCACCTTCCCCGAGGTTGGGAAAGTTGTTCTGAGGCCAAACACCTTCAGCTGCTCCTGGTGCCTTCAAAGAGGCTCGGAAAAATCTTTCCTCACTCAGGATCAGTGTCCTACTCAAACCCCAGGAAGCTGTAGTCCATACATTTCCCACATTTAACAGTACTACAACCCCCACCCCCCACCCATAGAGTAAGCGACAACACTCACTTACATCAGATCAACACCCTCTGCTCCTTAGCTCCTTAGCTTCAGTCTAGACCACTGCTCAACACAATGTCTGCTCCACTTTTGCAGAAAAAACTCCCAGCATGCAGCTGGCCGGCCAAGTTCCAGCCCCTGCCACCCCCACTTACCCACCCCCTTCATAAAAAGACTTGTTTACCCTCTTTTTAAACTCAAATCAGAGCCCAAAGCAGGAAATACAGGGTTAATGTCTGCAATCCCCCAGAGGCACATGGGCCAGTCGTTCAGCAGAGGGTGGGGGGATGTTCAGGATCAAACAAGGATCATAGCCTTCACTTCCTGTCGAGTTTGCTTCTTGGTTTGGCGTTTAAAAAGGATATTTTCATGTTTGATCAGACAAAAGCTTCATCTAACTATACATGACTGTACAGATCTGAGGGGGAAGGAGGGGTTTGTGCATGAGGTTCTGGAGGGCCAGGTCCCCCAACCTGACAACAGTTGAGCTGTTCTGCTCAGCTGACCCCCCTCTGAACTTTTGACCTAAGGATTAGCATGGTCATGGTCACACTTCCGGAAGTTCTACTGAGATTGATGAGTCAATTGAATCAAATGCAACATTTGACTTCCTTCTGTCTGGCAGATCACAGGCGTTTATGGTTTTTGACCAACAGGAACAGTTCTGCTTCAGAGGTTAAGCACATTCAAGAGTCTACAGACCCATGTTTCTATTCTTAAATTATTAATTTCTTTAATCTGAGAGGGATGAGCCCAGCATTCCAAAAATAAAAAAGAGAACCTGGAAACATGAAAGTCTGAACAACCAGAACTAAAACACAATAGCTGTGGTTTGAGTTTAGTGAAATTTTGGTCTATTTAATAGGAGGTTGTACTGAGAAGGAATCAGCTGCCTGCTGACAGGTGTAGAAGGAATTGATGCCAGGAGAAAGGATAAAAAAACACTAGGAAAAATAAATAAAACAGGTAAACAAAAGGTATAGAACAGATTCACTGAAATAAATTCCAGTGGAAAAAACAGTGGAAGGCTGAGGCGCAACCACCCACAGACCACTGAAAATGACAGACCAACAGAACCCTGGTGTTGATGGACCCATTAAGCACTGAAAAGGATTGACCTACTGAACACTGAAGAGGATTAACCTACAAAACTGAGGATGAGATGAGATAACTAGTTCCCTATCTGCAGAGCCAAGGGGAGTAGAGATTGGGTCGGAAGTGAACAAGTGGATGGCCAATTGCCCACAATTGGAGGTGACCATGTCCGAACACATTGTTTCCAAACTATTTGTTTGCATTGCAACAGTGCCATCAGTGCAGAATGCAAGAACCCATCCCTGCAATGCAAGAGTTAGTGATCTTAAAAAGGCCTTCTGGATCCCAGGTGGTGGCAGGAAAAATTTCCCTTCCACTTTCTCTGACCAGAGATCAGGTATGTTTGCATTGTTTAAGTCTGAGCTCGGTGCTGGACTTCTTGGCTCACCAGCTTTGGTAAAGGTGTAGAAAGGGACAGCATATGTCCCTTACAGTGATTGGTACTTTAGCCCCATCCAGTGTGGTTAGCTTACCCAGGGGAGTGGTTGAGACTCCCTGAATGGTAGCTTCCATTGCAACTCAGGGGGTGAAACCTATTCATCCAAAGCCATTGATTCAGTGGATTTGTCTTCCTTGCCTGTGGAGGAGCGAAACAAAGTGATAGTGATGATGACTTGCTATCTGATCACCCATGAGATCCTCTTTCTGGATGAGGTCCATGTGCAGCAAAGCTACCTATGCATCCCTCTCTCAGACTATGAGGTAGTGAAAGAGCATATTAAACATTTTCTTGGGTCTCAATTGATCAGGGAAATTTGCAGCCTGTATGCTTCTCACATTGTGCTTGTGCGAAAATAAAAGATGGTAGTCTTCACATGTGCATTGACTACCAACAGTTAAATAGCAAGTTGAGAAGGGATGCTTTTCCTCTCCCTCACATGAAAGTATCCCTGCACTCAGTAACTGGTACCCGCTGATTTTTTACTATGGATTTAGCCAGCGGGTACAAGCAAGTTCCGGTGTCAGAGGCAGATCGGTCCAAAACTGCCTTTTCCCTCCTGTTTGGCCCTTTCAAGTGGAACCGCATGCCTTTTCGACTGCAATGATCGCAGCACCTTCCAACGGCTGATGCAGTGCATGTTTGGTGACAAGCAATGCCAGTTACTTTTCTTGTATTTGGATGACATTGTGCTCTTTTCTTCCACAGTCGACCAGCACTTGGAGAGGTTGGATTTGTTGTTTGGATGGCTGAAGCAGGAAGATTTAAAGGTCAAGCCAAGCAAGTGTGCCTTTTTCCAACATTAGATGCACTATTTCCATTCCACTTCCATGTAACCTATGAACATCGTGTCTCCCACTGATCCTAATAAGTTGGAAGTGGTGGCCAACTGGCAAACCTCAAGTAATATTCCTCAGTTGATGTCATTTTTGGGCTTTGCCAGTTATTAGTTGGCCACTCCCTTGCATAGACTGGTTGCAGAGCTGGATTGTGCCAAATCCAGGAAGAGGCCTGGACGGTGTCTGTCAGAGCACTTGACTGATGAATGTCAGCAAAGCTTTTAGAGTCTCAAAGCTAAGCTTACTCATGGACCAGTGCTGTCCTATGCTGACTTTTTCCATCCGTTCATCCTTGAGGTCGATGCGTGTCGTAGGGGCCTGAGGGCAGTGTCATCTCAGTAAAGAATATGTGATGCGGCTCGTCACATATGCCAGCGGAGGCCTGCGGCCCAGTAAATGAAACATAGCCAGCTTGGCTACATGAAGTTGGAATTTCTGGCTTTAAAGTGGACTATGACCAAAAATTTCACAGAGTATCTCCTTGGGCAAAAGTGCATAGCCTACAATAACCCCCTCAGGACCATGCAATGTTGACCTTGTAATAAAATATAGGTCTGGGAGGAGCAACAAAAATACAGATTTGGAGTATGTCCTTCCTGCCTTCACCAACCCCCATCAGGCAACAGGGTGATCCCCTTTTCTTCTGATGACTTTTAATTGGGTCGGGTGCAGGTGCCCACTGATGGTTTAGTGCACAATTGGATCCAGGAACAACAGGCTCACTTAACCCTTGTGCTATCTTAGATGACCCCACCCTCACATTGACGTGTTCTCCCTACCATGACAAAGGTGGATAAAGGTGAAGAGGATTTAATGTAATCCATGGACACCAGTGAAGAGCAGAAAAAAGGGTTCAGCGCACTGTCTTGTTGGGTCTAGATGACCCCACTCCCAATGTTAAAGTGCGTAGGATAGCACAAGGGTTAAAAGCGCACTTGGTGGTGCAAGAAAAAGGTTGCAGGTTGGGGCAGCAGACAAGATGAACCATGACCAGCATGTGAGGGATTAGCTAGTCTTGATCCGAGGCTTTAGTACATGGGAGTACCACAAAATACAGGACCTAGGGAGTGTGGCGGTGCATAGGGTCCAGAGGGGACCTGAGGGAGGGTTGGTGTACACTATTGCGCCAACTGAGGATCTGGCTAGAAAAAACCGATCCCTTCTAAAAGCTGTAATGACAGAGATCCCCATGCAGAACAGTGGTGACATCCCGAGTTGTGATACCGGGTCAAGTTCGTCTCAAACAAACCAGGACGACTGGGCTGACAGGGATTTGTTTATGGTGAGGCCAGGCCACCTCTCTAGGGCAGAGGGGGTAGAACTCTCTTCTGAGCAACCCCCACGACTGGGACCAGCTGCAACTCGAAACCGGTCCAGCAGCAGCTGGGGACAATTCTCTGGCTCAATCAACTGACACAGGTATTAGCAGTGTGCCACTTCGTTACATCTCGAGTCCACGACTGGAAACCATTCTAACCTTCACAGACTTCCATGATCTGTAGAGGGTGAACATGGCATGACTTCTCATGCTGTATCAGTGTTCTTTAGGCCATGAATATAGTTTGTTCCCTTGTTTCTTTAAATCCATTTTCGGGGCAATGATGCAAATTGTTGGGGTGGACTGTTGCCGGTAATGAGCTAATTGGGTTGCTGTGTAGGTATTATCACTCCCATCCTGGTGCTGTTATTGAACACCTGGCCACCCATAGAAGCTGAGCTGGTTCTCCCTCCTTCTTGGCTGAAACCTTTCCTGGTTTCTGCTCTTCTGTCAGTGCAGGGGTTGTCACAGTGCCTCGTCGCACATCGGATTTGTATTCGACTGGAAAACCATAAATTGGACTGGAGCGTATGGCGCCCCACCCCCTCCCTTCAGGTGATATCCAGCGCTGTTTGGGTCTTTGGTGTGGAACCTGCTACTGTTTATTAGGGGTCTTGTTGCCTTTGTCGGGACTAATAGTGGATGCTTCATGTATCCCCCCCCCCAACTGCTCCACCATGACGCTGAGTCAGCCGCTGAGTTAGCGGCGTCCCCCTCTCCCAGTGCAGCTGATCACATGGTTGCGCAGGCACTCCATGTACTTGGTAACGCTTAGGTACTCATGTTATTTTTGCTCTTCTCCGTGGCAGTCCTGTTTAAAAGGGCTGACAGACTATATTGTTTTAAACTGGTTAATTGTTGGTTTTAATGTGTCTGTGTGCCAAATAGGGGGCTTTTAGTATGCTGTTTTTGGTTTCTTTTTTTCTTTTTTCTTCAGAGCTGCCTGCAACAGTGACTGGTGCTTAAGTTGAGGTTTCTTATGTGTCTTTTTTGTGCTGTGTTTTCTCCCTGGGCTGGATTCCCTTCACATCCTGTATATGCATGTGAGTGGGCTGTCTTGGCTGATTTGGTTATTTTTTAGTAACCAGCTCTCATTTGGGCTCTAGGCCCCTTGTGATTTTATCCAGTGTGTGCACTTTTTCACGCACATTAGGAGTGTCACTCTGTGCCTTAAATCCAGAAGCCTGTGCTTCTATGGAGAGAAATTAGACTCAGTCGGATTTGTGCGTGCGTAATTCTTGATTTGTGCGTAAATTAGGATCTGTGTATGCATATTCTTGCTTTGTGCATGCGTAAATTAGGATTTGTGCATAAATTTGGATTTGTGTGTGATTTGTTACTCACATAATACGTTTTGTGTATAAGTTAAAAAAATATAAAATGAAAAAAATACAAAATGCAATTTACGTATGCACAAATTAAGATTACAACAGCTTGAAACTACTTACACACACACATCTTTAAAAAACACGCACAAATCCCTTGTTACGCACACACGAAGCCAAAGTTACGCACGGATCTACCGTGAGACTGTTTTCACGTCTCACAAATCCGTCCGTAAGTGTTGCGTTTAAATACCAGTGGAATGCTCGGTCATTAGAATTTTCCTATCAGCCTTCCCTTCTCAACGTATTTCCTTCAGTGGGTGTAGCAGGGCTTTATAAAACTTTGAAGGAAAATAAAAATTATCGTCTGAGAATATGACGTTCACTTTTAAACGCTAATATATATGTTAAAAGTATATTATTCTCCGAGACACCGAATTGATGTAAAATGCGTAACAGGAACGACCAGTAAGGGGCACTGTTTTTTTTCTTCCGGAAAAATCAAAGGCAGTCAGACTGAGAGAGTCACGGGAAGAATGGCGGCGCATCTCGGTGGTCAGCGCCCGAAGTAAGTAGCCTCTATGTTCAACACTAACATCTACTGTCTTCATGTATTGATTGAGTCATTGTCTGGATACGTTTAGAAGGGAAGACTGATAGGAAAATTCTAATGACCGAGCATTCCACTGGTATTTAAACGCAGCACTTACGGACGGATTTGTGAGACGTGAAAACAGTCTCACGGTAAAGCCGTGCGTAACTTTGGCTTCGTGTGTGCGTAACAAGGGATTTGTGCATACGTAAATTGCATTTTGTATTTTTTCCATTTTATATTTTTTTAACTTATACACAAAACGTATTATGTGAGTAACAAATCACACACAAATCCAAATTTATGCACAAATCCTAATTTACGCATGCACAAAGCAAGAATATGCATACACAGATCCTAATTTACGCACAAATCAAGAATTACGCACGCACAAATCCGACTGAGTCTAATTTCTCTCCATATGCTTCCTCCTTCATCATTTAAGTGTGAGAGGTGCTGCAGCACAATCAGCGTCAGGCACTTTATGTCAGTCCAGCAGCAGCGTGTTTTGAGCGTCATTTATTGCAGAGGAGGCCCGTCTCATCCCTCATGCATTCATCTGGATGATAATTATTCACCGTGATCATCTTCCTCAGTGTTTCAGGATGTTTTCCGTCTGCTTTTGAGTCAGCTGATGCCATTTTTCCGTGTAGGGGCACAAACTTTGGTTATACAGATTAAGGAACCGGGCGACCAGCTGTTGCTCAGTGTTAAACATTGTTTTACAGCCGACAAGGATGCCGACAGGCCAGCATGATTGAAACTTCATGATTCAATGCTTGAAACTGTTAATTTTATTTGTATACAAAAAAAAATTCCGTTTTCTTGTTAGAGTTTTGTCGTGTGATAATTCTGAATTACTGAATGTTAAAGTTCAAGTTAAGGTGCATTAGAAGAGGAAATTACATGAGTGCAGCAGAGATATTGTCTTCCTATTTATGCTAGTGCATTCCCCTTTTTTTCCACCATAACTGTGATTGAAAATATTTTGTGTATTTAAACAAAAATTTTGAGACTAAAATATGTTGATATTTGAAACCTTTGTGTTGCTTTTCAAGCAGTTTCGTTTTTTTTAATGTGAAGTAAATATTGTGAAATTTTAATTATGAATAATATTATGAATATTATTAAGGCTGCACGGTGGCGCAGTGGTTAGCGTTCTTGCCTCATATGTGGTTAATTGGTTACTCTAAATTGTCCCTAAGTATGAATGGGTGTGACAGACTGGCAAACTCTCCAGGATGTCCCCTGCCTTTGCCCACAAGTGGCTGGGATAGGCTCCGGCAGCCCCATGACCCCGAAAGGGAACAAACGGATTAGAAGATGAATGAATAAATAATATTTACGTATAGCTTTTTGCAGTTTTTGTTGTGTGATAATTCTGATTAATTACTATTCAAATTTCTATACTTCAATCTTCTCTGTCTCTATCATAAGGAAAAAACCTAATTTCTGGGCTGGTCATTTCAGACACATCCATGAACCAGTTCCCTTTAACTTGAATTTCAATTGACCAGCCGTATGTTCTTAATAAAAGAGCTGCTTTTGGTCTTCGCCTGCTTTGTAGGAACTTGCAGACAACACTGTGGATGTGAATTGGACAAGAAGGAGTGAGACCACAGTGACATCTGCCATTACACGGCTCTAGGTTACTCTGGGAATTTTATGTTATAACTTTGCTAATCTGATCAGCACCACGAGGTGATAGTCAGTTAAGTGTCATTCAGTTTGATCATGTTTAGCTTGTCCTATGGCCCAGTACTGTGTGTCACACAAACCGAACTGATGCCACTCTGCTTCCCAGTAGTCAATTACCTCTAGTTTTAAACCACCAACAAGTTTGTGATTCAAATAAGTATAATTCATACAAATGTATATTTATCCTTCAAGTTCAGTAAAGACTTCATTATTAAAATGATAAACTTTTACATAAAAAAACATAAAGAACATTTTTGCCTAATTAAAATTAATTGCTCCAAGGGACAATTTATCAGCCAATTTCATCAATCAGTGTTTCATTTTGTAATTGAGAATCAATTAGATCATTACATTTTGTTAAATGTTAGTAGTATTGCTCAGCTTCTGTGAGTCAATCCACTTCAGTGTTTTATGGGTCGATCCTCTTCAGTTGTAAATGGATTGATTGCTTTTGTGTTCAATGGTTTGATACTCTTGAGTGCTTGGCAGTGTTGGGGATCTTACTTTAAACAATTAAGTGCTACAATTACTAGTTACATCCCCCTAAAAGTAATTGAGTTGCATCTTGAAAGTATTAAGTTACTCAGCAAAGTAACTCTGGTTTGTTTACGTCAAAATACTGCAATAAATTTTATATTTTTGCTCAGCTTTCCACAAACATAAAAAATAACTAAAGTACAATAATGTAATGAAAGTGACACTTCTAGTAGGCTGGTATAGTTCTACCAATGAAAACATCTATAAACCACGGACAAAAACTGATCATGAAAAATACAGCTTATCATAATACTGACATGTAGCTGTCAGTGTCTTTGAATTATTAGCTTAATTTTAAAAGTTTTCTTTACAAAAGATAGAGTTCAGTAACTGAACAAACAGAAACCCTTTTACAGTTTTTCTCAGTCGCTTTAGTACAATTCTCAGATCAGAATTGAAGTTTGCAAATATGTGTGTGCATTTCTCAAAACAATTTGTACAAACAGCAAAAAACTATGGATTTCTTGCAAAAGCCTGTAACTTGCTCAAAATCTTTAGTTCATCTCTCAAAACTAAGTCTATATGTCATTGAACATGTCAGTGCCATCAGAATGTCAAGTCCTTGTGTCATTGTGTACGAACAAGACAGTCAAATTACTTAGTCATGTTGTCAATATAGCTGTGTACTTTAGAGGGAAGTTCTGATGGAAACTATGGCTAAAGTTTTGATGACAATTATTGTAAAATGTAAGTTACACCTTTTTTGTTTGGTTGAAAGAGACTCGACAAGATTCACATTTACACTTTTATTGTTCATATTGTAATTTGTTGACAGACCATGTCATACCAACATAGAAAAAACCCACTGCAAACAGTAACACAAAGGGGAAAAAAAAGATAAGATAATATTCTGTACAACAGTACAGGCAGTACAGTAGGAATTGGTGTGGTCTTCCTACACCTCTTGTCGTTCCTGTATGTTAGGCCACAAATTCTCATCCACATCACAGCGAAAATCCTCTCTTGCAATGCAGCGAAATATGTTTATGACATTATGACAACTTGGTCAACCATTTTGCAGTTAATGACTTATGCGATGAACTAATGACTAGGTGTTTTGAGAAGTAAGACTATTGCACAGTGAACTATATAATACATTTTGATCACCATGACATAAACGATTGATAATGTAGCAAAGAGCAGAGAATTGTACATATTCATTTGCATGGATGTACTAAAGCAATTGCAACTTGTTCAAAGAAGTGAGAAACTGCTTATGTGATGTGCACAAGTGACATCATCATGTGAAGATGGAACAAATAGTTTTGAGAATTTCATTCTGCTCTGAGAATTGTACTAAAGCGACTGAGAAAAACTGTATCTGTCCTGAATCCCATGTCCAACTAAGACCTTCTGAATTGGTCCTCCTGTTGAAACCAAAGAAGTCTTTTTTCAGCCGGAGAGCAGACAGACGAGTTTTTTACAAAGCAAGAAAGAAAAGAGGACAGATAAGAAAAGCTCAACAAACCTGCAGCAGCTGAGCTTCTCTGTTCTGTCTGCTTTAGCTTCAGCCTCAGCACTGGCTGAACAAGTCTGAACATAAGCCAGAATGGAGAGAGAGTTTGCAGGAAGTGGAAGTTCTCCTCTTTTACAGCCCCTCTGTCTGCTGCTCAGATTAATGGACTGGGATCTGCAATCCCAGAAGAGGCTTGTTAACATCCCCATGCCTGACCAGCTCAGCTTTGATCTTCATGAAAGCTCATGTTCGCCTCTTAAAGGTTCCTCTGAGATGAGGGCGTCAAAGTCGTAATTTGTGTGGGAAACCTTTTCCCACACAATGGCCTGATGTCTCAGACACTTGCGTATTATTGTTCCTTCTGAGGACTACATTCAGATGTGGTTCCTGTTTAGAGAAGGGCTCCAGGTCTCTGTCTGACAGAATCACATCCTGGATGGAATCTACTCTCAGTCTGTTGGATCTGCATTCTTCATTAACGTGGACCCTCTTTGGGCTCTGATCCAGACTACATGTGCAGGCGTTGGGGGAATCCACCCTGTGTTAATGGAGAAACCAGAGGATCAGCTGAACACTAGTCCTCCCTTCAGTGAATTATGGTTCCTACATATCCAGCCAGAACTCATTTCCAGATCTTACAGTATAAATTAATACCAGCACAGTAAAAACTAATTGCTTTCACTGAAGGAATCTAAAATATTCTGTCTTTTTGTTTTAAGTGCAGTTGTAGAAAAAAACAATGTAGTCAAGGCTTGTTATATATGTATATATGATATATCTATCTATCTATCTATCTATCTATCTATCTATCTATCTATCTATCTATCTATCTATCTATCTATCTATCTATCTATCTATCTATCTATCTATCTATCTATCTATCTATCTATCTATCTATCTATCTATCTATCTATCTATCTATCTATCTATCTATCTATCTATCTATCTATCTATCTATCTATCTATCTATCTATCTATCTATCTATCTATCTATCTATCTATCTATCTATCTATCTATCTATCTATCTATCTATTTATCTATCTATCTATCTATCTATCTATCTATCTATCTATCTATCTATCTATCTATCTATCTATCTATCTATCTAGATAGATAGATATCTAGATATACATATATAACAAGCCTTGACTACATTGTTTTTTTCTACAACTGCACTTAAAACAAAAAGACAGAATATTTTAGATTCCTTCAGTGAAAGCAATTAGTTTTTACTGTGCTGGTATTAATTTATACTGTAAGATCTGGAAATGAGTTCTGGCTGGATATGTAGGAACCATAATTCACTGAAGGGAGGACTAGTGTTCAGCTGATCCTCTGGTTTCTCCATCTATCTAGATAGATAGATAGATAGATAGATAGATAGATAGATAGATAGATAGATAGATAGATAGATAGATAGATAGATAGATAGATAGATAGATAGATAGATAGATAGATAGATAGATAGATAGATAGATAGATAGATAGATAGATAGATAGATAGATAGATAGATAGATAGATAGATATAGGCATTTGTATTTGATTCAGATGCCTGATGATGCAATCCATTCTAGAAATATAAATAGTTGGGGATAAACAGCTTCATCTGAACAGATCTGAGACTTGGCTAGGTGAAAGTTTGTCTTTTTATTTTAAATCTGTTTTGAGGCCCAGTCCTTGACTCAAGGCAGCAGCAATGCAGGAGCCAAAAACCCAGCAGAGGAACTTTGTTTGGAGACACATGAACTGATGGTAAAGTTCAGGCGTGTTCTTCAGCGATCACTCCTGCAGATGTCCCCCTGCTGCCTCACGGACTCGTGCATGAGCTGAAGCTTATCTGTCACACTGACTTAAGCTGATTGGACGCTCTGCTGCCAGAAACGCCGCTGACTTCCAGCCCACTGTCCGGCTCTCTGATCTCTTCTGACTGCTACCCTTTTGCTTGGTAACTTCAGAGCTCACGACAGCGTTTGGCTCCCTGCCCACCTCTCCTGGGCCTCGGGGCCCCTGTCAGCTTGACACTGGGACTCCTTCACCCTCTGAAATTAATTTGCTTCCTCACTGACCCATAATTAAAACCTCAACAGTCGGAATGTGTGACTGGAGAAGAACTCTGTGTTACTGGAAGTTTCTTTGTTGGTCAGCTCTCACAGTTTTGGATTTTTTTTGGCGGCAGATGGGAAGCTTCAGTGCAGCCCCCTCCCTGAAACCCCCTGCTGGCCTTTTCTAACCACCCGCTTGGCTGGAAAAGCAAGGAGGGTTGGCTGGGATTGGAGGGACAGTTTTCAGGTGAGCAGTAGCCTTCAGTCAGACCTGAGGGTTCTGGACAGATTCAAGCTCCTCCATGACAGTGCCAGCCTGTTCACCATCATGGCAGGAAGGAGGAACAGTAATCCTGCTCCTCCTTATCAGCACAGCAGCTGCCCACTTCCTGTCTGTAAACCAGCTGAACTCATCGTGGCTGAGTTCAGCTGGTGTCGATGAGACGTCACTTATTTATTGAAGGAGTTTTTCATGTCATTTCTATTAGTCATGGTTTCTAGTAACCCTTGTGCTACCTTAGATGACCCCACCCTTGCATTGACGTGTTCTCCCTACCATGACAAAGGTGGATAAAGGTGGAAAGATTTCATGTAATCCATGGACACCAGTGAAGATCACAAATCATGAAGAAAAAAGGTTCAGAGCACTGTGTAGTGGGTCTAGATGACCCAACTCCCAATGTTAAAGTGCCTATGATAGCACAAGGGTTAAAACAGAAACAAACAATATAAATGATAAGAAGAAGAACAAAACCGTGTTGCTGTTGAAAAACATACGTGTAAACTTCATAAAATGAAGGACAGCTGTTTCATCATCTAAATATTAAATTACCAGGGTCCTTGAATGCACCATCATGTGCGCCGGTGTTCTCTGAATCCTTCCTACCAGTGAAAATTTTCCTGCCACCACTCACTGTGCATCTTGTGGTTACTTCACTGGATTTTTGCCATTTTGGTTACTTTATGTTACATTTAATTGTATACTTAATGCAACTAATCCAATGGTACACTTTTCAACTCAGCTCTGAACTATTAGGCTAGCTCACTACTTAACTTCTGGGACTCGTGAATTGTTTTCAAACTGCGTCATAACTGCAACAGATCTATGAGGTCTTTCGAAGTGAACACTGCGAGCGCGGCGCAGAAGATGAAATAAAGCTTGGCTGAGCGGTTTAGTTCCAGCGTAAATTTGCAGTATAGCAGATAGAGGATATCTGCCGGCCGGTCAATCACGTCAGCCATCCAGATCACGTCGGCCCCCAACGCCAGAGGGTAGGGGGGTACAGGAACACGGAGGGTGCGAGCAGACCAGGCAAGGGAATAGCCCTCCTGCTGCACCCACCCCTGGAGAGTGCTGCCAGTCCCACACAAGCAGCCCACCACCACCTGGGGGTTCTGAGCATCCCCTCATCCCAACCCCCGGCACGAACCAGTGCTCCCTAAGGGAGACCTACCCCTCACTTCTAGATAACCACCCGCCCACCCCACAGGGGGTCCAGGAGAGATCAAGGCAGGGTCCGCCTCGGAGGAGGTTGCCCAAGAGAAGTGGGTGTCCCCGTAGAGCTTTGTAAACACTGAACACTGGCCGACCAGACTCACCCACTGATGGGTGACAGGACAGAGTTCCCCGAGGACCAAGGTTGGGAAACACTGGTATTGGGTACAGAAGATCAGAGGTCCCCCCTTTTTGTATAATGTGTGAGTGTTTGTGTGCTGGAGTGTATATTGTTGTGGTGTAAAGGGTGTATGTAATACTGGCACAATAATTGCCAATAACTTGGCAGGTAGGGCCCTGCGAAGACATTTCCTACTTGCTGGCAGTAACACCCCCACCCCCCACACACACACCAGAATTCATGAGCAAGCAGTGGGAGGGGAACAACTGAAAAGTAGTTCCACCTTCAAGGTGTGTTGAAGGTTGATTTCAGCCCCCCCTCCCAATCTCCCTCTCAAAAGTGATCAAATGAGGAAGGAGAGTAGTTCATGGCCAGCACCCAGATTCCCCCTGATTTGTTTAAACTCTCAGTTCATACTCGCTCATGAAAATAATTACATTGTTATAGAACATAGATTGATTGACAAGGTCAAAAGCCAATTGAGATCCAGAACACAGTACACCATTAAAAACAAAAAAAAAGCATGCAAGAATGTGCCAAAAACAATCTGGAAATCACAGAGACTGAGAAAGGTGAACTGTGATATAGCAAGGAAACACTTGTGGTGGTGTTTGTAACCCTTGTGCTATCCATGCACTTTAACATTGGGAGTGGGGTCATCTAGACCCTTTTACACAGTGCACTGAACCTTTTTTCTTCAATGATTTGTGATCTTCACTGGTGTCCATGGATTACATGAAATCTTTCCACCTTTATCCACCTTTGTCATGGTAGGGAAAACACGTCAATGTAAGGGTGGGGTCATCTAAGATAGCACAAGGGTTAATGCCATGTTTGTTATTGGCTAGTAGCAAGTTAGTGAAAGCATTGTAGCAAGTTACTAGTAAGTGAATTTTATGTTGGTCAATAATTGTTTGTAGGTTGTTTAAAAAATAGTTACAGGAAAGTAAAGTTTAATGTTGGTTAGTTTAAGTTTTATTCCAATTTATTTAAAGTATAGTTTCAGTCTGTTCGGGGATGGCCAAACTACAGCCCTATTTAATCTGGCCCACCAAACTAGAAAGAATTATATTGATAATCCTTAATAATGTTATGTTTTTTCTGTAATCTTGTGTTTCCCCAGAGATGGTGCACTACAAATACATTGACCTTTTTTTTTAGGTGTAGAAAGTTATTATGCATTCATGTGGTGTTGGAAGATTTTGTTGAATTTCTGACATTCATGTGAGTTTTCATAATAGGATAGTGATTTTTCAATCATTCCTACACCACATTTCAGTAAGTTTCCGTATTTCCCTGAGAAACATTAACTCATTGGCTCTAAAATGAAAACAGAAGTAAAAGTTTTGAAATCAAAATTCCAAAAGGAATTTTTAGGGAATTAAAAAATAAAAGTACAGTGGGGATAATGTTGAGTCAGCAATCAATCGTGCAAGTTCTCCCACCTAAAAAGATAAGAGAGGCCTGTAATTTTCATCATAAGTGAACCTTAACTATGAGAGATAAAACGAGAGAAAAAATCTAGAAAATCATTGTTTGATTTTTAAAGAAATTATTTGTAAATGATGGTAGAAAAGAAGTATTTGGTCAATAACAAACTAGCAAGATTTCTGGCTTTCACAGACCTGTAACTTATTCTGTGAGAGGATCCTCTGTCCTCCACTCTTTATCTTTATTAATGAAACCAGTTTGAAGTAGTTATCTAGATAAAAGACACCTGTCCTCAACCTCAAACAGTCACACTCCAAACTCCACTATGGCCAAGACCAAAGAGCTGTCTAAGGACACCAGAAACCAAACTGTTGACCTGCACCAGGCTGGGAAGACTGAATCTGCAATAGATAAGCAGCTCGGTGTGAAGAAATCAACTCACAATGAATGAAATCACAATGGAAGACAGACAAGACCACAGATAATCTCCCTCCATCTGGGGACCAAAGTAACAAAGGCTACCATCAGTAACACTATGCCACCAGAGACTCAAACCCTGCAGGGCCAGACGTGTCCCCCTGCTAAAGCCAGTACTTGTACAGGCCCGTCTAAAGTTTGATAGAGAGCATTTGGAGGATCCAGAAGAGGATTGGGAGACTGTGCTATAGTCGGATGAAACCAAAATAAATCTGTTAGGTAAGAACTCTATTCGTCATGTTTGGAGGAGAAAGAATGCTGAGCTGCATCTAAAGAACACCATTCCTACTATAAAGCATGGGGGTGGAAACATCATGCTTTGTGGCTGTTTTTCAGCAGAGGGACCAGGATGACTGATCCCTGTAAAGGAAAGAATGAATGAAGCCATGTATCGTCAGATTGAGAGAAAACCTCCTTCCATCATAAAGAGCATTGAAGATCAGACATGGCTGGGTCTTTCAGCGTGACAATAATCCCAAACACACTGACCAGATAATGAAGGAGTGGCTTCATCATCATCATCACTTCAAGGTCCTGTAGAGATATAACAAAGTATTGAGTTGAGCTTTTGTTATTGACCAAATGCTTTTTTTTCACCATAATTTACAAAAAAATTCTTTAAAAATCAGACAACTATTTCTGGTTTCTGGTTTCTTTTGTCATTTTGTTTTTCATAGTTGAGGTATACCTATGATGAAAATTACAGACCTCTCTATCTTTTCAAATGGGAAAACTTGCACAATTGGTGGCTGACTAGATATTTTTTGGCTGACTGTTTATTTTTGTTATCAATCAAAATTAAAGCTTGTTTTTGTCCAGATTCCATGTTACTTCTTTCTCCTATGAGGTTCATTACCAAAACACTCCACGTATCTGCTCTTGGTCTGGCCTTTCTGTCAAATTTTAGAACCCTTTGTGGCCCGTGAGCCAAAAGGTTTGCCCACCCCTGGACTAGTTATATCGTGATTTCATGTTAGTTAGCAGTTTGTGCGGGTTAGTGAAGTTGGTTGGTTTATGGGTTACAGGTTAATTTGTGCCGCTGTCATGATAGCCTCAGTCATGTCAGGGCTGTTCACTTCTGGTTCTGTTGGACTTTAACGTTGTTGCTGGGAAGTGTTGGACTGTCTGTTTGTGTTGATCTTCTCTCAGGCCATTAGTCCCATTAGAGAGTCTTACTGGGAACCAGTAGAGGTTTGGAGTAACACTGGGAACCTGTCAGATCTGATTCATCACATTTATGACTGACCCACTGACACCCTCCTCCTCTTTGCCTCTTTCCTTTCCTCACGCCGGGACGGATTGGTGAAGGAGGAAAGAATGCACTCACACACGCAAACACACACACAGGCCTGCAGCTTAGCCAGAAGTATCAGGTGATCCTGAGCTGAAAAAGTCTAAGTCTGCATTGATGATGGATGGGCAGTATGGAGGGGGAGGGGGTGATATGACCTCGTAATGAGGAGGAGGAAGAAGAAGCTCATGCTCAGATTATGCAAATGAAGCATCGCTTTGAAGCAAAACAAGCCGGACTGGCCGCTAATGTTTCTCCAGTCGTGAAAGGGCGAGCCTCCCTGGGAGAAATACCAGGAGAGGGGCGTGAGGGGAGAAGGCGGTTTAGGGGGGGGCTGAGGGAGTCTGGGCAATAAGTGGAGCTGGGCGGCGTCTCCCCAAGCATTATACATTATCATATTTCCACGTAATTAGTTGGTTTTTCCACATGAAATGAGGAAACGGCTCGACGGTGCGTTCACTGCCGCGAGGACAGCCCGCTTCCGCTGCCCCTCTCCTTCCATGTGAGGTTGACCTTTAACCTCTGCTCTTACATGATCAAACACACACACACATGTGCTAATGACTACAAACTGTACAGATCTGATTAGTACAAGAATGAAGTTGTAAGTGAATTAGCAGGAGGCTCCAGGGGCCAGAGGGGCCTCACTGGTTCTGCTTCAGAGTCCCAAACTTCAAGAAAGAAAAAGAGCAGAATATGCTGGGAACACAACCCTGTTGTGATTGCCTAGACACACCTGATCCAGGTAATCGGACATGACTAGGGCAATAGTCCCTGAAAAAAATTAGAGCCCTAGAGCCCCCCCCCCGATCTAAACCCAGTTTGCCCAAATAAGAAAGTTCATTGTAAGACTAAAAATCTGGAGCATCACTTCAACATTTCTCTAAGGGCAATGCTGGTCCTGTAAATATCCAAAGCCAAACTGAAGTGGATTTATTTCAGACTTGACTAAAAAATAAAAAATGGTGGATGGCCTATCTCTTTATTGTGTTTACAGGGATTTTAGGCTTTTATCTATTCATCTTTGATTTAATTAGACTTTTTTGAAGAGAAAACAATCTTAGCAGCTACAAACAGGCTTTGTTCTGCCCCCTCTAGTTTATTAGTTGAAATTGTAATGGCAGAGAAACTGGAGGAAAGGGGAATTTGTCTGAGATCAGTTTAAAACCACCAAACTTCAGACCAACATAAATCCAAACTAAAATCCTCCTTAAGTTAGCCTGAATGCTGGCTAACTGCTTCAAACCGGTCTAAAACTACATCATTTGAAAACATGTTTTAACCAAATGTTTACCAGAGTGACAAAATATAAACCACCAAATCAGTTTAATAGAAGAACCAAACTGCTTCCTAAACATCACTTACACATGTGTAAACCCATTTTGAAATTTGTTTTAAATCACAAATAGCAGTCTAATATCAGTGTAAAACCAATCTAAATCTAGTTAAAAACATGTTTTTCAAATCAAGTCATTTTTCAAATCTTTCAAAAACCAATCCAAGTCTGAGTCCAGGCAGCACCCAAACCAAACCAGCTTAAAAACCAATTTGAAGCAAGTCTAGATAAAAACAAAAAAAACAAACATGATCTAAATCCAACCTGAAATGACTCTGTAACCAAGTGTTTTGTCTTAAATCTTTTAAAAACATGTTGAAAAGGAGTCTAAGAACAGCCAAGCAAGAGGATATACTGAAATAAGTGTAAAAGCTACGATAGTTAAAAAAACAAGTCTGGATTCAGTGTAAAAACAATATAAAACCAGTCTAAAACCAGTTTTAAACTAGTATAACTAGTAAACTAAACCAGCCCAAACATCCCAGCAATATTTCTTTTTGTTAATTGTCTCCGTGTCAAATATAAACTTCTTTTGACATGACATCTCCTTGATCTCCATCTGTCCCCAGGGGCCCTACTGTAAAAAAATAAACCAAACACCTGTGATGGATGGATGGATGGATGGAGGTGGACTAAAAAGCAAGCAGCAGTCTGCTATAGCGTGTGTCCTACAGAGCGTGCTCCGTGAAGCAGCAGGCGGGCAGTAGCTTTAGATTAGCCCTCTGAGAATAGAGAGGAGCTGGCTACAGTCCGGAGATCGTGCATCATCAGCCTGTGTGTGTGTGTGTGTGTGTGCGTGTGTGTGCGCACATGCGCATGTGTGTAATTCTGTTCTGAAAAAAATCTGGCATGATACTAATCTTACAACCAGATAAACAGACAAAGACCAAAAACACTTTCTGATTTATGTGTACATCTTTGGTCTCACATGGGTTAAAACTTCTATGAATCCATATTTAGTGTTTGACTCCTGGACTTCAGCTGAACTCCAAAGGTCCAACACATTCAGAGGAGTCTGGTTTTGTATGTGTGTTGTGTCTGGCTCGTCTTGTTGGTGTATTTGAAGCTGTAGTGGTGTCCGAAAGTGCTTTTTAAGGGGGGAGCCATAGCGACTTAGGACTGGCCATCCCTCCACTGGTAGGGTGAGCTGACCTGCGCTTGTGATGTGGAGGAGAAACACATTCCTTCATGTGGGTGAGCTCTGAAGCACAGAAGTTTACATTTAAATGTGAGAATTTAGTGGCTTTATTTTTGCATGACTTTATAAAGTTATAAAAACGATGTTGTTGTGATGTTATCAAGCTGAAGTAATGTCCAAATTTGATTTTTTTGAGATCACCCAGGCGGACACAGCACCACACAGATCGACTGGTGTTTGGTGCATTTTGGTTAGTTTTTGCTCTGACGTCACATGTCTGTCATCATAAAAGTATCACAAGAAAGGGGTGGGCAAGGTGCCTACCCAGGTTAGCCTATTTGGAAATTTGGGACTGCGCTGACTGAGCTGCCTGGATGACCATAAAACAATGCATTGTGGGAAACGGTGTCCTGACTGTTCTTGTAGTTGAAGGGGTGCTAAGCAGAAATAGCTGCCGCTCAATGAAGGAAATGTGTGTATTTTGTAACTCTTTCTGCATATCACTGATGAAAGAATGAACATGGTTTTTTCCATACAAATGGTTGTGGTAATTGAAATCAACATCAGGCAGATTACTTTATTATTAGAAATTATTTTAATTAAATCATTTCATTGTTTTTTTTCCTCTACTGATGATCATTTTGGTTTTAATGCTAAACATCAGACAGACATTTGTGCAACTAAAGGAACTTATAAGTACAGCATCACAAATCCTCTGTGGTTCTGTGTTTTACTGTTGCCTTTAGAAGTTACCTGTTTATTTCTCAGGGACAGTTAACATTAAAAGCAATGAGCCAGAATCAGCCCAGCGGCTGTTTGTCATCTGTTGACCCCACACAGATGTTGAAACTGTCCACCTACAAAGAGAATCAATTAAAAGAACCTACTGATAAAAAATACATACATTGCAAAAAGTCTAAATTACTATAAGATATATTAGCATAGATCACACTAAAGGGGAGAAGCACATTAAATTCAACTGAATGTTTAGGACAACCCCAACTTCCTGTTCTTGTTCAGTCTCGCTACACCTCAGCGTTCGCCTTCGTCTCAGGCACCTTGTCCACGCCACCAGCTGCAGCTGCCTGGTCTCGCCAACCATCCAGGAGAGGAGCTGGTACATCTCAAACAAGCATAGTGTTTTCTTTTCCATCTATCAACTAAGTGTAGTGGTAGGGAGAAGCTGTATGGGGTAGGGAAACAGTTTGGATTTATGAGCTGGTTGCAAGCTATCTGTCTTAATTTGTGGAGTTTATTTGTGTAAAATAAACGTTGAGACTGGACAAATCATGTGTGACGTCATCCATAGAAAATGAATTGCTCCTGGTGTGAAATCAATTAAGTCGCCATTTTCCCACGATATGTCCGTCGCCATGTTGGAACCAGACATCCTCAGTAAGCCGTGATTTCCCTGTCTGCATTTCCCACTCTCAACCACTCTCTCCAGTCAGGAGTGAGTATGTTAGAAGGCCACCCCCCTTCTACTGAAAGCAGGCTCTGAAGAATCAGTCAATCAAAACGCTTCGAACGTTCGAGGCCAACAACTTTTATTGAGGCATCTGATTGGTCAGTTTATAACTTGAATAACTTGCACTACGGCAAAATATTATGAATAAAATGTATGAATAGCAAGAACGTGTCAATAAAGGGTATCATAGCAAGAATGATTATTCTGACGGACATAATGACTGAGTAACAGCTGTTTATTTCTCTATAGAAGTCTGTGGGATTTCAGCTTTTTTGAACCAGGCGGGTACTTCCAATTTTGGAATGCGGTTACTCAGTCCAGGTTCATTTACTGTCAATGAAAAAAATGCAGCTCAATTCTAAGAGACCCTTGGTTGGTTGGTTTATTTAAAGACATTTTGGCAATAGGAATCATCAGTTATCATCAGTTGTCCTGACAAAGAACAGAGAGCAAATTTCACTCCACATGTCTGAACACTGGTTTAACACCTGCAACATATTCCTATGGAAAATTTACATTCCACTTCATAATCTGTCTTACCTTGATGAGTTTCACAGTCAGCCCTATACCATCACCTAGAAAATATAAGAATTTTTCTTTCAACCAAATAAACCATATTTCTGTCTCCTGCATAGCAATTTATTTTCAAAATGCTCCTATTATTACCTCTTCGCAAACAAAACTTCTTCAGAGTCAGACCTTTGTCAATCAGTGTAGCTGACGCACTTGGATGGATCCATAACAGCTCTGTGAGAGACTATGTAATGCAGCAGAATGTGTAGGCATGTCATCATGCTGTTTTTAACACACAACTTTAGTCAAACTTGACTTAAGTTACCAGTCTGATGCACTTGTTCCCACAGTTCTTGCAGCTTTACGGCATTATTAGCAGAAGTCCAAAAGCCTCCTGTGTCTCAAGCATTTGTTCTGCAACAGTTTACTCTTCTCATTGTTCAGAAGGGAGTGTGAGGGTCTTTCAGGACTGCAGCCAAAATGTCAGCTCAGTTTTCTCAAAGCACCTGTCCATGTGGGGACAGAATTTCAGAGGAGCGCCCCCTGCTGTTACCAACAAGAGTCACCTGTTGCTGTAAAATTCAGCCAGCTCAGTGCAGCTGTGACCAGAGATGAAAATGCAGGGGAGGAGGAGCAGGAGGTGGAGGAGGATGTTGGCTGGTGGACCAGCAGCAGGATGGGCCAGCATGGCGGGAGTCCAGTCTGCTGGCTGGGGCCCAGTTGGTGCTGAATCACAGCAAGTGGTCAGCCTCTGTCGTTCACAGCCAGCTGACATCAGGCCTGAGTGTGTGCATGTTGGTGTGTGAGTGTGCACGTTGGTGTGGGAGTGTGCACATTGGTGTGTGAGTGTGCACGTTGGTGTGGGAGTGTGCACGTTGGTGTGGGAGGGCTTAAGGTGTCGGGACATCCCTTCCTCATCAACCCCCCTTAAACCACACATTTTTCATCACCCACCTCACATCCAGTATGGAGGCGTGTCATCAGCATCCAAGTGTGTGTGTGTGTGTGTGTGTGTGTGTGTGTGTGTGTGTGTGTGTGTGTGTGTGTGTGTGTGTGTGTGTCTGCAGAATATGGTCTGGAGCCAAAACAGGAGTCGAGCTGCCAAAAGAGCTAGTTGACCCGTCCGTCCAGTACCTCTCCCCTGATGCTACAGTGTGTGTGTTTGCATGTGTGTATGTGCAGACGCAGACTTGTGTGTGTGTGTGGGGGGGGGCATGAGCCACATGTTTTTCTGTTGGAATTGTTGTCAGGAGATGTGATTGGAAAGGAAGACAGGTATCTTTTTGAAAATGTATAACCCTTTGTAAAAGACGATCACATTAAGTTGGCTAAGATGCAACACTCCATTGGTGGCAGTGGAGGAAATTAAATAAAGGACATCTTTTAAAACACTGGACTAAATGGTTTTTCCATTAAAGAAAGAGAAGAACGAATAATTTATTTAAGATGTAAGCCTATCCGCCAGCAGTGGCGTGATAGGCTGCTGCTGCTGATGATACATACATATATATAACTATGTATATATTTATATAATTATTTTGAAACTTTTTAACAATTTGTGTCCAGTATTGCATGTTCTAATGAACAATAATAAATAAATTAAGAAGTAGTAATTGAAAGCAGAAAAAAAATTCAAAGTTTTGACAAAATATCTTTTCACCATTAAAATTTGGTAAACTAAAACCTTTTATAACATTTCCTTCCTGGTTGGTTCCTTTCATATTGTTCTTTGTTTAGTAGGACTATGGTCATGTGATCAGTTAAGGGTTAAGGTTCTGATCTTTTCGGGGTCACAGAATCCAACCAAGACAGACAACCACACACATTCAAACCTGGGGTTAACCTTAACCTTGTTGCCAGTTAACTTGTAAACTGTGGGGGAAAAGACCAAGTCCCTGGATAAAACCCACAGATGCATTAGGAAAACATTCAAACTCCACATAGAAAAGGCCCAGAGCCGTTGTGAGGTGAGAGGGCTCACACCTGAATCGCCATGCAGCCTGAAATCTGAAATCTGAAACCTGAAGCTGCGAAAATGACTCAAATGTATTTTTTTTTTTTTTATCCTTTTGCTTTTGTTTTTGCAACACATGAATAAAGACGTCAGATCTGAAGCTTAGCAGAAAGGTGTCATGTTGAAATCTTTAACCTTTAAACATCATCAACTGTAAATACACAATCATCATAATTTCCATGGATTCTGTCATGGAGAAAAGCAGCTTTGTATGTAACACTTAACATTAGTAATGTGCTGCATTTCTGGTGAAAAGCTGCTTCTCTATGAATCAGAATCAGCGGATTCACGTTGATCACATAAACAGTCGAAGAACTGTGATATGTCAAAGTGTGTTTTATTTAGGTGACATCTCTAGTGTTAAAGAGTTAATAGACAAGCAAAGGACAGTTAAAGGTTCTTTTCTGTTTAAAGTGACCCTCAGATATTTTTCAAATGGCGTTTTATTCCCTGGTGTTTAGAAAGAGACATTCAATGCCATTCACAAACCTCAATACTCACCTGGACATGGTAAAAATGAAGCTTGTTGACAATGTTGACAACATCCCATGATGTTTCTGTTTGTGTATCTGTTTTGTGTTGTTCGAGTGCTGAGGTTTGATTCCTCTTGTGTGTTTGTCTTTGAGCTTTGGAGGGATGGGGGGTATACAAAGAGGAGAAACTTCAATGTGTACAAATGCAAATGAGAGTGGAAATGTCAAATTAGCATAGATTTGGGTGGACCCCCCCTCCCCCTGCAGCTACAGGCGGCCTGACAGCTTGGCGCCTGGCCAGACGCCTGCTTTACATATCGGAGCGGTCCGCCGTCACCCCGGGTCACCACCAGCATCCCGTCACCAAGGAGACTGATGGGGACTGACAGGGCAGAGTGATGGACGGACGGATTAGCCCCCCCCCCCCTTGCGCGCGCCTCCCTCCCCACCGGAGGACCTCAAACTGCTGATTATGGTAATGAAGCAGCTAATTTAGCCCGTTGATGAGGATTCATCTGAATCACGAGCTCCTCTCCTTTGCATGTCTCCGTGCTCAAAGACAGCAACGTACCTGTGTGAGCACTAAGGTGAGATAAGTCCTGCTGCAGTACAACCCCCCCTGCTGGTTGAGCTGCAGCAGCTCAGGTGGTCTTCAACAGGAGGTTCATCGAGCCAAACCTGGTCCCCATGTATGCACTCATACACATCTGTGTACATTTGCATCAATCTACAAATCAGAATGTTCTTCTTTTGGTACAAAATGTTGTTAAAAACAGTTTTCTAGTGTTTAGCAAAAAATATTTTTTATTTGTTTGGTGGTATTTATTTAATTGATGTAGTGGAGATGAAACCTTCAAGGCTGTGGAGCATGCAAGAGACAACACATCTATAATGCATGCGTGAAGGTGTGTGCATGTGTGTGAGGACGCAGGGGTGCGAGTGCTGCCAGGAAGCTGCTTCGTCTCAAATCTCCCCAAACACCTTTGATTTATTCATCTGCTGTTTTAATGGATCTGCCAGGAGGACGACGATCACATGCACGCTTACGCATGCGCACGTTTGTAAGGACATGATCACACACAGCAGCAGCATCACAGATTCACATGAACAAAGTTCAAGACTCATCCCGGATTTGTAGTGTTTGCTACTGAAATGCTACAGAGGAAGTGTGATCTTCACTTTGGAGCGCGCTCCTTAGTATCTCACAGTTAGTTTGTCATGATAGTTTTTATCCTTCCTTTTAGTTGACCGGAACTCTTTTCAGACCCTCCTTTTTCTGAGGCTTTTTTCAGAAGAGAATAAAACGTTTAAAAAAGTAATCTTTCAGTCTAGATTTTTGATGAGAAAGCTTAAATGTTGTTCACTTTTCAGCATATTCCTTCAGGGGTCACCGCAGTGAATCACTGTTCACTACAGTTTTTCTCAGTCGCTTTAGTACAATTCTCAGATCAGAATGAAATTCCCAAAACTATTTGTTCAATCTTCACATCATGATGTCACTTGTGCACATCATATAAGCAGTTTCTCACTTCTTTGAACAAGTTGCAATTGCTTTGGTACATCCATGCAAATGATTATGTACAACTCTCTGCTCTTTGCTACATTATCAATTGTTTATGTCATGTTGATCTAAATGTATTATATAGTTCACTGTGCAATAGTCTTACTCCTCAAAACACCTAGTCATTAGTTCATCGTATAAGTCATTAACTGCAAAATGGTTGACCAAGTTGTCATAATGTGACAAACATTTTTCACTGCGTTGAAAAAGAGGATATTTGCTGTGATGTGGATGAGAATTTGTGGCCTAACATACAGGAACGACAAGAGGTGTAGGAAGACCACACCAATTCCTACTGCACTGCCTGTCCTGTTGGACAGAATATTGTCCTATCTTTTTTTCCCCCTTTGTGTTACTGTTTGCAGTGGGTTTTTTCTATGTTGGTATGACATGGTCTGTCAACAAATTACAGTATGAACAATAAAAGTGTAAATGGGAATCTTTTCCAGTCTCTTGCAATCAAACAAAAAAGGTGTAACTTACATTTTACAATAACTGTCATCAAAACTTTAGCCATAGTTTACATCAGAACCTCCCTCTAAAGTACAGTTATATTGACAACATGACTAAGTCATTTGACTGTCTTGTTCGTAGACAATGACACAAGGACTTGACATTCTGATGGCACTGACATGTTCAATGACATAAAGACTTAGTTTTGAGAGATGAACTAAAGATTTTGAGCACGTTACAGGCTTTTGCAAGAAATCCATGGTGTTTTGCTGTTTGTACAAATCGTTTTGAGAAATGCACACACGTATTTGCAAACTTCAATTCTGATCTGAGAATTGTACTAAAGCGACTGAGAAAAACTGTAATTCACACAAGTGGTTTGGCAGAGATTTGTACGCCGGATGCACTTTTGTATTTTATCTGTGTTCGCGGGGGGGGGGGGGAGAGTTACAACAGATGCACAGAAATGGACGACAAAAAGAAGAAAAAATCAGAGTCTATGTAGGTTTGAATTTCTCTCTTGTTCAAATGACAGAAACTGTTTCCAGTGAATACAGAAAGACGCATCAGGGAGTCAAACTAGCAACTAAGCTATCATCTGTTCTGTGTCCTATGCTAAAGCCCACTCCTGCTGAACTTCTACCAAACAGTTTTTCAGTAAAATTCAGAAATCTAAAATGAAAATAAATAAACCAATAAAAGTCCTGCAAAAAAATGTAAACACTGTGAGGAAAAAATTATCAAGAAGAGATATATTATTTGCATAAAGGGGACTTATGATCAGTTTACTTTGACAACAATTTACTCTAAAACATCGTTTAGAAAACCAGGTCCTTTTCTGAAAAAAGTGCTAAGGAGGAAAAGATAAACAATGAATAAGAGGGGGCCTGTGAAATAGCCTTGTGGCACACCACACACGGTTAACGCAATAGACTGCATGCTGCCAGAAAGGGTGACTTGAACCAAAAAGGAACAGTGATTGTGATTCCAACAGAAGTTAAAAGATCAGTTTAATTCAAACACAGATCATTACGACATACAGGTTTTGACTCATGTGACATTTTATTCCTAAGGATTCAGGAATTGTCATTACATCAAACTGTACGAATGGTGCCCTCTAGTTTGGTTTTTCTGGCATTTACTTGGTTCTTTGCTGTTTTCTGTTTCTTTTCGTGCCTGTCAGTCACATCAGGTTCAAGCTGATGATCGTCTACAGCGATCTTTCCTTCAGTAAGTTTGCCTCAGTGTTTTGAAGCTCATCCTTGTCAGGTCACGTGTCTTATAACGTTTTTGCTGTTCCCTCAGTTCATGATTTTGTGTGGTTTAAGTTTATGTATTAATTCTTTGAATTTCTGCCACAAGCCAGTTCCTGTCAGAATGACCTGACTATCCTGGATCCAGCAAGACACTCTCAGCAGCAGTGATAATTTTCTCCCCACTGCTGTCAATGCCACGCCATGAAATGCCATGCCATGCCATGCCATGCCACGCCACGACTGATGAAGGTTTCCAAGTCAGGCAATGACTCATCCAGCAAATATCCATGCACTCAGAACGCTCCTCATAATGTTCCCTGTACCTGAGGATGGTTCCCGGTCCTCCCCCTCGGCCATGTTTCCTGTCGCTGACGATGGTCATTGGGACTCCTCTTCCTGCCTGTTATTGAGGAGGAGTTCTTCATGTTGACCCCTCACCCCTGTTTACCTACAAAGACATGAACTATTTTTTTTTGGGGGGGGGGTCTGATTCTACTCCAAGTCCTTTCCGCCCTATCTTTACATGTTTGAGCGTCTGGGACCTGTTCTTTCAGGGAGGGTGGCTGTAGCGATTGTTCCCTGTAGTTTGGTTTTTTCAAGTCTTTTCTTAGATTTTCATGTACATTTTGGGTTTTTGGGGTTTTTCCGCCTGTCTGTCACACCAGGATCAAGTCAATAATCCTCCACAGCTGTCTTCACAACAGTTGGTCATCCTCAGCGTATTTGGATGCCTGGTTTTCAGTTCATCTTTGTTAGGTCATCTGTTTTGCTACCCTTTTGTTAGTTCTTGATTCTGACAAGTTCAAGTTTATTTTTAATGCCTCCAGCATGTTGGGTCTTTCACCACCACAGAGATGGATGGAGGTACTGCTTCATTCACAAACACAGCTCCAACATGTTCACTAAGCATTTGTGTAGCAAGATTAACAATAAATATCAAACCAGAAATGCTTTTTCATTTTCAAAATGAAGCTGCATTTTATGACTCAAACTTTATATGAAAAAGCAATCCTTCAAGATGCTTTTTCTTCTTCAACACTGCTTATTCTGTCACTTAATTAAAATGACAAAGAAAATTTAAAGGCAAGATGTTAGCGTCAGAGGAGAGGGCTTTGTGACGGTTGTGCACTCCTGATGACTGTACACAGCTTCTCAGGACTACATAGCAGCATTTCCGCCTTCCGCGGAAATGAGCATGAGCATCTTGGATGTAAATATGTGAGAATAACATCAGCCTTTATTTTGTCTGGACACCACTGGAAACACATTCAGATGATGATTTAGAGTTTTTCAGATCTGCGTAGCAGCACTTCTGCCTTCGGCGATCTGGCTGCCGGTCCGAAGACAAAGCTGGTCCGGGGGGAAAGTTTCGACAAACGGCGATGCGTCCGAAGGAGGACCGCGGAAGGCGGAAATGCTGCTACGTAGTAAAAAAATGCAGATTCATCTTGAAAATGAAAAAGCATTTCTGGTTTTGACTTTTGTTTTTAATTATGTTACACAAATGCTGCCATGATTTACATCCGTTATTAATAAATACTTTTAGAGTAAATAATATTATGTTGCCATTTTTAACAATCTTATAGCTGTGTTTTGCTTTAGGTTGCCTCCATTGACAGAACAGATTGTGCTTTCATCAATTTGTGCACATTTGGATTTATAAACTTGTATTAATGTTCAAGAGAATTCACTGGCGGTTGTGTTTTTAAATGAACATGTCCTGTCCATGACTGTTGTGTTAGTGGTTTCTGATGACAATCCTAAGATATTTTTCTCCCTAAAACCTATTATTTTGCTTAATAAGAGTGATATTTTTTGTCACGTCAGCTCAAACATCTTAATTAGCTGGAACAGTTGTTGAGGATAATAAAGAATGAAAACTTCGTTTTTACTTAAATCTGGAGATCAAATAAAAGAATTACCATAAGAAAGAGGAGTTTAGGAGTTTTGCTCTAATAAAAAAGATTAAAACAAGCATCCTAAAAAGCAAATGGATATTCACAGACTTCTTTGTAACCATGGCTTCCCCTGCATGGAGGAAATCGGTCGTCGGCTGTGAAAAGAGCGTTCCCACGGCTCTCAGCGGGCCGGCAGCTCAGGATGACGGCGTGAAGCTGCTTGATGCAGGCAGCAGAGAGGAGCGGGAGGGAAACTCGCTGCCCTAATTGAGCTGACGGTGCGGGCCTGACAGCCTCATTAACTGTCTCATTTAAGCTCTTATCACCCAGTAGATGAGAACTCAGAGAAGCAACAGGAGACTGAGCTGCCAGATCCACTCAGAGCGGAAATCAAAGTGAAGCATCAAAGTGGACAAAAATGATCCCAGATGACGAGGAATTCTGAATTTGAAGGACATCTGAGGCCCATTTGAAGGAAACTTAAATCTTTATAAAGAGTCAGTTTGTTTGAATACATTTGAAATGAACCAGATGATCACAGCAGAAGAAGTCTCTCTGTCAGAGCGACAGATTTGTGAGGAAGCCCCTCTGAAGGTTGGTGATGGATTCAGGTGGATGAAGACGTTGAAACAACACCACTTCACTGCTACTGGGACTCAGATAGGTTCTGGATTTGTGTGGATTTGTTGTTCATGTGAGGGATTATTTACGTTTCTTCAGACTGAAGAAGTCTGGATTCAGTAAAGCAAAACATTTGTTTATTTCATAAGAAGGCACAGGAGCATTAAACACTGTGGGGGGTTTCCGTTATAAAAACAGATTCTGACATTTACGATACAAAATAATGTTGCATGTGCGTTTCAGCATGGTTTTTGTCAAGCTGAAATGTCAGTTGTCAGAACAAAGTCAGAGGAAGAACCACAGGAACTGCTGAGCTAAATCACATGGATGTTCATGAAAAATACAGCAAGCTTTATTAAAGGGGCTAAATTATGCTTCACTTAAGCCTTTCAGAGTAAACTATATCCTCACATATGATCATATATTACTTTTGTCACACTAAAGAAGGAATTATTTATGAAATATGAGGTATTTTCTGTCATGGTGCCTCTGGCAGCTCTCCTCCCCTCTCCCCTTTCTGCTTGGTTCCTGATTTGAGTCAGCTGTAACCATTCAACTCATCATCCACCTGCTCTTCTTAAGGACATCCAGCTCCAGTATTCATCGCCAGTTCGTTGCCCCTTATGGTGCTTAGTCTGGTCTATCAAGTTATTCTAGCCCATGAATTCATGTTCATACCTAACTCCTTCTTATGCCTCGCCTTCAGGACATAATAACCATGAGTGAGTCTCCTGTTTACCTGAGCTGAAGAACCTCACGGAAGTCCAAGAATCCTCCAGCCACCCCACAAGCCATTACAAGCCTCCAGTGACGTCACCAGCCGCTCTCCAGCCTCCTGTCTCGTCAAGACTTCAAGCCTCTCCGGATAAATCTCTTTACTTCCCATCGAACTCGCCTGTGTTTTCCTTCCGGGTTCCAGCGCCTGGGTCTGCCCCGCCTAGTTTGCCATGACAATTTTCATCCCTTTCTGTCTTCAGTAATCCAACCAGGTCTTCTAAGTCGTCGCTCGCTTTCTATGCACCCCCACCAGGAAATCGTTTGCTTCTTTTTCTGCAGCGTGTTCTTGATATCAACCATGTGCATGCACCTTTCACAGAAAAGTTTAGGATCCACCCCAAAAATGTCGTGCAGATTCCTCAGCAGAATGTTTTTGGGCGTATGCCACCACACAAAGTTTAAACACCACATCAAATGAGCGTTTTCTGGCCATCTTTTAGTTAAATAGAAACATGTACATCTTTGCTTTCCTGGTCTGAGCTGGAAACTGGATCTAAACTGTACAGCTGGATGGTTCCAATATTGTTGACCATTTTTGTTGCACCAGTGATATATGTTTGAGTATCTGTAAACTAAAATGAGAGATTGAATAAATTGGGATTACTAAGAACATGTTAAATAATATCAGATCAACAGTTATTGACCAATAGAATGACAGAGAAATAGCTGTTTATTTTATAGAAGTCTATGGGATTTTGGCTTCTTGGAGCCAGCAGGTACTTCCTGTTTGGATTGCATGGGCGAGGAGTCCCTCAGTGCAGTTCTCATAAACAGTAAATGGTCTGGCAGCATTTAGGAAAGTATGATCAACCAAGAATACATTTAACATCGTATTGTTTGTTTAACCAAAACAATAATTTTTTTAAATGACAAAAATCTGTTCTGAAAAAGCCCATAGATCAAAAGCTTTTTCATTAGGTTTCCGTGTGTAGAACAGAAAAATGTTTCAGAAACCATCAATATGAGGAAAAGTGAAGCATTAAACATTAGACTCCTGACAGACCCCCCCTTCCTGACTCAGGTAACAGACGGGCCAGTTTAGAAGGGGACAAACTCAGGCTAACGACTGTAATTAAAGCTGTTATTAATGACACGCAGTAGTCTCTGGAGATTTTAGCCACTATTACCCCCCCCCCCCCCCCCCCCCCCTGTCACTGTAGTTGGAGTCGAGTGATAATCAGGGAGAGCATCCATATTTGTGGCCCCAGTGAGCAGGTGGTGCGAGTCACAGCCAGTGAGGCTCTACTCTTGCGTGCACGTGGGTGTGGCATGCACGTGAGAGTTGAGAAGGGGCTGCAGCCCCCGACGTGGGAACAAGCCGCCGTGGCGCCGCTCCAGACTGCATTTAAATATTTCAGCACCGCCTGCAGCCAGGAATTGCTTAACATTAATGCTGGACATATTTTGCGCTTCCTGTCAGCGGTGTGGGACCACAGACATGATTCTGGTTCAGGCTGTGGTCTTACAAGCTAGAATGCTTATTATCGTCAAAATCATCATTACTATCATCCGTGTTCATGTTCTGGCGAAGCTGCATTATAAGGTACTTTCAACCTTGTTGCTTCCTGCTTTTACTTTCAAATCCAAATTCCAATCCAAAATTGTAATAAAGATCCTTCTGTTGAGTTTATTTTCTTTTTTCACCTTGTTTCATGTTTCATGGCGCTGACCTGTCCCTCACCTGGAGCATGTGCAGTTTCAACTTCTGAAACCATTTTCTGCTGAATGTAATCAAAGTTTTTTTTTCTGTTTTTTATTTATTTCCTGTTTTTCAATGTCTTTTGATTTGTTTGTTTTTTCTAGGTTCAGTCGTGAAGACAAACACGCTAAGTTCTCCGAAGCTGTGTACACACAGGGCATGTAACGCACATTCAAGGACGCAGGGGGCTTCATCTTCCTCTTCTTTTTCTGTTGGAAGACGCTTGGTACGAAATGTTGAAAAGGTGAAAGTCTTGCGATTTGGGCACAAAATGGAAGTAGTTTTGTTCATTGCTGGGATCCTTGCAATGGCAGCTATGGATAACCTCATATTAGGAGAATTTATTTGAAAAACAAACAGACGTTGTCAGGCTTGTCTGGGTTCACCTGATAAACCAGCTACACTTTGAGTTTGGTTGGTTTCACTGCGTCAAAACCGAATCCGAGTCCCTGGTTGGCCAAATTTTAACTCTGTTTAGCTCGACAGTTTGATGGTTGTGTGTTTTTAACATTGAGCCCAAAAACAGTCACAAAGACCTGCGTCACTACAAGTGAGTTTTCAATGTGTCAGCCCAAAATTGACTCAGACTTTTCATTAGAAGTGGTTGCTTGAACGCATGTTGCTGAGGGCGGGGTGATGATCGCATAACACGTTAGTAGTTTTACATGTTTAAACACAAACACAAATGACACATTAAGACTTTGGATATGGACCTTCTAACAAATCCTGGTTCTGATTTGCTGATGGTGGTCTCTCAGTTTCAGGTTCGTGGATGACATGGATGATGGATGTACACTGCCACCCCCACCCTGGCAGAGATAGGCTGACATGGTCACATTTCAGGACCCAAAGATGAAGAGCAGCACAAGATGAGAACCTCAGCCCCCCTTCAGATTCTCTGTCCTGAGGGAGGACAGATAGAGTGGGGCATCCTGGGCTGAACCAAGCATTTTCAGTCCTGTGACCTTCATCCCCCCTTCCCTGGTTCTCTGTTGTTGGTTCTGGAGGGTTTTGGGGCTCAGGAGCAGCAGGAGGAGAGA
The DNA here is from genome assembly GCF_053564925.1 of Oryzias latipes. Taxonomy (NCBI): domain Eukaryota; kingdom Metazoa; phylum Chordata; class Actinopteri; order Beloniformes; family Adrianichthyidae; genus Oryzias; species Oryzias latipes. Next base: position 8,369,653 of record NC_136240.1, read on the forward strand.
GATAAGGTGGTGGCGTGGTGGTTGTAAACGTCCCGCCTGTCTGGCAGCAAAACATAGGGAGCTGTATCCTCTGGGTGCTCGAAGGTGAAAAGCTGTTTTGTCTAGGGAGGTGGTATCGCAGCCTGCAGAGGTTGCATGTTGCTCTCTCGTGCGGGGGGGGGGGCTCGGCTTGCCTGCTCCTCTGCGGTCACTGGAAGAGATGGATGGACTCTACGCCAAGAGAAGCAGCTGCTTCCTGCTGAAGCTGGAGCATCTTCATCCTGGAAGAGGTGTTGAAGGAACAAAAAGAAAAACCTCTTCATCTGAGATAAAGAGCAAAGGAGAAGCTAGTGTGCCCCTCTCTGTCCGGAGACCTCACAGTTTTGGGTGAACTTTTGCAGTTCACAGATCTTCTTCTCCACTTGCAGCCTGCAGCAGGAGTCTCCCTCCCCTTTTTCAGTGGATTAATCCACGTCTTCTGCCTGCGGGCAAACAAGTAGATTTTCCCAACAATCTTTCTTTTTAGTTTGTTCACAAAAAGTTCACAACTTAGCTCCTTACATTTTATTTAAGACACCTAACTGAGTGTTTTTAAGCAGACTCAGTTTTCATTGTGTTCATTAAAAAATGATTCTGCAAATATTAATAAGCAGCTTAAGTCAGCCAATCAGGAAACAGAGAATAGAGATGTCAGTATAGACAGAGAAAGATTCAACACTTTGCTTTGCTGAAACCCAGAAAGGTTTTTTAGGCCTCGGTTACAACATAATCTGATCTCTGCACAGTGCACAGGTATGTATGTGTGTGTGTGTGTGTGTATGCATGCAATGTTTATCGTCACAATTGAAGGAAAACCTTTTTCTGGGATTCAATTAATCAATAATGACTCATTTTCTATTCATCCATCTTCTTCTTCTGCTCATACAGGACCGGATTGCGGGGGCAGCAGTCTAAGCAAAGAGGCCCTGACGTCCCTCTCCCTGGCCTTTTCCTCCAGATCCTCTCAGGGGACTCCAAGACGTTCCCAGACCAGCCAAGAGACGTAGTCTCTCCAGCGTGTCCTGGGTCTTCCCGGGGCCTCCGCCTAGTGCGACATGCCTGCAGCACCTCCTCGGGGAGACGTCCAGGTGGCCACCTCAACTGGCTCCTCTCAATGTGGAGAAGCATCATTTAAAAGAGTATTACTACCGAAGGAAGTATTTGACATTTGATCATATTTACCTCTTTATTGGCTCATATTTAACAGGTCAAAGTATCTCTGTGCATTAAAAATACCATTGATAAAATGTGTTCTTCATCTAAAACATATCCCTGCCTATACCATAACCCTGATGTTATCTGCCATCATGGGCCACTCAGCAACCTGATCAACTCAATGTGAAGGAGATGTGTTGCACTGCATGAGGCAAATGGTGGCCACTCCACTTTACCACTTCCTAAGGTCCCCACATCCCTAAATAAGACAAATAGGCACATTTCAGAGTGGCCTTTTATTGTGGCCAGTCTAAGGCACACCTGTGCAATAACCATGCTGTCTAATCAGCTTCTTGTTGGCACACCTGTGAGGTAGGATGGATTATCTCAGCAAAAGAGACATGTTACCTATCACAGATGTAAATAGATTTTTGAACAATATTTGAGAAATGTATTGCTCGAAAGAGAGCGGAAGACAGCAAACTTATCTTCAGCTTCACCGGCCGGAGCACGTGGCACTTTTTAGCCCAGCAACTCATTCCCGGCTTATACGACATTTAGAACACGTCTTTTGTCATTTCTGTCAAATAACTCCGTAAGTTACAGAAACATCAGAGCACAAATGTGTTGTTATATCAGTCCGTGTGAGTCATGTTTGTGATTTTGTGTAATATTTAGTCCTTTGCCCTCAAATGTCTTAATTTCTGCTGACATAAACCCTGCTGTGTCAGGATTAGCGCGTGGACACAAACGCAGGACAGCAGCAGGTTATAGTCGAATGAATGACAGATTTAATCATGGGAGAACTGGAACTCGTAATACTCGTAAGCAAAGCATCCAGAACGATCCAGTGACAAAGACAGGGGAGACACTGGCTATATACAAAACAGGTGGCATCAGGGAGGGCAGGTGAAAACAATGAGGAAGATGGGAGAACGTAAAGACAGCGGAAAGGTAAAACGGCACGAGAACAGGAAACAACAAAATAAAGCATAACAAAAGGAAGAAGGAAAACAAAAGCCCAACAAAAAACCACCCTGACCCATACCTCACATGCTGTGTCTTGTGGTTTTTGTATTGATTAGAAAATGTGTGCAAACGATAACTAGTTTTCTGTTTGTGTACATTAATTTACACCTGACTTGAAAAATGTCTTTATAAGTGAGGCCCCTGCAGAAGTCCGCCTCTCAGTTCTGGTGACACCCAGCTTCTGGATTTTTCCAGATATTTTTGAATATCTCTGAGGACTCGGTGCATTGACTTTCCCTTTTGGATGTTGAGTATGCCTCCACGATAAGCCACCGTAAAAGTGGTGGCCGCGACGACATGATTCCCAGTGGCAGGGGGCCTCGGCACGCTGGGCTGCGCTGTGTCCTGGTCACATTAATTATGCTAAACAGTAGTGAGAGTGAGTGGGGGGCATCATTGTTCACAGAGAGGGTAATGTAGGAGCAGTGGCGTGCACAGATCGCCTGAGGTCAGATGTAACGGGTGCACAGAGGGTGAAGTTCTTAAAAACAGAGCTTCTGGCGGACAGAGGACTGCAGCAGGAGCGCCGTGTTTTGGCAGCTTCCATCTTGTTCCATGAAAACAGCAGGCCGAGCGGGGGGAGGCGCTGCAGGTGGGAGGTGGGAATCTGAGTCGACAAAATCATTTCTGGATGCACAGGCAGAGGCAGGAGCAACAAAAGAAAGAAATATGATGGACTTTTTTAATACATCTTCTGTGGTTTCAATCTTTCTGAGGATTCACTGATCAGGAAATGCAGTTCAGCTGTTCTCCAAACAAAGAAAAGGACTTAATTGTTGGTTTCTTTGAAGAGAGAAAAGGTTTTAGTACTGATTCATCTATTAATCAATGAATTGATTCATGTTACTACAATCCAACCCGATCTGTCAGAGGCTAATTTGAATTGGATTGACCCCATTAGAAATTAGTTTCAAAATGAAATGAATTGATTCCATCGATATTGGAAAATACCATTTGGATCGAGGCACTGTAGAAATGAAGTGCATCACAGCAGACAACACACATGTGATGTCAGCAAAAACAGATCAGTCCATCGTTCCAGTCCAATGAGTGAAAACTTTGAATTTAGCAAAGACATGTGACCATCCAGTGTTCTAGAATGTTCTAAGAATGTTCTTTGGATTCTTTGGATGTAGAAAAACAACAGTGGGCTGAACTTTAGGAAACTAAAATATGAATGGATTTGACATTCATTCTTGTTTACTTGTTTGTTTGGACACATATTTCATTTACACTTGATTGTCTGGAAGAAATCCAAGAATCTGGAAAACTTCACTGTTTAGTAGCAGGAATTTCTCTCTGAGTCTCACTGGTTGAAGTTTAGGACAAAGTTGTCCTGGATTGATCTAATTTAGTGAATCAGATTGAAAGTGATTGTTCAAAATGAGCCAATTTTGACTATAAATCAGATCGTCAACCACAAATTATGACGTAAATTGAATCGCTGTTAAAAAGAACCACTACACCTCCAGTTTTTAGAGGAAAACAAAAGTTCACAGCTTTGATTTTTCTTGAAAATTTTGTTCTTTGCCCACATAATTCCTGAAATATCCCATCAGGACTGAATCAATAAAGAGATCCACTTTTAGGCCAGGATTATTCTGGGGACTGAGTGCTACGAACAGTCAGAATCCAGCACAGAGATCCATCTTCACTCTGCACTTCCATGAACATCCTTGCCAGCAGGAAGGACTCTTCGTCTCACAGTCTCTGCCTGAACAGATAAACACCTTCTGTCCTCACCCCTCTGTGCTTTTTTCATCTTCAACCTCTTCTTAGCTCTGGATTCCCTACAAAATGAACCTCCTCATTTAACCGTCTATATTTATGTGTGTGTGTGGGGGGGGATTCCAGGTCCCTTTTCACCTGATATGACTTTATGTCCCCTTTAGCTTTTAGTACAGGTTATTTTTTAGGCTCCAGCTCACAATCGAGGTTGTCTCTGTCTGTCTGTCTGTCTGTCTGTCTGTCTGTCTGTCTGTCTGTCTGTCTGTCTGTCTCTCTCTCTGTCTGTCTGTCTGTCTGTCTGTCTGTGTGTTTCTCTCGCTCTCTCTGTGTCTCTCTCTCTGTCTGTCTGTCTGTCTGTCTGTCTGTGTGTTTCTCTCGCTCTCTCTGTGTCTCTCTCTCTGTCTGTCTGTCTATCTGTCTGTCTGTCTTTTTGTGTGTGTCTCTCTCTCTGTCTCTCTGTCTGTCTGTCTATCTGTCTGTCTGTCTTTTTGTGTGTGTCTCTCTCTCTGTCTCTTTGTCTGTCTGTCTGTCTGTCTGTGTCTCTCTCTCTCTTTGTCTGTTTGTCTGTCTGTCTCTCTGTGTCTTTGTCTGTCTGTCTGTACTGTTCTGATTCTTCTGAATGAACACGTGTTTCACATATAAAGTTTCATATATATGTTGGATTGTTGTTTTGATGCAAGTTTTTGGTTATGTTTTGTTCTGAGTTGTCCCCTTGTTAGTCAATCCAGGTTCATTTTAATTATCCACATCTTTCTACATGTATGTTAATTGTCCTTAGTCTATTTAAGTGTCTGGTTTTTAGCTCTTTTTTGTCAGGTCATCTTTGGCACCTGTTTTTTTATTGCTCTTTGGGTTTTTGTCATGTTAGGCTTTATTTATTAAAGCCAAGCCTGTATTTTGGGTCCCACACCTCCAGTTCCTGACACTCTAATTAAGTAGCAGATTATTGTCTGAGATGACCAGCAGACATCTTCATCAGATTAATATTAGATATCTAATAGACATCATGTGCCCGGCGGCTCAAGGCACCATTGAAAAGGCTAGAAGCATTAACCAAACTAGATTATTTATCATAATCCACCTCAGTTCCTTTCTTGCCTTTATTTAGTTTACTTCACAGGGACTATGTACTGGAGCAATAATCCAAGAAAAGATGCTTTGTGTCAGATTTATAGCTCGAAGAGTTAATTGTCATCTGTAGTCCCCGTGACATACAAATGAGTTAACAATTAGCATAAAACAATACAATGTGATCACATAAAAAAATAAACGAGGGATAGATAAAAGCTTTGTAAAAACTTTAAAACACACTACATATTTAACAACGTTGACATGTCTGCTGACAGATCAGTGTCCCAATATAATGCACGATTGTATTATAATGTTCAGCCTGTATAAGTGAACAACAGATTCCAGTGTTGTGTTTCTGGTGTCATTTAATGTACTGAGCAAGCAAAGGGCAAAGTGAAGAAACCTGGCTGAACACAACAACATTGGAACATCTGTCATGGGACAAAAATGAGACAAGCCATGAGCTGCAACAACATCTACAACTATGGATAAGAAAGAGCAAGTCCACGGTGAGAAAAGCCACAGTTTTGTTCAGTGGAGCTACAAGCACTCCACAAGATGATGACCGGGAGCATTTACTGGTGTGTCTTCTTCTCACTTTTTTGCCTGTCTTGCTCAAGCAAGGTTTACCTTTTGGTGAGGGGTATTTTGTGTGCTTAAAGCTCTTTGCTCTTTACACACTGGGCATGTGATGCTTGTTTACGAAAGCACTGAACCATAATGGCCACCGTAGCCGGTCTTCAAGTGATGTACACACACAGTCAGGATGTAGCAACAGATGTGCCACGGACAACTATAAAGCAACGATTGTCATTTTATCAGAGAGGGGGGGGAAAATATCGTAATTCTTGGCCATTGAAAGAAGAGAATTGTATTCACTTGGTTTTGTTTACTAGCTTTGGTTCGAATCAGGAAAGACAGCTTGACCGCAGTCTGAATACAGACCAAACACAAGGTTCAGAGCAAATTAAGTGGACTGGGTCCGTGACAAACGGTTTTCCAGTCTGAATACACCCTTAGTGTCATTTAATGCCGGCTGCGCCCAAACTGCAATTATTAATTTCTCCTTTACAAAGGAGTTGGTTTTTACAAACAGTTGGCACTAGCCAACTATCTATGCTGCACTACCAAATCTGAGTCCCTGATTGGTCAAAAGTCAACTGGTTTAACTATCAACATGTGTTCAATGAATGTGCATTTTACATGTAGAGCCAAAAAAGGATTTCAAAACTTTCAAAGTGACATGTGAATGCGACAGTTTTGATCGCGGAAGTCCAAAATACACATGGACTTTACATTGGAAGTGGTCGCTTGAACGCACATTGCCGAGGGCCGTGTAAACGTATCAGAGAAACGACTAGTGGAGAAGCAAAGCAATCGGATAATAGTGTAAAATCTTATGCATTTTCTGCCTTTTTGGATCCAGTCTACAAATTATGTTTATTATTTTGTGTAAAAGCAGCATTTGCTGATTCAAATAAGCAAAACAAAATACTGCTTCACAGACTCATTTCCAAAATTTTCCAAAGTTGCTCTGGTTTCTCTTACCTGAACCCTCAAATCAATTATTTGATATACAGTATATATGAACACATTTAAAGTAATTATTGCTGGAAAAAAAATGCACCTGCAGTAACTTTCCCTGTTGCACGTTTTACAATCCTCAGTTATTCCTTATTCTAAAGTTCGGAGACCAAGTTCATCTAGCAGGCTGTGGTCCGCCGTCGTCTGAGATCCTTCAGCGTTTGTTAAAATGTCCCTCTTCAGGTGTTTTTTCGTCGCTTGGCGAAACTCAAGCACTGTGACATCAGCTGCTTTCCCGTTGTGAAAGTTCCCAGAAACAGCAGATAGGATCTTGAAGGAGACCAAAGAAAGGCTTGTTTTACAGAAGTCCCACCTGAGGACGTCCTATCAGAGCCGATCCAATATCAAAGCACGTCCGGCCGCATTGTAGTCAGAGCGGACAACAAATTCAGGCGGTGGAGTGCGAGTGAGCTGCTGCCGTCCACCCAATCAGCAGATGAAAGCCACCCAGTGCAACCAGGTGTGCCCCCCCCAAGAAAAAGGAAAGTTTCATAGATGGCAGGAATAAAAGTGAACTTTCAGGTTGGCGCTCAGGGGAAACTTCAGCTCCGTCTCTAATCTGCCTTTTCCAACAAAGGAGCCATTATACCTGCGGAGGGAGGCTAAGATCCCGCTTTCATTCTCTCACACACACGTACACACACACACCGACAGGATCAAACACACACACACACACTTTAGATACAGCAGGAAGTTTGAAGGATTTGACCATGGAAGTGGCGCAGCTGCTCATCAGAATCAGAATCAAAGTCACTTTATTTGCCAAGTATAGCGCATGTGCAGGGAATTTGTCTTCGGTTACTTGTGCTCTCGTGCAAACTAGTAGGGTAACAGGATAAATAATAGAAAAATAATAAAAAGAAGGTAGATGTAAGGTAGCGGTATGAATAAATAAACCTAACTAAATAAAGAAATGGATTAAAATAAAAAAGTCAAAAATGCAGCAGCAGTAATTCCAGTTTGACAGTTTGTGGTTGTACAGTGTCCCTGAGTAGTCCAGAGTCAGGAGTTCATAAGAGTGACAGCATACACAGGTGGTGTCCAGGATGAGAGGGGTCTTTTACGATCCTGCCAGTCCGCTTCCTGGCTCTGGATCGGTACAGATCCTGAATGGGGGGAAGGCTGGAACCAATAATTCTCTCAGCAGATCTGATGATTCTCTGTAGTCTGTTCTTGCCGTGTGTAGTTGCAGATCCAAACCAGACCGTGATGAATGTGGTCAGGACAGACTGGATTATTGCCGTGTAGAAGATGGTCAGCAGCTCCTGAGGCAGGTTGAACTTCTTGAGTTGTCGCAGGAAGTACAACCTCTGCTGAGCCTTTTTCGAAGTAAGTCAATGTGAGCGGTCCACTTAAGGTCCCATGAGATGGTGGACCCCAGGAACCTGTGTGAGTCTGTTGAGGGGACAGTGCTGTTGAAAATTGTGGGGGGGGGTTCCTCCTGAAGTCCACTGTCATCTCCACTGTTTTAAGTGGGTTCAGCTCCAGGTGGTTCTGGCTGCTCCAGAGGACTAGCCGCTCCACTTCTTCTCTATATGCAGTCTCATCCCCGTCCCAGATGAGCCCAATGACTGTGGTGTCGTCTGCAAACTTCAAGAGTTTCACAGAGGGGGCTCCTGATCTGCAGTCATTGGTGTAGAGCAGAGGTGGGCACTGAGGGCCGCAGTCCTGCATGTTTTCCAGCATACCCTGCTCTGGCATGTTCTGATTGGCTGGACACACCTGAACCAGGTAATCAGCCATGAGTAGGGCAAGAGTATTTTTTATTTATTTATTTTTTTTCTTATTTTTTTTATTTTTTTTAACTTGTCCTGTCCAACAGCTGGGCAGACAGATGAGAGCTGAGGGCCTCTTGTGTTGGACATATTTTACTTTAACAAGAGGGGTTATTAATCTTCAGACAAACCAAAGGTATGTCTGAATAAACCCCTTTTGTAATTGAGGCCAAACTTTATTAATTTCAATCATGTCTGAAAATCTTTGGTGTTGGACCGGACGGAAAAGGAAAGAGGGGAAGAAGAGAGAGGGACGTTAGAGAGAGGGGGGGTAGGGGGTGATAATAGGAGGGGAAGGGGGATAAGACCATGAAGCAGCATAAAGCAACAAGTTTACTGGTTGTTAATCATTATGGTAAGGTTCAAATGTAGAAAGAAAAAAAAAAAAAAAAGGGGCGGAGCCTGTCCACACACACTCAAATGTTATAAACACACCTGCTAGCTGCAAAAATGTCCACCTGTCGACATGTACACAAAACAGATAGTGTTCACACGCATACTTATGCCTTAAAACCAACTAGTGTGAAATATTTCAGTCATTCAGTCATGCAAACTGTTAGTGCAAAGGTGAGCTAACACCAGTGCTCAGGTGAGGTTTTATGTTCTTCTAAAATGGATGGTGGAACGTGAAAAGAAGGAGGGAGAGTGCCCAGCCATCCCCACCCCAAGACCCCCACCGCAGCAGCAGCGGCAGCCGGAATCCCCCCAACGCCACACGGGAACCGGCAGGGAACAACCACCGCCCGGGCGACCAAGCCCGCCACCCAGGCCAGGGCCAGGAGGGCCGCCGCAAGGCCCCCAGAGCCAGAGGCCAGGGACGCACGGAGGGAAAGAGAGCGCCGCCCCAGCCCAACCAGGAGAGCAGCCCCCCCGCCGCGCCAGGAGAACCCAACGCAGGGCCCCACCGGAGAAGGACGCCCACAGCCCCAAACGAGCACCCCACCACCACCCAGGAGTTCCGGTCATCCCCCCGCCCCAACCCCAGGTACGATCCAGGACCCCCCAAGGGAGACCCGCTCCGCACTCCAGGCAGCCACCCGCCCGGCCCACGGTTGGTCCAGGGAGGAGCGAGGCAGGGGCCCGCCGCCCCCGCCCAGGAGGGGGGAACCCCGGGGAAAAAAGAGGGCCCACAAGGGGTCTTGTAAATATGGCCCGACCAGGCTCGGCCACAGTTTGAAATTTAGCGGGGCCCAGCACTCAGGAGCAAAGACTAGAACCCACACCCCCGGCTCAGATGTAATGTGAACCCCCCCACCGCGCGGAGAGAGCACCACCGGGCCCAGGAAGCCGGCACCCCGGGGACACAGCCGCCGCTGCAAAGGGGCCCGTACCCCCCACCAGGGAAGAGGCAGGGGACAGACGGACCCAGGGCAAGATTATTGGCTGGACACACCTGAACCAGGTAATCAGCCATGAGTAGGGGAAGAGTATCTGGAAATCATGCAGACACACCGGCCCTCGAGGCCTGGAATTGCCCACCCCTGGTGTAGAGGGAGAAGAGCAGAGGGGAGAGAACACACCCCTGGGGGGCGCCAGTGTTCAGGATCCGGGTGCTGGATGTGAAGCAACCCAGTTTCACCTGCTGCCTCCTATCGGTGAGGAAGCTTGTGATCCACTGATAGGTGGGGAGAGGCACGGCGAGCTGGGACAGCTTGTGGTGGAGGAGCTCTGGGACGATCGTGTTAAATGCAGAGCTAAAGTCCACAAATAGAACCCATGCACAGATGTTTGCAGAGTCGAGGTGGTGCAGGATGTAGTGGAGAGCCATGTTGACTGTGTCATACCCTGACCTGTTTGCTCTGTAGGCAAACTGCAGGGGGTCTAGCAGAGGCTCTGTGATAACCTTCAGGTGGTTCAGCACCAGTCGTTTAAAGGATTTCATGACTACCGTGGTCAGGGCGACTGGTCTGTAGTCATTTAGTCCTGTGACTGGGGACTTCTTGGGGACTGGAATGATGGTGGAGAGTTTGAGACAATCTGCAGATTGTTTTCAGATAACAGCAGTTATCTGACCTCAGGCTGTTTTCGGCCACACAAGTTACAGTAGATTTAGTTCTGACACCTAAAGCCGTTTGAGCCGTCTCCTCACTCCACTGCTTATTTAAATTATTTTTTATCAGACACTGGCTTGTTTTGTAATGTAAAACGTACCGACATCTTTCGGTGGAATGCCTTCCACCTTCATCAGGGTCGTCATCAGGTGGTGGTGTGTGACGTCTTTAAAAACAGATGATTGTGACTGAGGCCGAGTCACCTGTCAAACTTTGACCAGTGACTCCGCCCCTTGATATCCGTTTTTTGCTGGAGGATGTTGCTCCAGGTGTGAGAGAGCAGGAAAGCCCCCTCATCCCTGTTCATGGAAGTGTGGGCTCGCTTTCTTATCTCCACCGCCTCCATGATCCATCTGCGGTGTCTGCTGTCTTCAATGTGGAGGACTTTGGCCTTTTCCCAGTCCATGATGTGGTAAATAGAATTGAATTGAATTGACTTTTGCCTTACAAATCAATGCATCCAACCATCCAGCCATCAATTTACCCATCATGTGTTCAATCCATTGACTACAAGAGAACTAGACTGAGTAACTCCTCCCCCTGACATCCCAAACAGGAAGTACCTGTTGGCTCCAAGACTTGGACTATAGAGAAATAAACAGCTATTTGTCAGAATAACTTTTCTTGCTCTGATACCTTTTCTTTTTAGATATTCTTGCGACTTTTCATGATATTTTTTTCTTTATCGCAAGTTATTTGGATTTGGAAATGACTTATTTCATGCAATCAAAGCAAAAAAATAACAAAAAACAAGACAAACAGTAAACATTATTTCAATACAAAGACATATCAAACATAGGATAGTTAGTCATAATATTAGTTATTCATGCTATAAAGTGACCAATCAGATGACTCAGTGAAAGCATGTGATCTCACATTGAACATTAAAAACATTAGATTGACAGATTTTCCTGGCTCCAAAATGGCAACATCTGTATAAAGACAAATTGGTGACTGAATTGACTTCCTTTAATTGGAACTGGAAGTAAGACATTTTCCATGGGTGACATCACACTCACTCTGTCCAGCTTTCATATGCAGTTTCCGTCCTTATCCAGAGTGGGCAGCATCACACATGGACAGCTGCACTGCTGAGACTTGTTTAGAGTCGACCCACGAAACATGTTTTGAACTGTGGGAGGACACTGGAGTGTCCGTAGAAAGTTACACATGGACAGAGAGAACATGCAAACTGTCCTGAGTGGACGAAGTCGGGATTCAAACCAGGAACTGACAGAGCTGACCCCCCAACACCATTATGAAAGCAGATGTTCTTTATTGTGTCGAAAACAAACATTCAGGCTGAAAATGAGCTGCAGACTCTAAGTCTGCTGTCCGAGTTGCACATTTCATCTGTTTTTCCAGCTGCACTCTCTGCCAGCCTGCACTCACAAGCGCGCTCTTGGCGAGCCTGGCGTTTGGCGGCGACACAGAGGAGCCCTGGTGGTGGTAGTGGTGGTGGGGGGGTTTGGTCTGGAAGGCTTCTGGCTGTCAGAGGACATGAAGATGACAAGCTTGGCTGCCACTCACCAACGCTCTTCTTGATCCACGGTGATGTGCCAAGATGGACATCAGCACAGCCGGGTCTCTCTGGCCACCAGCCCCGCCTGTCTGCTCGCATGCCAACACAAAGCGCACGATCTTGTTTTGGGGGTGGGGATAAGGCTCTTCTGGCACCACATGCCCGCCTTCCGTCATTTGGCTGCCGCTGTGGTGCCTTCAGGGCCTGCTGTTCTGAGGAAACTGCAACGCCCCTGTGTGTTTCTGAGGAAAATAACTCAAAGTTTGCTGCTCCATGCCAACTCCACCGTCAGCCCCCCTACCCAGAACTGATGAGGGCTTCTGATAATCCATTAAGACACGGCCAAAGGTCACGGGTATAAATAACCTTCAAGGGCGCTGCAAGGAGCCAGCAGGCAGGAAGCTGCTCATTAATCTGAACATGAAGGTGTTCAGGTGTGACTTTCTGATGTGAAGGTGGACATGCACCTATCCCCCCCTCCTCCATCAACATGACCTCACGTGTTTCACAGATAACCCCGTTTCTGCTGCAGCTTCAGGACCATGTGAGCTTCCTCCAAACTGTCCAGTCCCCCAACTCTGACACCCCCCCCCCCCCCCAACACAACCTGCAGCAAAGGCGGGACATCAATGTGAAATACTCTAACTTTAAAACCATGGCAGAGATCACAAATATCTCCTTCTCTGACATTAGGACTTTATTTTTAGCATTTATGAAGAAGCGCGCAGCAAAAACTCTAAATCCTGGTAATGATGTTTTTGTTATTTCTATGCAAAGATTTTACTCTGATGTCAGACACAGCGACAGCACTTCCCTGACAGAGTAAATTGATTGTTAAAAATGTAACTTTAAAACTTTTAATTTTTCTTAGACATTAACTAAAACCTAGACAGGAATAAAAAGCTTCTTTCTGAAAAAGCAGGAGATGGGATTTCTGGAGAATCTTAAATGTTTATGTTTATTTTGCACCCTGATGTCTACGTGAAATGCACATTTTTCACCATTGTCCTTGCCAAGAAAGTTAGAATGAACCCTTTAAACAGGTCTTACAACATTTATATTCCTATATAGGCTTTTTTGTACATTAATTTGGAAATGCGTCTTGGTTTTTAGCACTTTTTAATTGAATAGTTGTATTTATTCTGGGATCTTCTAACTAATTAACATTCCAATTTGTGTGTTTTGTATTGCTACTGTAATTTGATGGAGCGTTGCATGACCCACATAACTACTGACCAGACAGTTCTGTGAAATGAAGTGATGGTGTGTAAGCACATAGATACAGCAGCAACACTAACACACAAACACTCATGTCCAAAGTCCGGCCCGTGGGCCAAATGCGGTGCTCATTCAAGTTCTATCAATCAATAATCTGTGACCCCCAGCACTTTCTAAAAACTATGTGTACAATTTCTTGATTGTGGTTTGCTAAATCCTGTCATAACCATTGTAAATCTGTGGCAACACTGTCGCAGCGGCGCGGCCCGTCTGTGATGCTTTCTAGCTCGTTTCTACAAAACGTCAGTGGTCTGTCCTCAGAACCAAATATTGGTGTTATTTATCTGTTCAGATGATTTACATTTAGAAGTTTAGAGTGCGAATTTAATACTAAATATTATGCAATCTTTCATATGAACCCTGGTTTAACGTTGACGGAAACAAAATTCCAGACTGTTCTTTTTCTTTATTTTATTTCTGGTCTTCAAATACAAAATTCTGGTATAAAATGTATTTCTGTTTAATATGAAGAAATGAAAAAAATGTCATTAAATAGCAATTAATGGTATTTTAAGGATTGAAAGAATGCATTTTTTGAATGTTTGGCCCCTCATATTTTTACCTCACCAAATCTGGCTCTCAGAGTAAGGAACAAACCATGTTTACTAGCTTTATTTGTGACTTTTTTAATGGTAATATATTACTGGAAACGAATATGGAGCTTCATTCATAAAAACTTTAAAAGCTCTGAAGTGTCTAAATATTTAAACTTCTTTTTTGTTCGGATATTTTCAAAATAAAACCAGGTGTGGTAGCTCTAGTCTATTGCCACAGTTTAGCTTACACAGTCTTTTGTCACAGTAGTAAAATGTAAACCTGCTTTTATTTGTGTCTTTTAGCCCGTCTAATTTGAAGATGAAGAAAACCTTGTAAAGAGAAACCCAGACCATCTAAACGTGTGGGCTGGTTAACTGAGCTTCATGCTGCTTTCCTAAATATTTGTCTTGTATTTATTTTTAATTTTCAATTAAATTTCATTGTTTTAACTTGAGTATTAAATTTTGTTTTTATCTTATTTGATCCTTTTAAGGTTAATTTTTATCCTTTTTTCCGCCTCCTGCCACAGTTAAACTGCGACTTGTTTCCTTTATAACCAGAGTGCTGAATGACCCACATTACCAGAATAAACAACATTATTATGTGAATTTTTAATGGTTTGTAAATGATAGTTATTACCAGTTATAGCAATGAAACAAGTAGCCTGTCAGACCTGAGGCCTTAAAGCAGGGGTCGGGAACCTATGGCTCGCGAGCCATATATGGCTCTTTTGATGGTCACATGTGGCTCGCAGACAAATCTTTAATTATACTTTTTTTCATTAGACCAGTCCTTCTCGGGCGCGATGCGATGCCAGAAGCGCGCAGTAGTAGCGGTGCTTGGAGAGAAAACTATCAGTTTACTATTATCTATTATTTCACAGAGTTTGTTCCACCCGGAAACCTGTGAATTGCCGTGCCTAAGACTGCGCGCTCCCGTCTCTGAGAAAGAGCGCGTAGATGCGGGGACGGGATGTGTGAGGAAGAAAGCAGAGGGTGGTGGGGGGGGGGGGGGTGTGACTGAGGGGTTGTGGGGACAGGCAGCAGGTGAATCGCGCAGGGATTGTAATAACGTAAAACCCGCTGCCCGTCACTCACTGCAGCGTGGGTGTGTGTGTTTGGCACCGCGTCTGCATGTGATCAGTCTTTCTCAAATCTACAGAACATTCAGACCAACCTAAGATCACGTTTAAAGTCTCAACGCCTCATTTATCAGCAACAGCATAACAATATTATTAAAAAGAATCCACAGACTTATTGTACTTTAAAAATGTTGAAATTACATCAAATACAGACATTTGTATATGTAGTTTTAAACATATCGTAGCATACTGACTTGGACTGGGTGGCTGTTGGGTCGCGTTAAAAGTTCTGGAGTTCTTGAACGCATCAAGCAGAGATCTGATTGGCTCTCAGTTCTGTCGCTCAGCCTGTTGTTAGGTAGTTTGGACCAATGGGGTTCAGCTATGGGCCGAATAAGGAAAATGGGAGGGCTGGAACGGGAGCAGGGGAATAAAGTTGGGAGAAGTGCTCTCGTCTCAGCGGGAGAGATTCAGGAGTTGCTGAATTAATTGTACGGCGTTTGTTGCGGTCTGCAGTAACCAGAATAAAGAACCTTAAAAGAGGTTAAGTATCAGTGCCTCAGTGTGGGAAAGGGACACTACATTATTGTATGGCTCTTTTGAAATTACATTTAAAAATATGTGGCGTTTATGGCTCTCTTGGCCAAAAAGGTTCCCGACCCCTGCCTTAAAGCAAATGTTTGTCCTGAATCTTTGGTGAACGTCTGTCTATTCGGACCCTTTTTACCAGAGAAAAGAACCGACGGGGCCCACTGCTTCAACCAAACGCCTTGGCTCAGAGGCACGAGGACACAGATGGTTCTCATGGACGATGGTTAAAGCGTGCACACACACACACACACACACATGTTCAGCATGTTTGGACACACAGCAGCAGAGCAGCTGGCTGCATGGATGCTCGGCCACAACTCGGAGTGGACAATATCCAACAAAAACATGGAACAAAACAGTTGTTTGGTTTCCTAAATATGACGGATTTCTCTGAATTATACACTCTGTTTTTACTTTATTTGACATCTGACCGTATTGTTAAAAAAATAAGAGTCAGGTTAAGTCACACAAGCCTTCATTTAAAGACTATCGTGAATGTGAATTTCTTCCAATAATAATAAATAATCATTCTGTCTCTTTCAAGCAACATGCCATCACATTCCACCAGCACTACTGCTGCAGCCCTCTCTGTAACGTTTGCTTCCTTTTTTTCCTTTAGCAGTTCAAAAACACAGAATGTGAATCTGTATGATGCCTGTAACAGGGTTCTGTGTTTGATCAGCAACTTGCCTCTAGAAGTTATGGACACATTTTCACAGTTTTTTGTTTTGGAAAATGTAAGAAATGGGTCAAGAAAAACAATTGATTAGTATTGTGGGAGTGACTACGCAGATCCAGGATTTTTTTAAAGGACTCCTCTTCCTCTTTTCCTGCCTGTCCACAAGGACATTATGTCCAGGTTATTGTTAACATATTGTAATCTTCACATATTTCTCCTTATTCTGAAAGAATAATTGAAAAAAGAGCACTGGACTGTAATTACTAACAGTGAAAAACACCAGGACTGAAAAGGTTAATCCTGGATCTTTGCTGCTGAGCCGATGGGAGGACTTTTTCTGGATTACATCACTTCTCCTCATTAACACTAGTTAACTACCTGTCACTTAGCTCTTCACTAGTTCACTAGCAGCTTTTATGAGGAAGCACAAAGTGAGTTAGTAAAAATAATATTGTGCTCACTAGTTAACTATTGGGCTTTCTGCACCGCACTAAGAAGCATTTTTTGAGTATTGATTTTTCAGTTTAATTTTGAGTCATTTGATGTCGTCACATTTTGAAAATGAAAAAGCATTTCTGTTAATCCATTTTAATTGTCACATTAAACATTTCCAAATGAATTTTGCTACACATTTACCAGAGAACTTTTTGAAAATGAAATGTCAAATACTATTTCAATTATCATTTTAATTAAGTGACAGAATAAGCTGTGTTGAAGAAGAAAATGAAAAAGCATTTTGGTGGATTGCTTTTTTGTTTAAATTTTGAGTCAAAAAATGCAGCTTCATTTTGAAAATGAAAAAGCATTTCTGGTTTTGCCTTTTATTTTTAATTATGCTACAGAATCGCTTCCATACACCATTGTTTCAGAAAAACAGAAGAATCCAATTTGTTTGGTAGAGAAGGTCGCTGACAACTGTTTGGAATACTGTGAGAGAAGCATCCATGAATTTATGGACAAAAATGTGATTTTGATTGGCTTAGAAGACAGCAGCAGTTCAATCATTGGTTCAGAATTGAAATGTAATGATGAGCGGCGTGTAAAGTTAAGAAACAGCTGCCAGGAGTTTATGGATGTCAAGTTGACCTTCCTTATTGTTTATTGTTGACTCTAAATTGTCCCTAAGTGTGTGTGATTTTGTGGCCCTGCAACAGACTGACGACCTGTTCAGGGTGGACCCAAACTGTAACTGGGACGGGCTCCGGCAGCCTAGCAACCCCGAACACAGCGGGTTTTATAAAAATGGATGGATCCTAGTTTAGTTTTTTGGCCTTAACCACAAGCAGTAAATTACTTTAAAACTAAAGATGGATTGAAAGGTGAAAGCTGGACTTAACCCTTTAATGTTGACAAATCTTTGAATTACCGTAACTCAACTGTTTAGGGAATCAAAATAATTCCAACGGATTCTGACATGAAAAAAAACAGCTTTGGGTGGTAAAGTATAAGCCCCGTTTTTGTACGTCAGAATCTGTTGGAATTAGGCAGATGAGTTACAGTAGTTCAAAGGTCATGTCACCAGGCACCTGCAGGAGCTCTGGGGTCAAAGGTTTAACTTCAGTGGTGGAGTGAAAGTCTGAGCTGAATGAACACACAAGCCATCATACTGTAACTCCTCATCTGCAAATTTGAACAAAGTGTTTTGTCACCAAGGTAAAAAAGCATATATATTTTTTGAAATCATTTATTTAATGGTCATCATGAATCTTTCTGGTTTTGTTGCCACAAATATTCCAAACTGGGCCTGCTCTGTGGTGACTCATAAACACTGATGTCAGGAACTGGTGGTGGAGGACCCAAAATGCACCAGGACCTGGGGGGTATTCCAGGAAGCATGTTTAAACTAGCCTGACTTTAAGCCTGAACTCTGGCTGAAATCCGCCTGAACTTGCTTACTCTGGGTATGTCGGTTCCAAAAGACTGGATATGAGTTGGCGTAATTACGCTCGACTTGGTAACCCTGGGTTAACGCTCGTGCACAGTAGGTACATAAAGACATTCTCAATAAATCGCCGATTTCTGGAGTCACCATGGAAACGCGTGGAGAAAAAAAAAAAAGCGCGACACTTGAGACGGAAGTGAGACGGAGTCAGAGATTTTAATGACGGCGGATAGAAATTATAAGTCCATCAAAAAAGTAACATGGCTGAAAGATAATTTAGTTAAATTTATTCAAACTCAATAATTGTTTATACAACTCAAATTTACGTATTTATCTAACTAAATGTCACATTACTTCATTAATCTTTTTTCCATCTTAATTACTTACATTTCTTGAACTTTCATATGTCTAAGTTTGAGCCGGCAGATATGCTCATTTTTATAACAATAAAAAGAACGGAAAAAAATGCACCGAGTGCAAAAATTAATCACAGAATATTCCATCACTGTCATAACAAGTAACGGTGGTAGAGATGCTATATAAACTCATCATCCTCTACTATACTCTTACTCATGGTGCAGAGACTTAAGCATAGTAGGACAAAATAGCTCGGCAAAACACGGTGAAACACGATAAAACAGCTATACAACTAAACACATTTTGTAAAAAACCAACACTTAAACCCAAATCCGTCCAGACAGGCAAAGGGAATGATATCCCAGAATCCTTTGCGGTGCCGATCTAACAGCAGCATCAAAGTTACACCTACTTAATTGAATTAATTTGAACGAAAGGAAAATAATTGTCTGAAAACTATGTGTTATTTTAAGGTGACCAAACAAAAAATGATTTATCTTAACTGAAGCAAATAATTAAGTTAGATCAAAGTAAAAAAGTTTATCTTTCCAACATCCATATGTGGTCTTATCACCCTCTCATGGTGGAAAAAGTATTATCTGAGCTTTTTCATCCACTAAATCATCAAATGGACACGCCATGCTGTTTCACCTCTCTGTAAACAAACTAATCTTCAACTAAACCTGCTCCGGACCAGGTTATGTTCAGAGCATGAGTTGCCATGGTAACTTGACCTACCCTGAAACATACCTCCATTCCTGGAACCGAAAGCTGAGGTTATCAACTTCCTTAGCCTCAAACTTACCGTGGGAGCTAGCATAACCTGCTTTCTGGAATACCCCCCAGGACTGGCGACAGGAAATAAAACATTAACAAACTGAAACATGACAAAAGTATGGGGAGAACCTAAAGTGCAACACAACAGAGCAGATGACCTGGCAAGGATGAACAGAAACCAAGGCACTTAGATAGGCTGAGAGTAATTAACTGAACTGAAGACAGCCGTGGATCATGAACCTGAAACTGGAGTGACTGACAAAATAAAAACCAAAAACATGAGCAAGAACAAAACTCAATCCCTACACATGTAAATAAAACTTGCTAACGCATCAAAAATAAACTTCTGTCTTTGATTTAGACGTTTTTTTCTGACAGAAATCCTTTTCACCTCAGACAAAAGTTACCTGTTGTGTCTCATCATATTTTTCAGCAAGAAATGAGACAAATGTTCTTGGTGGGGTGGGATGTTGGTGAATTCCTTAGAAAAGCAAGCAGGTGTCTAAAGCTACGCTCACACCGCCCTTAGCAACGCGTGTTCAAGCGCCAACTTTAAATGACTCGTCTATGTAAACATGTAGAAACACGCATTTCGGGCTTCTCAGTTCAAAACTCTTGCGCTCCCGCGTCACTATTGAACACTTGTTGCAAGTTAAACCAGGTTAAAGTTTGACCAATCAGGGACTCTGATTTGGTGGTGACGTATGTGTGACGTCCCCTTTAAGTCACGGAAGTGTCAACTGTCTGAAAATCAATCATGATGGGGAAATTAATATGGGCGGTTTGTGGAATTCTAAGGAACCAAATCTTTCATCAATCAGAATAGGGCTGTGAAAGACAAAGCCTGGAGCTACATTCACCAGATTCACAGCGCTTTGTCATTTTACACTAGGCCTCTACCAACTGTAGGTGGTGGACATGCTATAGTAAAGAGTAAAAGGAAGCCCCTCCCTGCTTGTCCAGTGTGAACACCGTAGGCTAAACATGCATTTAAGATTGTGCTTTTAGCGTGTACTTGAATGCGTGTCACGTGCCCCGGTGTAAACGTAGCTTAAAAAATCCTTCTAATGTGAGCTAATTAGAGAAAAGCCTCCATTTAAAAATGTAAAGGACTTTGCTAACATACTTTATTTACATGATTTCTTCACAGGTAAAAGTCCTCGTGGTAAAGGTCACATAGCCGTGGTAATCCCTCCACGGGTTTGGCTCTTGCTAGATCAGGGACTAAAGGTGGCTCTTGCGGTATTTGTGGTTTCTTTTGCTCTTGTGAGACAGAAATCAGAGCTTCTGCTCCTCAGAATCTCTTGTGCAGGAAAATGAGGGATTCGTGTGCAGCAGAGAGTAGGTTGAAGCTCAGACTTTACCGATTAGGAGAACATCTTGTTTGTTGCTTCGTGTTTGTGTGTTTGCAGAGGTTTTCCTGCTGTTTTTTTGTCTGCAGATCAATGAGGTCATTGTTCTCCAGCTTTGTTTCTGCTGACGGCTGCAGTGTGTTTCTAATCATCAGGTTACATCTGCTACAGGTTGATTTTACAGTTTGTGAAGCCGAACACGGCGATCCCTGAGAAGTCATTATCCAACAGATGTAACTTTCCAATGCTGACACCCAACATCTGCAAACACCATGCTCATCTCTCTTCATGAATGTGGAAACCAGAGGAAGGAGTCAGTAAAATGTTAATAAGTTACATTTTTATTTCTATATTTTTCTTAACCTCAAAAGTCTAACTCCTTTATACCAAATCCACTGAAAAAAATATTAATTCTGTGAGAACCCATCCTCCACTCACTAATATGACGCAAAACATAAATTACAGGGCTGCACGGTGGCTCAGTGGTTACCGCTCTTGCCTCACAGCTGGTTCAAGTCCCGGCTGGGTGACCTGAAACAGAACATCAATGGGGGGCCTTTCTGTGTGGAGTTTGCATGTTCTCCCCATGCATGAGTGGGTTTTCTCCGGGGAGTCCGGCTTCCTCCCACTGTCCAAAAACATGCTTCATTCGTTAATTGTGTACTCTAAATTGTCCCTGGGTGTGGGTGTGTGATTGTGGACACTCTACCCTGCGACAGACCTGTCCAGGGTGCCCCCTGCCTTCGCCCATAAGTGGCCGCATAGGCTCCAGCAGCCCTGTGACCCCGAAAGGGAATAAACAGAAGAAAATGAATGAATGAATAAGAAAAACCTTTTTCTCTTGAAGACCCACTTCAATAAAATTGTGTTTTTAACATGTTCATGGAGCATTTTTACCATGACGGAGAACATAAACGATTTATTTATTCAAAAACCGATTTATTCCAATTGTTCTGAATCAGAAAAAAAAGCTGTTTGAAAAAGCCTGTAGGTGTTTTAAATAGAAGCTACAGCCAGCGGGCAGCCAGCTCTCTGCTCTGCTCCATTCTGATGCATTCACCTGCAGACAAACGTCTCTGTTTTCCTCGTTTGGAATCTGGATCAAAACTGTTGTGGGGGGCTGTAAGCTAGCAGGAGAGTTTAAACAGATGAGAGATGAAAAAAGGAGGACAGGCTCACTCCACGCCAACAGTCCCGCCCACAACTCAGAGGGGAATTTCTAATGAACTCATGCTGCTCTGCAGAAACTAAGTCCTATTAAACGACAGAGGTTTATTGACTTTGGCTAAATGGCGTCATCATAATGAAAAGTCCACTGGGAACACTTTTACAACAGATCAAAGATGACCAGAGCATTTTTAGACTTTGTCATCTAAACATGTATTATGTTGAATGTAAATGGCGTGTACTTATATAGCGCTTTTCTACCTACAAGGCCCAAAGCGCTTTTACAGTCACAGACCCATTCACCCAGCCACACACACATTCACACACTCCGCTGCTGAACACTAGCGCCAACCTACCACCAGAGGTAAGGTGGGGTTCAGTGTCATCCCCAAGGACCCTTTGTCACATAGGTGTGCAAGGCAGGAATTGAACCTACAATGTTACGACCATGTGTAACCCCCGTTACAAATACACTCAGTAATAATAGAGCATTTTAAAATGATATAAAAAGGTCAATAAATATTAATAAACAACATGATAAAAACAGCTAAAAGTTGTGAGGATAAAAATATAAAAAGTATTAACATTAATAATTTATAGGTTTTATTACTATTTTTGTTTAAAAAGAGAAATTGTTTTTGTTGTCGATAAAGTTTAAAGTTTTTCAAGAGCCCTCCCCAACCTGTGCGTTGCGTAGCGGAGAGATAGGCCTGTTTAGGGCAGAGACAGCAAGCACGCGCAGCAGAGTAGCCATTAGCTGAAAAACTACGGTGAAAAACTAAAATAACGGTGCAAACCTGTTGTCTAGCCAGACCAGAAGAGGGGTGTGAGCCAAATAAGATTTTATGCCATTACGAGACGAGTTTTGGTGAGTTTTGTTTTGTATTTTGCCTACTTTTGTGGCGTAGGTTTTGCCGTGATGAGGCGAGCCCAGTTGAGACCAATTTAAGTTGTGAAAAGATGACAAAACAGTACTTTTGAGTTATTTATAATTTTCTTTGACACTTCGAAACATGAATGTATTTTATTTGATGTATTTTGGGTATATTTTGTGTGAAAAGAAGCTAATTTTGCAAGTAGAGTTGGATGTATGAAAAAGGAAAAAGAGCAGCCGCCATTTTAAGTTTCTAAAGAGTCACGTAGCCTTCTAGTGCGGCTCCGCTTTCATTTTGGAGTGGTTTTATTTTGAATATGGACTAAAATTATTTTTATGGCCTGTCCTGCAGGCCAGGTTTTTGAGTCCCCCCGAGAGAAATTGGGAGACGGTTCCGGACCGGATCGTTCTGGACTTCTCCTGATCCATGGATGGCGAGCCTACCCAAGGAGCACGATAATCCGGACTGCCTGTAGAGCAGGGGTCGGGAACCTTTTTGGCCAAGAGAGCCATAAATGCCACATATTTTGAAATGTAATTTCGAAAGAGCCATACAATAATGTAGTGTCCCTTCCCCACACTGAGGCATGGAGACTTAACCTCTTTTAAAGTTCTTTATTCCGATTACTGCAGACCGCAACAAACGCCGTTCAATTAATTCAGCAACTCCTGAATCTCTCCCGCCGAGACGAGTGCGCTTCTCCCAACTTTATATTCCCCTGCTCCCGCTGCAGCCCTCCCATTTCCCTTATTCGGCCCATAGCTGAACCCCATTGGTCCAAACTACCTAACAACAGGCTGAGCGACAGAACTGAGAGCCAATCAGATCTCTGCTTGACGCGTTCAATGAACTCCAGAACTTTCAACGCGGCCCAACAGCCATCCAACTCAGTCCGCGACAATTTGTTTAAAACTAAATATACAGGTGAATGTGTGCATTTGATATAATTTCAACACTTTTAAAGGACAATAAGTCTGTGGATTCTTTTTAATAACATTGTTATTCTGTTGCTAATAAATGATGAGTATTTCTCGTGGTAGTTTTGCTGATGGTCTAGTCTGGTTGATACGTGGTGAGTTTCTGCTTCATGCAGGCGTTGAGACTTTAAACGTGATCGTAGGTCTGAATGTTCTGTAGATGTGAGAAAGACTGCTCACATGTAGACGGGGAGACAAACACACACTCACACGCTGCAGTGAGTGACGGGCAGTGGGTTTTACGTTTTTACAATCCCAGCGCGATTCACCTGCTGCCGGTCCCCACAACCCCTCACCCCCACCCTCTGCTTTCTCCCTCACACATCCCGTCCCCGCATCTGCGCGCTCTTTCTCAGAGACGGGAGCGCGTAGTTTTAGGCACGTCAATTCACAGGTTTCCAGCTGGTACAAACTCTGTGAAATAATAGATAATAGTAACTGATAGCGCTGGCGCAGATTTCTCTCTCTAAGCACTGCTACTACTGCGCGCCTCTGGCATCGCAGCGCGCCCGAGAAGGACTGGTCTAATGAAAAAAAAAAATCTATAATTAAAGATTTGTCTGCGAGCCACATGTGATCATTAAAAGAGCCATATATGGCTCGCGAGCCATAGGTTCCCGACCCCTGCTGTAGAGCATCACGTGGTCCTTTACTTTTCCTCACTACTACAAAATCTCTGCCAAGGTTGCGGTAGGAGATTGAACACTAACTGTGGATCCAATATACTTTAAAGGAGCACTACCAAAACTGGATACGTCTGCTAACAAACTTTAAAGGATTTTGCTAAGCAATTGGACATTTAGAAAAACAGTTCTTTGTTTGCTTTGCATATTGAATTGTCTTTTGTTTGATATCTGATATTTTGTAACTTTAAAGGATACTTTTGGTGTAAATTTAAAGTGACAAAACTGATTTACAAAAAAGTGAAAAGGGTAAATATAGTGAACTCAAAAGAAAGCTTAAACTAAATTTAAGTTAAATAAATTCAGTTCTGTAACTAAAATCCCTTTAAACCAAATGACCGGTCATCTTTAAGTAAAATAGATTGAAACTGAAATTAACTTGAACAAAACCTTTTATTTGAACTTTAACAGAAGTAAAGAAAAAAACAACATAAAGGGTGTTGAAGAGGTGTCTTAACATTACTTAAGAACCATATTTGTATGTTTATTGTTGTTTGTCAATCATTCAGTAAAATGCCGGCTTTTTCTTTTCCATTCTACCTTTGTATTGACTCTTGGCTCTTTTATTCAATACACACCACTCCGTGCGAACCTATATCTGGTCCAGTAGCTTGACTACCTCTGCCTAATAGCATAGGTGCTACAAATTCTTGGCGAGCCAGCCAGGAGTGGTTCGTAAATAATTTTCAGAGCCCAAATTTGACTAAGAACTGAACAAAAAATGGAAGCCGTGCAACGAAGTAATGTTAAGATACCGAACTCACTTCTTATTACTGGTTTAACTGACACTGAATCTGATGAAGAGCTTTT
This sequence comes from Oryzias latipes, assembly GCF_053564925.1. NCBI lineage: Eukaryota > Metazoa > Chordata > Actinopteri > Beloniformes > Adrianichthyidae > Oryzias > Oryzias latipes. Next base: position 8,394,632 of record NC_136240.1, read on the forward strand.
TGACTTCCTCAAACAATATGGGTCCATTCAGACAATGGTACCTGTAGATCCCCCGTGTCCAGAAAAGGGCAAGCAGTCCTTTCTTGAGTACGTGTCCAATGCACCAGTCCAGGCATTATCTAGCTTACTGCCATACAGATTCTCACCCAAGAACAAACCTGACATACTTTACCTTGTCGAAGCGTTAAGCTCAGTTTACAGCCCCGTAGTTAGCAAGACAGCTACTCAGACTTACCTGACTGAACTGAGAGACATTGCAAGACTGACAGGTAAAGACTTTGCAGACTTACTGAGAGACGAACTTTCCTCTATAAGCCAAGTAGTTAACCCTGACGAAAATGACTCAGGTGACCGCCAGGACTCACCCCAAGTCCCTGACACGAATGCTCCTCTCAGTCCTCTGCAAGAGAACCCACCAACTCTTGAACCAGTCCACCCACTGATCCAAGCTCCAGTTGAGAATCCCCCACAAGTGCAGGTCAATGTTAAGACACCCACTCTAAAACCTTCTGAAGTAAACCCACCAGAGCTTCAGAAAGTAATAGTGGAACATGTGCTGAGAACTGAAGACTTCGATGCTCAGATGAACACTCCTTTCAGATTGAGACCCTTTTCAGGGCGCTGTCCCCACCCAAACAACGAAGTCGACTATGAGAGCTGACGCTCGAGTGTGGAACTCCTTTTAAAAGACCCCAGACAGCCTGATTCATGCAAATCCAGGAGGCTCTTGGAAAGTCTCTCTTCACCTGCTGTCGATCTGGTAAAGCACATACCTACCGAGTCACCTCCTTCCACCTACTTGAAAATACTCTACTCTGCCTTCGGTACGGTTGAAGATGGAGACGACCTCTTTGCCAAATACTTGAACACTGTGCAGAATAATGGTGAGGCACCATCGTCTTACCTCCAGCGTCTTCAAGTCATGCTGAACACCACGTTCATAAGAGGTGGTGTTCCTGCTGGTGAACTAGACAAGCAGCTGTTAAAGTAGTTCATAAGAGGCTGTTGGGACAATGAGCTAATAGCAGAGCTCCAACTCGAACAGAAAAGACAAATTCCACCTAACTTTTCCGAACTCCTTCTCATGCTCCGGACTGCTGAGAAAAGGCGCACAGCGAAAATGTCGCGCATGAAACAGCACTTGAATACAACAAAACCAAAAGTGTTTTCCAACTACCAAGGCGCTCAGTCCCAAAGTCCAGAGCGAGATACATCAAAAACTGTTGACCCCCTTTCTGAAATACAAGACCTCAAGAAGCAGATCGCCAATCTGCAGTCCCATCTTGCATCTCTAAAGAACAAAAAAGACTCAAACAGTAAAGTCAAGTCAAAATCCACAAACTCGACCAAGACAAAAGTCCCCCCTGAAAGTTTCAAAACTCCAAAGCCACAGCCTTCAGAACAAAAATCAGAACCTCATCCAAGAAATCGTCCAAAGCCCTGGTACTGCTTCAGATGTGGGGAGGACGGGCACATCAAGCCCCAGTGTGAAAATGAGCCAAACTCTCCCCTAGTTGCTGAAAAAAGGAAACTCTTAAGAGACAAGCAGATGGCATGGGACAAAGTGAATGGACAAGAACCTACTTTTTTAAACTAAAGAGGGCTCCAGTTGTGGGACAAATTGGAGCTGAGCCAAAGACAAAGAGTCCCAAGGAAAAGAAACGCGTCTTGAACTTCCACACACAAGCTGAAATGTCACTTTCTCTTCCAAAAGGTCTTGTTGGAGCGAAGTGCACTGCCCAAGTAGCCATTGACGATCATGTGTGCAGCTGTCTATTAGACACGGGCTCGCAAGTAACGACGATCTCCCAATCCTTCTACGAAGAAAAACTGTCTCACTTACCTGTCCACAGCTTAAACGACCTGCTGGAGGTAGAAGGAGCGAACGGCCAGAATGTCCCCTACCTTGGCTTTATCGAAACTGCCATCACATTCCCCAAGAGTTCATTGGGTGCAGACATTGAAGTGCCAAAACTAGCCTTGATCGTTCCCAACTTAAGCTCCAACTCACCTTCGCTGCTGATAGGTACTAACACCTTGGACATCTTGTATGAGCAGTACGGATTGGTTGTAGATTCCAAAGAAAAACATTCAGTTCCATATGGGTACAAAGTCGTTCTCAAAACACTTGCAGCCAGGAAAAAACACTCCGTTAATTCAGGCTTGGGTGAAGTCAGACTCCACAGTACTGATTGTGAAACTATTGGAGCTGGACAAACAAAAGTTTTGGAAGGATCGATAACTCGCAGAGTACCAGAAACTGGAAAATGGGTGACTGTTGAGGCGCCAACAACCACCTCCTTACCTGGTGGCCTTCTTGTCGAAGAAGGGTTAGCAACCCTCCCATCCAAGTTCCCTCGCTGCATACCAGTCATCCTCAAGAACGAATCTGATCATGCCATCACACTCACCCCAAAGACAATCATTGCAGAGATTCATGCTATCCAAAGTGTCCAGCCTGCAAATAATAAAACAGTGAATCCAAAATCTGAGAACAAGTCAAATCTCCAGTTTGATTTTGGCGATTCCCTCATTTCCAGTGAGTGGAAACAAAGAATAACAGACAAGTTAAACTCAATGCCAGAGGTATTTGCCCAACACGAGCTTGACTTTGGTCGTACTGGAAAAATCAAGCACCACATCACTCTCAGCGACCCTACACCTTTCAAACACAGGGCCAGGCCGATACATCCGCAAGACTTGGAGGCAGTACGCAACCACTTGCAACAGCTCCTCGATGCCGGAGTCATTCGCGAGTCTGAATCTCCCTTTTCGTCCCCGATTGTAGTCGTTCGCAAGAAAAATGGAGATGTCAGATTATGCATTGACTACAGAAAGTTAAATCTGCAGACTGTAAAAGACTCGTACGCCTTACCCAATCTCGAGGAGTCTTTCTCGGCTTTAAGTGGATCACACTGGTTTTCGGTCTTAGACCTAAAATCAGGCTTCTATCAGATAGAAATGGAGGAGGCCGATAAACAGAAAACTGCCTTCGTCTGCCCCCTCGGTTTCTTTGAGTTTAATAGAATGCCTCAAGGAATCACAAATGCCCCCAGCACGTTCCAGAGGCTCATGGAGCGTTGCGTGGGAGAGCTCAACCTGAAACAAGCCCTTGTGTTCCTTGACGACCTAATAGTGTTCTCTTCAACCTTGGAGGAACACGAAGAACGCCTCTTGCAAGTCCTGGGTCGTTTGAAAGAGTATGGTCTAAAACTGTCGCCACAAAAGTGCAGGTTTTTCCAGAGCTCCGTAAAGTACCTTGGCCACATCATCTCAGAAAAAGGAATCGAGACTGATCCTGAGAAAATCTCGTCACTCAAAACCTGGCCAAAACCAAACACTTTGAAGGAATTGCGGACATTCTTAGGATTCTGTGGATACTATCGCAGATTCATAAAGGATTATTCAAAGATCATGCGACCTCTCAACCAACTCACGAGCGGATATCCACCTCTGCATAAAAAGACAAGTGCCAAAGCCGGCACAGCCCAATATCATAACCCCAAAGATCCTTTTGGAGCAAGATGGAATGTGGACTGTCAAACAGCATTTGACGAAATCATCGAAAAATTGACAAGTGCCCCAGTGCTCGGGTTTGCCGACCCTACTCTTCCCTTTACCTTGCACACAGACGCAAGCACTTCAGGGTTGGGGGCAGCCCTCTACCAAACACAAGAAGGTCAGAAACGTGTGATCGCCTTCGCAAGCCGCGGGTTGTCAAAGTGTGAAGCTAAGTACCCTGCACACAAGTTAGAGTTTCTCGCTCTAAAATGGGCAGTTACCGAGAAATTCCAAGATTACCTTTACGGACGCCCTTTCCTTGTGATCACTGACAGCAACCCCTTAACGTACGTCTTGACCACCGCAAAACTTGACGCTACAAGTTACAGATGGTTAGCTGCGCTGTCCACCTTTGACTTCCAACTGCAATACAGGGCAGGAAAACAAAATCAGGACGCGGACGGACTATCCCGACGCCCACATAGCGCACAACCAGACGACATGCTGTCCAAGAAAGAACTGGAAAGAATCCAACAGTTCACACAAAGGCACCTACCTGACACACACCATTCAAACCTTGTTGACCAGAGCATAATAAAAGCCATCTGTGAAAAGCACTTTGTCCACCAGTCCACAGACGAACTAGCAGAGTCCATCACTGACAATCCTTTGGTTCTGTCTTTTGCTCTCACTCCCCAAGCCGTCCCCCAAAGCTATGAAGAGGAGAACCAGCTTGGTGGTTTGCCAGTCATTCCTCACTTTACAACATCAGACTTGAAAGAAAAACAACATGCTGATACAAGCATCAGAGAAATAGTCAACCAGATAACGTTGGGGGAAAAAACCCCACCAACTGCAAAAAATGAGCTTCCTGAACTTGGCTTGTTGCTAAGAGAGTGGAACAAGTTAGTCCTTAAAGACGGAGTCCTCTATCGTACCAGACAAGAAAGTGCACAAACGCAGTATCAACTCGTGCTACCACAAGAGTTGAGACCCCTTGTCCTGAAAAGTTTACACGACGACATGGGACACTTAGGTGTCGAAAGGACATGGGACCTGGTGAGAAAGCGATTCTATTGGCCCAAAATGGCCACAGACATTGAGCTCAAGGTCAAGACTTGCGAACGTTGCACACGTCGCAAAGCCCGACCAGAAAAAGCCGCACCTCTCGTGAACATTGTCGTCACCCGTCCACTAGAGTTGGTGTGCATCGACTTTCTAAGTCTAGAGCCAGATTCGAGCAACACGAAGGATGTGTTAGTGATTACAGACCACTTCACGAAGTATGCGCTCGCCTTGCCAACTCCAAACCAAAAGGCGCGCACAGTTGCTCGATTCCTCTGGGAAAACTTCATCTCTCACTATGGTTTTCCCGAGAGACTTCATAGTGACCAGGGTCCGGACTTCGAGTCTCGCACGATAAAGGAGCTCTGTCAGCTGGCTGGTATTCGAAAAGTCCGAACTACTCCTTACCATCCGAGAGGGAACCCTGTTGAACGGTTCAACAGGACCCTCCTCGGCATGCTTGGCACACTGGAGAATCACAAGAAGACACACTGGCGCGAACATGTCCGACCCTTAGTACATGCTTATAATTGTACAAAGAATGAGGTGACGGGGTTTACCCCATATGAACTAATGTTCGGCCGACAGCCCCGGCTACCCGTCGACCTCGCGTTCGGTCTGCCAGTCGACCATCAGCCAAGTTCCCACTCAGAGTACGTTCGCAACCTCAAGTCAAGCCTCGAATCCAGCTACAAAATAGCAACTGAAATGGCAAAGATATCGGCCAGTCGCAACAAAGCAAGATTTGATAAATGCATTGTTGAGTCCACCTTGAAGGAAGGCGACAGAGTGCTCGTGAGAAACCTTCGCATGCGAGGCAAGCACAAGTTAGCCGACCGCTGGGAACCTGAAGTTTACATCATTGTGAAACAATCAAACAACCTCCCTGTCTATGTTGTTAAACCAGAGACAAGAGACGGTCCTCAAAGAACCCTTCATCGTGACCTGTTATTGCCATGCGGTTTCCTTCCTGCTAGCCCAGAGGAAGCAGAACAAATTGTGAAAGACAAACCAAGGCGACCCAAAACACGCCAACAAACAGAAAGTGTTGAACAAGGGTCCGATTGTGAAGATTCTGATTCTGGCTATTACTACGATTATCATGATCTAGTAGTGGAAACCAAAAGTCCCTACATCCCACCTGACACAGAGAACCCTGAAACCGCTGTAGGGCAAACGCCAGTGGAAACAACCAAAGCTGCTGAAGCTAAAGAGAGTCAACAACTATCGGATGAGACATACTTACCAAGTGAGACAAACCCACCAGAAGAGTCCTTTACCGAACCTGTAGAAAGAAACTTACCTGAAGAGAATCCAATCGAAACTGACGGAGATATCCAAGTCGATACTTACCCTGAAGAAAAAAACCTACCTCAAGTAGATCCTGAAGAGTCCCCTGAAACAGACAGCCAAACCAAAGACATTTCTGACATGCCCGTAGAGATTGTCACTGACACAGACCAGTGCCCAAACGCCACTGACACTAATGACACTATCACTGATCCCCTAAGACGTTCAAACAGACATAGGGAACCTGCTCAGAGACTGACCTATCCTGAACTAGGTAACCCACTCGTCACTGTAGTCCAGTCTCTATTTCACAGCTTAGCAGTAGCATTCACTGACTCTTTAAATGCTCCCAAGATGTTAAAGATAGAAACTGTGTGAAACATGTACGAGGACGTGCATGAGAAAAGGAGGGGAGGATGTAACCCCCGTTACAAATACACTCAGTAATAATAGAGCATTTTAAAATGATATAAAAAGGTCAATAAATATTAATAAACAACATGATAAAAACAGCTAAAAGTTGTGAGGATAAAAATATAAAAAGTATTAACATTAATAATTTATAGGTTTTATTACTATTTTTGTTTAAAAAGAGAAATTGTTTTTGTTGTCGATAAAGTTTAAAGTTTTTCAAGAGCCCTCCCCAACCTGTGCGTTGCGTAGCGGAGAGATAGGCCTGTTTAGGGCAGAGACAGCAAGCACGCGCAGCAGAGTAGCCATTAGCTGAAAAACTACGGTGAAAAACTAAAATAACGGTGCAAACCTGTTGTCTAGCCAGACCAGAAGAGGGGTGTGAGCCAAATAAGATTTTATGCCATTACGAGACGAGTTTTGGTGAGTTTTGTTTTGTATTTTGCCTACTTTTGTGGCGTAGGTTTTGCCGTGATGAGGCGAGCCCAGTTGAGACCAATTTAAGTTGTGAAAAGATGACAAAACAGTACTTTTGAGTTATTTATAATTTTCTTTGACACTTCGAAACATGAATGTATTTTATTTGATGTATTTTGGGTATATTTTGTGTGAAAAGAAGCTAATTTTGCAAGTAGAGTTGGATGTATGAAAAAGGAAAAAGAGCAGCCGCCATTTTAAGTTTCTAAAGAGTCACGTAGCCTTCTAGTGCGGCTCCGCTTTCATTTTGGAGTGGTTTTATTTTGCATATGGACTAAAATTATTTTTATGGCCTGTCCTGCAGGCCAGGTTTTTGAGTCCCCCCGAGAGAAATTGGGAGACGTTCTGGACTTCTCCTGATCCATGGATGGCGAGCCTACCCAAGGAGCACGATAATCCGGACTGCCTGTAGAGCATCACGTGGTCCTTTACTTTTCCTCACTACTACAAAATCTCTGCCAAGGTTGCGGTAGGAGATTGAACACTAACTGTGGATCCAATATACTTTAAAGGAGCACTACCAAAACTGGATACGTCTGCTAACAAACTTTAAAGGATTTTGCTAAGCAATTGGACATTTAGAAAAACAGTTCTTTGTTTGCTTTGCATATTGAATTGTCTTTTGTTTGATATCTGATATTTTGTAACTTTAAAGGATACTTTTGGTGTAAATTTAAAGTGACAAAACTGATTTACAAAAAAGTGAAAAGGGTAAATATAGTGAACTCAAAAGAAAGCTTAAACTAAATTTAAGTTAAATAAATTCAGTTCTGTAACTAAAATCCCTTTAAACCAAATGACCGGTCATCTTTAAGTAAAATAGATTGAAACTGAAATTAACTTGAACAAAACCTTTTATTTGAACTTTAACAGAAGAAGTAAAGAAAAAAACAACATAAAGGGTGTTGAAGAGGTGTCTTAACATTACTTAAGAACCATATTTGTATGTTTATTGTTGTTTGTCAATCATTCAGTAAACTGCCGGCTTTTTCTTTTCCATTCTACCTTTGTATTGACTCTTGGCTCTTTTATTCAATACACACCACTCCGTGCGAACCTATATCTGGTCCAATAGCTTGACTACCTCTGCCTAATAGCATAGGTGCTACACATGGGTCGACCGTCCTACCACGGCTGCCCACGAATGTGATCTATGTTTTCAGTCCAGGATGTTTTTCTCTCAGCTCTGCAGCTACTTCTGAGAATTTCAGGAACATCTGAAATGTTCAGGTGAAAAGACCACGATCCCTTTCAGGTGACTTTGGTGTCTTCTTTAGGGGATCTTGGAATGTTTGTCTCTGATTAAAAGACCTGATGTTGTCCTTTGTTCCTTCTTCCATGACGTTCTGTACACTGAATTTGTGCAGACTTCTTGCGTGTTTAAAAGCTGGAGCTTCAGCTGTGTGACGTCTTTGACTCTTATATTGCTTCGGTTTCAAGAAGCACATTTTTGTCTGTACTTTCCAGTGTCCTGAAGAAGCAAAACTTGAAAGGTCTGACCTCAGACTGTAGGTTTTTATTTGGTGTCATTTCTTGGTCTTGTTTGCTTTGTGTCGTAAAAGTTCTTGGAAGCATTTATGTTGAATCAGGAGCAGTGAAAGACGAGCATTTTCGTCAGAACTATCTAAACTAGATCTTGGTGAGAAATGCACCTCAGGTTGTCTTTCTTAGGGTCTCATCTCAGCAGTGATGAAAGTCAGGTAAGGAAAAAATCCCTGAACTTTTCTTTGAGCGATATGGCGGGCACAGAGCGAAATTTTGGAAAAATACGTGGTCTTAGATGCATTCTGGTGCATTCTGGCAGCTAGTTATTCACTTCTTTATCAAGAAACTAAGACTAATTGGAGCATCATGATTTGTCATTCAAACCCCTAGTTTGACTCTCCATTAAGGACTTGCTGGTCCCAAAAAAGAATTTGGAAAATTGCTCAAAGTAACACAATCCTACAATCTATGCTTTTCCTTAAAGCTGCAAAACATACAATTGCTAAAATATAGTAACATCAAAGCCCGAAATGGCAAAAAGAACACCAGTAACTATGATATTCTATGAAAATACCTCAGTTATTTATACATTATTTCTGCTTTAGAAATGACTGATGTACAACATCCACTTGCACTGTTTTCTCAAACTATAATTACATCAAAATATGGGATCTGCTTTAAACTTTAATTCTATAACATAATACATCAATTCTTTAACACCAATACTAAGTAATCTGGGAAATATCAAAACAAACATACAAACTAAACTAAATATTGTAAACATTATTTTTTAAGGGAGTGCGGGTCCAAACCATCAAATACTTATAATTAATGTCAACTATACTGAACTAAATCATGGTAATTAGGAAATACAAATAAATTAGATAAAGAAATGTATTCAAAATAAAAACTGAAACTCAAAACTAAAATTGAAATTATTTCAAAATGTGGTTTTGAGATTATTTTAAACAAAAAAGTATTTGACCTACACTACCTTAAAAATCTTTTTTTTCCAGCCAAGACCACTTCAATTTGTTTTTTATCGTCTTCTCACAACTGAGGTCGTGACCACGCTCAATAATGACGATGCCTGCCATTATTTTAACACAAATTTGATCGCAAACTCTTCAGATGTGTTTGTGAAAGTTTAGCGTGGGTCCGCCAGTTTTGGTCTCTAGGGAAGCAAGTCACGCTGACCACGTGGTGCAGACAGAGCCAATCAGACCCGTCGACGCATCTGAAAGCAACTAAAACGTCCCGTCATTGGTCAATTAGGCCGGGAAGACGAGAGATGGCCACGACCATAGAGGAAGCGATCTGCGGAGAAATATAGAAAATAAAGCTAAAATTAGCTGATTTCAGACCATTTTTTAATCCGGAAAGCGATTTGTCCGTAGAGATCAGGTCTTTATTTCCCGGAAAGTACGTTCGGTTTGCTCAAAAACCCGGATTTCCGGGAATTCCCGGAAGACTTTCATCACTGTCTCAGTGTTTCCTTTGGAAGTCACCGGCAGCTTTTCCACACTGACAGTTGAGCCAGTTCTGGTTCTGATCGGGTTCATTTTGTGTGTCAGATGTCGATGACTCGTGTGCTGTCCCTGAAGGCTGAAAGAAGTTCCTGCTGTGGCTTTCAAAGCCTGTTTACACTTCCTACGGCGCGGAGCGTGCGTGTTGACAGCAGTAAGAATGGGGGAACATGTGTGGTTCTCCCACAACCAGCTGGAACAAAAAGCATCTGACAGCAATCAGGACAAGGCAGGAATGCACGAGACCAGGCAGCTGCAGCCCTCCTCCATGGCGCCCCGACTGCAGAGAGAACGAGGGGAAGACCAGCTCCACAGTTCAGCAGACAGTCATTTAATATGGCTGATGTGGCGAGGGCGGCGGCACAGGGACAGCTGGCGAGCCACTCGGGGAAACGCTCGTGCATCTTCATGTGGAGGTGATGGCTTCAGTGAGCTTTGGTCCGGGCGGACGAGCGAACGGATGAATGGACGGGTGGGTGGCGCCGTGCGGGGCCTGAGGGCAGCGGCGTCCCCCGCTAACAGGGGGGTAAAGGGAAAACAGATGTTGACAATCAGGTCTTTGCCCTTCGTGGTTTTGGAGAGGAAGGGAGGCCGGCACTCATTTGTGGGGAACTTATTAGACTTACTGTGGACAAACTGGAGAAATCGGTTCCACTGAAATGACCCTGCAGGGCTGTCGTCATGGCAACACATATTTGGAAGAAGCTACCAAAATATGTTTCATACACGTTATGTCATAAAAACAACTCATGAATACAATTAAATACAAGGAAGACAAACAACCAAAAGTCATTTTATATATATTTTAAATAAATGGTTTATTTTTGAACGTCATTTGGTCGTCCAAAAGATACCTGGAGTACAAACATTCACAAACATTTCCAACATGAACAGAGATGCTGGGAGGAAATCTGCCCTCCTTCCAGCCGACCTCCATCCTCAGAGTCCAACACAACAGCGCCCCCTACAGGAGGTGTGTGTATGCGTCACAAAGAGACGCAAACACACTGGCTCTCATTCCAAAATCCCTCTTCTCTGTGGAAAATCAGACAACATTTCCCAAAAATGAAGATGGTGAAAGCATTCTTCCTAGGAGAAGAACACACCGTTTCTCAAACACAGATCCGTCACCCTGGAAAAAACAGCGGTCCAGTTTTTAAGAAAAGGCTGTAGAAAGGGGACTTTAAGGAAGACTTTTGATCTTTTTCAGCTTTTAAAAGTTGTATCAAATTTTATATAATTTTTCTGGGAACATTTTTAAACAACCTGAGAGTTTCTTTAGAATAAATGTTCAAAAGCTCAGAGATGAGACTGGATTTGGTTTCAGAATGACCCTTCAACAAAATGTCTAAACTCTGACTTTTTCCAGTGAAGTTACTGAACTCTGATTCAACTCAGAGCCTCAAGCTTGATTTGAAACTTCCATAAAAAAATGTAGAAAAAAAAAATCACATTAACAGTTAAGCTCCAGCCCTAAATGTTTCATTCGTGCTTCAGAGCAGCGACAAACTGAAGTGAAAAGCTGAGGAGGAACACGACCCAGAACACCTGCGGCGGTTCTGATCCGTCCTCCTCAGGAGCCGTGAATGCAGCAGGATCTGATGTTGCAGCAGCTGCAACTGTCAAACTGGTGCAAACGTCCTCAATTTAGGTGTAGAAAAAAACATTTTATTTTCTTTTTGCATTTTTATTCCACTGTCCTCTTTGCTTATTGATTCAAAAGCTAAAATCATTTTATAGCAATATTTTAATGTTGTTATGGAAACATGTACAATGTAAAGCTTTAAATATTAGAAAAAAAATGTATATTATTACTATACTAATTGTCAATATGTTTAAAAGCTGATTTGTTCATTTGCAGCTAACTAAATTAACCAACCCGGAACCAGCAGGTAGAGAACCACAGAACCACAGAGTTGAATTTACAAACAAATGAATACAACTTTGTTAAAAAAAAGACTCATTAAAACTGAATCATTCAAACGTAGTCATCAAAGAGTAAAAAGACTGTTATCATCAGGATCTTTGTTTCTGATGATAACTTTAAGATGATAAAAGGGGGGGTGAGTAGTTTAGTTTAGTAAAGATCATCTGACTTAAGTTAACTAGTGGTTTTAAGGGAGTTTTGTGTTAACTAACTGATCAACTGGCCCATGTTTAATGTGGACATTTCTGTCTTTAGGACACATTTCATATCCCGTTTGCTGATCCGGTTCGTGTACTGACTGTAAAAAAATCTTGGTTTTGTTTTCAGATTAGGTTTTTATGGGTCAGATAAAACCCTTCATGCTACTAAACGATGTTTCTCTCCGTTATTTGACGAGTAGACTGCATCACAAAGATGAAGCCTTATTATTTTTTATTTTATGTTATTTTTATTCAGACCTGGGAACATCTCAAGTTATATAAAGAATCGGATATTGCCACCATATTTAAGGGAGCATTTGTGTTCTAATGCTAATTTTATTTATTTATTTATTTTAAATCTATGCTCTTCTAGATGCTGTATGGGTTTATTATGACTTCTTGTCCACGTAATTTGTCTCTTTGCCAAATATTGTGTTTTTGTGTGTTTATTTTTATGTTCATGTGTTAAAAGACAATAAATATATATAGAAAAAAATAATATTTCCATAACATTAATATTGATCAGTGGTTCTTAAAAGAACAATTAGATCGCAGTTTGTTTCAGGAGCTGAAATCTTCTTTTTTCTCTTTTACAAATTTAGTGGTTAATCTTATAAAAAAAAAATTTTAATGTTTTTTTTTTTGCTCAAACATATTAATAGTTAAAGTGTTTAATATTTAAGCTGAAATGTAGCACTAGATTGTCCTTAATGTCACAGTTTGCTTCAGAAAATGTGTCTAAAAACTTCAAAACAAATCTCCTTTTGTTGCTTTTTCCATAGAAAAATGACTTTGAATTCATTTTTCACTAAAATATACTGATAGGTAGACTGGGTTCAGAACATAAAAACAAGAAAAGGTCTTTGTTCCTTTCAAATCTGACATTACCATAGTATTTATGTTAAAGATTTGCTTTTATTCACCCAACAGAAATCAGATGCTGACTTTCAGGACTTGGTTTGATCCATTGTCACGTAAAATGGCTCATTTTTGTGGAATCGTCTGAAGGAGATCCTGAATCTTGAAACATGTCGGTTTTCCTGAAACCAGGCAGGAATTCAAGCAGTTCTTTTATGTCTGTTAGGATTAATCAAAATATTTTTTTTTTTACCACTGTCTTTAAGTTTCAAAGTAATTTGACAGAAAACCTCTCCTGTTGTTCTGTGATCATCCAGGTGAGCGGTGAGGTTCATACAGGTAGAGTTTCTGCTTCTGTCCTGTTTTTGCTTGTTTTCTTCCTTTCGTTTGGGTGAATTTTCATTGTTTTGCAGAAGACAAAACACGTTTGTGTTTGTGGTTTTCAAAGTTTCTGGATCTGCTGTAATGTGACCCTTTTTGTGGATTTCAGAGGAAACGTTTGATTTTTGCTATAAAAAAACGCGCATTGTGGTTTTGAGGTTCTGGTTCTGCTCTGGCTGTTCGCCGGACTCCGTTCCCTGAAAGGCTGGATTAGTGAAGCTGACAAATCCAAATCCAGGTTTTCCCCTGACAGAGCACCTCCCTCGCTGCGCCTCCCCCTCCTCACCCCCTGGCCTGGTGTACCTTAGCCCCCCAACAACCCCGGTGTCCCTCGGTATCTCCGGCTGAATCGCATTCCTCCGTTGGGCCGTCACAATGGGGGGACTGTGCGGCGGCGGCTCTGCTCTGGTTCAGGTATTCCCCCTCTGATTAGGAAGCTGAGCTTCACAGACCTTCACGCCGAGCTCCAGCTCCTGATCCTCAGGTTGAGACGCACGCTCCTCTGGGGGGGTCGTGGCTGCGGACGCTCCGCTGCATATGAAATGAAATGATGACAAAAAGGCTTTGGGTGAAGAAAACATCCTCACATGCATTTTATTTAAATATATATTACATATTCATGCACTTTCACATGATCGGCGCTAACATGGAAATATGTAAATATTACCATCATTCCAGAAAACATTTACATGTTATCACATCATGTTTTCATGTACATATTGATTTATTTCTATTAATACGAATAAAAATGTCTCATTTTGATTCCACACCTTGTTTTATTATTTAAATTAAATGTATTAATCTTTGTAAAATACATCTAATAATTTACTTTAATTTTCCCAATTTACTTTAATTTTCCTAAATTTATTCTGACATTTAGTCAGAATAAATTTGCAAGAATGAATCAAAAATGAGAATGAATGAATGAATTCAAATAAAAGCGTACTTTCCCTTTAGAATGAGCAGGCTTTAAGACATTTTTTATTTAAAATAAAGAAAAGAATTGCGAGATCATTAGTGAGATATGTTAGATAATAAAAATAAAAATATTTAATACTAACATTCGAAATATTCAAATATTTGAAATTGAAAAATACTTTAATTATATTTCGTTTTAACGTGGACCTTATCGGAAATATATAACCGAGGCGCGGTTTCCTAATATAACAATGAACAACAATAAAAAAAAACTTGTGCTCTGCGGGTCTACCCGCATTATTTTTTCATTCCTGTAAAGTTAAAACGTATTTTTCATGCTAATGTTTTTAAGAAAAACCTAATAGGAAGTCGGCCTCCGCGCGCGCACCTGCCTGTCGGACACCTGAGCAGCGGAGGTCCGCGTGCTCTCCCACCGGTGTTTTTTTTTAAAGAAAAAGCAAAGTTATAAACCGACAGACACGTGACTCTTACCTCCACCTGCCCTCGTGACCTCACAGCGCGGTTCGGCTCGTCGTCTCGTGATGAAGATGAGCTTCTTATTAAGCGCGAGAAGCAAAAAGAGCAGAAGCGGCCCGCGGCGCTCGACGATGCAGAAAAAAGGCTGGTCGCGCGCGCGCACGCGCGTGAGGGGGTGTGTCTTCCTCCCAGCAGATGACCGCCGCTCACCTTGCCACGAGCTCCGCAGGAGATTGGTTCATTGTCAGTTTTTTTGCTTTTTCCCATCATTCCGCGTGGCGTGGAGCGCGCGGCGTCTCAGTGTGAAACTTTTCTCCACCAGTGTCTGATCTGCGCGCGCGCCGCAGATGAAGCTCGCGGGCGGCGAGATGGCAGGAAAGGACGGATCCATCAAATGGCAGCTGTGCTACGACATCTCAGCGCGGACCTGGTGGATGGTGAGTGTTCCTCCACGCGCGCACAGTTTGGGTTTCCGTCAGCCTCCCGGGGGCGCGGGGGGGCTTCCCTTCCTTCACCCTGGAAAAGTTTTTGAAGTAAAAAGTCCAACTCTGTGCGCGTGTACCTGGACGCAGCGGCAGAGGGTCCGTCGGTCCGGTGTGCCCCCCTTTTTCGGTCACGCTGCGATACTCCGCGCGGGGTCCCGGGACAGCAGAAGGTGCGGCCAGCGCGCGAAACCGCGTCGAGCGCTTTGACGCGCGCGGCAAGGCCAGCCGACCTTTGACACCCCCCTCACTGAAGGGGCGCTGGGGGAGAGGGTCCACTTCACAGTGGTTCTTTTGTGGTCCGGTCCAAACGAGGCGGAACATCAAAGAGTTGCCGCGCGGGCTTCTTCACGGAACAGCTCATTAGAAACGCGCGGCAGACCGGGACACCGGACTGTGTGTCCGGGTCCGGTTCTGATGCCGAAACCTGTGGGCGCGTGCACCGCAGCGGGGGAAACAAAGGCAGCTTTATTCCGCCTGGAACAGGAGCGCGAGCTCCGGATTCTTCTTAGCGCATACACATACGCGCATGAGCGCAGGATCCTCGCAGCGGTTCTCATCCAGTTTGGTCCAAAACTCTTGTGCGCGCGCGTGTTGGAGCTGGAGCTGTAGTAAAAGTCTGGGTTTAGCTGAGCTCGTGCTGGAGTCATCGTGGAGACAATACGAGTATTCGAAAAATCCATTTGTGAAGGGTCAATGTCATTTTCATTTTCTAAACACGTCAGAACTTTTTTTTGAACGCACGGACCCGGAGAATAGGATTATCAGCCTGTTTTAAAATTAAACATTTTTTATTAAAGCATTTAAATTAGTCATGGTCGTAATATTTTATATAAAGCATAGAAATCAGTTTATTAGCAATATTTGAGGTCTTTGCTGTGCCGTCCACCTCAGATTCCTTCAGCTGTCTGTCGGTGCTTCATCTCTGAGCAGATCCAAGACCCGCTTGTGTTGGGTTGGGCTGTTTTCACTCAGAGGTCAGGGGTCAAAGAGGACAGAACTGTGCTCATTCAGGCAGATGTCATTTTGTTTTTAAATCTTGATTTATTTAGTTTGTATCTTTCACTTAAATTGAAAAAAAAATTCTCATTTTGTTTGTGACTTTTCAGCTGCAGTGCTTCTTCAGATCACACGGACACCACTCTAAACGCAATTCAGCTGTTCTGAAAAACTTAATATTAAAAATAAAAAAACATGTTTTTTAACAGAAGTTTTTTGTCACAGAAAAGGATGGAGAAAAGCAAGTTTGTTGTTGCCATGAGAAGGATTTGTATTTCAGAGGGGATGCAGCTTCTAACCTCTGTGGAAAATGATGAGATATCTGTATTTTTTTTATTAAAAAAAACGTTATTACAAATATTCAACAAAAAAGACTCGACACAAATGGAATATTCCTGGAATATTTAACAAAACCACAGAAACAGGTTTTAAAAACATCCGTGATCGAGCTTCTTTATAGTCAAGAACTCCTGGAAAAGCTTGCTCCTTAAAACATTGGAGCTTCCCCCTACTGTCCAGCAGGGGGGGCTGCAGCAGCCTAGTAAATTAGGGTTTGGAAAAGTGTTGGGCTGTTGGACAGATGGATCACTATCCACTGTTCTCCTTAGAATCGCTTGGATTTTAGCTGCTGCAGGGCCGACCAACCGCACACACAAACGCCTAAGGACAGCTCTGGAACCCGACTCCTTGAGAGGGACTGGACACTCTTCCTCTAGAGTTGCCCATAGTGTGAGGGAAAGGGTCGGTGGGGTTTTGCTCACAGCCTTCCTGTGTTGAGGTGTAGTCCTGTAAATGAGAGGGTTACATCCTTGCACCTCCGGATCGGGAACGGGTCTCCTCTGGTGGTTCTGGCTCACAGAACCTTCAAAGTCAATGCAGCTGTTCCGAGCTGTGACTGTCAGCTGTGTCAGGGCAGCAGTCCAGAAACCAGTGGGGATCTCAGCAGGGAAAGGATCATCAAGCTGAAGAAGGAGCCCTATCAAGCATGGCTGGCTTGTGGGAATCCTGAATCAGCTGACAGGTATCAGTAGATCAAGCAGATAGGGACTCTGGGAAGTGGAGTTTTTTTTTTCTGCTGTCAATGATCACCCTAAACCGTCTGAAGGAACGGTGTCCTGTTTAGGGGGTCTGCAGAGGCAGGAATGAAGACTGTCATGTCTGCAGCGGTCTGCTACTGCTTCCCCACAATGCTTTGAGCATGCGTGTGGAGTAGGAGGATCTCATGAAGAGCCAAAGGTCCTGGCTGAAACACAGAATCGGAACTAGCAGAAGTTTTCATTCTGGTCCTGGATCCTGACCAAGTCCAGAACGGATCATTTGGTTGTGTTGAAGAACCGTCTTTTTTCCTGCAGTTAAAGAACATACTGTGTGTTGTTCCGTTTGCACCACCGTGTGTGTACATGTGTGTGCGTGCATACGTGTGTGTGTGCATGTGTGTTTGCATACGTGCACGTTTGTGTGTGCATGTGTGCGTGCATATGTGCATGTATTTGTGCATACGTGTGCGTGCATACATGCCTGTGTGTGTGCGTGCATCTGCGCGTGTGTGTGCATATGTGGATGTGTACGTCCATACGTGCATGTGTGTATGCATGCATGTGTGCGTGCATACGTGTGTGTGTGTATGTGTGGTCGTGCATACGTGTGTGTGTGTGCATACGTGTGTGTGCGTGCATATGTGTGTGTGTGAACAGGAGATGTTTCTCATTTGGCGGCGGCCCTGAGCAGCCAGAGATGATTAGAGAGGAGGAAATTGGAGGATTAGCTTTGTCTGCTTGAACTTCCTGAATGCGGTGTGCTCGCTCATCCACCTCTCTCTCTCTCCTCTGTCCATTGGACCTGGCTGTCTCTCGCCCGTCCCGTGGCGTGGACAGTTCAAGGATGGTGGAGTCTTTCAGCTCCCGGCGAGTCTCAAGCTGTCGATCGTGACACCTTTAACTTTCTCCTCATCAGTTTTTCTTTTTGAACCATTTCTTTCCTTCTTGTGTTTCTGTTTCCTCATAGTCTTGGGCGTCGTGTTTATTCTGCTTTTCCTTTGGAGCGTTTTGACTTCCTCCTCTTTTCTCTTTGGCGGTTCCTGTCCTTTGCCTCAGAGGCTCATATTCCCTCCTTCATTTCTTGTTCTCCTCCTCAGAGCCCAGATCCCTTGTTTCTTTAAGGCTGTGGGTTCTAATATCCGCTTACGCTTTTTCCAGCAAAGCCGAGCCTGAAGCGTCTGCAGGACTCTGGGCCGAGCCCTTCGTTCTGATGACTCAGCAGGTGATGGGAGGTCTGCTCTGGCCTCATATTGGATCTGATGGAACCAGATTAGGGTTCTGGTCCTGGTGCTCCACGGTGGGAGTTTGTTCTCTTCAAATGACGTTACATCAACGCTGAATGTTTCAGTTGTGCTGACCTTACCTGCAGACGCTCTTCTTCATCTGCGCTTCTTCTTTCCCTGCTCTTCCTCGTTCCTTGTCTTGCCTCTCCCTCCTGTTGTTCCTTCTTTCCTTGTCTCTGTCTCTTTCCCCCTGGAGGAACGTGGCTGAGGGCCAGCACAGCTGCTGTACGTTTGTTTTTGGGAGGTGGTACAGTGATGAAGATGATGATGCGTTGTTGTGGTTCCTGGTTTGTGTTGATGAGGTGAGAACATCTTCTTCGTCACATCTCCACCAGAGTCTTTTGAAGGGTGGGGTTGACCTTTTCAGAGCTGGTTCCCGCTCGGTTCTTTCTCTAAGAAGCTGCAGATTATCTGAAGATGTGACAAAAGTCGACATCGATCATCATCTTTTGTTGCTACAGCTTAACACAACTGATCCCAGCAGGTCCACAATGTTCTGCAACTGATGACCTAGAATCCCGTTCTGTTCAGGTCGTTCTGGTTCTGGTGCTTCTCCACTAAGAAGTAACTTCATTTGGATGAAGTTCAGCAGGAGAGTTTTTATCAAGCTGGTGAATCCTCCAGGATCCCCAGCAGCCGTTACCACGGCAACCCACTTCCCGAACCGTGTTTGTGTGGTTCGTAGATTGACTTTTTCTGTGATCATGACAGAAGCGTTTTGAACCAGAACCCCGAAACACCATCTGGTGCTCGGTGCCGCGTGTGCACGTGTGGTTTTGGTGGGCCGCCATGCAGTGTTTGGTTGCCAGCCGAGGTGTCAGTCTTCAGGCTGTTTGGAAATTGACGCGTCTTTGGAAAATCATCGCCTTCCTCATTTCCGGGCCAGAAACCAGCCGTCTCCTCCAAGGATCTGCTGTTGTTTGTCAGCGGAGATCCCTGAGCGTTTCATCAAAGGAGGAGTGTGGCGCTGATCCAGCTCCTGTGGAGGTCCTTGCCAGGGAGGGAGAGGTCATGATCAGGCCCTCAGACTGACCTCAGATCAGAATTCAGGCTGTCAGTCAGACGCCATCTTGCTGAGGTAAACGGTGACCAGCAGCTGTCCCTCCTTTGGACCAGTTTAAGGACACAAAACTTCTTTTCACTAAGGTGCTTCTTTAACTTGAGTCCTGATGCAGTTTTTTGGGACTCTGAGGACACTGTTAGGAAACATGGTTGCCTAGCAACGTTATATGAGGATAGATCGCTGAATTTAAGCATTTTGTGTGTGCTTTTTTAAGTTTTCTGGGTGTTTGTCGACATGGTGCAGCAGCAGAAGGGAAAGCAGAAGTGGGCAGGTTTGTGAGCCCTCAAAACTCTGGTTCTGATCTCCCGGGTCCAATTCGGACCTCACCGAGTGCACAGCTGTGGGGCTCAGAGCGACAGCTCCACTTTTAATCATTTTCTCCTTAAGCTGCAGCTTTCCAGCTGTGAACGCTGTGAAATGTCTCTTTAATCACATCAGAAGGCAGCCGGGCAGGCTGCAGTCTCGCACCACGAGCGCCGCCGCGACCCGGCCTGCGGCCCGTTTAACCCGTTAATGCTTTAATAGCAATCAGAGAGATTAAACAATTAGAGAAATGGAGGTGAATGAACACAAGACAGCTACTTATCTGACAGAGCTGGGATTAAAGATCGCTGCCAGATGTCAGATCATCCCGCAGCTCTGAGCTCTGCTGCCCGTGTCTGTGGGAACCAGAACCGGCTCACCCAGAACCTCCAAAACGCCCTGCAGCTCGTCAGATGACACAGATGTGGTTCAGAGCGGATGGTGGCACTTCCACGTGCTCAGACGGCGGTCAGCCGTGACCTCACAGCCTCCTGTCAGGCCCCTCCCTCCGTCATTAACATGATGCAGAGCGCGCCCGTGACCGTGCACGACATCATCACTTACATCTGTCCTGTCAGGCGCCCTCTGACACCTTCTACCGGGGGGGGACATGACCTCTGGGGCACAGCTGCCGGGGTCAGTGGACCTAAAATCAGAAGAACCAACAGAACCAAAGCAGAGGTCCGGTTCTGAAGAGCATCCGGTCCATCTGAGATACAATATGTAAACGGAGCCCCCTCCCCCCCGCCGGGCAACTGCCTGATGGCCGTTCTTACTGCCCACAGATGTGATGCCAGCTTTGGCGGGGTCACCTTGGAGAGGCTGATGGCAGCCCCCCTCCCCCTCCCACAATCACATGCGGCTGGCTCTCATAATAAACTACTGTAGGTTGTGTGGGAGTGGTGGGGGGGTGGTGGTGGTGGTGGTGGGGGGGTTACTGCCTGAACCCCAACATGACCCTGGTGTTCTTCACAGCACCTCGTGAACATGCTTTTATTCTGAAGGAGGTCAAAGATCAGAGCTCCTCTGAAGTCTCTGACTCAGGTGGGTCTGGGTTCATCTCCAGAACTTAACGGCCCGGGTCCTGGTTGCCTCTCATCCTGGTTTTGCCCATTTGCGTTGCTACGATCCGGGTCCAGAACAGAACCTTCGGTAGCCTGAGACGGTCGGTCCCCACAGGGCTGCCGTGTGGTTCTGAACTTCCACTTACCTCATACAGCCTCTACTGTGATGTCACCGGACCACACACCAGCTCTTTGGATTCTCTGACATCAACAGAAACACAGATCAGCGTTGGGCCCGGTTCTCCGTCTGTGAGCCTTTTGCTCTGTGGACCTCCAGCACTCCCTCCTCTTCCTCGCGCTCTGAGCCGGTGTCAGGTGGACGCTGTGAGAGCAGTGCAATGGATACGTGCCGGCCTGCTTCTTCCCGGGACCCCCGCTGAGAGCAAGCTGTTGTTCTGCGCCCCCGCCTCCTCCCCCAGCACACCTGTCCACCTGCCGCCTCCGCGCCGAGCCTCCTCCTCCGGCTGCGGCCTCAATTATTCAAGAATGTGAGCAGTGAGAAGCTCTGCTGGTGAATGACCATCAAAACAACATTTTCTGTCCAGAATCTGTCGTGAAGCTCAGGTTCTGTTTGGTACCGTAAACTCTCACTGACCCTGACACAATCACCAACACTAGGGGGCGCTCCCATTCTTCTGGATCCTTGAAAAATTGACCTTACACCCACGTTCAGCTGTTGTTTTGTAAATAATCAAACAGAGTCAACAGAATAATGAATGATTTTAAAAGTCAAAGGAATAATTTATGTTAACAAAAGCTTCCATGATGGAATTACAAGTAAAAGGCACAAAAGAAGCTTTCAAAGTCTTTGACTTTAAAAAAAAGTCATCATGATTCATTAGTTTTGCTAAAAAACAAACACATAACCCAAATGATCTGAAAATCCTGAAAGAAAGTACCTGAATGGGGTTGAACGGTGCTGTGGATGTGACACAAAAATCTAATTCACTGATCGAAAGAAGTGGAAAACGGCGGAAAATAAGCAAAATAATGCAGACCAAAGAGAGATATTAGGATTTATATGTGTTACAGAAAACAGTGCATGTAATGTCTTTAATCTGTGAGGGTTTGGCTCGGGCTGATCAATTCGTGCATGCTTGGTATGAACTAAGACTGTCCATTTTCTTCTCTTCCAGCCGTCATTGTTACCCGCTAAAACTCTTGGGCTCACAGGGTTGCTGAAAGTCTGTGCCGGCTGTTGAGACCATAGATGTATAAACCTTGACAGCCTAAACACTGATGGTGCTTCCAAAAAAAAAGTATTCATATATTTAAAGGTGACAGTATGATTGGCTGGAAAAGGCGCGCTATTTAGCCATTGGTTGAAAGTGAAGGCCTAATTGATGATGTGATGTAGTAGCAGCCCAGCGTGCGTGGACGTGTGGTAGATCTTCCTGTTTGTATAAATTGTATAAAAGCGTCATAAATAATGTTTACAAATGATAGCAGTAAAAAGCAGCAGAATGAATAAATGAACTGCTACGTACTCCATCAGACGAAGGAGGTAAACTTTTGCTGAAAAAAGACATGTGTAGCAACTAAGCTAGCATTTGTAGCTAGCTATCCTGTAAGACGTTAACACCCATGAGCAGTATTGCACCTAAAGTAGGGGTGTGACATTTGTTCTCCACATTTGTGGCCTGGAATTGAACTCACGACCTTCCAGTCACAGGGCAGACACTCTCTCACAAGGACACTGAGGCTATGTCTTACAGTACTCTTTCATGAGACATAGCCTTACAATAAAAGAAAGTACTGGTCTTAAGAAGAGAATCACTAGAAAGTGGTCAGATGATCCGATCTGTTCATGCAGCGAGTCTTTTTTATTTGACATGAAATCATATGAAAAACCCACAAAAACATTCCAAGAGGGAAAGATACCTTAAAAGAGCTAACTGTTGGATGGAATGACCTCAAATTGAATGTCATTCAGCCCACTGATAAGTACTTGTTTGCTAGTTCTTAGCAAATGGTTTTATGTACCTAATTCTATTTCATTTTGATTCTTGAGACAAAAAAGCAGTTTAACGCATGGAAACGACTCCTTTTAGACAAATGACAACAAAATGAGAAAAAACAATCTTAATAAATCCTCCTGGTCTTCAAAACAACAGTGTTCAATGTTAAACACGGAGAGATTTAATGGGACTTCTCCATGTTCGTTTACTAAAAAACATTTAGGTGATATATGGACATTTCAATCACGTTTTTCTATTGTCAGGAGTATGGAGCTTATTTTAATACTCATTTCCTTATGTGGAAATCCTAGCTCTTAATAAGACAAAATACATTCTAAAGCATGGAAAGTTTTAGAGCAAAGAGAAATTCTACCAGCTTCAAACCTGCCAGAATGCCGTCAATGGCTAAAATCAAGGTTTGAAATGTTTGAAACAGTTTTTGATGTATGATGCTTTCCTGCAAAATGTGCAAAACAGCTGGAAAAAAGCTGGTTTTTCCACCAAATGTAAAAGTTACTGTAAGAAATCTGCGTAAAGCAGCTGAATAATGTGCTGAACTGCATGTTTGAACATTTCTTTTAACTCCAAAGTCCTCTGATTAATAAAAAAAACATCAGAAAGGTTCAGAAGAGCTGCAGAAACACCTGGTTTCCATTCATTTTATTTAGTGATGCTTAAAATCCTGAGCTGGGAAACAGCTCTCTACGATGCATTCAGGGTCACACTGTTAATCAATATTTCACTTAAATCTGAATCAAAGCCGACAGAAGCGGCGACTTTGGGTTGAAACGCTGCGGATGTGCCTCTGAGCCCGACCCGCTGAACTCAGCCGTTCTGTCCAACATCGGTTCTGTTCTCAGGGGGGGTTTCATGTAGGATCACTCCTTTTGGAAAGCAGCTGAGGCGGAGGAAGAGGAGGAGGAGGAGGAAGGGTAGCAGGTCTTATTGTTTGCTATCTCTGCAGGACTGCAGCTAATAAAACCAAGCGGGGCCTGAGGCGAAGAGGCTGAACTTCCTGTAGCAGTGGTATTTATTTATGCGGAGGTCCGTTTCAGGTCTCCAAAGAGGCTGTAAACACGGAGCTCCTCTCCTTCATGCAGATCTCCGTTTCACTCCCATTTATTTAGATTTCCCTGAAAGCTTTCTGCTTTGCAACCTGATCGCTGTGATCTCGTGAAAACGTCGCTTTTTCAATGAGATCTGCGAAGCGGGAAGTTCTCGCCGGCCCTCCTTCTTCCCTCTCCTGCACCGTTTAATTCCAGCCCTCGGCCACTCACGCAAATAAATACCTTTCTGCTTAAACATACACGGACGATTAATGCGGCCCATCTGTTCCCTCCTGCATCACTTCCACAGCTCTCACCGGGTTCCTGGGATAACAGCGGATAAGGAAGCCTTTTTCCTGAAGGACCTGCAGGGAAACAGAGTCAGAAATGTCTCCTGCTGCAGGAGGAAAAGGTGTTTTTTTGTCATCTCAGTCACCTGCTGCCTTCAAAGTCATCAGAGAAAATGTCCAATCAAAACTTCCAATGCTCCTCTGAGGATCCTAGCTCAAAAAAACACACACACATGTTGCTCTTCAGCTTTGGCCTTCTGGATCAGTGAGCTTCCTCGCCGACCTTCAGGACAAACGTCTTCCTATTGGCTGACTTGGAAAACAAAACCAGAGCTGGAAGCTAAGAAGTCAAGGAAATCTGGAACATTTTTCCTAGTTGAGCAGAACATGATTTGAATTAAACCAGACAAAGTCAACTGCGATCCAATTAAAGACCCACTTCAATGAAAATGGACAGGTTCTTAGAGTTTGCTTAAAAACATGATGGAAAGAGCACTGGGAACGCTTTGGCGGTAGATCTGCAGACGATAGGAGTGGGACTTTATGGACGCTCCGAACACTAAACTGTCTGTTCTAAAACGGCAGGAAGATGTGTAATAAATGCTAACTGTCATTAAAAAAAAAAAAGAAAATGTAAAATTACAAATCCGAAACAGAAAGCCGTGCGATGCAAAAAATTCAAAACAATAAACTAAGAAATGCATAAATGCTGGAAAAGGGGCCAAAGAAAATCCCCACATGACACTTTAACAACAAAAGAAAAATATACGGTGACTCGTGGACGATAAAAAACTGTTTATTTAGCTCTTCCAAATCAGCTGAAAACAATGTGTGGGTAAAGTTAAATAATAAACTTTGTTTCCTGTTATTTTCAATAAAATTTGAAATGCCACATAGATGCGAAAGTGCTTAAAAAATGAAGAAAGATCATTTGAAAACAGATGCACAACTGTGACATGAAAGTGTATTTTTCTACTTAGGAGTTAAATCATTGAATACTTTTGGACCAAATAACCATTAAATACAGCTAAATTGTGGGCTAACGGGAAAATGCTCGACTGCTAGAAGAATGTGGATTATGTGACATGCTGGAAGTTCAGCATTTAGCTTCTCCTTAGCTGCCTTTTTTTCTTTTTCATATTAAAAAGAAGACCAAAAGTTAAAAAAGCTTCAACCTGAAGTGATGCTGATCTGTCATGGCCGCCGATTGTCAGGCTGAAGGAGAGGCGGGGCTTCTTCCAGAAGGTGGCACTCACATCACGCCGCCCTGTAAATAGTGAGAAAACAGCTGCAGCTCTGCAGACGCCCGAACCGTCACGTGACTCCCAGGCAGATGCTGGCGAGCGCTGTGCCACCTGCTGAGTGACACGTGAGGGACGCCACCCCCCCCCCCTCACGAACGTCAGGAGACCCACAGTTGTTGGCACTCAAACATCTGGAGTTCCATCTGAAGGTGTGTCTCTACAGGCTCAGTGGGAGGGGGGGGGGGGGGGGTGCAAGAGCTGGTAGTGTTTAAAGGAAAAGTTTGGATGGAACTCGTTTTAACCCCGGAAACTGGCCCGGGGGCTGCTGGGAAAAAAAAATTCCCTTGTCAGAGCGAGTGCATCAGACAGGAAATGACAGCTGATTCCCCTGAAATTCTGACAGCTGAGACGGGGGCCCGGGTCTCAGGGGGTCCTGGGAACCTGCCCTCCAGCTGTGTAACTGTTCCCCTTCCTGTCATGTTCTGACAGCAGGAGGTGGAACCGGGCCGGAACCAGGTGAAACTGGAACTTGTTGAAGAGACAAAGACAGAGCAAATCTTATTGACAATTGCATAAGCTTTGACCAGCAAGTCAAAGGGCGGGGTTAAGCTTAAGGGGGCGTGGTTTAGAGCAGAGCTTCTAATGATCGCACTCCCTTCATGTCTCGTCCATCCGTCCATTTGTGAAAGATGGCAAACCTGAGCCGTCCATCTATTGGACATAAAATCCTCGAGCTTTAGAGAAATGAAATTGTTCCTGTGGGGCTGCACATAGCGGTGAGCGCCCTCGTCCCACAGTGAGAAGGCCCTGGCTCAAATCCCAGCTGGGACCTCCAGCTCAAAGCCTGCACGCTCTCCTCGTACATGTGCGGGTTCCCTTCCCCCAGCAGTCCACAACCATGCTTCATAGGTGATTTTGTGGCCCTGCAACAGATTGGCGACCTGTTCAGGAGCAGCTGGGTTGGCTCCAGCAACCCCATGACCCTAGAAGGGATTTAAGGGTTCAGAAGGTGGATGGATCCTGTGATGAGGGTGCAGCTCTGATATCTGCCTTTACTCTGCTGCTCATCTTTGAATGGTTTGGCTGTGAAACACGGCGGTGGAGAGGGGATGATGTGGGCTCGCTTAGCATCTGAGAATCCTGCAACACGTGATTACATACGTTTTTTCTCTGAACATTGTCAGGAAGGGCATCCAGCATCAGAACTGAGCCAAAGCACCAGCCCCCCCGACAGGATGTGCCGAAAGGTGAAATGCATCATTTTCTGAATGAGAAGCCGGCAGCAGATGATGACGTCATGACGCGGCGCTTTGTACTCTGTCAGCAACTTTCACAAATAACCTTCAGCATGACCACTGTCCCAAATATTAGACTATTTTATTTTTAACTAGAATGTTTATTGGAAGGCTTATTTGAGGTGAAGTCACATGATCATTTGATCGCAACATCATCAGGTGCTACGTTTCCTGGTTGGCTTTCAGAGTAAAAGCATACAGCATTCACAGTCTCTCCTTGAAAAATAAAGTGAGTTCTATCCAGATTGTCTTTCCACTCCTGCTGTGGTGGTTTTAGCGTTCTTAAAATGTCGCATAATGAGGTTGTGACCCATTCGCTCAGGAACACGGATCTACTGACTCAGTTGATTCTGGTGAGGTGGAAAACAAAACGTATATTTCCCTCAGACAGTCAATCAGTGTGAACAAATGAGGACTGTGTCCACTGATACACGCATGTTGAGTTTAAGTGCTGATGAGGAGTTGGGACATTTGAAAACACTCACCTGCTTTAGTCTTCCAAATAGTTCTGATAGAAGTTCAGAAGGTTCTGTGTGGCTGCAGGAAGACCGTCACCCTGACTGATTAAGACCTGACAAACCAGTCGAGCCCGACCCCCAGGGAGGGGGTTTAGGTGCATGCATCATTCCAAGCACAGATCCATCTCTGCTTTCTGCATGTGGGGGTGGGAGGGGCCTGTGAGTGATGGTGTCCCACTTCCTTCTGCAGGATCCTTCATCATCCTAACCTCCCACTGAGTTCATCACTCTGCGAGATGCGAAAAAAAAGCAAACACAATAATATTTCATTACAAACAAGATTAAACTACTTTTGTTTGGATCTTTGAGGTTCTGTGACATCACAGAGCCAGATCAGTACCATCTGGCTTCAATCCTCATATTATTTTCTTGTCGTCTGCTCTTGTTTCTCCTCGTCATCATAAGGCAGAGGAACCTGCTGGGTTTCAGAACTTCCTCCTCCTGTAATGTCAGAGTCGCTGCAGTAGCAATAAGCGGCCACCAGAGGGAGACATTGTTCTGTGAGTGGACTCCAGATGATTTTTCACTGGCTGTGATTGGCAGGTGCTTGGAAGTGAGTTGACCCACCCCCCCACGAACCCCACAGGGGTGTGAAAGTCTGAAAGGGGGAGCCAGAGTGGAGATGAAGGGCAGCTTTGGCCCCCTGGGGGAGGGGGGTTGCGGGCACATGTTTAGGGAAGATAGCAGGCGGCACACAAAGGTGGCCCTGAGCCCAGTTTCTGCCGATCTTCACCGCCTTGGCGCTGTCGTTCCTCGTTAGTCACACCACAGGAGATGGGGCCGCCGCTGTTGAGGCCCACAGGAGCGCCGGGATGTAGCAGCTCTGCCCAGTTCTGTTCGGGGACAAGACAAAAAAAAAAAAACTTTTTACTGTTTTGTGTAGAATTTTTTTTTCTTTCTGTAAGTTAGATTTGAGTTTAATTTAACCAGAATGAACTAGATGATGCAAAATTGCACTAGGTTAGGCTCCCGAGGGCCTGCTGGAGATTTGAAAGGCTTTAATCTGGTCAAGTGACCTTTGCTTTCATATATTTTATGTCATCTTTGACCCAATTTGAGACTTTTTGTCCAAGGGAGGTGGCCCTATATGTCTTTAAACAAAGTCAGTTCATTGGCTACTGTTGTGCGTGTGTGTGTGTGTCCAGTGGTGTGTGTGAACAGGTGGCAGATCTGCTACCGTTTTAGTATTGAGTTTGCCGTGTGTGTGCACATGTGATCGTGTGCACGCACGTCTTTGTGTGTGCCGCTGTCGTCTTGCTCAGGTGAATCCCCTCCATCACAAACACAACAAGCTGAATCCAGCTGCTGTTTGTCACACGAGTGGATGAGCTGATCCGTGATTGGCCGGTTCTGTTGGTCAGGTGTGCTCTCACAGCCAACTGGAGCTTCTCTGAGGTGAACACAAAGACTGCCGGACTGAAGATCTGATTTGCTTGTTTTTCACGCGCTGTTAGATTTGAGCTGGTGGGGGTCAGGAGTGGGCTGGTCACTGATGCTGGAGGTGGAGCAGGGTGCCCCCTTTGAGCAGCAGGAGGAGCTAAAGCAGGTACCGGTATGTCTTTTCTTGACAAAGGCCTATAGGGGAATTCAGGAGGAACCCAGAAGCAGTTGAGGAAAAATCGGATTCCCAGTAACTCTCTAGAGCAGACTCCAGGTGGGGGCTGCACCTCTGCAATGGTGCTGCTATATTAACCTTTTCACACAGAATCCCCCTTTGCTGCTGGGACCCGCCTACTTCTTCAACAGAAGTGACCTGCTGGGGGGGAGAATCTTGCTCAAGGGCACTACAGTGGCTGAACAAACATTGCTGTTCTGCTTATCGGGCCTGTCCTGAGACTTCAGCCATCGTCTCAAACTGTAAAGTCTGTCAGAGGAAGTCGTAGAATAAAGGCGTAGTTCGGTCGTTAGACGTGAAAAAAACCTAAGGCAGATTTTCAAAAAGAAAGTGAGAACCATCTTCTGACATGACTTCCATGCAGTGTTAGGTTTAAGTGTGAAATGTTAACATGTGAGGGTTCAGCTGTGGAGGATTAGGCCCAAACTTGAAGAAACTCAGGTGAAGGTTCAGCCGTAAAGGTCTGGGGGTTAAAGGTCATCCACAGCAAGCACCTGCCGCTGAATTTGGTTTTGTTTTATTTAGTTGAAACTTTGCTTTGGAATGAATTACTTTAAGTAAAAAAAACACTTCTAAAGACAGATTTGGATGCAAAAGAAGGTCTTTTATGTCTTCATTGTGCTGAAAAAGGGGTAAATATTTAGAGATGTTTGTTTTGGGACATTTGATTTTCTCTCCTTTGGCCAAATAGGCTTCACATTTTCATGTGAACAAATGGAACTAAAACAAACATTTGTGTCCAAATTGTTTTTTTTCTGGCTTTGCCGACTGTTTTTTTGGCAGAAAGGAGATTGGGGGGCAGAGGGGAGCTTTCTCCTATTTGTTGTGTTGGGATATTTTGGAGGTGGGGGTGGAGGATCTGGCATATGCCCGGCCTGCTGACAGCCTGCTCCCCATCATCTCGCCTGCAGGCTTCCTTCCTCCTCAGAGCTGCGCTGCAGCTTCTTGATTTTTTTTCCTTCCCGTTTTGGAGCCCAATCGCATTGGTCCTGGTGAAACCCGGTGTGTGCGTGGGCTCTGCGCTGCCGAGGGAGGCTGTGTGTTTGTGTGTGTGTGTGTTTTACAAATGTAAGACAGAGAAAAGAAGAGACGAAGAATCTGAGGAGGTCGACCTCTGACCCCTTGCTGCTTTCCCTTCAGCGCTCAGATATTTTGGTTAGCTTGTATAATGTGAGAGTTTCTGCTCAGCTGGATCCATAAAACAAACGCACACACACACACACACACACACACACTCTCACGCACGCCCTCTCTGGGGGAGGCCTGGGGTGAGCAGAGATGGAGGATTTTTTGCGTTTTTTTGAACACCGCCTCGTCTCGTCCTCCCCCAGCGTCCGCACTCTCTTGCCCCGGCCCCCGTCTCTGTTGGGGTGCAGACGGCGCTGCGTTCGCTGCACCTTCACATGGTTCTGCTGCCGTCTGGTTTTCTTACTGTGGAGACCTTGATCTTTAGGAAAAGAGAGTTAAACGTGCATTGGTGGTTGAGCGATCTAAGACGATTTTTTGAGTCTGGAGCTTCATCTTTATATAAAAAAAAACTGGAAAGTGCACATCAATCTCTACATGCCAAGTTTCCACACTTCAAACTATCCAGCTAGATAGCAGATGATCTGTTTGAAGTTTTAGATAAGACCCTAAAGTTTAGTCCCAATTATCCTTAGTAGCAAGTGGCTGTCTGCTTGTGAAAAATGGGCAAACATGTACGGGTGACCCGCTGGAAATATCGAGGTCGGAGACAGCTCTGTGAGCCCATAGAGAGAAAATGTTCATGCATTTCTCTCTACGGGCGTGCTGCGACGGGTCACAGCAAACTCTTCTACAACACGCAACACGTTGTTTGGGTTTGGCCGACGGAGTGGACCCAGAAGATGGAAAGACTCCACTCAGCTCCTTGAAACAGCAAAGGATTCAATGAACCACAAGTTCAGAACAAACACAACTAAAAAATCATGGAGTACACAAAACCCCCAAAAAGACTCCTCCTAAAGTAGTGAACCCAATGAGTGATTGCAGGCAGCTGTAACTCTCAGACGGAGGAGAGAATCCAGAAGAAGTCACGGCCAACCAACAAGGGGCAATTGTTGGTTGGTAAAGTAAAATAAAATTGGTAAGACGCTGACGTGTCGGATGGATTTGTCATTTTTTCAACCCCGTCAAACTCTGCACTGCGCAAGGGTCCCATAAGTGCTGTTCACATGAGAAGGACATGTTCATTACACTTGACAGTTAGAAATGAGGAAATTAGACAATGTGTGGGCTCCCTGCCGGCATCCTACGGGCTCTTAATGGATTACGTGTACACCGCGTGATCCGTGCATTATTTGCGCACAGTCAGTAAGGAGCCAGTATGTGCACCTTATTAACAACTGTGGCAGACGGGTACCGTATGACAGCATCCCCCGCACGTCTTTATCCTTACAAATACTTCACCCTGTACTCCAACAATAGGGCATTCTATTTTCATGAGGCCCCTTCAGATGGCCGTAGGAGTCTCAAGGGAAACCTGCACTCCCTTTAGGAAGCACAACCTTCCATGGGCTCGGACAACCCAAAAACCTGCAGCACCCATGCTGATCCACCCATTTAACGGGTGCATGTGACTCAGGTTTAAGTCACAACTGCCCTTGTGGGTGGATACGGGCTGTCCACTGGCAAAAATAGGGTGAAACGTTTACTGGGAACACAGGTGGCCGCCACAAAAGGTGGTAAACTGCTCAGCGAGCAGCACGCTATGAGAGACAGGTCATAGAAAACACCTTTACTAAACCCAAGGGATATGTAAGGGTGAAGTCGGTGAGACGCAGGTGCGTTTGATGGATCTTTCATTTTTCTTACCCTCTCCAAATCCTGTGCACTGAGCAAGGATCCCATTAGTGCTGCTCACATAAGTGGGCAGGTTACATTAGTCTCACAGTTTGTGAGTGCATCCTAGGGCGCTTACTGTACGTATCACGTAGGGTCAGTAAGGAGCCACTGGAGTGAGCCATGAGGGCATCGTACGACTGCATCACCCATACGTCAGAAGTGCGTCCAACTTATATTTGTGTTTAAAATATCGAAGAAGATGAAAACTGGAAGCGCTGGACTTCCTTCCTTTTCAGAGGAGATACTTCCAGGTCGGCAGAAAAGGATTCTTCCTTTTCCAAATATGGCATCTGAAACAACTTGGATGAAGTTTTCGTGGCGTGTGAGTACTTCCCTCATTTGGAGCTCAAGACAAATTCCAAAGTGTTGGTCAGAATTTCATCCAGAAACGTTCCATGTACTTTGGAATGTTGGAGCAACTCAATCTACTGAGCGTTAAATCAAAATATTCCCGAAATCAAAAATAACGAAGTGAGGAGTTCACAAAAGCTGGAAAACAAAGATGGGAGAAACATGAAGAGAGTAGCTGGCATCGTCTTCGTCCCAGTGTGCTACACAGATGGATCCATCTGGAAGTCCATTCATGCAAAGAGATCTTCAGATGAGACACCCATCATCCTGGGTTCAGCTTTGATAGAAAAAAGCTCTCAGATGAGAGATGTCAACAGGTGAATGAGGATTTTCTGTTTGTGGTTTTAAGTTGGACCTGTAGAAGAAAAAACGGCTGCTGTGTTGCAGACGTGGAAGTTGATATTTCATCCGCAGAAGCTTGATTCTCTTCGTTCTGTTGGAAGACCACTGCAGGAATCACAGAGACGTCAAGAGTCAGAAAGAAAATGACCTTCTGATGATGGACAGAAATGTATGCTGGGAAGTGATGTTTTTGTTGCTGGTTGTCCAGGAGGACTTCCAAACGTCTGACTGTTTGAAGGTCTCTGGGGAAGATCAGGACTTGTGTCTCTGACAGATAACAGAAACACTCTCGTTCTTCATCAAGAGATGAAGAAGTTGAAGAACCAAAAATGGAGCTGAGTGAGAGCAGAGGAACATAACAAACAAACGTCTACACTCTGGTGTTTATCCTGGAGAACTGCATGACAGTGAGGACAGAGCATGTCAGTGTTTTTGTGTTGTGTTTTTGTGCGACTGAAGGAGCCTGGATCTGTGCCCTGAACATGTTTCTGCTTCCAGGAATGTTGTGCGAAGATGTGTGGCGGTAACACATGCTGTACGCACAAACACTCACTGGTACATCAATGGAAGTCGGTCAGAGGGTGGGGTGGGGGTGGGGGGTGGGGGGCGGTTCCGGCCTCTCCCCATGCTCTGCCAGGCCATCTGTTCCCGCTGCCACCTTCACAACCACCTTCCTGTTTCATCCTCCTCTTCTTCTGTGGTGGCAGCACACACACACACACACACAGCAACACAAATGGTGAGTTTCTGTCCTGAAGAAATGGCTTCATGATTTCAGGAGGAGCAGAATGGTGTTGCTCCTGAAAACCCATGAAAGTCTATGTATCATTTCACTATCGATGCATATCAATCACATTGTTATCGATGCTGAAAGAAAATGTGACACAACTTAACAATTAAAAACGGATGAAAAGACGGTTGAAGGGGCTTCTGTAAATGTGCTTCAACAAAATGAGGAAAACATCTCTACCCACTGTTAGCTAGTCACCCCCCCCCCCCCCCCTTGTTTTGTCCATCTATCAGACTCTGACATCCCACCCCTCAATGAAAAATCCTTTCTTCTGTGAGATGTTTGAGGGGTTTTCATGTACAGTCTGTGTCACCCCACTTGACGTGAATATGATCAAGATTTGGGCTCCACTTCTTAGTGTTGAGTCCGTTTCTTTACTGTTGTGTTTTGGATCACTATCATGTTTTATGGTACAGATGGGCTTCAGCTTCAACTTTCTGTCAGATGGTCTCACATAGGCCTGCACAATAAATCGCAAATGTATCGTTATCGCAATTTCAAGCTGTGCAATATACATATCGCAAAAGTCATCGAAAATCGTGATAAATGGTTAACCTTAAGAGTGCTAAAACAATCTTAGTATAATAATCCCTTTATGCATTTGACCAATCAGAAAGAGCTCTTCACGTTGTTGACCAATCGGATGGAGCTTTTATGTTAGATGTGTCCCTCCTAATTAGACGAGGGTCGTTTGGAGAATAATTTAAGGTATTTTGACTCTTATTTAAATTCAACTTTTGCAGTGAAATGGAAATGTTTTTGGGTTTTTTTTGCTATTTATTTATGTATCAAAAGTTATATCGTCATCGCACTATCGATCACTATCGATCACTATCGATATCACGAGTTTTCCTCATATCGTGCAACCCTAGTCTCACATGTTTCTTGCTACCCTCTAAAACACTAGATATAATGTGAGCTGGCCAGGTCCTGCTGCAGCAAAGCAGCTCCAAACCATTATACTTCCGCCTCTGTGCCTTACTCTTGGTATTAGGTTCCATCCATCAATCCAT
Organism: Oryzias latipes; assembly: GCF_053564925.1. Classification (NCBI taxonomy): domain Eukaryota; kingdom Metazoa; phylum Chordata; class Actinopteri; order Beloniformes; family Adrianichthyidae; genus Oryzias; species Oryzias latipes. Next base: position 8,428,706 of record NC_136240.1, read on the forward strand.
TTTCCTAATCCTTTTTGGGGTCCTGGGGTTGGTGGAACCCATCCCCGCCACTGTTTGGCTGCACCCTGGAGGGGGTGCCACACAGAGACAAACAACAGCAGGCAATCACACCTAGGATCAATTTAGAGTCACAAATGAACCTATGAAGCGTATTTTTGGACTGTGGCAGGAGGCCGGAGTGCCTGTAGAAAACCCGTGCACACTCAAAGACAACATGCAAGCTTCACACAGAAAGATCCCAGCCGGGATTTGAACCCTGCAGTGAGACAAGAGCGCTAACCACCACATCACTTTGCAGTGGGTCTTTTCCTGGAATGCTGCCTTTAGTTTACATCAACCATGTCCTCTGCTCTGGTTTTCCTAAAAATTCAGTTTTGGACTCATTTGTCCAAGAAGAAACAGGCTTTGTGAACAGTCTCTGATTGCTCCTGGAGGTAACAGTTTCCTCGCCATACCTCCCATGCCAGTTGAACAAGAGTCTCTTTCTGAGTGTAGAGGCATTTGCTTTAAAACCAACAGTAGCCAGAGCCTTCTGTAGGTCCAACAAGGACGCGTCTGGGTTGTATACCTCTCTAGCATCTTTGAGTCTGTTCTCAGGATGAATTTGCTGGTACAGCTGAGGCTGCTGTCACTATAGTGCTCACCCTTGCCTTAACATGAGATCACTAAACAAAATATCTGAGCTTTAAAGACCCACTCCAATGAAAATAGTGTTTCTAACATGTTCTTGTGGCATTTTTCTCATGATGGAGGACATATATAAAGAAAATGAAGCTCCAAACTGCATTTCTGAGTGTTTCATTATTCAAATAGTTGTGAAACAGGAGCAGACGAAAAAATGCAGTTGGAAAAAGATTGTATTTGTGACGTGGAAAATACGCGGGGTGGGCCACAGTCTTCCTGCGCCGGTCCGTTCTGATGCATCCACCTGCAGACAAATAAAACCATGTACATTTTTTTTTCCTCATCTGAGCTAGAATCTGGATCTAAACTGTACGGCTGGAGAGCTCTGAAACTGATCACCATTTTTGTTGCATCGATATTGTAAGGTTGAGGGTGTGAGGGGCTGTAAGCTAGTGGGAAATCACTTAAACAGATGAGTGACGGGAAGTGGGGGCAGCTTACAGAATATGTCCTAGAAAATGACAGGTTTTTTTGATTTTGTCTAAAAATGGCACAATCATTCTTAAAAGACCACTGGGGACTCTTTGAAAATAGATCAAACTTGAATTTGAAAAGGTTTAGGGACCATTTAGTCTCATGACTTCTCAAAATACTTTCATGTTGAATTACATGTGCAGAAAATATTCAAGGGTCTTTTCTTCTCATTTGACCCTCTAAACATATTTGTTTAAAGTCTTAAAAATGTTGACAATGACATCATATATCTGAAAATCTAAGCAGACTTTCTCCAACTTTATCCCCTTACTGAAACTGTATGTTGAGGATATAAAATCCTTTCCTGCTGACCAGATTTTCTAAACTTTTTTTAACCAGTTTTTACATTTTTGCCGTCTAAAATCCGTTTTTCACACCCTAAAAACATAGTTTTGAATGGAAATTTCACAACTAAATATATATTTGATCAAATCAGAAATGCAGAATACAGTCTCCTGTTTTTTTGGGTTTCTCCTGTTTACTCCTCCTCCCTCTATTTTTCCTCCCCCCTTTTCCGGTAATCACTTCTTCAGGATGGATATTCTGGCTCATTTTTTCCAGGATTTTGTATTTTAGCTCTTTAGAGCATTTTGCCTCCTCAGAGAGCGCAGAAGACAGATGGTAGAATGGCCGAGAATCAAACGCCGACTCATCTCATCCTTGTCTTCCTGCCTCTTCTGCAGTTCTTGTGTTTTTATTTTGAGAACATCTAAATTTGTTTGGCACGTACGCGACACGATGGCGTGCGGAGAGGAGAGCTTCTGAGTCCAAACGTGAAGAAACGAGGAATTAAACTGAGCTCATCCCAAGAAAAACAAAATATTTCTGTCCTTTTTTTAATTATTTTTTTTTGCCATTCGTTCTTTCTTCCCTGGTTCTCTGACCTTCCTCTCCCTTGTCGTTGCTCTGCTTTGCCTCTCTCCTGTTCTCCTCCTCCTCCTCGTGAGCCTGGTGGAGGCTTGGTTTCAGGCCCGGTGCTGTTGGCTGATCTCCAGCCTGGCAGAAGCTCAGTGGGAGCAGGTGGAGAACCCATCCCCCATCATGCACACACAAACACCACACTTTGTGCTCCAACAGGAATTATTTTAGCCCAAACCGCCAACATCACCGCGTCTCCATGGCGACGTCCATTTGGAGTTTTTTGAGTTTCTGCTCACGTCCGATTGGCCGGCTGGTTGCATCTGTAGCGAGGGCCCGAGCCTCTTCCTGTTTTGCAACGCCTCGCTCCATCGTGGAGCATAGCCACACAAAAACACAGGAAATCTGCACTGCTGCTGACCGCTCCGGCACAGACCGGCGACAGAGAGGAGCAAACATCCCAGGGTTTCGGCGCCTGCAAAAAACAAACATTAGGCAGATTCGCTTAGTTTAGAGACCATTTTCAAATTCTGATCGTCATTGTGACTGTTAGGGAGACGGCTGCCCCTCCACACAAAGCAAAGAGAGGCTCATGGAGCTTCTTCTGGACAGCCAACCAGAGCCAACGCGTGGGGGCAGCACATCTGGACAGTTTGTGCCCCCCATGCACATCCCAGGGTCATGTGACCATGGCAGCTTCTCTCACTCTTTTGTAAGCCTGTGACATCAGTTGTTCAAACTTTTTAGAACTTCAGCTGGGATGGTGTTGGTGTTGCTACAGCAACAGTAGGGTTGCAATGAGTCCTGGTGCACGGGGTCGATGGTTGCTCACGGTGATGTGTGGTTAGCTTGTTGGAAGGTCATAGTCCACGGCAACCATAACTCTTCGTAAGTATGCATCTGATAAATATGGCCGTTGAATTTAGTCTTTTTCTCTTAAGGTTTGTTTCCTAACTTTCCAACTGCTGTTAATCCTTGGTCTGTCTACGTTGTTTGAACAAAGCCATCCAACCATAACTTTATAGGCTTATTTTCTAACCAAAAGTTGCGAGATCACCTCAGAGGTTTTCAGTAACTTCTAACAATCTACATCTCAAAATTAATATGAGCTGAAGCTGACCTAAATCTCCAGGGAGAATTTTCCTTTTTACATAAGTTAAAGGTTGAAGAAAATGCACCTTTTCCTTGATGTCAGAAGTTTTTATCAAGATGGCGTGTGGAGATCAGAGTTTATCTTTAGTTTATTTTTGGGGACTTTTGTGAGCATCGTAGGAAGTGAAACTTCCCCTTCTCTGATCCACCGAGCCGGTCTGCTGTCCCACTCTGAGAAAGAATGTTTTAACTTGATCACACATGACGGGGATGTTCCATCAAGACCTGAACACGGACCAAGTGTCTGAAGCAGATCCAGTGGTTGGGTAGACTCTCCTCAGGGATCCCAGTTGCAGCTTCAGTCTGTTGGCTCTAGATGGCGCCTCAGGCTGCTTTTCCTTCCCCGAGCTGAGCTCAGAATCCTCTGCTCTCAGGGACAGTCCTTCCAACTTTGTATTGACATGCTGACCCCTGAGGGGGACATCAGCTGCCTGTGTGTCAGCAGGCAACGTCTGAATCTTCTGGAAGCCCTCCGCTGCACATGGGAGGACGGTTTACCTGCAGCTCCTCAAACATGCAGATCTCTGCTTTCGTTTCTGTGCCTCTCATTTACAGACAGCAGGATGCCTCTGAAGATCATGAGCTCCTCACTGTCCAGGTTGAAGGTTAGCTTCTCCACCAACATGATTTAGTATCGGTTGATTTTTTTTAAAATTTACTTTCAAAAAACAATTTTAATTTGGTAAAAAGTACTACAAAAAATTTCATGTATGGAAAATCGATAAATGAAATTTAGAAATAAATATTGTATCCTATAGAAAGAGATCAATTTAACCATACAATCTAACGTTTTCATCCAAACAGAAGAACGGTAGTGTGCATAAAAAGTGGTTAACCTAAACCAGAGCCAACTCTGTAGGATGGCCATCGTGCTGTAGAGGAATGAGGTAAATTATTAAACAGTTTCCAAATATTTTTATAAACCAGTGTCTCCAGATTGAGCTGTTGAAAGCTCAAGCTTGTTCGTTTAACCTCTTAAAACCTTTTCACAACAATCAGACTTTACTAAAATATATTTTCTCTGAAGTTTCATTTTGTCTTAAAATGCTGCCTAGAAATTTAGGATTTTTTTATTTCATATTTTTCTACAAAAACTATTTTAAACTTGTTATCTTTTCAAACAATTAAACGTCATCATTGTGCACATAACAAAAGCATAATTTTACCATTGTGGTGAAGGAAAACCAATTTAATGCCAGTTTTCTGAGCTTTTTATTGGTCATGATTGGATCAAATCATTTGAACTTTTGGCTGCATTCTTTGTATCCCACCATAAGTAACCTGATAAATATGTGTTTAGTTGATATAATATGTGTAAAGATTCTTTGTCCACTAGGTAATGGTATCTCAGGATTCTGTTCTTCAGTCAGTCAGCTGAAGAAATTACATGGATCAAAGCAGCAAACGTACTAAAGAGCAACCTTTAAAGAACACCTGCCAATTTAAATAATTTGAACTCAGACAAAGCTGGTTTGTTGGGAGATGTTTCACTCGGAGTTCAGTTTAATAAATTCAAACTCATTTCCTAACTTGTAATACTTTTGTAATTATTATTTTTTTTTTAATTTTAAAGTGTTTTAGTCCTCGTTTTGATTATTTTAAGTGCAAAGAAAATGACTTGTTTGGAAAGAAAAAGTATTTAAAAATCTATCAGAGTGATCCCTTGTGTTTACGTGTTAGCATTGATCGTCTTTGCGCTAATTCGTTTTTTTTCTTTTCCTTTTTTTCCTAAAAAAAAGAAGAAGAGAAAAATCAGCTGAGAAGCCTCCAGAAAGCTGTTTGTAAAGCAGAAATAACTATAGAGAATAACCAATCCTGCAGACCGTAAAGGTAACCAGAATTTACGCAGTGAAGAGTTTACGGCTGGTGAGTGGACCGTTCAGATTTGGTTCTGGTTAGCTAGCGTGTGAAGCTGGCTAATGCTAATGCTAACCTTTTTAGGACCTGACGAAACCAAATTTCTATTAGAAAATATGTTTAATTAAGTCCAAAGTAAAGTTTTTTTCATAGCAGAAGTAGAATACCTATTTCTGTATTAACTAATTTATTTGTAAAAATTTAATGTTGTTTAAAATGTCTTCTCATGGATCAGGCAGTTGGAACAAAGAAGATGTTTTGCACTAATGTCATTTTCTTAAGTTAATGGTTCATGAATTATTACCACCTCATGTTTTTTTTTATTTAAAAATGATTTTCTCATTTAGCCTTTGTTATTTTGGCTGTTTAAATTGAAAGTAACAATTTGCACGTAATGTGGTCAGAGTTGAACTTTTTTCTTGAAGGGGTCATTGAAATTTCAGGTTCTTTTGTGTAAAACATAATAATGCATTAGTCTCCAGATTTTTCCATCTTAATTTAAATGATAGCTGTCTATAAATAACTGATTCACTAATGAGCCTTTATAATTCTGTCAACATTATTTAACAATGGAACAGAAAACAGAAAATTTTTTGCTTAAAAATAAAATTCTGTCAAGAATGTTATTTTTAAGCAAAAATGTGTTTGGGTTCTTATGGTTTTACTTTTTTTTTTTTAAAGAAGATCTCTGGTGAATTGCAGAAGAAAGTGTTTTTAATTCTGACTGCAAAACCCTTAAAAAGTAAAATGCATTTCAAAAATATCAATTATACGTAGTATCATTTTTTTAAATAAACAAACAAAATCAGCTTTATCTAACCAGAGCACCATAATTTCCAGACTTAGGATGAACAGGGGCCAAATACAGACATATCAGCTAAAACACCATCTGTAATGTCAGAGATGGGTTTGTTTTCTAGATTGATATTCAAAATTCGAGTGTTTTGGGGAAAGTTTAGTCCTCAGTTTCATGAGACTATTCCTCTGTCATGGTTGTTTTTGTGATTTGTTGACCCTCTTTACAAATTAACCCTAAAATGTGTTTGTTTTTAGTTTTTGTGTTGTTGTGCAACTTCCTGTTGTGTGAATGTTAGTTACAGTATTTTTTTTAGAAAATACATTATTTAATTTGTATAAAAGGGGGTTTTAATTATCAGTGCTAACATTGTGTTAACAAATTCTTCTTATTGGCTTATAATCAATAAGTCCAAATACTTTATTTCTTTGTTTGAAGATTTCTTTAACCAGGAAAGCCTCACTAAGACAGAAAGTCCACTTCAGTAACGTCCCATCTCTGAAGCTGAACCCCGTCAACAGACGTTCCTAAACAAAATACACAAATTACAATAAATCCGTTTAATCACAAACCAGTGCATAGAAAATATAGGAAAATTAAAAATGTAAGAATTCCCACTTCACACCTTCTCAAAGCTCTTCATCAAAACATATGACAGGAATGAATTATTATTATTGCTGTGATAATCAGCATTTTCAATATTTGTGCCTTCTATTCTTCTGGTCCTAATGTTAATGATCGGGAAGTTTGTTCATTCTTTGAGTTTCTAAAGTTGCATAGATGTCAGAGTTTCTTAATTCAGATCATTTAGATGTTAGTGGTTTGGCTCTGACACAGGTCTTTGTGTTCTCTGTGGGGACAGGACCATCAGCCTCCAGGGATTTTTCATGGATTTCTGCTGCTTCAAGTCGGGGGGGGGGGGCTGAAAGCATGATCCCCTTATAGGTGAAGGTGTGGAGGTGTAGCACAGAGGTGAGGGTTTAGCAGCCATTGGTCATTTTTCCATCTGTCTTCATTCGTTTGGTGAATGACCACTACTGCTGCTGGGAGTTTCTCCTCATTCAATAGTTCATACTGAATACAAGATTGTGTAGCTTTTACAGTTTATTACATTTCTGTGCCCAGAAATTCATCTGAAATCCAAAAAAGCTAACTTGATGTAATAGTTTATTTTTTTTAAATGTAAAAATGGATGAAAAACTGAAGGAATTCTCAAAAATAAAAGCCCTGGTCAGAGATGAGACATGGACGTTAAAAGATTTGACATAAATGTGAAACATTTTTAATTTCATTCAGAAAAATGTGCTGCTCAAAGGCCTTTAGTCAAACCACGTGATTGTGGGTAAATACTTTGCTGGATTCTCATTTCAGCATCCAACCCTGAGCTTTCAGGGCGACGGAGACCAATCTCCGCCTGGGGAACGGGGCTGCGGGTCCCGGCTCCTCTCCGCTCCTCCTCGCGTGTTACAAACAAAGGCACCGCCTGTTCCTCCTCACTTTCACGCGCCCAGCTGCAGATACATTTTCACATCATCTGATCTGATCGATACGATCGATAAAGCCGCAGCCGATCACTTTCATCTGACTGTCCCCTGAGTGCATAGCTCTGCCTCACTGACACACACACACCTACACACACACAGAGACAGAAGCGCGCGCGCCGCGGCATTACCGGGTTGTACTTGTGAAACTACGCGCGGAGGATCGATGCTTTTCTCTCTGATCGATCAGCGGAGTGTGATCAGTTGGAGCTCTGCGGGGTCAGTGCGCTCATTCCGCGGCTGAACACACCAGCGAGGTCCGGTTTCGGAGAGCGAAGGTCCCGGATCAGCGGAACGACTGGAGGAGGCGGCGCTGCCCTCCGCGCTCGGGACAGCACCGACTCTCCCCCTCTCCTCTCCCGCGCCCCTTCCGGGGATAAATGAACTGAAAGCCGCCGTCAGCCCAGAGGCGAGGCGGCCGTCCGGCAGCTGAGGGAGCCAGTTCCGCGTGACTCTCCGCTTCCTCGGGTCGCTCTTCCCCGGACTCCGCTGACACCTTCGCCGCCGCGCCGCGCCCTCCGTCCCGAGCACCGGGGACCTCTAGCACCGCAAGCCGGCCACAGCGCACCGCAGGGCCGACGGACATGTTGCTGCGGGCCGCTTGGGCTCGCGGCTCCCCGGCGCTTTAACATCATGCATTTTGGGAACACCGCGGACCTTCCCCCCGTCCACCAGCACCGGCCGGTCCCGCCTCAGCCCACCGCCGCGGCGCCACGCCGGACTCTGTGATTTCTTCTTCTGCTGCTTTTCCAACGAAACTCGTCCCGGAGATGTGGATCTGGTCTGGGCTGAAAGTTGTGCGCTCCCCGACGGAGGGCCTCCACAGGTCCGGTCGGTCCGTGTAACCCGAAGCGGGGTCGAAGTTCAGCGCTGCTCGGAAATGTGAACGCGAAGGGGGCGAAAGGAGGGCTCCTTTACCCCTCTCTCCTTTTTCTGTTCTTTCCTTTTCTCACACATACAGCGCACGCACGCACGCGCGCGCACTCCCGGTGGCTGGAGTCCGTCACCCCCCACCCCCCCACCCCACATAAACATACACGCACCTTCCAGATCTAAGATTAGATCCGACAGATATGTATTCTCCGCTATGCCTCACACAGGTGAGTCCCTGCAAACTTTTCTTTCTCCTAACCACTCTCTCTCCGCAGCGCTGCCCGCGTGCCTGCGGGGACGCGGGGGCCCGTTAGCGCCGCTCCGAACTCCGCGGACGCAGTTCGCCTCGGCGGCCGCCTTAAAACTTCCCTGCCCTCGGATGTGTGCGCAACTTTTGCTGCGGACTCTGCGAGTAGCCGCCGCACTCGGCAGCTCGCAGGTCGGCCGCTGAAGCCGGCCTCTCCGCCGCGGCTCCGTCTCCAGCTTCCCTGCTTCAGGCCGTGTGTGATTCGGGGGGTGAAAGTTTCGCTCTGGCTCTCCTGTGAGCTGTTTTTCAGTTCTCACAAACTTCTCCGTGAGTGCAGGACTCCCTCTGGAGCTCTGATCTGTGCGCGTTCTGCGGCTCCGTGAATGCAAAAACACGCAGGGTTGCGCGCAGACTGGAGCCGGTGGTGGCGAGCTCCGCGCCTGCAGAACCGCACGTCCGACCCCGCATCGCTTTTGCTGGCGCTGCGGGGCCTCACGGAGGAGCCCAGGGTCCCGAGACACGCGCGCACGCGTGTGTCAGAGGTGAGCTGACGTGACAGCGGACGTGAACCGCAGAAACCGCGCGAGCCGCACGTTCAGAGGAGTCAAACCAGAGCCGTGACGCGCACTTTGACCCCTCCGTGGTCCTCTGAGTGGGACCGCAGCCCCACTCAGAGTTCAGATTCTCAAAATGATTTATTTATTTTTAATTAAAAAAAATTATGAGGAAAAGGAACATTTTGTTTAAATCTTAAATGTAATAAATAAAACAATTTAGTGAATTTATTAATTTGTACAAATCAATGGAAGTTATGAACCTAAATGCCGAGGAAGAAGAGTGATGTGAATGAATTTAAAATTAAGTTTAAAAAAAGAAAAGTCTTAATCTTTTCTTCTGAGAATAAGGCGTCTGTCTTTAGAAGCTGCAGCCACAAACACCAGCGATAATCTGCTTTATCAGCCAGTAAAACCAGAGATCAGTGCACAATCCTCTGACTGCTCTGTTCCCTGTGGGGGGGGGCTGCTCATGCTGATATTTACCCCACCTTTAATCAGATATATTATGCATAAAACATTTTATTAATTGAAATAGCACATTTGAATAAAAACAGTCTGAATGGAATAATTTCTGGTTTTTGTTTCGTTGGAGTGGCAGCAGCTGCTCTTTGACAACTTTACAGAAACGTAGAGTAGTAGAGCCGGTTTTCCCTCTGTCCGCCATAAGGGGGGGCATTTTAAGAAGTCTCTTTTTTCCTGGGGGAAAAAATAAAGGAAAATCCCACCATAGCAACAATTGAAAATTGAATTTATTTAGTGTGTTCTGTTAACCAGCTGAATTTATAAATTTAATTTATGCTTTTTATATTTACATTTATATCTTAAAATTTTTTTTAAATACCGGTAACTCTGCGGGGACAGTTTTAATCTGGTTCGGCAGCTTTACATTGGGTGTTGTGGGTTCATCTGGATGGGGGGGGGGGTCCTCCTCGTAGAATGATTGGCTGTCCTCGGGTTCTGTCGGGCTGAGGCGCCTGTCGCAATGTGACACTGAATCTTCGGCTTTTTGGAATTTTGGGGAGGAATTAACGTCACTGCTCTTCTTAGAGGCCAGTTAGCTGTGTCAGGAAGGAGCAGAGGGGGGCCCAGGTTCAGCTTCCACAGCCCCCCATCGCAGGTTTTGAACCAAACAATGAGCCCAAGACATATAGCAGCGTGTGTTTTGGGGCCGTCCAACAGAAAAGTCCAGAAACAACAGAGCAGCAGCATGAAGTAAGGAGGGGGGTCATCTGCCAGCTAACAGCTGAACTGGATCAACATGAACGCCGTCTGAAGGCCCCATAAGCTGAGAAGCAGGCAGGAAAGGGGGGCCCAGTTTGCTGGACGGGTCCAGGATGTTTCTCTACACCTGCTTGGACCAGACCGGCCGGCCAGCCGGCCACAATCCTGAAACAGCTCCAGCCTTCTTCCTCCGAGTCTGATCTGATTCTCTGGCTGGAGGATTTTAGTTTAGGAACCCTCCAGTTAGAGAAAGTGCAAGAGCAGCTGAGAACTGGGGTATTTTCTCCCGTTTTCAGGCTGAATCTGAGTCGGGGGGACAGCGAGTTTGTGGGAACGGACAGATGGAGGAGAGGAGGTGGAGGAAGCAGGACTGCAGCCGTGAGCGGCTCGGGAAGCTGAAATCCTGCACTGGGCTGTGAGGAATGTTGGAATGCGGCTCAGGAGAATATCCATCCACTCTGGAATGTGTGTGTGTGTGTGTGTGTGTGTGTGTGTGTGCGTGTGAGAGGCCAGCCTGAGCCCATCATCTGTCCGGCGGCCGCTCGCCGCCTTGATAGCTGCCGGAGGACACTAGCAGAGCGGTCTGGCTCAGAACAGAAATCATGGTTCAGGCCGTCCTGCCGGGAGATTTCCGAGCTCGGATGGCGTCTGCAGGTTGGCTGTTGAGCTCCAGGCGCTTTTGGAGACAAACCCGTTCTCCTGGACCTCCTCCAAGAAGAAACAATGTGCTGCATTCAGAGTCCTGACAGGGGAGGGCCACGCGTGTTTTCTGAAGAAGCCGTGCAGCTGGCGCTCGGATGCTCCGCCTGAAGATACAGTTTCCCACTCCGGCTGCTGAAGGTCTCGTCTGACAGCGAGCCTTTGCTTCTGCTTTTGTTGTGGGAAATTTAACCTCACATATTCACACCAAGCAAGAGGCTTTTTCTGCTAAATTGACCCCAGTTTTCCCGGGGAGAGCACACAGGGTTGTTGGGGGCAGAGAATGGTCAGTGTCGCTTTTCTTCGGCTCTTTTCTTTGAACATAGCAGGGGCTCAGGTGAATTTTTAGGAGATCTTCCAGTTTTCATCAGGAACAAAGGAGCTCAGAGAAAAATCAGCAGGAATTTAACATTTTTGACGTTTGTAACAAAATAGTCCTCATTTGATGGCAGTCTGAGCTTTTAACGGTTGTCTTGTCAATAGTCCGGTTTCTGTCAGAGCTCAGATTAAACAATCTCAACGAGACAAATGAAGGAAACGTGAAGAGGACCGTCATCCACCTAGAAATAAGCATTTCTTCTTTCTATTATGACATATGTCAGATTTCTTTCTAACGCCTCCGTTTAAAAATGTGTGTGTGTGTTTGAGAGAGGGGCTACATCAAAGTCATTTTTGCTAAAACAAGCATCGCAAAATTGTAAAAATTCAACTTTCAGTTTTGTTTTTAATTCCTTTACCTCCCAAATACACACAAACACACAACCTCACATTCTTAAATCTATTTAAAAGACTCAGTTTGGTCCCCAGCTCAAATTTAATTAAAATGGATTTTTGTTAATTATATTTTCTTTGCTTGTCTTGATATATTTAGGGCTTTAAAGCAAATAAAATGAGAATTTTTAATGTTAAGACTGGGTTTAAATTAAGTCAAATTTCTTCAAACTGACTAAACATTTAAAATAGTTTAATTTACCTTATTTTCAAAATATTCCACAGGATGGAATTTTGACAAATTGAAATTTGACTAAATTAAAAACAATCTGTTTTTTTGTTTGTTTTTATTTTAAATGATTTAGAATGAAACCTGTTGATCCAAAAGCTCAAAGTTTTGCTGGCATAACTCCACCCTCACCTGCCTGTGGTCACCTGTGTTGGGTCAGGCTGACGCAGGTGTGTTTGTTTCTGTTGAAGTGTTCTGAGGTGGGCGGGGTCAATGCTGGGGTGTTTGAATCTGATCATTGATTATTCAGTGTCAGTGATAACTTGAGGCTTTAAATGCAAAAGGATGAAACGTTCAATAATGTTCTGACTACCTGGTAATGATGGCAGAAAGTTGTTAAACCAAAACGGGGCTCGTTTGGCTTTAGCATGACTGATTTCTGTGCTGCTGCTATGTTCGTGTGAGTTTTACTCTGACACCTGAAGTCTTGTCTCGTTTGCCCGTTCCACAGGATGAATTCCATCCGTTTATTGAAGCCCTTCTGCCCCACGTCCGGGCCTTCGCCTACACCTGGTTCAACCTGCAGGCCCGCAAGAGGAAGTACTTCAAGAAGCACGAGAAGCGCATGTCCAAGGAGGAGGAGCGCGCCGTGAAGGACGAGCTGCTCAGCGAGAAGCCAGAGGTCAAGCAGAAGTGGGCGTCCCGCCTCCTGGCCAAACTGCGCAAGGACATCCGGCCCGAGTTCAGGGAGGACTTTGTGCTGACGGTGACGGGGAAGAAGCCGCCGTGCTGCGTGCTGTCCAACCCCGACCAAAAGGGCAAGATGAGGAGGATCGACTGCCTGCGGCAGGCGGACAAAGTGTGGAGGCTGGACCTGGTCATGGTGATTTTATTCAAAGGGATTCCCCTGGAGAGCACGGACGGGGAGAGGCTGGTCAAGTCCCCGCAGTGTTCCAACCCCAGCCTGTGCGTGCAGCCGCACCACATCGGAGTCTCAGTCAAGGAGCTGGACCTCTACCTGGCCTACTTCGTGCACTCAGGTCAGTCTGGCTTCCCGCTTTGCTGCTCGTGTGCGAGTCTGCAATCCAGATCAAAGCCTCATAAGCTTTCCCACGTCCCGCTGTGGTTCTCCGCGGTGCACTGTGGTGCTGCGGGAGCTTTCAGTTTCCGACCTCCTGTTGTGTGGGTGTATTGTGTGTGGATGCTTTTGCCTGTCAAGTGTGTTTGCACGCGTGCAGCTGAAGTCTAAACTGAGGTGGAACTTCTGTTTACAGTTTAATGTCCTTGAAGATCTTTTAAAAGACCTTTAAAATGTGAAAACAGCACTGACACCAGTTTGTGCACAAATATCCTTGAGCATGCCCGATGGTGGAGGCTCTTCCTGCTCTTCCCGCTCATCCTAAACCTCACGTTTGACTGAAGCTCCGCTTTTTTTGGCTCTTCAGTGGGGAGTTTGACTCTGAAGGATGTGTGGGTCAGTTTCCATGAAGCCCTTGGAGACGGTCAGCTGTGGGTTCAGAAAGGAATTCTTCAGGTTTGGGAAACATTTCTAAGGGTTAAAGCTAACTGCTGAAGTTCGATTTAGAACTAAAGAACATTTAGTAGCTGAAACAACCAGTAAAAGTTTATTTAGTGAACAATGTACAGAAATAGAAGTAAAGGTTTTCTGCTATCAAGGTGGACACAATTACCAAAATAAAGACCAAAATTGTTAAAAACAAATATAATACTCATTAACAGATGTATAAAAAATTAAAAATGATTAAATCCTGATGAAACTGCATAGAGAAGTTTAACTGAAAACATTTTCATAATATTTAAAAAATGTATTTATTGAGACAATAAAAGCACAAAAATGACATGCAAGCTTAATAAAAAAAACAATTTTAACAAAAATAATATTTAAATGACTATATCGTGCTATTCTTAAGCCTTTTCTAGTAAACAATATCCAAGTATATGATGATATTATCACCTTTGGCACACTAAAGAACATATTTTTTAATAAATATGACTTCATTTTCCTGAGTTCCTTCTCAACATGAAAGTAAGACGACTGGTTTTCTGAGGCTCCGCCTTTCACTCCTTGTGGGTGTTGTCCAGTTCGACCTCTGTAGCGTGTCTGCATCTCACCCAAAACAAAGAGCATCCAAACTTTAGCAAACATGGATGATCATAGTGTGCATAGGAAAGGAAAGTGTTTAGCCGATCACCGCTAGCTCCACGGAGAAGGGTGTGTGTGTGTGTTTGCCTGGGGCGGGGCTGGCAGCACAGACTTCCTGGAAGGGGCTGTCCTCACTTTGTGACATCACAATCTGAGGACCCACTCATTTTAGTGGATTGGGAGGGGCTGGTCAGAGGGCAGGTTTTTAGAGAAAATACAACACTTTGGGATTTGTTTTTGTGAGGATTAAACATTATAATACACTTAATAAATCAAAAAGGTGATTTTGTATGATATAGGCCCTTTAACTTACTGAGTCTGAGTCAAACATAAAGTCTATTGAAGTTCTGAGAGTTTGAAGGATTTGGAAGCCTTTACATTTGAATTCAATGAGCAAAAATTCATATTCTTTTTTCAAAACTGGACTAGAGAAGAATACAAGTTGAAATCTCCCAAAGGAGATGAGCATTTCTTTGATACTAGAATGGTGAAAACAGCTAAAAGCATGAAAGAGTTTTCAGGAGCTAAAACATATAGAGAAGAACCAGAAGAGAATGAAAGTTCTCACAGTGGCATCCTTTGGAGCTAAAGCAAGCTAATATTAAGCTGTTTAACCCTTGTTCTATCTTAGAGGACCCCCCCCCCCCCCCCCCCCCTTACATTGATGTGTTCTCCCTACCATGACAAAGGTGGATAAAGGTGGAAAGATTTCATGTAATCCATGGACACCAGTGAAGATCACAAATCATTGAAGAAAAAAGGTTCAGAGCACTGTCTAGTGGGTCTAGATGACCCAACTCCCAATGGTAAAGTGCCTAGGATAGCACAAGGGTTACTGTTACTTTAGTCAAAGTCAAAGTACATTTTATTGTCAATGTCTATAATGTTTTCACAAACACAGAAATTGAAATTCCGTTTCTCTCAACCTCCAGTCTAAACAGGGAATCTAACTTCAAATTACAAAATAAAATATAAAATAAGATGAAAAAAAAGTGACCATGAAAGGAGAAAATAAAGTGACTATAAAAAGAAGAAAAAATATATTACTTTTTATTGTGAATATTTATTTGAAGATCCTGAAGAGAAAGAAAAGATCATGAAGTGATTGAAGTACTGTTGTACTTAAAAATGAGTACTAATACTCAGACAATAAATTGACCTTTAAAAAGATGTTGTTGAGTTTCAGTCCCAATATTTTTTCATCTGCACTAAACATTAAATGGAAACGATTTTCTGTAATATTTTTATGTAAGAATTCATAGTTTAGTTGATCAAAGTTCCATTTTGTTCTGTTTAAGTAACAAAGTATAAGTTATGAAAAAAGTCTCTCCTAACCAAACTAAAATCAGCTTTACAATAGAAATGTTAAAAAAGAAAGGATATTTATTGAACATCTTGATAAAAGTGTCATCTTAAGTTCCAGCATTCCAACATCCTGAGTTGTAGTGTTTCTGTGTGTGTTTTTGTGTGTGCGTGCCGCTCAGACGGGTGGATAAAAGTCATGACTTTGCGTTCCTTGTGGTCAGGAGACCCAGCTGCAGTGTTAAGCAGATTCCTGTTGAACTTTCCCTAAAGAAAGCTGTTTGGGTGTGTTTGTTGGGGGGGTCCGGGAGCCGTGACCACCGGGGGAGCCATGCTGCTGTGAAGGTGGGATTTAAGAGCTGAACTTTCCTGCTCTTGCCCCACGTCTGTTGGGGTGAGACTGAGCCCCTCCCTCAGGGCCGGAGGTGGATTCAGCTTTTGGTCCTGCTGTGGCTGAGCTGATGAAGATGGACCTTCCTCCCATGCAGCACAGAGCCTCCAGATGTGCTTCTGGCGCAGCTGCAGCCTTCCTTTTCAGGTGCACTAAGCCGTTTCCTTCCTGGTTTCCCACAGATTCCCTCTAAGAGCGTTTGAGCGGGTTCAAAAACGTGTGAGTGTGGCTGGGGCGCTTGGCAGCCGTCTCAGGGTTTTTGGCACAGTGCTGCGTTCCAGGAGCTTTGAGGGTTTCTCCAACTAACTGGTTAACGTCATGTTTGACTGAGGAGGTTTCTAAGCTCACTGTCTGACATGCAGATGGTTCAGAAGTCAACAGCGTTTCCCGCCTGTTGAATAATGTGTCATGGTCTGACTGCAGTTTTTGTTTCTTGCTGGTATTGAAGGAACTGAGCTTCTCTTGATTAAAAGCCGGAGGAAGAAGGCAGGCGGACTTCAGGCTGTTGGGCTGTCCCACTCAGTAATTAAATTCACCCCCTAACCGCTGACCCCCCGAGGTGGGGTGGGGTGGGGGGCAGAACCGTTGCCAGTGGAAGCCACAGCGCTCTCCCAAGCATTTATTATTGAATCCTCTGAGAGGCTGCAGCAGAAGCCTCAGAGGAAGTCCACGTTTGCTCCGCTTCCTTCAGCCACAGCAGTGGTTTGCTCGTGTGACCTTTAAACACAAAACGCACTCAGGAAGTTTTTCCAAACTCTTTGTTGCATCATGGTCAGCAGGTTCCATTCAGAAGGTTGGGGGGGGGGGGGGGGCATAAAGGGAAACAAGTGGGTTTTAAACAGCTTTTACTTTAAATGTTCACAATTCAAAAGCTTTTCTTTTTCTTTTTTACATTAAAGACTATTGTGGGGGTGGGGGGGTGGCTTTAGCTCCATTGGTTGACCAGTCATTTGGAGGTTCTTGGGCAAGACCCCAAACCCCCACACTGCCTGCATTATTAGGAAAACTGTGAGTGATTTGAAATAAAAGCATCTGCTAAAAGCCCCGTGGAGCATTCACACCAGCTGGTCTGGTTCTGTTCTGATCCAGAACCGGGTTCCTCTGTTGGCCCTCTTGGCATAGCAGTTGTTAAAGCTCACCTAAACTCTGGTTTGGGCCAAACAACAGAACTCTGAAAGGAGGGTTTCTGTTCATGTGCAAATGAACTCTGCTGATGAACTTCAGTCTGAACGCAGACTGACTTTCCGGGGGGGTCGAAAAGGTTTGAGAAGGAGGCACACAAAAACAGTTCAGCCAAGTCAGCGAGATATTCACAGATTCATACTTCTGAGATCAATGTCTTTTTAAAAATGGTTTTAAACGGACAGCAAGTGTTTCTCGTTGTTCTCGGTTCTCGTTGTTGTTTTTGATGACAGACAGAGACCCTCAAGACCCGATCATTTTTCATTTCTCTTTGACAGAGCCCCAGTTTAGCCGAATTAACTACTGTGGGAACAAAACTCAAAATGTGATGTCCATGTGAACGAATGTGACGTCAGGTCTGAAGAGGGTAATCTAAAGAATTCCATGTTCTCTAAAAAAAACAACCCTATGGTTGTATTGACATGAGTTAGTCATGAATATTCATCAATATTTAAATGCTGCAACAACCATTTTAAAAGAAAATTATCATTCATTTTAAGGATTTTGAATTGAAATGAATCACATCTGATTAAAAATGTTCAATAGTTCTGAAGATACTAAAGCTTCAGTCACCAAGCTTTCTCCACATGACCAGTTA
The DNA here is from genome assembly GCF_053564925.1 of Oryzias latipes. Taxonomy (NCBI): domain Eukaryota; kingdom Metazoa; phylum Chordata; class Actinopteri; order Beloniformes; family Adrianichthyidae; genus Oryzias; species Oryzias latipes. The sequence continues at coordinate 8,446,242 of NC_136240.1, forward strand.
TCACCAGTTTTACTAGTTTATAGTAAACTATTCTTACTAGTTGATTGTTAAAGCTCTGTTTAAGTGTTAAATGATAAAAGAAGGTTAACAAAACAAAAACTGGATCTGTTTATTACATTTGTTTATTTTTTAAATGTGTTACAAAAGTGTCGGATTGGGACTCAAAATCAAATTACTCTGAATTGGATCGGGCCCAAAAAAACCCTGATTCCTAATTTCATTGCTAAGTTTTAAAAACTGCACAAAGAAAGGAGACCCCCCCCCCCCCCTTCAACACACACACACACACACCACACACTGGGGTTTCACCACAATTGAATCCAGATCAAACATGTACGTGCACACTGCTGAGTCAGCATTTCTCCTGTAGAACAAGTTGAAGGCGAGAAATCCCCCCCCCCCCTTCCATACCTATCAGTCTTAACAAGCTGCCCCCTCGGTGTCTGTTACAACACAGGGGTGTGAAACACGCGCTGAGAGGTCATAGGTCACTAGACCTGATCCCCCTCATTTAACCTCAGTGCTCAAAGGCGGAGGGTGGGGGCGTCAGAGAGACACGCAGACATAGAGCAGACATGAGGAAACATTGAAGAACGTGTTGAAGGTTCTGAGCTTTGCTCCTCATAAAACTCTATTTGATCATCATGATTTCAAAACCTGTTCTGCAGCAGAAACCGCTACGTGTGTTTGTTTGTTTGTGTCTGTCTGTGCATGTGTGTGTACATGTGCTTTTGTGTGTGTGTGTGTGTGTGTGACCCAGGTCCCTCCTGAGCTCTTAAACAGATTTCCAGTCTGGTTTCTGAACTAATTACTGAGTCAGATTTCCTTTCCTGCTTTAAGATGCTCACCTTGCGTCAGTGGGGGATCTCCTCTTCTTCAGAGAACAGCTGGAAACACCTGTTCATGTCACTATGACAGTCGTCACGGTAACAGAAAGAGCGCTTGTAGTCACATGACCAATCTGCTTCTAGCCATAAATGTAAAGAGTGGCTGAGATTGACGTTTAAATATTCCTTGATCTTCCTCTACATTTTTTGCTTCCTTTCCTCTTTTCCTATTCTTCTCCTCCTGTTCCTGCACCTAATCAACCATCATTGGAGTTGTTAAGAAGTGTAAAAATCCCAGGGTCTGTCGTGGTTCCTGAAGTGCACACCACAGCGGGACCACAGGAACCCACAAACCCACCGTGCAGATTTTCATTGAAATCGGGAGGTCTTTAGAAGTTTACCTTTACCTAGTGGTGGGCTGACCTATGGTGGTTGTCGTGGTAACCGTCTATTGGTCATCACCGGTGATGAAGGTCAGTCTGGGTTTGGAGCTACAGCTCAGCTGGAAACCTCCAGAACCACCAGAATCTCCACACGCCCAAAGGGCTGAGAGACAAACGAGAGCCTTAAACACACACTCTTGTGCACTCACGGATGTGCGTGCACGTGCGCTGCGAGAGGCGACGTGCGCGGGGCAGCTGTGGGCGTCTGCGGGGAACACTCCACAGATGGTGGAGGACAGAGATCCTGGGCGCCGTATGGCTGCTGCAAATGAAGGAAGGAAGAGAAGAAGAAGCAGGTTAGAGCAGCGCCGTCGCCACGGCGACCTTCATTTGTTTGTTCCAAACTTGGAAGACCAAATTTTCAAAAAAATCTTTTAGTTATTCATGCAACATAAATTCATTCAGACATTTTGACCAAGCCTTTCTACTCTTCATCAAAAAACGGGAATTTTTATAGTTTATGTTTCCCTAAAATCATTTCTAACTAGTTCAAACACAATTCCACACTGTACTTTTAAAGATATGTTTTCAAAGGTTCTCGCTCACATCATCAAATCTCCTTTCTGTAATTGTATCCAACAAATACTGTATTACAAACACATTTCATAATGATGAATAAGAGAAGGCGTGTGATTTCTGTTGTAGGAGAGAATTCCAGAATAAAGAAGGAAATATGGAACAAATAAACACAATGATCTAATGGTTCATGTTTCCAGGTTGTCGGTTTGTTTGCTGCTCTTGAACGCCTCACTGATGTCCCGACACAAACCTGCGGCTCCTGCAGAAGGGGGGTGAGGAAGGTAGATCATCTGCAGCAGTCTTCCTCAGGATGTGGGCGGAGCTGTGTTTGGCTTGAGTCCAGGAGACAAAAGCAGGACAGCCCCTCCTTTGTGTTGTTTTCTGTCAGTTTGTGCGTCAGATGGTCGTTGGTAATTATTGCAGCTATAGGTGGGCCCAGTTATGCTCCTGGTTCTGCCCAGTGTGGTCCTGTTTGGGTCGGCCCAGCATCCTGGATGACACTGAAACCTTAATAAGGCATTTATTATTCACAGAAATATTAGATATTCTTATGAATCTGTTTTATGAAAATGAAAAATTTGCTGTAAAGTTTTGACTATAAATGTTTGTGTGTTGAAGGATGTGTATTTGTGCTAGCAATTGTGTTTGTATGTGTGTGTAAGAGAGGGCGTGTGTTTGTGTGTGTTATACATTGTTTGTATGTGTCTGTACATAAGTGTGTTTGTCAAAATGTGTGTGTTAGAGAATTTGTGTGTGTCTTTACATGTTAAAATTTGTGTGTGGAAGTTTGTATGTGTGCACATATCTGTGTGTGTTTACGTGTTTTAGTATGAAAGTGAGCGCTTAGGTTTGAATCAGAATTTGTGTGTGTGTGTTTTAGTGTAAAAGGGCTTGTATGTGTGAGAGAACGTGTTTTTGTTTAAACGTGTATGTGTGTAGATTTGTGTTTAAAGAGATTGTGTGTGATTGAGTGTGTGTGTGTAAGACAGACTTCATAAACACAACAATTGAACACTTGAGTTGGACCCCCCCCCGTGGCGAACGTGTCTGAGTTAGGGAAACTCACTGACAGAGATAATTGGTAACTCCCCCCTCCTCCATCCTCATCATCAGTTAAGAGTGCCGTTTTGGGGGGGGGGGGGGGGGGGGGGGGAGTTCAGTCTGAGCTGAAACAAAGTTGTTCTTAAACTTGAAACTTCAGGCTGAGGTGCTGTGTGAGAAAAAGACCCCCCCCCGTCCTAGTTTGTTGCCTGCCTGGCCCAGACAAACATGAGCTCAGATGAAGATGAAGCTGTTCAGCTGCAGTTTCATGAGTATGTTTGTGTCGGCATGTGAGCTGCAGTTAGCAGACTCACCACAGAAAGGATTTGAGCCGGGACCTTCTCACTGGGACGCAAGAGCACTAACCACCATTCCACCATGCAGTCCATAAAAGCGACAGGAGGCGTCTAACTGTGTGTACGGTGTGGTGTGTGTGTGTGGGGGGGGGACTTGGACATTTCTGTTGAACATTACAGTCTGGAGGGGCCATAGAACCGGGCCCAACTGTTACAGACCCAACCTCTAAAACGTTTGAACCTCACTGGGGGGTCTTTAATGATGAAGACCTGCATCAGTCACACCAAAGCAGCTGCCACAGTGCCACTGAGCAGGGCATCCTACCCCCCCTGCAGGACCAGCAAACGGGCTTGCTTGAATGGAGAGTACAGATCATCCAGCTGATGGATGGGGTTTCCGAAGGATGGCAGCAGGGGTTGGGCTTCAGTGCACACACACTTGCACGTGTGTGTACGCGCTCAGTGGGATCTGCGGCTTCCTGCTAATTAAATTCCGCCGCTGTCCATTAGACGGATAGAGCGAGCGGACCTGCTGACTCAGCACAGGTAGAGCAGCTCCTGCTCCAAACCAAGCAATTCATTTGGCCGTCCCCGTTTATACATCCATGGGTCACCGCAGCCTTTCAAGGGTGCGTGGGGGGGGGGGGGGGGGCTTGTCCTCCAGCGTGCCGCTGTGCACGCACTCACAGACTTGATCATAGTTTGTCAGACAGGTTGTCATGTTCTGAGCTCTTCTTCCAGAATTTACCCTCACATGGTGTGTGTAGTGGATTCTTCGTGAAACAACCGGCCAGACAGGAAGTTAAAAAAATGCAGCATAAAAAGGACAAAAGGAGAACTTTATCTAAGCAGCGCGACAACGTCATCAGCAGAACCGCAGACCAACAGATTTTAAGAAGAGCAATTGTGGTGTCATCAATGCACTGATCATCATCCATGTTCTCTGTTGTTCTTGTACATAAAAACATCATTTCTCTTTTGCAAATACAGCATAATTTGCTAGATAAACAGATAAAAAAAAGGACCCCACTAGCCTGTTAGTCATGAAATCACAACACTTTTGGGCTGTATCGCTGGAAATAATAGAAAATACCGGTAATGCAACTGGTGGTATCACTGCAGAACGCTTGAGGAGATGCCACGGCCCGTTCACGAGCTTTTGCATGGTTACAAAGTCTTTAGTCTCAGAAACAGGAAGGTTTTATTCTGAAAAGGTGCATATGTACTCACTGATCTCTGCTATTTCTGAACAAAGAATCACATAACATGTCACATATTTAGAATGTGTTTTTTTTTTTTACATGAGTGCAGGTTTGAAAGGGAGGGGGCAGTAGAGGCTTTGAGCTTTAGACCACACGTTCAAAATCTACATGTGGAAGGTTTTTTAAAGATCAGAACCCAGACAGACCCTAAACTGGATCAGCAGCTCCCCACGCTAACCTTCTCTCATTAATCATGTGGTGGTGGGGGTCCCTGATGGACCCTCAGGTCCAGAGCATACCATTTTCCTCATCGGGGTGAAACTGGATCAGAATGTTCAGCTTTATGTCAAGTTCTGGTTGAGTAATCCCCCAAGCTGAGGCTCCACTCGCCCCCCCCCTCCCCTGGGGTTCGCCCGCAAGCAGGTCACAGCAGGAACTATTTAGGAAGCGACAGCTAATAAACAATGAATAATTTAGTGCTGCGTGGTGGGTGGGGGGTGCTGACTGGACAATCCCACAGTCATATCTACACAGTGCTGTGCACCTGTTTGCGTGTGTGTTGCTGAGGTAAGAAGCTAAATGCTTTCACTTGACTCCTGCAGAGGATTGTGGATAGTGTAGTTCTGGTAGCAGAACTGCTCTACCTTCTTTAGCATAATTTCCCACCACAGCCTTGAAAATTAACCAAAACAGTAACATTTGAATGCCCCCCCCCCCCCCCCCCCCCCCCCCCCCCTTACTTGCATGCAAATCCTCCTTCTCAGCCTCTTCCCTCAGTGGTTTCATCCCAGCACAATAAAGTGTGTGTGGAAAGGGGGGGGGGGGGGGGTGAGGATGGAGGGATGCAGGATCGCAGAATGGATGGAGAGCAATAGGAGGATGAATTGAGAAGTGCAGCTGCCAGATCATTCCCACACTCCGCCCCCCCCAAAGGCTTCATTCATGCTCTGCCTCATTAACATCTCATCTGCATAACTTGTTGCTGCCCCCCCCCCCCCAACACACACAGGGGCAGGCAGACTAAGGAAAATCTCTGTTGACTTTCTCCTCCTGGGTTAGACCTGCTCAATGCAGCATCAGCAGTGCATTTAGCCACACACACACACACACACACACACACATAGTGTGCTTCTTTGCTGTTCCCCTAGTTTCTCTCTTACTGGATCAGCTTTATGCACAGGTGGGGCAGATGCACCAAAAGATGCCATCAATGTTTTTAGCCCCCCCTCGCACAGTTGAACCAAATTTGGAGTTAATTCACGTTTTGCAAAAAAAAAAGCAGCTCAAGTTTGAACTCAGCAGGTCAGACTCTAAAAAGTCATCATAAGCCCCGCCCACCCTCCTGTTACTCTATTTTCATTTCCTGATTGGTCTTCAGCATCTTTTTTTTTTGGGGGGGGGGGGGGGGGGGTGTTAGTAGATATGGAGAAATATGCAGAGCCTCTGGGTCATGACTTTCTCCATGACTCATTATTCCAGTGCTTCTATACCTTCCTTTCCTTTCTGTCCTTTTCAATGTTTTTCCAACAACCAATCAGAAATCTCCCATCCTCGATCTTTGTTCTCCTCTCACAGAGCAACCTGTTGCTCGCAGGACCTTTTGGGGGCCCTGGGCCTATCTGGAGAGCGGAAGCTGCTCCACTTTGTGCCTCTCTGTTGTTGTTTGTGTCAAAGCATGTAAGCAGCACTCCCTCCAACCGCCCTCCCCTCATCGCCGGCAGGCTTTCCGGCCGCATTCAGAAAAACAAAAGAAGTCCAGACAATCACAAACCAGGGACTTTCAAACGGGATCTAAAGACACTTTGTCTTGATCTGAGCAGGCAGGGGGGGGGGGTAGGACCTCAGTCTAGTCTAGAAGGGGGCGTGAGGAATGTTGGAGGATGATGATCTGTTGTCGTGGTAACTGGAACTTGTGTTAAAGATGTTGACATTTTCTACATCGAATGCATGGTTTTATGCATTTTTGTTGTCATATTCTGTACACATGTGCTTGTGTGTGAGTTTGTGTGTGTACTGCTGCGTTGAGGTGACAGCAGCTGCTCTGGTTCTTCACATCTGCCGTTTAATTTCCTGAACTCTGCTGGAAGTCCTGACCTCACGTCAGTTTGCGTCAAGAACATCCGAAAGAAAAAACAACACCATAAAAAACAACAGGACACAGAGCAGAGGTCTGCCGTTATGATCAAGACCGTCCTGGATGATCCAGTTTTTGGATCTGTAATCTTCCGTTTGTGTGAACATCTGCTGTGTTCTGCACATGCTCAGTCACTCATGCTGATAATTCTGATGCTTTTTGAAAAGAAAATAATAATCTGATGAATGACATGAACGAATAAATTTAAGGAGTCCTTATGCTCTCCTTTTTGACATCCATTCACGACACTAGAGGTAGCCGTTTCCTCATTGGCTAACACTTTGAAGCCCCGCCCCTTAAAGCAGGTGTGAGTGGTGCTGATTCTGAAGTTTACAGACGGCAGAGAACGATCTGAAGCATCGGAAAACCCACTCCGGTGTGTGGTTGCCCTTCATGGTGCAGCACTGCAGAGAAGAGTGTGAGTGTGCACGTGAGTGTGCATGTGTGCGCTCATAAATAATTCCTCTCCATATTGCTTTTAAACGATAGCATCCCGCAGCCGCCCGTCGCAGCCCAGCTCGCCCATAAATGATGCTGTGACGGCTCGTGCACAGCTTGTATTAGTGAGGCTGCTGCAGTGAGGAAAGGGAAGGGGTCACCAAAGCCTCCCTGGCACCGCTCACTGCGCTCTAAAACTGAGCCGAACCCCAGGTCAACCTGCCTCTGAGGGAAGTTCACCTGCAGGGATCCACAGGCAGGTAGTGGATTTGCCTGTTTTTGTTTTAGATCACAATCATGCTGATGTGTAAAGCTGAGCTGCTGACGTCATGATTCAAAATAAAGGTCCATACACTGTCAGAAAAAATGTGCAAAATTTGTACCTTTAGAGGTACAATGGCTTGTCACTGGGGCAGTACCCTCAAGGGTACAAATGTTGTACCCTTTCATATAGGTGCGTATCTGTACCCTTTCAGTATGTACCTTTCAAAGGCAAATATGTACCTCTGTGGACTAAATTGTACCTTATAGTGCTATGGTACCATAATGTACCTTTAAAAAAGGTACAAATTTGTTCTTTTAAGGGTACTGCCCCAGTGACAAGCCTTTTGTACCCTTTGATGGCAAATTTGTACCAGATACAGCACATTAAAAGACCAGTATACTGTTTAGCACATTTATTAAACATTCAAAACAATTACAATTCTGACATTTCACAGTATGTACAGTGTCACAACAGGATGCATATATTTACAATTATTAGCAATTTTACAATAATGAAAAATCTATATTTTTCCTTCAGTTCACATTGCATTCATTGTAACTATAACCTTAACATTTGATCAATTGTAAACAGCACATAGCACTTCAGTTACCATTTTTAAACCATGAAATAAAACTTGTGACATTAACAAAAGAAGCACTAGACCTCATTTTAAGTACATCTTTCTACTGCATTCTACATTTTCTAAAAATAAATAAAAAAGTAAACTTATAACCAAGTTTAAATTAATAATTTAAATAAAATGCATAAATGTGATAAGATAATATTGATACGAATTCTAAAAAGAAGAACTATAAAACACACTAAAGATTAACAAGGATTACGTTTATGTCAATACCTAGTAGATCCTCTGCAAGCATCTCTTCTCTTGCTTCTTTGGAGACTTTGGCTAATGGAGCTTTTCTTTGAACAAGCTCAAGCACCTTTGGCACAATACTGGTAAACGCCGTCCTTGAAGCGCTGTCTTAAACTCACAGGTGATGGATGCATTCGGTCAACATCATCAAACAACTGAAAATTGAAAAAAATTAGAAAATTAATCATTCACTTTAAAACAAACAAAAGACATAAAACATTCTAATATTCTTTGTTGCCTCTTTCATTGCCATTTCCCTTTAGTGATCTCATTGTATAAATATTACTTGGCTTGAATGACTATTTATATATGGGTTTAGAAAATTACATTGTTTTTACAATTGAGTTAAAGCTGTTAATGGTCATTTTAGCAGATGTCTCAGCTTATATTAACATTCAAAATTTATTTTTAGCTGAGAACTGATTTAAAATGTCACTGACCCCTGAGGTTGTCTTCAAGAAAGGGTACTTCTTTGGTATATCCTCTCGCACCTTGCTGTACTGGATATGCAGGACATTCACATGACCTTCAACGGATGATGCATCCTCTCCAATGACAGCAACCACCTATTGGATCAAATTTAAAAGTCCATATTAATAATAAAAAATACAACTGCAAGCACTTTGGGGTTAAAGCACTTTGAGATGATGTTTAAAGACAGTTTGTGCAGAGTGGTTTGGAGTTGATCAGAAATTAACTTCCGAGTTGTAGGCGGGGCTATTGAGGCAAGGCAAGGCAAGTTTATTTGTATAGCACAATTCGTACACAAAGTAATTCAAGGTGCTTCACAAAACAGAAAAATGCATTAAAATCACAATAAATCATAGAAATAATCAACATAAAATTTACTTTAAAAGAAAAGGAAAAAAAAAAAAAAGATTTAAAAAGAAAGGAAGGAAAGAAAGGTGCAGATAGGACCTTTCAGTCATATACACGGCTAAACAGAAATGTTTTAAGTCTAGATTTGAACATGAACACAGAAGAGGCCTGTCTTACGCCTTCAGGGAGGCTGTTCCAGATTTTAGCTGCAGAATATTGAAACGCTGATTCCCCTTGTTTAGTTCTGACTCTGGGAATCAACAATATTGACACAGTAGTTACCCTCTGCTGATGTCCGATCATCCCTTTGTTTACGCCCTCTCCCTCTAGCTTACAGTCCTTCCAACCTAAAACTAACATTAGTGGTGAAACCAAAATGGTGAGCAATATTGAAGCTTTCTGGCCATAGTTTAGATCAAGCTCAGAAAAGTATGATGAAGATGTTAATGGATCCGTTTGCAAGTGGACGCATCAGAATAGAGCAGAGCAGAGGGACTCAGACCCACTTCATTTCATGTGGTGCGTCACAATAGAGACCTTCCTCAAACTGCATTTATTTTGTCTTTTCCTGATTCATCCCAATTTGAGTGAATACTCAGATGTGCAGTTTTAAACGTGTTCTTTTAAACGTGCCCATCATGAGAAAAATACTGCGACATGTTAAAAATGGGGGACCCACTCCAATGAAAGTTATTTTTTAAAATGTAGCATTTTTATGAGGACATATTGTTATAAGATTTAAGAATAAAACTGTGTTTCTGAATATTTATTTTCTCAAATTGGAATGAATCAGGAGCAGATGAAAAGATGTAATTTGAGAAAGCTTGTAGTTGTTACGTACAAGCTACATTTGGCAGGCCACAAGCTCCCTGCTCCGCTTGCCTTCATTCTCCTTGTCTGAGTTGGCATCTAGCTCACATCTATAAGGCTGGATAGCTCCAATATTGCACACCAATTCTGTTGCTTGGGGGTTGTGAGGGACTGTAAGGTAACGGGAGCGTAAACAATGGCATGATGGGAAATTAAGGCCGGTTAACTCTGCAAAACAGTCCTGTCAAGAACTTGAAGGTGAATTCCAGTTGAACTGCAGAAACCATGTCCCAGAAAACATTTTTCCCCTTCAAAAACTGCATAATCAATGTCTGTCTTTGTATAATAATAATAATGGTTTGGATTTATCTGCGCTTTTCAAGACACTCAAAGCGCTTACAGTGTGTCCATTATTCATTCACTCCTCATTCATACTTGGTGACGGTAAGCTATGGTTGTAGCCACAGCTGCCCTGGGGCAGACTGACAGAGGCGTGGCTACGGCCCCTCTGACCATCACCGGGAACATTCATGCACATTCACACACCAGTGGAGCCGCACTGGAGGCAAGGAGGGTGAAGTGTCTTGCCCAAGGACACAACAACATTTTTTGGCTGGTGGGAGCGGGGATCGAACCGCCAACCCTTCGGTCGTTGGACGACGCGCTCAACCACCTGAGCCACTGTCGCCCGTTTAGTCAATATCTTGTTAATTATGCAGAGCTTTGTTGAAGGAAATACAGAAGAATTATATGTTTGTATGATGAGGACAGCATTCCAGAATGTATTCAATGTGTTGTGACTTACTCGGTGCAATCTGCTGTTTCCCTAGAAAACTTTAAACTAGTTTGGATGATCTGCCTTACTGCACTGTCTGACAGCTAAACTGAATTGGAAAGACAGCCTGACTTTGAATGCTTGAAATGACTTTGTGAAAAGATTATTTACTTACTTTGGCAAGAGAGGTGTCTTCAACTCTTCGTCTTGTTGTAGGACTGTGTTGTAATATTATGGTGTCATCTGAGTCCACTTCAGTATCTCCACTTGAACTGGTATTGCAGCTCTTTGCAGGACACCTCGGCTGATCTGTCAAAGTATTAAAGCTTTCAGTTACTGTAATATTTAAATTAGTATGATAGCAAAAACAAAAAAAGGAAAAACAAAGATTTTTAAATACTGACCGACTTAACAGTTTAGCAGATTTATTATCTTGTCTAAGACAGCAATAGGATAAAAAACTCACTTATTTGCCCGTGTTTTGTTCCCCACACTATCCTGTCAAATAAATCATTAACCCTCAGACTCCTATTGATGCAAATATACAATCAAAACTCTTCAGCTCAAAAATTTTCTTAATTTAGCATGTACTTGAAAGCAAAAACAGATTATTTCCCTTGGAAATAAATTCAGGCATCAAAGGGGAATTTACCCAAAACCATTCAAAACAAAATAGATAAATTACAATTTAAAAGAAAAACTTCACCTTCTGGATTTGTATCTTCAGCCAGACAACTTTCCAACACACCAAGGTTGGGGTTTTTCAACAGGAGATAAAAAACCTGCTCATCAACTTCTGTCTTTGAGTCATCAAACACTTTCAAGTCCAAGGTTGGGATGTTGAACTTTTTGGCAGCTGTGAACACAGCAAAATTATGTTTAGAATACAGCACAGAAATTATCTTTAAATTAAAAAGCAATTAAAAAATCTGTTTGCATCACAGCTGACAGTTTATCCACAAAGTTGACTGATTCCTGTAAAGAAAAATGCTGGAAATTGTGATGTTTCCACTCACCACATTCCCAAAAGGATTTAAAGGTCAGCTGAACTTCAAAACATTTTTTTTTTTTTTTGGCGTTCGACATGTTCACGCACAGCTTGCATCTTTCCTGGTGGGAAAAAAATAATATATTACAAAAAAAGAAAAAACATTACAACACCAAAAGGTACCAACACAGCATTTATTCAGATCTAAGCCCTGTTCCAAATAAATTAATACATTTTAAAATAGTAATGGCAAATATAGTTTACACTAGCTGCCACAGCAATGTTGCAGAATTTGCAGAACTGCTAAAAAAAAAAACACTGACGACAATGCACTGGCTTCTAAGGGCCTACAGATTTATTTCTTGGAAGTTCATTTAAAAAAAATATTTTTCCCTGGTTTATAGATGAGTTTTTGGTATGGGAAATCGTGACGAGTATCTGGAATCACGGACCTCCATTTAAAAAAAATAATCTCTGCAGGAGAATGATCAAAATCAACAATACACAGTGTAAACTTCGCTTGACCAACAATGAGCGATCATGACAACCTAAACAGTCTGTCACTGTCTTGCATTCGAGAAATGGTGGCTGCCCGCGCACAGCAGCTAAGGCAGGCTGACATATGGGAAGGACTGCCATACTGCGGTGTAAAAAAAATAAATAAAAATAAAACGTTATTGGACTCCTACACATTACAGATTAAAATGATTAACGCATTGAATTCGACGTACCTGATAAATATCAGTAGGAATTATGGAGCTGGTCGTTTCAAAAGTAGCTGGCTTCCTTACTAAGAAAGACAGACAGAAAGAAAAAAAAAAGGGGGGGGGGCAACAACAACCGGTGCATCAACGCCAGCGTACATCGGTAAAACGGCGACAGAATTATCTAGTGAAAAAAATGTATATATTTCAATGTATTTAACGGAACGCGGTACAACACCAATAAAAACAACAGCTTAATTTATTTAATGGCTGCATTTAGCTGAACTTCAAACGGCTGAGGCTAACCGTTAGCACTCCTGCTCGTAGTTTGCAATCTCCTCACAGGCACATACACGGTGGAATAGCAGCATTCCACTACACAAAAGTTATTCCTTACAGATAAAATAACCGAACCCGCTTAAAACAAGTTTCCAACTTATTTTTGAGCAATTAGCAGACTTACCTCAGTCACAGCCTCTATCTTCCTCCGGCCGCTGCGGGATAACAAAATGGCGGAAGAAACGAAACTTAAGAAAGTAGAGTGGGCGTGGTCTCGCTGGTTTACTCCAACATATTTCCTCTACGTTTTTACACCTACTTAAATAAAAATTACTGATGGTAACTCCGAAAAAAGTACTCTCTCATTTTTCCTGTGTAGGTACAAAAGCTAAAAAGTACTAATATGTACACTTAATGTAACGTAGTAACAGAGAAATTTACTTTTTTATGAGAATGTATGATTAGAAAAAAAAAAAACTTAAATTAACAGCTCAAAGACTAGAAATTTAAATTGAACTTAGGCCAAGTTAAAGTACACCATATAAGGTCAAAACATCAGATAATTTTGTCTACATTGTGCTTTTGCTCTAAATTAAAGGCAAAACTTAAAACAGCTCTTATATAAGTAAAAAAAAAAAACAGGCTCACACTAATACATGTTTAAAAGTTATTGTTTTGATGCTCTGAACAATCAATAAAATATAATGTGCTTGTGTACTGTTCAGAACTAGTCATAAAAGATGTGTGGTCTCTTAAATATATTTGGTTATTTTGTGCATCTTTTCCAAATAACCAACAACGTATTAAATGATTTTGGGTGACGTTTCATACACTTTGAATTACTACTTTTGTCACACAAGTGATTGTACCTTTGTTTGTGGAATAAAGGGTCCAAATATGGGCCCTCTGATGGTTGGAAACATATTTGTACCTTTTTTATCCTTAAATGGTACATATGAGTACCTTAAGGTGTAATTATGACTCACTTAGGGTACAAATTCACCATCTGTACCCTAAGTGTTCACAAACGTACCCCAACCGTACCCTTTTTTCTGACAGTGTAGCCGGATTGAAGTCCAGCTGCACATCTTCATTTTTAACTTTTTATTTAACCAGGAAGGTTCCATTGAGATCAAAAGCCTCTTTTCAGGAGAATCCTGGCCAAAAGGTCAGCACTTCAAAACAACAGCACACAAAAACGGATAACAGTAAAATTAGATTGCATTAAAATTTCTGTTCTTATGAAAAACACTTGCACATTAAGAGAAGGAGGGGGGTCTAAGGGCAGGGATACCCAGTTTAGCTTAGTGTGTTTAGTTTAGCCATTACCTATCGAATTATATGACTTCATGTTCATTGTGATTTTATATTTATTAGAAAGCCCATTGAAACGACTGCTGTTGTAATATTGGGCTGTATAATTAAAGCAGAATTAAATTGAATTGAATAAATGAAGCAGTTTCTAAATCCTTCAGTCGCATTTTAAAAGCATTTAAAGGCCCAGGTCAAAGGAAGTGATGGAAGCTGATCAGGAGGATGTTTAGCTCTCAGAGACTGCAGGGAAACAGAGAAAAACTAAGCATAACTATGATGGATATCTCCTGGATCAGACTGTTTGTGGGATCGCAGCTTTAGAAGGAAAGTCTGAAGCTAAATTTAGCCCGTGGTGTTCACACTGCACAAGCAGGGAGGGACTTTTTCTCTTTTTTTCTACTATTTACTACTGCATGTCCACCACCTACAACCGGAAGAGGCTTGGTGTCAAATGGTACAAATTTCTTGAATCTCACTCCAGACTTTTTCTCTCACAGCTCTATTCCGATGGATGAAAGACTTGGTGTCATAGAATTCTGTCCGCTGCTTGTTGAAGTGCTTCTCGAGTAAATACCTCCCTCTATTGCCCTCGGAGAGCCTCAGCTCTTGTTTGGGGCTTTTATATGCAGTAAGCTTGAAAGGGGTGTCGAGGAATTTGATTTCTCAATAAAGAAGCTGTAGCCCCCGGAGCACCTTTGATTGTGAGGATTACGGAGACAAAGGCCCCGCGGCAGTCAGAGGAGTCCTAATGAAATGCCATTTTTCCCTGCTTGGCTCTGACTGCCCCCTGCCAGGATTAAGTGGACCCCCCCTCCTGTTTCTTCAGTGGCTTGGTTTTCCAGCTGAGACAGAAAACGAACCTGAAACCTGAAATCCCCTTTTTTCCTGCCGTTTACACTAGACTCACTTTCAGTACGTTGTCACTGATGAATGGAGATGCTTTCAGTGTCACTCAGAAAACGCAACGTTCTAAGAACTTCATGGCAACAAACAAGAAAAACACAAACACATCTAGGGTTGTGCCGATGGACGATATCATCGTCCATCGTGATGGGTGACTGACATCCCGATGGAGAGACCACCATCGTGATGCCACGCCCCCGCCACGTTGCGCGTCGACACCATAAGCCGCGGTTACATGTACAAAATATCCTGATGGGATCAATGGTCGGATTAGAATCCAACCGTGTACATGGGCCCAGAAAAATGTTTTCAGAATATAAAAACGTTCACTAAGGTCACAATTTCGGTCGGAATAAATCATTCGCACACGCGCAGTATTCGCACATGCGCAGTTTGAAAACCGGAAGAGGATACAACTTCCGCCGAGCGGCTTTTTTTCCAAACTTTATTGAAGGTAACAATTCAATACAAAACGATAACAGCGCCGAGCGGCTATATGCATTGACATGTCAGCTCGGTAAAATACAAGATGACCTTCTAAACGTGCTTTTAATAATGTTACGGTTATTATGAAACACCTGTTCGCTCATCATTTGAATTTTAATCCGTGTGGTCAGTGCTTTTTCTGAACGTAGCCAGGATTAGCAGTATGCTAACAAGGGCTAACAATATTAGCTTTGGGTGGCGCTGCATCCTGTGAATAACATCAGCCTTTATTTAGTCGGGACACGACTGGAAACACAAATCCACGTGATTGATTGAATGTTTTCTAAGGACTGAGCGACATTTCTGCTTTGAAGCTCAAACCGCTGTGTGTCTGCTGACGATCCGAACTGTGCTCAGACACACGTTTAGACCCGGTTCTGAGTTTGATAGCTCGTACCCCTAGAGCTGCGGGACGGATCGCAGTCTTAAATCTCCCACACGAGCCTCATGTACCCCCCCCCCCTTCCCATCAAACATAAAGTGTAAATCCGCCCTCCGCCGGTCCAGTTCGCTAGTTAAGTGCGGGAGCGGACTACTTCTTTTCTATTTTGCTTGTTACTTTTTCTGTAAAAGTCACTTCCCTCAGTTTATACTGGATCATCGCGGATTAACCATTAGTTGGGAAATAAAAGGAAAAAAGCAAAATAACGAATAGCAGTTATATAAGAACGAAAAATGTAAAAATACCCCCCCCCCGACGATGTCATCGTCCATCCCGATGGTTGACAGCAAACATCGTCAACGGCCAAATTAGGGGACATCGCCCAACCCTAAACACATCTGAACTTTTTGGATCCACTGTTAAATCAAAACTTACAGACTCCAGGTCTGGCATGCAGTTCTGGTTCATGACAATAAGTTTGACCTTTCGAGAAAGTAAGCTCATCTTCCCACCTTAAACTGTTTTTAACAAATAGTCTAGACGTTCAGATAAAAATAATGGTGCTATAAAAGAGTGAAAGTGCTTTTTTTCCAGTTTAAAGGCCCGTACAAACCGGGACGAATATTCGCCAGGCGTTATTCGCCACGTTTTTTGTGTTCACACCCAGGCGATTTTCGCTGACGATGAGCCGAGCGAACATGCAATTTCCTTCCCTGACATTAGATGGCGCTTAATGTAAACAGAAATACTCCTCTACACAAGGTGGCGCTGCGCAACTTTACGCTTCTTAAAGTCGCTTTTCACTCAGAAGAAGAGAGCAAGTATTTACGCGCTTGTCAGAATCATACAAAGAAAACATGAATATTTCAAGCACTAGTTGCTCCAACTGGTGTTTGGTTCGGGGATATTTTAGAATGTCCGTCATTATTTCTTCGCGGCAGTGTAGACGCTACTTGGCGTCTATCTTCTTCGCTGGTATGTGTGCTCAGAAAGGCAGTTTGATGTTTGAGCACCCCCAAGTTGTGTTTTACTGTAACTTCAGAAGCTCCAGACACGTGTGCAAAAGCGCCATTCTCATTGGTCGAACGAACCCGAGGTGTTTTTTTTTTTTGACGCTTTGACGCGTGGCGTTTTTTCGCGTCGGTGAGTACACTCACATTGGTGCCCTTTGTTTAGTCACGAAGCGTTAAACGTCGGCGAAAATCGCCGGCGAAATTCGTCCCGGTGTGAACAGGCCTTAATAATAAAATATGATGTCTTTCTCAGGAGAAGAAAAGGAAGAATCCTCATCGTCCTCCCATCAGCTTCATTCACCCAAAGTAATACGTCCTCCAGCATGTTTGAAGCCAGGTTGCAGCCGATTTGAATGCTGTGATCACTTCATTCTGTGCTCTGACATGCTTAAGCAAACTGTGCTTGGGCTGAGGATGACTGACATTCACAACGTAGTCAACCTTTTGTTTTTTACAATTATAATTTTTGATATGAGTCTGTAAAACCCCTCACTATCATTTTTATACACTTGTTTTCAGACAGTTAATAACTTTTTCAGACTTTACTCTTCTTTGAACTCTCAAGCTTCAAACCTTAGAATGAATAGAAAGATCTCTTTGCAATTAAAGAGTCATTAAAATTTGACAAACAGAACACATTCTGTACTGGAAATGCAACACAGAGTGCAATGAAAAATCGATGTAAACACTGGTAAACCCACGTTTCAGGCTTCCACGTTCAAAACCCACACGTTTGTGTCGCTACGCAAGTTTTTAAATCTGTTCTTGGGCTCTATGAGCATTTACTGAACACACGCTGAACTTTGACCAATCAGAGACTCAAATCTGTGGTTGGCGTCCTTTTCAAAACACTGAAGTGCCGACCTTTGTAAACATGATCATGATCACTTGTCGGGCTGTAGTTCCAGTAGTGATTCAGCTCGGATTGGTACGAACTCTGTAGGTCTCTTTAAAGTGGAGTCTTGTTACCATGGAGATGGACAAAGAACGTAGACAGGCGCAGTTTTTGAAACGTTGTGAACTTGATGGTTCTCTCAGAGTCTTAAGGTTGTTCTACCAGCACTCTTCCTCTTAGAGTTCTGCTCTTCTCAGCTTCTCTATTTTTCCTCGTTTCGGACCAAACGTCTGACCAGAACCTAGTCACCCTGTCTAAAGACAAATCCTGTCGTCTCACTGGTAGGACAAGAGGAAGAAGAGGGAGTTTCAGCACATAATCCTGTCTTTGTTAGGATTGATGTGGAAATGAAGGTCTGCACTTCTGGTTCATATCTGTCTGTCTGTGCAACTGTCAGCCCCCCCCCCCTCTCTCTCATTCCTTCACTCTGAGGCAGCAGATCTCCTCTGGGGAGGAGTGAGGGGGAGGGAGAGGTGGGGGTGGGGTCAGAGGGGAGAAAGATGGAGGCCTGTGTGGGTGTGGGATGCTGGGTGTGGGATAAGTCTTTGCCACAGGCCCTGAACGTCACACGATGTGGAGATCACTGGAGATCTGCCCCCCCCCCCCCCCCCCACACACACACACACACGAGCAAAAAGACTACATTGCTAACAGCATCTCCACCCAACAACCCCCCCCCCCAATGAAGACAGATCATCATCCTTGAAGGCAGAGGAGAAACCTCAAACTGTTCTTTTGTCATTTCAGGTGCAAAAATGTAGAAACCGTTCACGTTTATCTTTTCTGGTGACACACAAGCACTTGTGAGTCCATCGGACAAACAAACTAATATTAGACTAATATTAGCATCTTTTGTAGTGTAGGTGGGCGTGTCCCTGCAGGTGTTCTCTCAGGTGACGCTGAACCTGTCACTGGTTTGGGTTTTCCCATCCACAGCTTTGGATCAGATTAGCTGATCGTTGTGTTTGACCTAAATCTGCTCAGAGGTTAGAGTTCAAACGGGTGACGGTCACGCTCTGGGCCTCGTGTGCACCTGTGTGTGCGTGTTTGTGTGCCCTTGTGTGTGCGTGTTCACCCCCAGCTGATCTCTGAGCTGTCATTTGTTAGCGACAGAGGCTCCAACACTCACTGCCTTCTTACAGGGTGGGGGGTCAGCGGGTTAATGAGCCACATGCAGCTCTTGTGAACATACACACATCTTCACTCCCAACAGTCCCATGCTGACAAAGCTCACAAATGCATGAACACATGTGCACACAATCACATGCACACACCTGCACACATACTTTACATGCACACACTAATAATCACGCACATGTGCACACTATTAACACACACATTAATTTCCCCAGACTTTAGCAGGAAAGGAACAGACATCTCCATTCTTGTAAAAGTGAACACTCTTGACCTTGTGTACAATAGGCTTGCTGCTAATGTTACATAGACCTGCTAGAGGGCGCTCCACTGCTTTCATGACTGCAAATAGGAATCAGAGGCAGATTCAGGTTATGTATGGCGCCAAATAGGGGCCAATAGTTTTAAAAACTGAAATACAACAACTCGAAACTGATCTAGACCTAGTATTGCTTTAGGTTTATGATCCTGGTAAGCAGATTTCTGTGTGGTTATTTTTGCAATAGAAATACAGCACTTGTGTCACATGTGTGATTGTCAAATTACATGCTACTTTGCATTTTGTACTTTGAAATAAAGTCACCTTTGTGTGACTTTCACATTAGCTGATGTGTGGGACAGGGGACACGGTCGCACACCTTAAAGGCCCGTACACACCGGGACGAATATTCGCCAGGCGTTATTCGCCAGCGTTTTTCGCCACGTTTTTTGTGTTCACACCCAGGCGATTTTCGCTGACGGTGAGCCGAGCGAACATGCAATTTCATTCCCTGACATTAGATGGCGCTTAATGTAAACAGAAATACTCCTGTACACAAGGTGGCGCTGCGCAACTTTACGCTTCTTAAAGTCGCTTTTCACTCAGAAGAAGATAGCAAATATTTACGCGCTTGTCAGAATAATACAAAGAAAACATGAATATTTCAAGCATCAGTAGCTCCAACTGGTACTTGGTAAGGGGATATTTAAGAATGTCCGTCATTATTTCTTTGCGGCAGTGTTGACGCTACTTGGCGTCTATCTTCTTCGCTGGTATGTTTGCTCAGCAAGGCAGTTTTGTGTTTGAGCGCCCCCAAGTTGTGTTTTACTGTAACTTCAGAAGCTCCAGACACGTGTGCAAAAGCGCCGTTCTCATTGGTCGAATAGATTTCGACGCGACGCGTCGAAAAAAAAAAACGAACCCGAGGCGTTTTTTTTTTTTTTGACGCTTTGTCGCGTGGCGTTTTTTCGCGTCGGTGTGCACACTCTCATTGGTGCCCTTTGTTTAGTCACGAGGCGTTAAACGTCGGCGAAAATCGCCGGCGAAATTCGTCCCGGTGTGAACAGGCCTTAAGGCCACACCTTCATTAGAACTCCAGGCAATATGGACGACCCAACTTCAGCCCTTATCTTTGACGTTTGAACTACACAGGTCAGGGAAGTCCAGCATCAACCCCCAGTGACTGCTGTGTTTGTGTTCCAGATGTGAGATGAACTTCATGTTCTTTCTTAATGAATTTGTAATGTATAAATATGCAGTTCACAGCAGTCTGTAGGTGGAAATCTAAAAAAAAAACTAAAAAAAAAGCTTTCTTCCCCTGCTGAAAGTCCTGCAGGCCCATGGCTGACCGTTTGCTGTCTGTGTGATGAGTAAATGTGACCTCTGCATGTGTGTTTGGGAGGAGGGGGCAGGGGGGGTCACTTTCAGCCCTGCAGTGTTCTGCGTTCAAGAACAGCTGCTTGATAAATCCCCACTTGTTTGGTGCGGCACAAGAAAGAGTTCAGTTTATCTTTTTGAGCACAGGGTGAGAAACCTGCAGTGTCTGATTCAAAGGTGTATGTGTGTGCGTGTGTGTGTGTGCGCGTGTGTGTGGTCTGGCTTGTATTCATTATTTAGTGAGAGCTATTACTGTGGATAAGAGGCTGCTCTCCCCTCTCTCCCAGGACTTTATCGATTGCTTTAATTGCCCCAAAAGATTGTCAACTCTTAAGATAGATATTAAAGCGCCGATGAGGCTCTGCCAGGATGCACGGCAAATGGAGCTAACAGCTCTGCGCGTGCATGTGTGGGGCGCGTGCACGTGGGGATAGAGTCCTGCAGGGCCCACAGGGAGAAGCAGCGTGTCCCAAACTGCCTGTGGAACTGCGAGGTCTCACTTCTGCCGATTAATACTGACGCTGCAATCTGTAGCTCCTTCAAAATAAGACTTGCCCTCCTATCAACATATCTGATCGATGACTTGAAAAAATGTAAATGTTTGTTAGAAGAGCTTCAAACACTGAGAAGCATTCAGACTCTTTTTAGCTCGTTTTACTGTCAGCTGTTTTTTCCATCCTGGTGTAAAACCATTCTGCTTTCTGGGGAGATGTGATGACATAAGATTCTATGTTCTTTCCTAATCTGTGTTTGGACCAGAACATTTCAGAGTCTTCAGAATACGGGTGGTGCTGTGGCGCAGCGTGTTCCACTTTGCTTTCCCTGGGCGTTTCATAGTTGACAGAAAATGTTTGTTTTGCAGCAGGTGAACACGGTCAGCTCCCGGGAAACCTGGCTGCTCCCGTTTGATTCCTGAACACTTGCTGCAGTAGCGGTCCTTACGGAGCGTCTGCCCTGGAGAGCGCTGTCTAGTATGTGTGTGTGTGTGGGGGGGGGCGTCAGAGACAGCTGGGGTTTCTTGTCTAATCCTGCAAAGGAAAAAGTATCAGACTAAGAGCAGAAAGCTGCTCTGGATTAACCTGCTGACTGATTTAGCGTTGTCCCAGAACAGCCTCAGGTGACCCCCCCCCCCCCCCCCCACCACCACCACCACCATCACCACCACCCCCACCACCTTCGTCTCTGTGGAGTTTGTAATCCCTGCAGAGTCGGATTGAACGGTAGGTTTCTCAGAAACGCAAATATTCTCAAATGTAAATCAATTACAGATGCTCTGATTCCGATTTGTGATAGATTCTCCTTTTCAACTAGACACGAGCAAACTAAACTAAAAAGCTTTATTTTTGGAATCAAATAAACCATGCTGTTACCCTTGCTATAGGAGGAAGTATTGGGGTTCGCAGCATTCCCCCCTGGCTGCTCTCTAAGACGAGTTAGAATCACTTAAGCTTCAACTCCGTTTTCCCAAAACATTTAGGGCAGGTTTTTGCTGGAGCTGCTGAGATTTTTATCAGTCAAATATTTCTGTGATCCTATAAAATATGTGACAGGAGTTTTTTAAACTCATATAATCTTTTTGCAGACTGATGAGTCTGTGTTTGTGTTAAGCCGTTGCTATGGTGAGGCGTCTGGATGGGAAACGGCTCCATCCACACAGAACCTGGTGGAGGTTTTGGGGTCCCGTTTGGATCTGTGCTGCTCCTGCAGCTAACTCCTGCTGACATCAGCACATCTGTTGGAGTGCGAGCGGCTTTCCTGGCGTCAGCCTGCAAAGGAAACACGGCTTGGAGGAGGTGGGGGGTGATTAGAAAGGAAATCCACGAGTAATCCAACAATCCCGTCTGATTTAAAACTATTGACCCGAGCGCTCCGAGCTGCAGCGGAGCAGTGGAGGCGCTTGACTCCCCGCCTCTGCTCCCTGCAGGAGCAGCAGCAGAGAACGGAAACCTCAATCATCAAGTGAAGCGCGGCAAAGCATATTTCTGTTCCTACAGAACCAGGCGTCTAAACCTGCCTCTACTTCTGTGA
Source organism: Oryzias latipes (assembly GCF_053564925.1). Taxonomy (NCBI): domain Eukaryota; kingdom Metazoa; phylum Chordata; class Actinopteri; order Beloniformes; family Adrianichthyidae; genus Oryzias; species Oryzias latipes. The sequence continues at coordinate 8,468,447 of NC_136240.1, forward strand.
AAACTAGTGTGTGGGGGGGGGGCAGGCTCCACCTGGACTGTCAGGTCAGCCCACCTGCAGTCAGGTGAGGCTTCAGGCAGGTTTTATCAGAACTCAGCGATCCGCTAAAGCTTCTTTAACGTCTGCTGGGACTCTCAGTGCCACTGACAATTAGTTTGCTGTCTACTGCTCAGTCACCTGATCTGACCCGACCCCCCCCCCCCCCCCCTGTCCTTACCACGACCTCTGATGCTTAGAGCTCCACCCCTCCCCGAGGAGCTGCTGTTTGTGTCCCTACCTGGCGCCTGATCCTTAGAGAATATTTACCCCCCAGCCCCCCCACCGAGCGTAGGTGGGGCGTGAGCGGTTGACCCGATCCTGTTCTCAAAGCGTCCCAACACACACGCACAGAGCTGTGCGCGCGGGGTGTCGAACCCTGAACTGCATCTTCTGCTGCACATCGTGGAAAAGAGCAACATGAACCTCAGCTGTCGTCTTTTTTTAACCACAGGAAACCTGATGTTGTGACACCCCCCCACCTCCCCACCGCCACCACTATCACCACCACCTTGTCAGCAAAAATCACAAACATCCATCAACATCAGAGAGAGCAAAACGTTTGGTTTGGCTCGCCTTTATTATAGAACAAACTTTTTTTCTGATCTGTAAAAAAAGAATTTTCTAACTTCTGTGATCAAAGTAAAATAAAAAAATCGTACACATTCAACTCAGAAGTAAAGCTGGTGTTTGTTAAAGCGCCTGAACTTGTTGACGTGCTTTGTGAGGGCAAGATCATGGAGTTTAGTGGTAAGAAACTTTCTTAGCTAAGGAAGTGTGAGCTGTTCCTGCATGTGTGTTAGAGCTGATTAAAGAGTAATCTGATTACAGTCGTGCACAGCTTCTTTAATTCATGGCTCACATTTTCAGATGATACTTTAGTGAATCTTCCCTCACAAATGCTGCGTTCGAGTGCAGTCTGTGCGTGTGCACGTCCATGTGTGCATGTTAGCTCTCTTTCCTGTTCTCTTTCTGCACCCCATTAATGCTCCTCCTCTGGATCTGGGCCTTCCCCACACTTGCAGATGACCTTGCAGCGTTCCTCTGTGAGCACCGCCCCCCTCCTCAAACTCACACACACACAAACACTTGTAAGTGCTCAGGATAATTTATATATAAAATGTGTGTGTGCGAGGGGAGGGGTTGAAAAATGGCTGTCTCCATCTTTGGGTGGCCGGGGCTCTCCATTACCAAGATGGGCTGAGTCACCACCGCCGCAGGAATCTTAATGAAAAGCCCCGCCCACTTTGCTCTCATCCTACCTCTTATCTCATGATGCAGCAGATTATTCCATTGACTTATTCAAGGGCCTGGACTTATGGTCATGAGTTGAACGAGTGGCGCTCCCCCTGCTGCCGCAGCGCCCCCCACATGTTTTCAGATGTTCCTGAAGGAAAAACACAGCAGAGTCACCTCAGCCCTACCAGAAGCAGGACCCCCCATCTGGAAAGACAAATTATCCAGAAACGAGTAGCAGCTTTTAGCCTCAAACTGTCGGCCCCCCAACATTTAAACCTAAAGTCTCATTTCATTTAACCTGACAGTCATTCCTCTGTTGTTGTTTTTAAAGTTTTATCTATGTTATGTCACCTGTACACTTCTTATTGTTTATGAGTTTTGGCTTGTATTGAATTGTGCTTTTTTAATCGACTTATCATAAACAAGTTTTTATTAATATATGTCTGTGGAGGTTCTCACATTCTAACAGGATTCTGTTCTTCAGGTCATTTGGACTGAAAATGTTCCTCTCTCTCATCAGAGGAGCTTTTTCAGTTCTTACTGCTGACAGAGAACTCAGCTCTGCTTCAGAGGTGTGACGAAGAAGAAGGGAGGTGATGTTCTGTATTGAGGCTTGGAGGCGGGTGCCAGGTATTGGAGGGGGCGTTTTCTTGATGTGCGTATGGAGGCTTGCTTTATGTTGGGGAGGAGCTGAAAATGATGACGTCCAAAGCCCTGCTGCCAGGGTTAGCCACACGACTGATTCACGCAGTGCTTCAGAACTTGCCGTTCGTTTTGACAGTTGATATGAATCCTTCAGGCTCCATTCAGTATGTGGGTATTGGATGGAGAGCTGTGGTCAATGAGAGTTTGGAGATTTAGGAGAAACTGGTGTTTTTAATGAAAGTGAAGAAAATGTCTCTGTTTTGCTGTCCTGATTGTCACATAAGCACAGCCATAAAGTAACACTAGCACAGTGACATGACCTTCTCATGTCTTCCCAACCATTGTATCAAGAAAATACACACTATGCTCATTTGGTCACAATTTAAATTGATATCACAAACATTTACATATCTAATCATTCATTTGTTCAATATTATTCTTTCTATTAGAAACACAAAGATCGTGATTGTTCAATTGTGACTCTACCTGGTATACTTTTTCTTTTATCCACTTGATGGCACAATAAAGCAAATGAATGAAATGCTTCAGTACTTCATGAGACATCATCTCGCCATCACTACATAAAGGGTACAGCTCTGTTTTATCACGTTTTGTTTGCTTTGTTAACTCTTCAGGTCTTCAGTGGTTTGGTTGCTTCATGGTTGTTTGTGTGGATCTGCATGCAGAGGTTCTGCCCGAACATTTTGGTTGTTAGTACATTTGCTGATTGTTAGAACTTTTGGTTGACTATCCAGTGTCCTGGATTTTAAGGCAATTCAGAGACGTGCTAACTACTTTTTTTCAAACAGCAAATATGCCATAACCCATTTTGCCAAAGTAAAAAACATAATAAATATAAACATTTGAAATACTTTTCATCAATCCACTGTGTTCAGATAGTAAAAACATAAGTATAAACATTTTAAATCCACTGTGTTCTGATGGTAAAAGCATGTATGATCTATAAAAATTACTCGTACATACTTTTTTTCCAATGGCAAATCATTCAAACGTAATGCATTTTGGTCTACAGTATGTACCAATCTAGTTAGGATTGATGCATACTAGTTTCCTATGTGGTGCTCTAGCTGGGGAGTAGTGATGGATTTGGAACACAACCTTGGTGTTGATTAACGCGTGGTGAGAATACAGAGACTCAAGTATAAATGTCAAGAGTTCAGTTCCTAAAGGAGCTTGCATTTCTGCAGCTCTGAGCTCATGTTCTGCTGGTTCTGGTCTCAGGTATTTGGGTTCTCCAGGTTAGTTTGGTGTAAAATGAAGGCTCCCTGCGGCTTAATGATCCCTCGTGACACTAGCTTTTATCCACTCATCTATCCGGCTCTTTAATTGAACTCTTAATTAGGTTGAAAGACACAGAGGAGACCGAGTCCTGAGAGAGTTTAATGGGCCGGTACCGAATGGAGGCCCGAATGTTGACGAGGAAAGTGGTTTGCGTAGTTTGGAGCAAAGTTGCAGCACTGCAACACCAAGCAATAAAATGCATATGAAATGTTCCCATTGAGACTGGCTCTTTTTAAAGTGGATGCACAGATTTTTGTTTGCCTCACAGTTGTGTTCAGGTGACTGTAACACTGAGCCCTGATCAGTAGAGTTAGGGTTGTGCACGGAGCGGATCACAGACAAAATCACAATTGTTCCTTCAGTGTGATCATTAGTGTCATGTTGGCAAGAGTAGTAAACCTATTTTTCTACTTTTGGATTCAGTTTGTGAATGTATCATACAAATCTCTCATTAGCTGGCTGTACATGTGTGGAACAGAGGCATGTCAGCACCAGTTTGTCACACTCATGCACATCTGTACATGCAGAATCCAGCTTTGTGCTTCATCGACTGTGCGGTCTGTTTTTCCTCTACACTGAACAGAATATCAGATGTTTATATTTAGAACAAGAACAAACGTCCAATTATGTGAATTTTGGATGTAAGGTCTTTGGCGAGTCTTCATAGACGTGTGGTGGTGGGACTGTTGAGTCATGCAGCATCACGCCTGTATGCCATGCTTTCTCCAGTTTGCTGTAAATCATTGTTCCAGTTTGCTGAAAGAGTACAGTGATGTGCCGAAAAAATCCAAAAAATAAAACTTTAAAAATGACAAATGTAATTATTCATTTTCATCAATCAAGAAAATGCATCGAATGAACAAAAGAGAAATCTGAATACTTGGTCTCTCCCCCCTTGGCCTTTAAAACAGCATCAGTTCTTTCTAGAGTCACCATGTCATCCCATCCAGAACTTCTTTACCCTGAAGACAGTTCTTAATGCTTTTGGCTTTATGTTTGGGGTTTCTGTCCTGCTGAATAACAACTATAGAGCCAGTTACACACCTCCCTGATGATATTGCATTATGGGTAAGTGTCTACCTGGATTTCTCAGCATGGAAAACATCATTAGTCCTGACCAAATTTCCAACTTGCAGAAATGCAGCTCCAAAAGTCCAAGAAACCTCCACCATGCTTCACTGTTGTCTGATGACACTCATTGTTCTCCAGCCCTTCAATGATTAAACTGCCTAGACAGACAAATACTTCAATTGTTGATTCATTTGGACACTTTTTCAACCTCAGTTCTTATGTTTTCCTCCATACATGGTCTTGTTTCCATGTCAGAGGTTTGGTGTTTTGGCTGCATCTCTTCCATGAAGATCACTTTTAGCCAGACGTCTGGAGACAATCGTTGGGTGTGCCTTGGTCCCACTGGGTTCTACCAGTTTTGATCTGATGGCACCACTGGACATCTTCTGATTTGCAATGGTCTTGAGCTCAACGTGTCTTCCAAAAGAATTTGAACATCATGAAACCCCAGCACTGTACGCGGTTTCATGAATCCACTTTTGGCACATGGTGTTCACAGCGAATGAGCAGGGGCAGGCAGGGAGGGGCTTCTTCATCTTTAGTTTTTTTACTGTTTACTAGTGCATGTCTGCCATCTACAGTTGAAGCTTTTTCTTTCACATCTCTAGCATATATGAAAGACTTTGTGTTGTATAATTCCGGCTGAAACCGCAATTATTAATTTCTCCTCCATGATCAATTTAGTACCAGTTGCCTTTTAAAAAAGAGTTCAGCTGTTTAGCATTCAAGCAGTCAAAAGGTCAACTGGATTAACTTCATTGCGAATTCAATGAATTGATTGATTGATTTGGTTCATTTCAATCATTAATTGTAAACAACACAATAAAAAATCACACAGATTTATCAAGCTCATTACAGAAATAATTAAATGCATACATTTTAAAAAAGACAGATTTTTTACTCAGAACCCGAGAACTTGTGAACTCACCAGTCTTTGAATGTGGAAGCCGAAAACACAGGTTTACAGGCATTTACATTGACTTTTCATTGAAAACAGTCACTCAAAAGCCAATTGCTGAGGCTAGTGTGCACGTTACTATACATTGATGGTAAAGGCGTATACTTTTATAGTGCCTTTCCATCTTGCTTGAAAGCCCAAAGGGCTTAGCAGTCACAGTCCTTTTCAGCTGTAGACACACACATTTACACACTGATGGGACTCTGCTGCCATGCAAGGTGTTAACCAGACCACCAGGAACAACACTGGCGATTAGCGTCTTGCATAAGGACACGTAAGCACATGGGTGGGCAAGGGGGGGAGCCAAGCCTGTGACCTTCTAATCAGAGATTGACTGCTCCACCACAGCCGTCCCACATTGATGATCAACAGCCTCTGTTTGGTACGATTGGTTGATCATTTGCCTGACTATAATCCTACAAAGTCCCTGAGTTTGTTCAAGTGAACCTATAAGAACCGATGCTAGTTTGAGGGGAAAAGGTAGAAACGTCAAATATTGATTTAGATTTTCTTTGGTTCACTTACTTTGCATTTCTAAACTGATAAAAATAAACAATATTTATTTTTATTTCTGAGAGCACTCTATGGTTACAGCATTTTTTCACTCCTGCCTACAACTTTTGATTTGTGTTGAAGTTATAAGAAAATTCTTTTTTTTTTTTCACCAATGAGAAGCTAGTCATCAATGAAAAACACTGTCAGATATCACCACGGTAACAGAACAGTTGTGGAGAATACCTTAAAGGAACTTGGGGCTATCTTGTGGCAGAGTATTATACCGTCCCTGCATATTCGGACTGATTTGGGGGCGGAGCTAAAAGCATAAGTAGAAATGCGGAGGTGTTGGATATCCGTCCTCGCTTTATTTTGCTTCTTCCTTTAAAGTTGTCTTTATCAGTGGGTTTTCTAAAGGACTCCTTACAGTTTTTGGCCCTGATCCTCTCCAGATGGCTTGTGCTGTTTTTTCACCAAATCTTTTCTATGAAGTTTTTTTCTTTTCTTTTTCAACTCTAAAATGTTCGCTGGAGGAGAGGACTGATCTGAAAAGAGCAAAAACTTTTGTCTGAAGTCTGCAGAACTGCTGGTGCTAACAGGCGTCTCCCCGCCCCACCAGGCCCCGGGGCCCCTCCTGCTGTACAGATGCTGCTCCAGATGGGACCCTGGTACCTGCCTGCATCCCTTATGGCTTCATGCCCCCCTCCCTCCTCCTCCTGCTCCTATAAGCCATAAATATGTAATTTGTTCAGCTGTCTCCATTAAATATGCATTCAAGAAGCAGCTGTTTGTTATTGTGTTTCTGAGGGTCGTTAGCATGTTTGGGTTTGGAGGGGGGGCAAAGAAAGCTACTTAAAAGGCGGGACCACCTGAGCGACATCATGACAAGCACGCTCATTAGACAGCGGGTCAAAACCAAAGTCACATGATCAGAGCCATCAAGCCATTACAAAAGTAAAATCTGAATGTTTATATTATCAATGAATAACTATGAAACGCACACATTCTCTCACACACATATGCAGATTCACACACAGACTAGCAGACACATAAGCACACTAACATGCTGTTCTTCAGTACTTGGTGATAATCTTGGAAGTGTGTGTGTGTGTGTGTGCATGAATGTGTATGAGCTCCATTGTTTTTTTACTTTTTCTCCTGCCCTGTTATGTTTCTTTAACTCCAAATCTTCTTTTTTTCCACCTGTTTAACTCCTCGCTTTCTTCTTGTCCTGGTGGAGAACAGCTTTGCATTGTGGGAAGTCTAAGTGGATAACATTTCTTGTTGGTGAGCGTGCATGTGTGTGTGTGTTGGTGGTCGTCTTCAATCCTCTGTTTTCTGCCTGTAATTCCATGTGAAGCCTGCGCACTGCAAAGCCATTACCATTGATTTTCCTGTTGGACTGCAGGATGGAGTCACTGTAGGCCAGGGAACTTTTCATCCTCCTCATCTTCATCTGCATCCTCTTCCTGTCCATTCAGGAATGTCTGTAATGGCCTTTTTTTTCTCTGCAGCTTTATTAACCGATGGGATGGAATCAGGGCTCCACTCTGCTGACAGAACCTGAAAATGAGAAATGTGTGAAAGCAAAAAATGATAACGAGTATTCCTCAATGAAAACGAACCAACTCATCTCTGTTGTGCGCACACACACACTCACTCACACATCTGTGTGTGGTGGCATTCACGTATACTGCAGATTTAGCTGCATTGATTAGTGCTGAAGACATCTGGACTTTTAGAGAAGAATCGTCCACAGCCTCTTCAAACCAGAAGAGCTCTTTTGTCCTACGTTAGCAGATCTGGATCTCTGCTTTAATGAGAGCAAGTGTGTCTGAGCTCACTGCATCAGAGTCAGGCGACAACCCCATAGGCCGTTGTGTAGAAACAGCATGTACAGCTACAGATTCAGGTGTGACTGAAAACTCATGGACAAGTTTGGATCATTAGATTCTTTCATTAGATTCATAAATCATCTATGCTCTAAAGGAGTTTCTGATATGTTTTTAGGTAGAAACACCTCTCTGTTTAGCTTAAAAATGTAGAATATTTTCACCTCTTTTGTCTACAATAATTTTATTTGGCTGAAAAATGATCAAATAATGATTGGGGGAATCTAATCCAGGAGATGTCCAATAGAAGGCTGTGTGCTTTGTGGGGAGAATGTGATAGGGGGTATGTTCCTGGAGCCTATACCCTTTCATTATATAATATCTTCCCACAAACATTTTGGAGGCCAGTTCCTCGAATAAGGTCACTTTTTCTACAGAGTGACCGTCTGTAATGATTACCACTTTATTATTTATGGTAGTTTGTGGGGCAGCTGTATTGCTGGTAAAGTCCCAGGTAATTACTTTGGACTTTTTCTTCTCCCTTAAAATGCAGATGTGCAGCGGTGGGGGGGCTGCATATGGGCCACTCTGTCTGATGTTAATCACCTGTCTCAGTGCCATTCTGAGATGAGAGAAAAAAATGAATAAAAGACATGAAAAATCACCCAGGTATGTCCTTCAGATATTACTACATAATTTAAAATAAGTTGTTATTTTTTTTTCTCACAAAAATTTGATTACTAAAGAAAATGTTAGTTTGTTTACAGAGTTGAAGAAATATTTTTGCTTTTTTTTGATCAATTAATAGAAAGCAAATGGATTGGAGAAGCATGTTCAATCATAACAGTTTTAATCATCAATGAAGGCAAAAGTCTCCCATCAAGAGACATGTTCAGTTTAGCCAATCACAGAGCAGGACTTTATAGGACATAATGATGCCTGTGCTGTTTTACTACAACATTTCAGTAAGAAGAGTAAGATAAAAGACAAAATATGAAATCAGTTTCTTTTAATGCTAAAGAAATGAGATCCATAACCGTACTGCAGTGGGACTTCTCAACTACACACATACACAAAGTGATCATTATTCATTTCTGTATCAAATAGTTTCCATTCCGCTCCACCCACCCTCTTTGACCTCTGACCTCTCCCTTAGCAGAGCTGTGTGTGTGTGTGTGCCTTAGTATTTGTGTATGTATGTGTGTGTTTTCTGGCGGCCAGCAAGTCCTGCTCGGCATCATTCAGCCCCCTAACCATCACCCTGCTTCTGCTCCTCCTCCCTCTCCATTTCCAGCATGCCTCAGTGAGAAGGGGAGTGTTACAGACTGATTCTTTTTTAACTTTATACTGGGTTTGCTGCACTTGTGTTGCTTTTTTGAGCCTTTACACACAGAAAACCATATTTTATCAGAAAAAAGAATCCAGAAAATCCAATTTTAGGATTTTATTTACACTCATTGAATGGTTTCAGTACTCTTGTAGTCTGATTAACTTCTTACATTCAATATATTCGATAAGATGTTTTAAACCTTCAAGACACCAGATCCGTTTTTACTATAAAAGTTTTGTTTTTGTTAAAAAAGTTTTATTGACATCGCATTGAGTGATGTGATTCCTGCAATCATTGCTTCTCACATCCTTCTTTTTTCAATAGAATGAGACAAAGAAAACATCTAAACTTATTCAGATAAGGAAAACTCATAGAACTATTCTTGAATCAGAATCTAAAATGTAAACCTGAACAGAAACAATAGAAGCAGACACAATGACATTATGTTTGGAGTGCAATTGTGACTTTTTTTCAAAAACGTTTTTAATTTGAAATGTTTTAATCTAGGACAAACAAGGAGCCAGCTATTACTCAAATGCTCTTCTTTATTAAGTCGATTTTATTTTTCTTATCAAAAAATATATTTTCTTGAGTTAGATCGTTGATCTCAGATATTGATGAAGAAAGTTAGAAAGTTTATTCCTGCTAGATATAATTAAGGGTTGGTAATCTTTACCATTCACGTTGTGGTAAGAGTGTTTGTTTTATCTGTAATTATGATAAACACAGATGTTCAAATTCCTCTGTGCGGAAACAAAAATCGGAAATCCTTCCTAACAGTTTGTCTGTTTCTTTTGCTCTCTGTGAATGTGGAAAAAACATTTTCTAAAAGGCAGAAAATATTTTTGCAACCTGGAAAATTGAAATTAGAGTAGAAAATTAGACATAAACATTGAGGAACTGAGCAGAGAACTCTTGTATGAGTTTAGATCAGAGTTTAAACCATTGACAGGAAATGAGAACTGGACTGAACAACCCCTCCCCCCTCACGTTCCATATAGGAAATACCCGCTGGTACCAAGAAGCCAAAATCCCAAATAAACTGCTGTTAATCAGTCATTCTATTCATTTCTATCTGACAGATTCTCCAGAATCCGCTTTCAGTTGATTGGAGAGAGTGGTTGCCATAGAAATGTAGACGGAACAATCACAGCTTACTGTGGATGTCTGGTTGTTGGAGGGCAGCCGTGGTGGGACGGTCGTCCGATGATCGTAGGATTGCAGGTTCGATTCCCGCCTTGCACACCCATGTGTCGAAGTGTCCTTGGGCAAGACACTGAACCCCACCTTGACTCTGGTGGCGCCAGTGTTCGGCAGCGTAGCCGCCACCAGTGTGTGAATGTGTGTGTGACTGTAAACCGCTTTGGGCCTTGTAGGTAGAAAAGCGCTGTACAAGTATACACCATTTACCATTTACCATATCACAGAAAAATGGCGACTGACTTGACTTCATTTGGTTGGAATGGAAAGCGAGGCATTTTCTATGGATGACGTCCCACGATTCGTCCAGTTATATACATTACAGTCATTGATTCAAACAGAAACCGTCTGTCAGCTGCTGCTGGGGCTTCAGTGCTTAGAGGTGGATCATCTTGAGGAGGTGTGATCGGGATGTGGGTGGGGTCACAAAGAGCTGCTTTCAAATTCCCTCTTCATTTGCAGAGGTGGGGGGGGGGGGTCTTTTAATACAATAAATAAATTAGAGCCGTGTCGTTCTTTGGTCTATTAATAGGAAAGGGGACATGCAGCATCCAGCGAGGATTAGGACGTGTGTTTGATGTGGTTCCACTTCTCTGCGCCTCAATACGATTGCTGTTTTGTTTGTTTGCGGTGTGGGGTGGGGGTGGGGAGGTGGGGAGGGTTGTTTTTAGATTTTGGCTTTTTTGAAACGTTGCTGCCTTTCGGAGCGTGAGGGGAAGACAACGCTGGAAGCTGGATGAAGAGCACAGGAACATGGCTGTAATGTTCATTGGCTTATATGTGTGGGTGGGGGGGCAGGTATTGCCGTAAGTTGCAGTAATGCAAACTTGTGCAAGAAACGCACAAGGGGAGGTTTTTGTGGAGGACAGAGGTATAAGGATAAACCATTGACTGTATATCAAAACTGGATCGAGTGACTCCTCCCCTTCAGGTTTCAAACAGGAAGTACCTACTGGCTTCAAGAGGACAAAATCTATAGACTTCTATTGAGAAATAAACAGCTTTTACTTAGTCATTCTTTTTTTCAGAATAACCATTCTTGCCCTGATACCTTTTTTTTTAAACATGTTCTTGCTAATCCTATTTTTTTCCAAAATATTTTTGTTGTTTCCGAAAGTTTTTCAGGTTATAAACTGGCCAATCAGGTGTCTTAATGAAATTCTGTGGTGCCCACTGGCCCCCACATCAAATGTTTGATTGACAGATTCCCCCGAGCTCACTTTCAAGTGGAAGAGGTGTTGACTTCCCCCAAGCTCACTCCTGATTGGCGACTGTGGTTGTCATAGAAATAACGACTCGGACCAATCACTGCCTACTGATAGTTTCTGGTTCCAAAATGGCGACAGAATTGACTTCATTAGGTTGGATCCGGAAGCAAGTCATTTCCAGTGGATGACGTCACACTCAGTCACTCCAGTTCTCACATACAATCAATGGGAGAAAAAAAAAAGTTGTTTCCTGACCTGCAGCATAGAATTCTGGGTATTCTGCCATGATAGCTCTTCTGTCCAAAGTACTGATTCTTTTAACTATTGCTACTTGTTGTAAGAGATATTCCCCCATTAAATGTGACATTTCCCTATTTATTGTTTCCCAGAAACAAACTTGAACTTTCTGTCTGGAAATCTTCAGGGAGCCTCAGAGTCACAGACAGTGAGTGCTGGATTGTTACTGTTGGTCTGTGGGGCTGTCAAAGATCCCTCTCCTCCTCCTCCTCCTCCTCTTCCTCCTCCTCTTCTTCCTCCTTATGTCCGGAGGAGGCGTGTGGAGCAGATTACCTCCAGAGAGGCAGAAAAGAGGAACAAGTGCTCCGGACAAAAGCAAACATACAGACACTGAGAGCCCACTGGGACCTTCTATTCAGACTGTGAAGAGCCGTGGGCCTCCTCCTCTTCCTCTTCCTGCACCTCCAAATAGACAGCCTGACCCCTACCTCTCAGTCTGCACCCCACCACCAACTCTGTCCCAGCAGTAGTGTTGTTCTCTGTGTTTTGTGGGTCTGTGGACGCCTCCCTCCAGACATTTGTTTTTTTTTTAGAAACTTTTACTCATCCTAATATTCTGAAATCAAGGAAGAAGAATTCTCAGAATAGATTTTTTGCAGGTCATATTTAATCTGTGTCTACTGAAGAACATCTGTATAAGAAGTTCCTGCAACCGTTTCCTCAGCTCCAGCTCAAATTTATGCTTTGCATATATTAGAATTTACTAAAAATAAGTCAAACTTATTTGGCCCAGTTTGGCCAGGGGCACAGCTTATACTCAAGAGTGACTTATATGTGACTTTTTTAAAACTTAAATTAACTCATATATTTGTTATTTTCCCACTAACAACCTGTTGCTTTTTAGCGATTGTTTCCCATCAACAACCGCTAGAGGGCACTGTATTAGTGTCTGTTTTTGCTCCTGACAGCAACGCAGAAGAAGAGCCATCCAAAGCAAACGTGAAGGAGAATCTGATTGTTCTTCTCCTGAACTCAAGATTTTTCTTATTTTCAATCAAGACATTATTAGTCTTGTTTTATTTTCCTTGCATTGATGTGGGACAGAAATGTATTAAACTGGGTTACAGAGACAAGGAAGTACCGCTGAAAACATCGTCATTCAGACACAGCCCCTGCAGAATAGAAGGTAAAGATAAAAAAAACAGACTGAAGGACCTCGTCAACCCAGACATAGAGATGTGATTACTAAAGCTTTTGTGGGGCTCTTCAAAAGAAATAAACCTGGTCTCTTGCCCACGTACAACAGGTACATGGGGTCTGCGGCGATGTTGGCTACCCACCTGACCCATTGTGAAACACGGACCAAGGAGTCTAAATGTTTGTGTTGATTTGAAAATAATCACAACCATGCATCAGGTATGCATTGCGTTCCCTATATAATGACGTATTTCTTTATAGAAAAGTGTAAAATTTCATTCATCTGTTGCAACAAAAATACCACTTATTTTTGTGAAGGTCAGAGCTTTTTTGTTTTTAAAATTGTATCAAAATTAAGCATGATTTGGTCATTGTACTGTATTGCTAAGCTGTGTGTCGTTGTTTACTGCCATTTCCAATATGGCATCACTCTTCGCGTACATTGGACAATGGTAACAAAGTGGAGTAGCGTCTCTACCCTGTATAACTCATTGGGTTAACATCTGATCAAGGGTTTACAGGTTTGTACTCTGCACGTTCATATGTGTCCAAGTGTCCTGGTCAAGACACTAACCTCCAGATTGTGTCTGATTTGATGTGTTTTTTTTGTAATATCTAGCTTGTGTTTTCATTTGTTGACCTGCATTTTAAAACATTAAAACCTGATCTACTGTTTTGCCAACAAATGAACAGCACAGCTGATTTCAAGCAGCTTACTGGATGTCTACTATCAGGCTGCTTTCAGGCTGTTGACTGCCTGAATGAAATTTTTTGAAAATCATCCAAGTCAGGATGAAATTTAAGTTTAGGAGCTCAGGTTCAAAGAGAAAAGAAGCATAGTGTGCACGATTGTGCGTACGCGTGTGTGTCTTTGTGGTTAACTGATTATTTTTGAAAACAATGTGTGTCTTCAGTGGGCGGAGCCTGACAGATGAATCACCATATTGATCGGAGCTCTGCCTCACTTAGCATAATTATAGCTCTTTAATGGACAATAGCACACATACACACACACTCTGAATTAGTACACAACCTGTGTAGGTGTTTGCTTGTTTCACTCATACTTTCTTCCTTAATCTTTTCTCTGTCTTTACCTGCTTTCTTCTTTATCTCCTTTTACTGCTCTATTCCAGCTTTTCTCTTGTCATTGGTTTTTGTGCAATTTAATTACAGAGCTTCTGTAAGAGGAGGATTGTTGTCCAATCAGAGAACACTTCTAATTACAACCATAAGTTTGTTTACTTTGTTTTGGGGAAATACATTCGATCAGACTGGATGAATGGATGGTATGTTTGCCTGCCTCGTGTGTTTTTAAAAGTTTATTACTTTTGTGTTTCTGATTCAGAATGTCGAGCAGAGGTAGCACACACAAACTAATGTGCACGTACACATACACTCACATGCGCACACACCTGCTGCACTGCTTTATCTATAGGGATTTCACAATCATCTGCAACTTCTCTACTATTAATCATAGTGAGTGTGTGCGTGTTTGTGTGTTTAAGTTTGTGCGTGCACGTCTTTGTGTGTGTGTTAGAGATAGCACATCCCTCAACTGCATGGTTACCCGGACTGCAGCAAAAACAAGAGCAGAAGAAAATAGGGAGGCGAGTGTTTATGTCCCGCATGTGCCGGACCCGATCCCCATCTCTAGGTTTCCATGGAGACAGGATGGTACAACGTCACCAGAACACTGTCAGTACGAGCTAAAGTTGGGTCCGAACTTCGCTTGTCAAGAAAAATATTTTGAGAGGATTGAATTCCGTTTATTTATAAATCTCCACTTTGCAACAAAGTTGTCTCAAAGCACTACACAAAAAGCAAAAGCAACACCGAGCTTTATTTATTTTCATTCATTTAATTTTAGTAAAGCCAAATAATTTAAAATGTAAACTAATGGCCTATTTACATTAACTGACAGATTGTATTAAGACGTTTTGGCGTAAGGAAGTGACTATTCACATGAAATTAGGGCGGGGTTAGGGTTAAAACACGTGTGAATAACATCGCCCCTGATGTAATCCCCATACTAAGCAGTGAAGACACAAGCACTGCACAAGACCCAGCCCCAATCAAGCTGATTTGTCTCACCTGTGTTGTCCTACATACATCCATCCAGGCCTCTCATTGGCTATTCGGAGTGGTTTGACCTTTCATTCCTGCATTTTCAAGTCTTGTCAAGTTCATGTCTGTCCCTGGGCTATGCTCCCGACTGAGCTTCTGTCTGCCCTCAGTTACTTCTGCCTCTGATCAAGTCATTGGGAATGTCTCTGTTGCCGACCAAGGTTCTGTCATCAACCAAGCTCCCTTGAATGCACCTCTTTCTACGGCTATCGGTTTGCCTCCACTAACACAAGTTGGAACTCCAACTCAGACAGACTTCCTGTGTGAATTACAGTCCCTTCTTTGACGTCATATATCTACAAGCCTCTATCTACTGCCACCTTCAGGAAAGTAGAGGTGCAATTGCTGCCATCTAAGTTCAGTAATGAATCTTTCTTATTCACTCGCCTGGTCCCAAGTTTATTCTGAATTTTCCATTTTGTTAGGTTTCAGTTGCTACAGTGGAGGGATAAAACCTCTGGAACATCTGTCATAACACAAAAGAAATTCATTTGTAACATTGACAGCATGAAGGAGACAGACAAACAAAAACACTGGGACACAGAAGTTAGTGACTGCAGCAACAACAGACACTTCATGGACAGACACAGAACAGTCCCCTCTCCTACTGATGGTCTGCATGTTCAACAGAGTCCTTGAAACTGCAAAGATGGAAGCCTTAGAAGGCTTTCTGGAAACAAGTGATTCCCATCTGACCCAGGCACACAGAGCACAGCGACCAGGGAGAGCTTAGATGTATGTTACAGCTCAGACAGCTTAGAGTAAACCGTTCCCAGTGTGCACAAACGTCTGCACAGAAAATGTTACTGGCCGCAGCTCTTTAGATGAAAACTCTTTAAATTGGAGGTTCCTGCTGCGATCATGAGAATCTCCCTCTGGAGCTTCATACTTGAGCTTCCTGATGATCCCATCAAGCTGCTCATTCCTTCAGAATGAAATGTTGACGTCCTGCTTCTTTGTCGGGATGCTGAGCGGCAGGAACATTTAGCTTCATCTGTCAAATGAACTTGTGGATGTTTTGATTTGACAGATTAAGAGAAAAGGATTCTCGGAGGCTCCCAGGTGAGATCAGATGTCTGCAGCTCTGAGCTGCACCTGTGTTCTTAGCTGCTCTGTTGGGTGAACTCAGCAGAACTGTTCTTAATTCTCTTGTCTTTTGGTCTTTGATTTTTTAGTGATTCTCCATTGTTCCTTTGACTTCCTGTTGATGTCAGCTTCTGGAAGGTGTTTTGAAGCTTCAGCTGTGTTCATGTTCTCATGTTTTCTGAGTCTTTATGTTTATTGTCACGTGTAACGTGTCCCTCAGAGCCTTAGCTTTCAGTGAAGGATGTGAGCCACTGTTTGTCTGTATTATCTGAGAACCTCTCCGTCATGTTTTGGGGGCACAGAGCAACTCGAGGTGTTGCCGTCCCAAGATCATTTCTAGGTGGAGATGTTCAAAAGATTCTGATTTGAGAGTAAAAATGACAACATGCTGCTTGCTGGAGCACACAGTGCTTTATGTGTGTGTGTGTGTGTGCATGTGTGTGCATGTGTGTGTGTTTCTGCGCATGCGTTGTGTTGTGCCTCTTTTGTTTTGGCAGAAGGTGGCGAATGGCAGCAGCTCAAAGAAAACAGACAGAATCTCCAAAATGGTTGCCAACGTTTTAAGATGGCTGCCAAACACACAGATTTACACGTGCACAGACACACTTATGATGCAACTGTGCCAACGAAAGTGAAAAAAATGTATGTGTTAAAACAATGTAGAAATCTGTGTGTTTTCATGTGTGTGTGTGTGTGTGTTGCAGTTGGCAGCAGCTTCTTGGCAGCAGCGAATGGTTGGGCGTCCAACAATGGGGACGGCTGAAGAGATTCTCTCTCTCTCTTTCTTGAGAGACTTAAAGCATAAGCAGAGAGAGGCTGGCCGTGTTTTTAGGACGGCGGCGGTGGCATCTTGCAGACTCAAAGCCTCGTCTGTTGCCTCGTCTAATTTTAGCATCATCAGACGCAAGTGAAACAGCAAAAACAGTGTTAGAGCTCGGTGGGGCTCTGATGGGTGGGGGCGAGGCGATGAATATTGTCAGAATGGACGTGATGGTCGTCACGTCGATCAGTTGAGACACGTAGCAGCTTGTTAGTCTTCATTTTGACGTAGAGCGACGTGGCCAAAAAATAAAATCTCTGATTTCAGGATTTCGTTCCAAATTCGATTTTTTTCTCTCTGCTTTTACAAGAATTACAAATGATGGAATATATTTAACAAAAACTATTTTAATTTAACATCTCCTTTGGAAATTGGCCCTAAAACAAAGTTCAACTGAAGACAAGCTGTCCAAATATTTACCAAATGTTGCAGCAGATGTTTTGTGAGCTACCGCTAGCTTGATACTCGCATAAAGAAAAATACTAGAACGGACTCGGCAGACCGATTTGGGATTTGCCTGCCTTTGGTTTGATGCCCCAAGTTTGAAGTCACAACCTCAGAGACCAAAAATCTCTTTTTTTGACTCACCAGCCAAGTTAGTTGGTAGATTAAAATAAAAATCTGTCAACCATATTATTCCATTATTTTACAAAGAAAAACTATAAGTGTTATTTAAAAAAAGGATATTATGTTAAATGCAAACAGAGAGGATGTTACAACATCATGAAAACATCAGATGACGTGTTTGCAAATACAACAACGCAGCACTGGTGTGCTGGCCGTGGGGTGATCATGCACTAAAGGCAGACTCCTCTGGGGGCGAGTCATGCGGTGAAAAGCTCCACCCCCTAATCCTAATCTTAAAACAACTGCTACAACCCAGAACATGTGGAGGTTCTCCAGAGTGAGCAGCCTCTGCAGGTGAAGCAGCTCCTGAAGGGGAGGCAGACCCTTTACCAGCTTCTGCAGGTAGAGGTGAGGCAGTTCCTACAGAGTGAGCAGCCTCTGCAGGTGAAGCAGCTCTTGGAGGTGGTGCTGTTCTGTTGGGCCCAGGTGGTGAATAGAAGCTGGCCCTTCCTGAGGGACTCAAGCACTTGAGCCATCCTCCTGTCTCCGCTGTGTGAAGCTGCTGTAGGGCAGAGCCTCCTGTTTCTGTGTGTTTGTGCTGCAGTTGATTTGTGGTCTTTCTGAAACCGAGTTCATTCGTCTCTCATTTGATTAAAAGCTGAATCAGATCAATGCAGAGGGCTGGGGTGCGTTTGGTTTTATTACTCAGAGCTTGGCGTGCGGGTGGGGAGCTTCCTTCCAGTAACAAATATAAACGCCAGCTCTTTCTCTCTATCTGTGTGTTTGGCAGGTCTCTCGCTCTTCAACAGAGAAGGTGGGAGCTGATAAAATGATGAGTTTTGGTTTGTTTTAATTTTACTCCCTGCCTGCCGGTTTATTGATGAAAGCCTCACATTTAACCTATATTCAGTTTAAATCTCTTTGTCGGAAGACTTGTTATACCCACAAAAAGGTTTGGTGTAGATATAAAAATTCAAATTATACTTAATTGAATTAACAATGCACCTTATGATCTCTTTTACAAAAACGTGATGCAACAGAAAAACGGGCCTGAGAGGAAACAGCACTGAACTCTCGTTCCATCCCCTTTTTTTTCTTTATTGTTGTGCTTACATCAAGTTTATCAAATATGAAGCATTTGTCAAGAAATGTGTCAAAAAGTTTCCGTTCCTGCCGTTATCAGTGATGACGAAGACCCAGTTTTTAGCTCAAAACATGATTTACAGGATCCGATGCTCCATTGGTCGCTGGGATTTTGTTCAGTAGTTTTTGGTTAAAAAAGCTTCCAGGCTTTAAGACTCTCTGGTTTTCCTGCTGCTTGCTTTCAGGCAAGCCGATCCATTTTGGTTCAGCAGTTTAACAACAAGCTTAAGCGACGAGTCTTTTGTTCATCTGATTATCAAAAATGGTCTCATATAGAAGAACAGTTAAATGTTTTTTCTTTTTCTTTGTTTTCTTTCCGTTTTACCACCAACCGAGGGTCCTTTTATATTTTTGGTAAATCCCGCCAGATCAAAGGTGGCTTTGAGCCAAAAATGTGATTGACACGCAATTGAAGCAATCAATAAAGCTGAATGTTGGTGTTAAGGTAAACCTGCATGTGTCAGTCTGTAGCTTGTCCTTTTTGACGCTCAACCATTCACCTTAAATGACAAAACCTTCTGATTGACAGCAAACTGTACAGGCTGTAAAGGTAAAGTCATGGTAACACACGTGACCACACGCGGCCCATCCAATTCATGTGGTGTTGGTGGAGGAGATCTCTGCTGTCTGTTAGGATGAGACGCTCGTCTCCTTCAGGGACCAATTTTCCACCACAGTGGAGGAAGACGAGAGAACAAGGAGGAAGAGTCTGTGAAACTTTCCTTTATGACAAAAAGCGGTGGACAGATGGGCTTTGTCACGTTGTGTTGTTGTAAACAAGTCTGAGTGTAAACAAAAGACTCTTATTCTGAAGGAGGAGCAGAAGGACTCCTGGAAGTGGTGTCTGGGTTGTCTTTCAGGACGGGGGTCTCGTGCTCACATGAGGTTTCAGCTGTGGGGGGTGATGGGTGGGTGCAGACAGTACGGTCTGCTCCCACGACTCATTTGCATATTTAATTAACCTGCTGACGGCTGGGTTGTGGGAGTGGGGGCATTGGGGGGGGGGACAGTGTGTGAAAGTGCCCCTCCAACACATTGGCAGGAACCCCCGCCCCCGTGGTTGCTGTGGTTTCAGCCTGATGCTCTTTGTTTTAAGCTGCTGAAGCAAAAAGACTGAGTGAGCAGCATGCTGAATAACACTGATAAATGCTGCACTTTGTCCCAGCCTGGGCGGGGGGCGGAGGGGGTCTGTCAAAGGAGCAAACTTTAATTGAAGCACACAGCCATGTGGTGGGGATGTGCAGGCGCACCGTTCCAACCGTGGAAATGACCCGGAGCTTCACGGGTTCTTCAGCTGCTGCACGTCGCAGTCCTGAGTCATAGTACCTTGCTGCAGGGGCTGATGGGTAATATTTCTTCCTCGCCTTGTATTTTATCTTCAGGGGGCAGATCGATTCCTCTGAAGCCGCTAATTCATTTGTGGGGGCAGAGATGCATGCTGGGAACTGCGTTTTCGTGCATCCTTCAAGGATTTCTCTGCACGTTGCTGCAGATCAGAAAACAGGAAGGACACAAACGCACAAACTTTCAGGCGTCTTTTTTCCTCACACACACACACACACACACACACACAGCCCCATCACCACCAGCACCCTATCTGTCCAAACGCAACAACGAGCAACATCCAGGGCAGCAGAAAACTGGGAAGTCGTGGTAAAACTGCTCTCAGAGGAACCACTTTTATAACTAAAGAGAATGCATCTTGAGTAAATATAACTTGGTACTACCCACTCTGGTTTGTACATTTACAAACTAGATATGTAAAATAAAGTGACTTTGTTTGACAAGTCCCTTTTCATTGTCAAGTTTAGCATAATTAGTTATTAGATGTTGACATCCAATAGCTGTTGCATAGTTTTTCCCCGCTTTGAACTGAATAGATATACTTTGTAGTATTTTCTAATGTTTTACTCAGATGTATTAGGCCGTTGTCTGTGGGCGAAAAGTGTGAGACATGTAGGTGCCCCTCACACAATTTTACATTAACCCTACAAATACTTCACGATACATTTAGCACACACACAACAATGGTATTTTCCTTTTTCATAATGAGCTTCAGGGAAACTGCACCTTAAAGATGCAGCCGCTGCCTCCACGGACCCAAACAACCCAAAGATCAGCATCACTGTGCGGGTCAACCCTCGTACGGGTGCATGTGACCAATGCCTTACACTCGTTTCAGCTGATGGAGCATCTTGCACTTAAACTCCACCTCCAGGGGATTTTCAAACTCTTCAACTTTCATGTGTTTTTTCAGGAAAAATGTGTTGCTAATGAGAAACAAATCCCATAAGTCACTTCAGACATGAGAAAGTTTCCTGAAAGTTGCAGCATCTTTGTGGTGAAAATGATACGTTTGTAAAAATGATTTAGACAGAAAGGACAGAAACTTTCCTCGAGTTCACATCAGCGTTCTGTGCTGAAACCGCACAGAGACCGTCTCCCTGGAAGGAATCAAAGGGTAGATTCGTTCAGTCTGACAGGAAGTGTGGCTCACTGCTGCAACGCTCGCTGTTGAAGGTGCCTCCTCGTCCACAGACAGTTGCTCAGTCTGCTGCTGACGATGTCGTCCTGATGCTTCGCCGGCTCACTGAGCGCGTGCAGAAGCCGGTCAGTCTGCTGTGTGTGAGAATCCAGGTGTAACCGGAGAGCTGCGGTATGCTGATCAATAAGGCCGCTACGCATCCTCATTCACTTACAAACACACACGCAGCTGCTCTGACTGCTGTGCAGCGTCCTGCCAAACTGTAATACAGCACAGATTACTTTTTAATGTCATTTAAAGTTGTCTGGTGCTTTACTCTGCATGATAACACATTACTTCTATATTCGTTTTAATGAATTGTCTTTTCAACATAAAATCTAAAATGAGAAATTAGAGTTAATTAATACTGGACTTTATTTGTTTTAAATGAAAGCACAGGAAGAAAGACCCTCAGTTTTATTCAGTTTAGTCCACACAAATACACATTTTGAACTTTCTCCTGTGAAAAAAAAACAGAACCTGTTGAGTCTTAGACAGACTAAAACAAATAAGCAAACCCAAATGAAATTACTACACTGCAAAAACAAGACAGATATTGGCTCTTTGAATAAACAGTTTCAGATACACTTATCAGCACCGCCAAAACAAAAGAGTTAAGTCTCTCAAGCCTTACAAGAAATCTGGCTCATTTGTAATGAATAAATAAAAAGCTTGAAGTGAACACAAGCAGGAGGAAAAAAAAAGGGATTGTTATATGTTTTCGTCTTCCCTGGTGTTTTGCTGTTTTGAACAATTCGATTTTGACCAGATGGTCTGTTGTTAAGTTAGAACCAGAGACTCTGACTTAATTGCTCTTCACTTTCACATGGACCTGACTTGTTGCTTAATCTTGTGAAAAGGGACATGTGAGGATCTCTGGTCTGTTGTAACACACAGGTTACACTATATGTAACAAGGAAAATATAGTTTTAAATTCATTAGTAATGTCTTACAACATAGCAAAGTAACTAGAAGACATAACTTTGCTGAGAACATATCAGAGCAACAGAACGGAGTATTCTCTTGTCCGCTTTAGATCTTTGTGTCTCCATCACAACACACGCACGTTCCATGACAGCATACAGGCGGACACTAACTAGTGTTTGGCTGTTCTTGTGACTTCAGATGTGCTGCGCTTTTTCTTCGTCTCTTTATGACAAAAATACAAAACTCAAACTGTTTTCTATGTGGATGTTGAAAACTCACCAAATGTCACTGAACTCACCTTCCAACCAGAAAGCAAAAAGATTTTTGTTGTGTATTTGTGTCGATTGTTACTGTTGTTGGAAAAAGATTTTTGTTGTGTATTTGTGTCGATTGTTACTGTTGTTGGACCGGTCCTCATGGTTGTTTTCCTGTTGTCTCTCCAGAATCCGGTCAACCAGAAAGCCCAAACCAAGCCAGCGAATCAGACATCAAGGAGCAGCCAGAGAATGGTGAGAAGTACACAACTGTTTATTCTACACATACACACAGCTGGTTGTGTATCCTGATCACATCCTCTGCTTCTTCTGAAGAGTTTAGAAATTAAAACAAAGTGAAAATAAAAATTTAGAAACAGTGAAAAAGTTCATTATAAAGAATTCATGGATCTTTTTTTAAAGGTCCAGTCTTGAACATTCCTGTAGACTTTGTGAAGGAAGTGCACATCACAAGCAAAAAGGCTGTTGTGTTACTGTATCGCCTCTTCACTGCTCCCTCCTCTTCCTCAGGTCACCTGGGCTTTCAGGACAGCTTCGTCACCCCTGGAGTGTTCACCGTGGCTGAGCTCGTGCGAGTCTCTCAGAGTGAGTCTTTGCTCTTCATCTTCTCTCCTCCTCCTCATTGCCAGGTGGAAGAACCACGGTGCCAACGTTCTTTCGGTGTCTGAACATATTGTGTTGTGTTTTGGTGGGCTTGTATACCTTTTGTTAGTACGTGATGTGTGTGTTTGTGCAATTATAATAGTTTTTTGTAGTTTTGAATCTTTTTCTGAGGATTAGTGTGTTTTTTCAGAATGGTTTTGTGTGGTTTTGTCTTGTTGGATGAGTTGTTGGCCTTGTGGCGGTCCTCTATGGGGTAAGATAACTGCCAAAATAAAATGTTCACAGATCACAGACAAAGTTGTTCACAAATAATACTTTGTGCTTTTCAAAAAAATATGAAAACATTTAGTTTTACATTTAAATTTCTGTTGTGAAAATGATTAGTCTTTGTTCTGAATACATTATTACATTACTGATTACATTACTGTCAAAAATACATCACGGCATAAATATATCAAGTCACAAAACAGTGATTCAGCAAAGTGTGTGTGCATACTGAGGCTCATTTATTTAATTAAAATGGAATAGAACTGAACTTTATTGATTCCACTGGGACGATATTTTTTGGTTACCATAACTCTAGTTAAAGGGAGTGAAGCAGCGCTTTCCGTCGCTATTTTGTTGTTGCCAAGCGACAACAGCTGATCATGTTTAAATTACAATGCAGCCGCAGACAGTTTGTGACCCAGAAGTATTGGAAAATAGTCCACAAAGGAGTAGCAGACGTGCCACCACACTTATTACGTACAAAAGAGAAAAGTCTTTGTCCGTCAAAGAAAAGGTTGAATTAGAGATTAATAAAATAAAAACACAAAAACGAGTAAGCTACAGTAACTGGCAGCTTACTGTGGCGCCAGTTTAAAAAAGTCAGGCCACTAAGATCAAAATATCCAACTTTATTTCTTCTCCAGAAATCTTTTGCTAACATATGGTAAGCTTGTTTTGTTTTATCTTTATCTGCACAGCTCTAAATTTGGTGTAATTGTATTACTGTATTATGTTATTGTTCATTTAACTACACTACATGAGTCTGTCTTTTTTTATGACCTCACTGCTGCGACGTGATGGTTGGTGACTAATTGCTGTGACATCGCAATAACAAATCACTTGGCATTAAAACATTTTAAAGATCACAATGACAGTTAAGAAAACAAAACAAATAGTTACAAAAAACTGTATTGCATTTTAGAAAACAAAACAAAATACCAGAAATCACAATGTAAGAAAAAAAAAACATATTGGAAAACAGAATTATTTCCAGAAAACAAAATAAAATGTTAAAAAACAAAACACATTAAGAAACCAGATGAGGTAAGTTCTGTTCTGTGGGACATTTGGATGATGAAATCAAGTATCACTTCATAACTTTCGGTTACAATGATGGACAAACACGATCATCCAATCATCAATGTCTCATATCACCTGTCTTTTCTGGTTTTTCATTGTGTTCTGTTTTTTAAAATGTCGTTTTCGTCTTTTCCTTTTTGGCGGATTAGGGGTCTCCACTGAGGCAATCAGTGGTTGCCCCGCTTTAAGGGGTCGCCACAGCAAATCAGCTTCCTTCGTCTAGCGCTGTCTTCTGCATCCTCTCCTCCAACACCAGCTACCTTCATGTCTTCATTCACTGCATCCATAAACCTCTCCTTTGGTCTTCTAGACTCTTGCCTGGCAGCTCTAAACTTAGCATCTTTCTACCAATAGATTCACCGTCTCTCCTCTGGACATGTCTGAACATCTCAGTCTGGCCTCTCTGACTTTATCTCCAAACCCTCTAACATTTGCTGTCCCTCTAATGTCCTCATTCCTGATCCTATCCATCCTGGTCATTCCCAAAGAGAACCTTCGCATCTTCAGCTTAGCTTCCTTCAGCTCTGCTTCCTGTCTTTTCTTCAGTGCCACTGTCTTTAGACCGAACAACATGGCTGGTCTCACCACAGATTTGTACACCTTTCCTTTCATTTGAGCTGACACTCTTCTATCACACCTGACACTTTTCTCCACCCATTCCAACCTGCCTGCACTCACTTCTTCACTTCTTTTCCACAATCTCCATTACTCTGGACTGTTGACCATAGATACCGTATTTTCCGGACTATAAGTCGCACCGGAGTATAAGTCGCACCAGCCCAAAAATGCATTATAAAGTAGAAAAAAACACAGATAAGTCGCACTGGACTATAAGTCGCATTTTAACTTTCACAACCTTATATGACACAATCAAAGCAGACTGTTTATCTAATAATTTCACAGTAATTTTTTCTCAAACTTATTTATTTATTCTTTTCATGAAGCATCATTGGCTAACTAATACTCTGTTTTCATCCTGTATTTGTAGAAACAGTTTTCATTTTTATTGCATTTCTGAATCTATGAAATCATTGGAAAATAGAATATTGTGTTCTTAGCCTTCAAGATCTTACTGTAAAAAAAGTTTGCTGATTCTCTGAGTCACTTAACATCCTCTTAACACTTAACATACCTCATACATCAAATTGACCCAGGAACATCATCTCTGTTCCTCACAAATGAACATAACAGGAGGGTTAACAATGTATTTATTTCAATTTAGTTCTAATATAAGTCGCTGCGGAGTATAAGTCGCACCCCTTGCCAAACTATGAAAAAAAGTGCGACTTATAGTCCGGAAAATACGGTACTTCAAATCATCCACCTTCTGTAACTCTTCTCCCTGTAACCTCACTCTTCCACTTGGGTCCCTCTCATTCACACACATGTAGGCCGTCTTGTTGCGGCTAACTTTCATTCCTCTCCTTTCAAAGACAAACCTCCACCTTTTATAACTTCTCCTCCACCTGTTCCCTGCTCTCGCTACAAATCACAATATCATCCTCAAACTTCATAGTCCATGGTGATTCCTGTCTAACCAGCCTGTCCATCACCATTGCAAGCAGGAAGGGGCTCAGAGCTGATCCCTGATGTAATCCCACCTCCTCCTTAAACTCCTCTGTCACCCCTACAGCACAGATCACCACTGTCTTACAGCCCTCGTACATGTCCTGCACCGATACAAATCTTCACTATCTGCTTTTAGTCTAGCTTTAGCTACTCTTTCTCCTACCTTCATTTTATGGATCATCAGCTTTTTTCCTCTGTAGTTGCTACAAATCTGCACACCTCCCTAACTCCTTAAAACTGGGCACCACACTTTTCCATTCCTCAGGCATCTTCTCCCCACCTAAGATCCTGTTGAGAAACCAGTCAAAAAGTCTACAGCCATCTCTCCTAAATACTTCCAAACCTCCACGATATATCATCTGGACCAAATGCATTTCCACTCTTCATCCTCTTAAACTCCCCCCTCACTTCACTCTTACTAATCTTCGTTACTTCCTGCTCCACAACAGTCACCTTTTCTATTCTTTGTTCTTTCTCATTTCTTAATTCATCAACTCTTCAAAGTGTTCTTTCTGTCTTTCCATTACACTACCGACATCTGTCGATACATTACCATCACCCTATCCTGCTGCACATCCTTCCCAGCTCGGTCTCTGTGTCTTGCTACTCTGTATAGGTCAGTCTCTCCCTCTTTACCACCCAACCTAGCATGCAAGTCATCATAAGCCCCTTGTTTGGCCTTTGACTCCTATATTTTCACTTTACTCTGTATATCCCTGTACTCCTGTCTACTCTCCTCAGTCCTCTCAGTGTCCCACTACTTCTTAGCTAGCCTCTAACTCCATAAACACACCTGCACCTCCTCCTTCCACCACAAAGCCTCCTTATCAATTGTCTTCCCTAATGACCCACCAAGTACACTTCTACCTGTCTCCATGATCACATTGGCTGTAGTTATCCAGTCATCTGGGAGTAGCTCCTGACCACCCAGAGCTTGTTTCAACTGCTTATTAAAAAGTCATATAGCGTTTCTTCTTTGTCAGCTTCCACCAGTTTGTCCTCTTCTCTGCCTTTCTTTCTTCTTCTCCTTTATCACCAGAGTCATCCTACACACCACCATACTATGCTGTCTGGAAACACTCTCACTCACTACTACTTTGCAGTCACTGATCTCCTTCAGATTACACAGTCTACACAAGATTTGTTGTATATCTGTGTGCGTCTACCTCCACTCTTATAGGTCACCCTATGTTCTTGCCTCCTCTCCAGGTATGTATTTACTAAAGCCATTTCCACCTTTTTTTCCATCTGTCCATCTACGTTCCTCTCCTGGATACCAACCTTGCCCATCACCTCCTCATCACCTCTGTTTCCTTGCACCAACATGTCCATTGAAAAAGCACAACTCTCTCACTTCTGGTGATACTCATCATCACTTCATCAAGGTCCAATCAGAGCGTCTCCTTCTCCTCCAGCTCACATCTTACCTGTGGGGCATACCCACCAACAGTGCTTAACATCACTTTTCTATCACACTCCCTACAAACTCCTCCTTCAAGATAACTCCCTCTCCCATCTCATGACTGAACAACTTGAACCCTGCTCCTAAGCTTTTAGCCTGGCTACCTTTCCACCTGGTCTCCTGGATACACAGTATGTCTACCTTCCTCCTCTGCATCAAGTCAACTACCTCTTTACCTTTCCAGTCATAGTTCCAACATTCAAAGTCTCTACTCCTAGTCCAACACTCATGACTTTTCTCTTCTCGCTCTTCCTACCAACACTCCTTCCTCGCCTAACAGTAGTCCAGTTTTTACCAGTTGGTTTGATTTCTGGAAATTATTTTTATTTTCCAAATTTTTTTTCTTTTTTACGGAAACCATTTGTCTTGGGGTTTTTTTACATTTTGGTTTCTGAAATTTTGTTTTGTTTTCTAAAATGTAATGCTGTTTTTATCATTTGTCGTCCTTTTCAAATTTTCATTGTGATCTTTAAAATTCTTTTTCGTTGAGTGATTTGTTAATATAATTTACACTTCAGGGCCACTGTACTAATGATCTACATAAAAAATAAAAAAATAATGCCAAAATATGACAATTTTAAAGTAATTTATAGAACATATCACTTGTCAGTGCCTTATTGTTCATCGATGCCGAGACGTCTTTTATTTCTGACATTCTCTTAATCAGTCTTAATCAGTAAATATGCGCACTTTGTTAAATACCTGTGACACTAACTATCAAACAGAAAACCTGTTGTTTTCATTTTTTTTTCAAAAGTGTGCACAACTCTGTCTATAAGCATACATTTCATTTTGACAGTGATCGTACCCCATAGTGCTGGCACATCAAACTTCATCAGCCACAGTAGAGTAACGTCTTCATCATCATCATCAGCTGCCTCCTTGTGAGCTCCTGTAATAACCTGGAAACATCACTGTGCAGAAAGGCGGGCGAGCGACACAGCAAAGATGAACAAGTGAGCAAGAGCGAGCATGACCTTTAAAAAGTGCCGACATGCAGGAGAGAGATAGTGACAGAGTGGATCTATATGAGTCTGTCGATCGCCCATCGCTAACAATAGGAGAGGTAAAGTGCCTGTCAGCACAGACACGCGTGTGTGCACACACACAAAGCTCTGATCAAAGCGCATCGACCACAGCCTCCTGTTCACCTTCACACGTGCACGCTCACCACTCCAAAATATAACTTGGTCCATGTTAAAACCAGTTGCTTTATGGTGGATAGACCCCCCACCACCACCACCACCGCGCTTGTGTAATTTGCTGAGTCACAAACGAGGACATTCAGATGGATGGAATGAAAACTAAAGCTGAGATAAAAACTCAACTTCTTTGCCTTATTTCTTTGAACTGAAAAAAATTGGGGGATTTTGTTCAAATTTGCAAAAGTTGAACTGACGAGTCAATTTTTAAGAATAATTTTGTCTTTTTTAACCTTGTTTTCTGTATTTACACTCATGTGGTTAGCAGGAAGTGATGTCACAGTGAAAGGAAACACAGCTGGTTAGTTGCCAGAGTAACTTAAACTACATCAAATGACCAAATTACATCTTTGCTCTTTAAGATACCAATTCAGGAGCATTAAAAAAAGAGACCTGTCACTTATTCCTAATACCCAATTATTTTTTAGTTTATCAACATAAAGCTCATTCTGCTCTTAAGTTACAGTGCCTTTTTAGTCATCAAAGACCCACCCTACGGAAGCGATTCTGTTGCATAATTAAAAATAAAAGTAAAAACCTGAAATGCTTTTTCATTTTCAAAATGTAGCTGCATCAAATGACTCAAAATTAAAATGAAAAATCTATACTTCAAAATGCTTTTTCATTTCTACTCAAAAACCGCTTTTTCTGTGTCATAATTAAAATGAAAATGCAAAGAGGGGGTTCCATTTTCATTTTAACATCCACCCTGCGAACATTGTCACATTATTCAATTCGAATAAGCATTTCCAGCGGGGAAGCAGGGCGATGACGTCAGTGCCATCTCTGTGTGTCCGGCTGCTAACAGACACGTCGTCCAGGTGACAATTAACAGTTAGAGACGCTACGGTTGCTAGGCAGCTTACAGACTTTGAGCCGACGTTGTCTCTCTCCGTTTTGATAGTGATAGTTTAAAAGTGACTTTTCTTTACAAAAGTGTCCGGAATTTTGGAACTTTTCCCACGCAAGACATTATTGTTGTTCTAATTTAACTCCTTGTTGGACAGAGCCACCAACTTGCAAAAGCACCACACACCAACACTGTTTTGAGTCACGCTAAGCAGAGCAGGAAGTGACCTCACGGCGCTGCAAAGTCTGATGCATGGACACTTGTACACTGTTGTCGCATATTCTGCACGGTGACATAAAACTGGAGGTAGGATAGGCTCTTTAGTCGGAGTTTGCTCCGCCCCCCTCAACCACCAGCTAAAAATGGTTTGCATCAAACTGTGGAGTGGAGGGGGGGGGCTTGCCGAGCTACTGATACACATTTACACACAAACTTGCTCCAAACACACTTTCATTTTATGCGTGTGTGTATGTGTGTCTGCACGTTGTGTTGGTCAGCAGATTTGCAGCAATGCATCTCTGGAAGAATCACTTATGGATTAAAGTGCAGGAATGTGTGTAAGTGTCTTTGCTTGTGTGTGTTTATCTTTTTCTTTTGTGTGTGTGTGAAGCTTCAGCAGCTCATTCTGCAGCAATTAGGCTGAACATAAAGGCAAGAACAAAGCCTGAATCCAGTTTGAATACTGGACAGTGTGAACACAGGACAGCTGGACTGATTTATCTTCAGGTGTGTTTAGGCTCACCTCTGAGCTGCACATCACAGCTCTTCTATTCAGTTGGATACTTGTTGCTGCAGAAAATGTCGATCCTTCAGGGTTTGCTGTTTGTGTGTCGTCCTCTACAGCTGCTTTACTGCTCACCTGAGCGATTCCCACCTGAGTCCAGGTGGAGACTTTCTGCTTAACACAAAAACACACACTAGTTCTACAAAAAAATTCCACACACACACTGACAAGCTCTAACTCCCTTTACACACACAACAACAACACACACAAGCTCCATTTACACTGACACACCCAAACTCCCTTTACACACACATAACACACCCAAACTCCCTTTACACACACACAATGACACACCCAAACTCCCTTTACACACACAATGACACACCCAAACTGCCTTTACACACACATAACACACCCAAACTCCATTTACAAACACAATGACACACCCAAACTTCCTTTACACACAACACACAAACTCCCTTTACACTGACACAAAACACCCAAATTCCCTTTACACACACACAATACGCACTAACTCCCTTTACACACACACACATGATTGAGCTCAATCTCACACATGCTGAATGACTCACACATTCACACATGCATTCTAATATGAACACACACAGTCTCATGAACACACACCACAGAAACACATGCTCTCACTCACTACAGTAAATGACCTTGATGTTGTGTAGCCATTACACAATTCATTGGCGGGCCAATCGAATCTCTGTCGATCAATATCCTATTAAAGCAGCTCACACAGTCTTTGCAGGTTGTGTGTTCCAAGCATGTGAGCATGTAGCTAACTATACTGAAACAGTGTGACATCTGTCGTGTGTCTCAGTGCATAACTTGTGTTTGGAGCAGTGTGTGTATAGTGTGTGCCCCGGTTCCTTTATAAGATTTCTTTCTTTAAAAACTTCCTGTTTTATTTTGGAGAGTTCTGTGCTCTGTGTAGTGTTTATCGTCACTTCCTGTTATGACATAAATTCCAAAAGTGTTTCTGTTAAGCATAAAGGTCTAGATGGAGGTTTTAATTGTATTAATTGTGTGACGTGTACATTAAGTAATGTAGTCTTTGTGAGAATCTTAAAGGATTCATTTTAAAAACAATAGATGGAATGTGGAAGAAGCCTGCCGGGACAAAACAGAAGCTGTTTAACCTTTCTTGTATCTAACCCTTCAATCCCTCAAGAGATTCATATCTACAGTTTGAATTGTTATTTCAGTTTATCCATTAGTTCTAAACCATTTTTAAGCAATCAAACCTTTACCGTTTTAACTCTTGCTTTTGATTTTAACATTAGTTCAATAGTTGTCTGTGATTGACTCCAAGTAGTTTGAGGGTTTTTTAGACATTATAGCTTCTAAGTTTTGGTGTTTAAACGGTCAGAATCACCACAGGCTTTTTTACAAGAAGGGCAGTTTTTCTAGTTCCATATTGTCCAGAGTACAAGTCACACCACTGGCCAAACTATGATATGAAACTACAACATATACTCAGGAAAATACTGATTAGAGCCAAGTTAAAAAGTACAGGTTCACCATAACATATTCTCTATTGAAAAGTTAAAAAACTTTTTACATTAAAATGTGTAAGAGACTGCGGTGTCTGCTCCACTTTGTTGGCCTCTTTAGGCAGCTCACAACCTATTTGTGTGTGTGTTTTTGTGTGGGGGGTGGGGGGTTACTTGGCACTGCCACAGACTTCACAAACAACAAAAAAAGCACACTTTCTGTGCCAGCGTGTCACAAAAGCTGCTACTGTAGGTAAAAGGTTGAAGCTCACTGTGAACACACACACGCACTTGCACACAATGCCGCAGAGATAAGAAAGCAGATGACCCACTTGGCACAGTGTGGTAGCGTCTGTCTTACACACAAACAAACACACAAAGAGATGCAAGGATGAAAAGATGAATAAACCTGGAGGCCTTCACGGATCACATCCATCCATCCCTCCCTCCTTCCCCTTGCCCTCTGTTGCCCTGGGCAACGCCCCCCCACACACACACACTCACACATGCACACCTGGTCATGTGCCAACAGCAGATGGGCATCGCCGCACAAATGACACAGAGATGTTTGACAATTTTAATAATGATCATCATAATAATAAAAGTTACAAAGAGCAGAGCAACAATAAAAGACAAACACGCAGCTGTGCCGTGGAGGGGCGGAGCCTCTCCTGAGCAGCCAATAAAGCATGGCGGTGAGGCCGCACAGACCTCAGGGGGTTCACAGGTACGGGCCCTGGCAGCATCGAGAACCTGCGCCCCCTGCAGGCCCCCATCCTCATCACAGCTACAGTGAAAATCACCAGACTCTTTTTGTTCTTGGAAAGTACACGCAAGCTCACACACGGACATTCATTTGACAAATGATCACAAAGACGCACACAAACATACACACTCGCACAAACATACTAACTCACAAACAAATTATCACAAACACACACAAAAACCGTCATACACAAACATGCTCAAACCAGCACACACTTGAAAAAACAGACATGTAAACAAAAAGACACTCGTATGTCACATGTTAGCACTATCAGACACACACATTAACTTAAACAGACTGTCACACAAATACACTTACACATCGACACACATTCTTAACCAAAACACAAACACAATCACTCACAGAACTTCAAACCCATCCAGAGCTCTGATTGGCTGAAAGGAATATCAGATTAAACTCATTTCCTGTCTGGCCTTTCAGTGTAAGAGTTTAGTTCTTTCTTGCTTTCAACCCAAATTCACATCGAACAGTGTGTGCGTGTGCTCAAGCATGCGGTAGTGCGTGTGCGCATACAAGTGTATCTCTGCAGGGCAGAGTGATAGATGGGGGAGCATTGTGTGCTGAGCTCAGCAGAAACCACCCACCAGGTCCTGTCAGCCCTCCTCCTCCTCCTTTCATCCCATCACACCTTCATGCTCAGTGTCAATAAAGCGATGAAGAGGAGGAACGAGGGTGCAGAGAGGCCATAGTAAGAGACGGGGGGCTGGAGGCTCAGCTATAGACGAATGTCCAGGTCTAGAACTGAATGATGCTTTTGTTCAGCAGGATTGTCTGACTAGAGCATTTGACAACAAAGAGCCGAATCTGTCTGTCTGAAGCCCCCGCAGGGATAAAGAGCTGCCCTCCTCAGAGAGATAGAGGAGGAAGGAGGTGGACAGATCGCAGAGAGAAAAGGGGAGCAGCTCACTGTTGTTTGAAGACGCTAACGATAAGCATAAACTGTAACCAAGCTTCTAAATATTCAACAAGTCAAACCAAGTCTGCTCCTGCTAAACTGCAGATGCTGCAGTCTGCTTTCAGACCAGATTCAGACCTGCTTTCAGATCTGTCTTTTCTGCTTTGAGCCCTAATCTGAACGCAGACCTGGATCAGCTTTTCTCCTTTTTCTGAAGGAGCTGTCACCTGCCTGCCACCAGATCCTCTTGACCTTTGGGAGTCATCGGGTCAGAGTGATGAGGGTCCATAAATACATACTCTGCTAAGGCCTTTTCTTTCTATTTGGGCTTCCCGTTCCTATTGAGTTGTATCTGAGTACTCCATAATGAAGTGAGGTGCTTAGATCTTTTAATAACTCCCCCTCACTCTTTCCGTTCATTAGCACCCATCGCAGCCGGGACCGGACCAAACTTCTCTCTGGCCGATCTGGACAGCTCCTCCTACTACAGCATGAGTCCAGGGGCCATGAGGAGACCGCTACCCAGCACCTCCTCCTCCAGGTACACTCCCACCCTCATTGTTTGTTTCTGAAACTCTGTTTTATTCAAGGTTTTAAAGAGGTTGCTACCCAAACATTGAAGAAGAAAAGATCCTTCACACCAACATTTTTAAGTATATTTAAGACCATGTCATCATTTTTAATCCTCATAAACTAATTTTAAAACATTTTGTTTATTAAGGGTGTTTTGCCTTTGTTTGTGTTTTATTTTTGTTTAATTTATTTGTTTTCGTATTGCATTCAATTATAACATTTTTTAATATGTTTTTTTCTGAATTTGCTATAATTTTCTTCTAGAACTACAACAGCTGTAGTCCTAAACCGAGGATATCAGGACGTGTCTACAACTAGCATCACTCGAATACGCTGGTTCACTCTAAGAGAAAGACTGTTAGAAAGACTTTTCTGCATCACAACAGACCAAAATCAACAGTTCATACTGGTTAATAGAACAACATCCAACATTTTACTTTCTAATGTTTGTGGATAAAGTTAGTAGGATGAACAGACTGGTGATATTGTGAAGCACATAAACAAAACTGATCATGTCTATGACACAGACGTGTTTTTTTTAACCTTTAATTACAGCTCATCTTTTAGTTTTCATGAGCAAATGAGGTTAGTAAGTTTGTAGTTACAAAAATTGAATTAATTGAATGAAATTGTTCAGGATTACATAATTTTGCCCCAACCATAATTGATATTATTTATGTTAATTTGTTAGGATGACTTATTTTTATTTAAGGTTAAGCCTTTTTAGCATTAAAGGGTTTTACATTTTAAGAAATGTTGCCTTAAATTCCCACTCTACTCATCTTATGATCTATTGTAAAAGACAATAATTATGACTATGCAGTTTTAACCTCTGAAGCATCTATAATCTAACAGCACATTTAGTGTAATTTATTCTCATTTTAGACACTTTTCATCTAATTGTGCATTTAACTAGTCCTTTTCAAATTGAAATTGAAATTAATTTTAATTCTGAAGCCCCTTCAGGAAAAAAAGAACAGCTCAAGGTGCTGTACAC
Source organism: Oryzias latipes (assembly GCF_053564925.1). Taxonomy (NCBI): domain Eukaryota; kingdom Metazoa; phylum Chordata; class Actinopteri; order Beloniformes; family Adrianichthyidae; genus Oryzias; species Oryzias latipes. Next base: position 8,503,195 of record NC_136240.1, read on the forward strand.
AAAAACAAACAAGAATGCAAAAACAACAATTACCACACATGCAATAAAATACTAGAATAAGCCCCTCCTATTAAAATATACAAAAACAACAGCACAAATAAAATATTTGTTTTATTTAGTGCTTTTAGGATTTAATTTAAGATGTTAGCCTTGTTTTAGCTGTTAAACATTTTTAGCATGTCTAGACATTGTCAGACTTTGTAGATTTTTTCTGTTTTATGAAGTTTTCTTCTCAGCAGTTTGGCACATTTTCCACACGTACGTTTTGTATATTTCCTTTATCCTTCCTTAGCAATAACCGAATGCCTTTTAGCTATCAAACCCCGTTTTCAGTTTGCACTTTTACAGACCTTCGGTCAGTCATCAGAGAAATAGGAAATCTTTTCAGTGTTTCAAGATTTTAGAAGTATTTTTATGAACAATCAAATCATAATTTGAACAGCAGTCGTTGACAGCTTCTGAATAGATTTTGAATTCCTTGGGTTGTTTTGAAAACCATTAAAAAGTATGAACTCCTGAACATAAACATGTCTCTGTCCTGGTTAAAAAGATATTAATAGGTCACCATTAAGGTTTCTATAGCAACCGCTGTTACACTGTTGATTAAGAGTCTGACATCTCAGAAAGATCTTTGACTTTGGAGTTAACCATGTCTGCCTTAGAGGTAAACATTTGAAACGGTTGTGATGTTTCTTGTCTGGTGTTACAATTTGCAACCGTCCAAATGTGCTGTTCGCCTGAGCGGAGAGTTTTGTTCTGGTTTTGTTCTGCTAAGACTAAAAGCTGCTGAGTTTCTGTTCGAGGACGCTCCCCTAGGAGTCGTCCAGTCACAAGAAGCCACTGCAGCACAAACATCCATTTTTCAGCAGCTCTGAGCAGAAATCTGACTCCAGGTCTTCTTCATAGGCCAACCTGTCCATCATTTTTACCTAACCTGCTTCTGCTCAGAGCAAACAAGCACTTCTTTTTCAGACACAATTAGTTTAGATGAATGTATTCTGCTTGGTTTGGATTTCTGTCGTTTCTTTATGTTCTACAGCTCCCCCTTTGGATGCTTTTATTTCCTTTGAAGCATTTAAGATGAAGCACCAATGCAGCTCAGTCACCAAACAGAAAAGCTTTCTGCTAAATAGAGGATTTAGGAACCTGGCGTGTGACATAGCAGCTCCTCTGTTATAGCTGCAATCCACCAAACACCCAAGCCCTGAAAAGGAGGAGGTGGTGGTACCCTCTGGTTTGGCAGTTTCCTGTTAAAAAGCAGTCCTCTTTTGATCTGCAGACCAAAACAAGACCTTTATAGCCTATGTGGCACACTGTAAAACTAAACATAATGTTTCAACATAAAAACATGAATTAAAGGGTTGCCTTAACGTTTTAAGTCAAGATAACAAACTTGATTTGTTGTGTTAACATAACATTTTGTTGTATTAAATTAGAATATATTTTTTAACCAAAAGACTTGTTTTATTCTGATATAGATTTGAAGGTCATCTTAATGTCTTTTAGTTTTGTTATAATGTAAATAATTGTTCTTAACTCATTTAAACACCTACATTGCGTTAAGCAAGGGGATTCAATCAAATGAAGTTGCAAATACTGTTTAAAAGAACTCACATATTTATTTGACTAGACCTAAAGAAGACTATAAAGGAACTAAAAATAGTTGAACACCAAGATTCCATCATTTTCTTAATCTGCTGCACCCCTTTTAGGTCAAGATAACAAACTTGATTTTAGGGATGCAGCTGTAATCAATTAATTTGTGAAGCATGTTTTTGGAGTGTGGGAGGAAACACAGGTGGAATAAACATACAAACTCCACACAAAGGGATTTGAACCAGAGCCTTCTCGCTGTAAGGCAAGAGCGCTAACCACTGCTCCACCGTGCAACTCCAGGAGGCGTCTTCTTCTGAGCAAAAAGCGAACATTTTCCATTTAGCGCCATCTAAAGGTTGCAAAGGGAAAGGGCCAAAAGAAGAATGTACTGTACTTACAATGTACGGAACTGAACGTAAAAGTTGAGACGTATTTGACTTGAAATTTAAATTTACACGAACAACATGACCAAGAGCTTGTTCAGTGCAATTACAGTAATACATTAAAACAGCAAAAATGTCAGAATGCAATTTACAGTGTAGTTTTTACAAATTTCATCTGTGTCCTCAAATTCAAGTCCTTTGGAGAACATGACGAACTGCTGCTTATCTCCATTTCAAAGGAATACAAAATAGTCTGCATCCAAGACACAAAGAGCTACTGAGACGTCTGTGGGCAAATTTTTTTTTTCCTCTTAACTTGTCCTGTCCAACCACTGAGCAAGCAGATCAGAGCTGAAGGCCTCTTGTGTTGGACAGATTTTACTGGTACAAAAGGGGTTTATGGATCTTCAGACAAACTTTTGTATTTGAGACCAAGCTTTATTTATAATAATAATGTTTATATGAATTCTTTGTTGGACCGGACGGAAAAGGAAAAGAGAGGGAGAGAGTGGGATGTTAAAGATGGGGGATTGGGGGAAATGGCAATAAGACAGAGTCCTAACATAAGAGTGTCATAAATAAATGGCATGACGTAGTTCTCACATACACACACCGATACACACTAAAAAATAGTCTGCACTCAACTATATACAGGTTTGAAGTATATTCATACACTAATGATGTCCCCCCCATGGGAAAAATGCTCCAAGATCATGTTAATCACACCAAATGAGCGACCTTGGTTGCCTTTCAGGCAGACTACTGTAGCAGTGCTTTACTCAGTTACTCCCCTAGGGCGATTCAGTTAATCAACTCACCTGTTCAGCGTCCTATTTAAGTCCAGGTGTGCAGTTGTTCATTCTCTTCCTTTACCGCAAGCGCTGCGTTCGTCGCCCCACCCTCCTCCCCGGCTTCCACCTGTGAGCTCCGTTAGGAGTAGTTATTACCCAAAAGTTTTATGGAAATCTTGTCTCATGGAATTGTACGGAGCCTTATGCCAAATGAAAAGAATGTGATAATAAATATGTTTTTACTTCATGAATTGTCTGACTGAAAAACATGATTTTTTTTTTTTTATTGGAGAGGATCTTTTACTGAAACAGAAGCAGATCTGATGTTTATCTAAAAACACTCAACAAAAAGGCACCAGTCCTTTCAGTTCTCCACATTTGACCCCCCTTCTGAGGCTAATGTCTCAGCTGTGCTGAGGAACTTTCTCTTCAGAACATGTGATCAAATGTGTTTATTCAAAGTGTGGCATCTGTGTGAACAGTGTCAGTGTGAGACAAGGAGAAGCTATGCTTGACTGGATCTTCTATGCCCCGCCTACATGCAGTGTCTGTTATGAACGTCCTGTAAGCAGGAGCTCCTCCTCCTCAGCATCTCTGAGGGGTTGGAGTGAGAAGGAGCTCCTGGTTGAACCACAGCAGCTGAGATCTGCTGAAGCTTTGTTTGCACTGCAGTAGCTTCTTTGTCCATTAGGATCTCACAACATTTTCTGTGCGCAGCTCTGCCAAGAGGATAAAGTGCATGGAGGAGGATGTGGACAGTCCTGGCGAGGAGTCCTACTACCCCAGCCAAGGTCGCTCCCCAGGTAGCGGCAGTCAGGCCAGCAGCTGGCACGACGTGGAGCCAGGTATGTCACCACGGCAGCCACACCTTCCAGTAACAGGCAGCCATCTAACACCCCGCCTCACTGCCCTGACACTTCCGCCCACTCTCCCAGCATCCCCCTGTGCAGACACTCGTCATCAAACACTAAAATGATGCAGCTGAAACCAGATCTGCGGCTAGTTAAGACACCAAACCAGCGCACGTGTTGTCGTGACCTCAACATGCATGTGTAGACACACATGAACATGAAAATATTGATTGTTTGCATTGATTGTTTGGAGAATATTGACAAAGAAAGAAGCTGTACTTCCTGTTTTGAGATCAATTAAAACATGGGAACCATTTTAGATATAAAAATGTTTTGATCATCAAACAAAAATATTATCTTTTCTACACAAATATTTTCTTTTTATATACTTTTATGTCAGTTGATACACAAATAATTTCATTTTGTAGTTTTTTTTTTAGATTTTACAGAAAAACATTTTAAACAGAGGAAAAACAAAATCACCCACCTTCGTTTTTGTTTAAACTAAGACATTTTCTTCACAGCCTTTTAAAGGCAATGGTATTGAACGTTTGAATTGTTTCAAATTTATTAGAAAAACGTTCCAAAAAATTCTGTCATTTTACTTCGTGTTTCATTTTCCATTTTCTACATTTTTTATTTAGCGCATTAGATAATGATAAACATAATTTTGGTAATTTGTAGTGATTTCAATCAATTTCTTTCTGTCAACATATTTTTGACTGATATGCAAACTGTACATACTGGATCACGTAAGCCCCACCCTCTCTGTTACAAGCTCCGCCCTGTTAAGATGCAGATTGCATCTTTCTGTTCTCCAGCCCTCCATTCTTTCTCTTAGCTGCTGTATTCAGTCTGCTCTCTTTCTTCTTTCCGTTTTTTCCTCCTTTCGTCCTTCTTTGGTTGGAAAGCTGGATATAAGCTGCGTGGCTCTCTAGCTAGCTCGTTCATCTCTCGACAAGGTAAAGATGACCCCACGGCATTTTAACTTCCTTTCTCTGTGTCTGTGAAGCCTCACCTCCTCCACCTTTTCCTCCTCTTCACCTCCTTATGATGGACAGATTACTGTGGATGTTTGTCGTCCGTGTTGTGACGTGTCTAGTTTGGTCTGCTGGATCCCTCCTGTTTCCCTTCCTCAACCCACCTGACCTCGCCCACCTGCCAGCATGCTGATTACATCACCGTTGGTGTTTTTGGTCAATGTCTTTGGAGAGAAGCAGCTGCCAGGCATTGCATGGTTGTGTGTGCGTGCACACCTGTAAAATCCACAAGCAGTTCTTTACCTTATCAAAGTTGTAGCAACACACAAGAAAAAGTTTGACCTTAGTCAGAAGTTGCTAGGAGGCGCTGTTTGATATGCTTGTTTATAATTACAGTGAGTTAAAACGGAGTCATTTTGGTGAAAATTGGGATTCTTGAGGTTTCTTTGAGCTTCCCAGCAGGCAGTTTATAGATAAGTACAAAGATAAAATGAGGGATGATAGCATAGCATAGCGTAAGTGGGAACAGATGGTGTGTTTATGTGCACCCATTTTTGTTCTTCAGTTCTGACAAATTGATAGTTTTAGAATATCGACTGGGTTTTTGTTCAAACCAGTTGGAGGTTTAATGTTGTATCTCTTGCTCTAGAAGTTGCAGTTCATTTTTGGGCCAGACCAGGCAACAAAATATAACCTTCTTCTTGATATGGATTACAAAAAAGACTTACTGGGGCCAGATCAGTTTCCAGGGGAGAGCATCCTAAAAAACCAGGCTAATCTTCACTGACTTCAATGTAAAATATTTTCACTTTACAACAGAAACTAGCAGACCTAAAGTTGCACCCAATGTTTGTTTTTCACCTCTGTGATTACACTAATATTTATGACAACTGCAAGGAAAGGCATTTGAATGACCTTGTTTGTTTATTTTATTTATTTATTTATTTTGAGAATACAAACTGGCTAATTTAATGTTTTGCTGACCTTTTACTGAAATTTAAAATGTCCATACCATTTTTCTAAAGGTAGTTGTTTGACATCATATCTAAAAAATTAAAAAAATGTATTTCTAATAAGCCTCAAACAAAACCAATGGATTCGAGACCAAAGGGTTCTATCGATGTTTTCAGAAACTTCCTTAGAAAGTTGCTTTGACAAGGGGAAACGGTCCAATGAAAGGACAGAAGAAGAACCTGCACCCGCTAAAAAAGGGAAATCTGCCTTTAACAGGCATCGGTGAACGTGCCTTGCGTTGCACCTTAACCCCCCCCCCCCCCCCCCCCCCCCACAAACACACACACACACACACACACACACCGGTCCGCGGAAAACGTGTCTTGCGTTGTACCGGTCCGCGGTGACAAAAAGGTTGGGGACCATTGGTCTAGACCACTTCTGCTAGCCGGCTTTAATAAGATACTCCTAATATTGCCCAAAAACAAAACACAAAACAAAGTTAAACCTACCTGACTCCAGACTCACACAGACTGTGGTATAGGAAAGACCAAGACACAAAAAACAAAAACCTGGAAAACAGACTGGAACCTGGAAACAAAAAAGAAACTAGGCTGAGCAAATACAAGAAAATGATTTCCATAGGAGAAATAGCATAGCATTCTGAACTGAGCAAATGAACCGAGCTGCTATATTGGAAACATGCTTTCAGTACCGATATCTTTGTAGATTTAAAGCTAGTGCTTAATTTACCAAGGACTCAAGTAAAGAGCACAACTTGCGTGAACATGCAAATACATGCATCTGCTCGTGCTGTTTGTTTAGGAGTTGAGGGTGATTAACTGATGCTGCGTACTGAGCATGTGATGCGCATTCAAGAGCGAGTTAAACGCGCATTCTTGAACACGCGTTTGGCATATGGTGTACACACTAGACTGTCGCTAACCGATACCAGTGCATGTACCTGCAGTTGTGGCGCGAAATGTTGAAGCGGTGCAAATCTTGCTCCAGGCATCTTCTTTCACAGCTCTATCACGATATATGAAAAACTTGGTGTCATATAATTCTGGCCAGGCACAAACTGCAGTTGTTAATTTTTCCTCCATGATCCATTTGGCACATCCATGAACTAACACCATCACCAAAAGTCACTGCCAAACCAGAGTCCCTCATTGGTCATGATTCAACAGGTTTACCTTTCAACGCACGGTTTGTACAAAGAGCCCCAAACAGTCTAAAAATCCTGCGTAGTGACACATGAATGCGCACATTTTGAACGCGGAAGCCCGAATTGCACGTGTACACGTGTCTACCAGTACCTAAACTTTTTTATTAAAGTGCTTGTTTGAATACACATTGCAAAGGCTGGTGTGAATGTAGCTTTAGAATAATTGCACAGTTAATATCAAGCATTAAGTATTAGGATTTAATGAGGATGGTTGTGCGCTGTGGTTTGCACGTGTTAAACCGGTGCAATAGAGAGTAGAGGATGAAGGTGAGAACCGGGCTGCTACAGGAACAAACCTGGATAAATCAGAATTGTCATTAACATACAGAAACAAAAAAAACAGCCTACAATCTTTAAAGATTGTCTGACGTCTACTACACACACAGTTTAAGCTGTTTTCTTTATTACAAGCACTAAGAACGGACACTCTGCAGCTCATCAGTCTGTGCCTGTGTTGATAATGGACAATTATTGCACTTGCAAGAGGAATCAAAGAATGGGGCACTGACAGGGGGCTCCAGGTGGGGAAGTGGAGGGAATGTAGAAAAGATGAAGAAGAATGGACTGTGGAAAAAATAAATGGCCACTGTAAAAATGTGAGGTTTGAAAAAACGGAAAGTGCAAAAACATAACAATTGATGTCATCTTACACTACTGTCACTGGTTCCATATCAGCCCAGAAGCTTAAACATTGCAACAAACAATGGAGATGTGGTCTCTTTGTTGCCTTTTGTGGTATTGTTCCCTCCTTTAAATGACTTCCTTTATTTTTGTATAAAGTTGTGCCAGTTTGTACCTGCCTGTTAGTCATAAGCAAGTTAGATGCAAAACACTTAGTACAGTTCTGATTTATCTTATAAATACATTGATTCAGTTGTATCTGTTACTTCCAGTATTATTTTACCTGTTTATCATTTCCTGATTTTGAATTTTTGGCATGCTGTAACGTTTGCACACATTTTTATGCCCGCAGACCTTAAGGCTTTAGGCTTAGACATTTCAACCCCTGATCAACTAATTGGTAGTTTGCTACCTAAGAGACTAAGCTACAGCCACCTTTTCAGTTCAGTCAAACATCTGAAGATTTTAGGAAACAAGTTTTACATCTGTGCTTCTTCTCTTTAGTTAAAGCCTCATTTTGCAAATGTGTTACACCTGATGGATGGATGGATGGATGGATGGATGGATGGATGGATGGATGGATGGATGCATGGATGGATGGATGGATGGATGGATGGAGGTAGGGCAGATGGATTGACATTGATGGAAGACATAATGCTTGGAAGATGAAAGGATAGATATAGAAAGAATTAATGAATAGATTGATGTATAGGAGATACATTTATGGAGGAATGATGAGTAAATGGATGCATGGATGGAAAATTGATGATGGATTCCTAAATGGATGGATGGAAGGATGGGTGGTTTAGCTGAGTTATATCTCATCCACTTTACTTTGATTCCGATACAAAAAAGGTTTTGTTATTCAACGCAGACTCCATTAAAACCCAAACTGTCTTTAACCGCAAACCACAACCCCCAAAACTTTGCTATTGCACCTGAACTCAACATAGAAGATGAATGTCCTATAAAAGATCCAACCTTAGCAATTGCCCACCTATGGATGTAATGCTCTCATTCACCACCTGAAAGTACTAGCTGCATTTAATCTGCTTTTATTCTGACAGAAACATTACAGAAAATGTGTTAATACTTCTATTAGGGTTGTGCCGATGGACGATATCATCGTCCATCGTGATGGGTGACTGACATCCCGATGGAGAGACACCATCGTGATGCCACGCCCCCGTCACGTTGCGAGTCAACACCTTAAGCCGCGGTTACATGTACAAAATATCTTGATGGGATCAATGGTCGGATTAGAATCCAACCGTGTACATGGGCCCAGAAAAATGTTTTCAGAATATAAAAACGTTCACTAAGGTCACACTTTCGGTCGGAATAAATCATTCGCACATGCGCAGTAGGGTTTGAAAACCGGAAGGGGATATAAATTCCGCCGAGCGGCTTTTTTTTTCAAACTTTATTGAATGTAACAATTCATTACAAAATGATGTTAAACAGCGCCGAGCGGCTATATACATTGACATGTCAGCTCGGTTATATACGAGACGATCTTCTAAACGTGCTTTTAATAATGTTACGATTATTATGAAGCTACGACGGAGTATTAGGGCCACCAAAAAAAAAAAGTAAAATTACGACACGTACGTAAATTAAATTAAAATTACGTAAATTTACGAGATAAAATCTCGTAAATTTATGAGAAAAAAGTCATAGATTAACAAGGAGAAAACACCGAAGTTGTCCGTTTATCGGAGCATCGCTTGAAGATGAAAGATGTGGAGCCTTTTGTGAAGCTTTATTTCCAGGTTTATTATCGGTTTTAAACAAAGAGATTCTGAACCTTTGGCGACTCAAAATCAGATTATTGTCAGTGGAGCCGGTTTTCCGGGGTTCAGTGTCAGTAAAGCGGAATTTCATATGTAAAATAAGGAGCTCAGAGACACGTTTGGGTGCAGAGGATCGTTGCAGCTTTTATTCTCCTTTTCATTCACAAACCCTGAAGTTCATCTGTCACCTTACGTCATGAACCTGTCATCAGATCCGAACACCAATGCGGAAGTAAACGTACCGTTATATCATCAGACAACAAAGATGAATGAAAATAGTCTATTATATTAGCATTAGAACGTTGAAAATGCCCAAAAAAAGTGATCCTCCTCCTCAGACGGAGGCGTCACACAATTGTAGAGATCTTGTTTTTGGTGGAGGAAGAAAGGATTCAAGTGGAAAGCTGCAGGGACACCGATGGCTTCATCGGGCTGCAGGGATCCTGCAAACCAACCATCAATAAATAAAACTTTAATAAATTGTAAATCAAACAAATGAGCTTCCAGATATTTGGAACGTTCAAGCTCATTCAGCTCACCTGTTCAACAAAGTTTAGTCAGTCTGCTCTGTTGCTGCGCGGTGTTCACCTGCTGCTCTGTATGCACACTTCCACTTAATATCGTAAATTTACGAGTTTTTTTCTCATAAATTTACGACTTAAAATCTTGTAAAATTACGAGTTTTTTCTCATAAATTTAGGAGACCAAAACTAGTAATTTTACTTTTTTGGTGGCTTTTTTTTTTTTTTTTTGGTGGCCCTAATACTCCGTCGTATGAAGCACCTGTTCGCTCAGCATTTGAATTTTAATACGTGTGGTCAGTGCTTTTTCTGAACGAAGCCAGGATTAGCAGTATGCTAACACGGGCTAACAACATTAGCTTTGGGTGGCGCTGCATGCTGGCTGCACGTAAACATGTGGGAATAACATCAGCCTTTATTTAGTCGGGACACGACTCGAAACACAAATCCACGTGATTGTTTATCCACGTGATTGTTTGAACGGTTTCTAAGGACTGAGCGACATTTCTGCTTTGAAGCTTACACCGCCCCAAAGCTGCTGTGTGTGTGCTGACGGTGCAAGCTCTGGTCAGACACACACTTTTAGACCCGGTTCTGAGTTTGGTAGCTCGTACCCCTAGAGCTGCGGGACGGATCGCAGTCTTAAATCTCCCACACATACCGCTCATGTAACAAAGCACCTCCCCCTCAAACACAAAGCTGTAAGTCCACGGTCCGCCGGTCCACCTGACTGATTAAGTGCGGGAGCGAACTACTTCTTTTCTATTTTGTTTGTTAATTTTTTGTTAAAGTCACTTCCCTCAGTTTATACTGGATCATCGCGGATGAGTCATTAGTTGGGAAATAAAGTAAAATAACGAATAGCAGTTATATAAGAACGAAAAATGTAAAAAATAGCCCCCCCCCCGACGATGTCATCGTCCATCCCGATGGTTGACAGCAAACATCGTCAACGGCCAATTTAGGGGACATCGCCCAACCCTAACTTCTATCAATACTCATTTTTGTTTTTTTTCTCAAAAGCTCTTGCCTTTTGCCAGGCCATAGTTGAAAATAAGAATTTCTTCTCTTAATCTATCTTGCCTGGATAAATACAAATTTAAATAAATAAATACTTTAAAGGGGTTGTTTCAAAAACTATACATGTAAAAGGCACTCTTTTTTCAACTTCTTGTCATCAAACATACTTAACGCTAAATGCTTAAGACTCACAGATATATGGTCTATCTAAAAGTTTAGTGAAGGGTAAAAAAGGCACCTGCACTCACTGCTTTGAAGCCTGCCCCCCGCTTTAAGCCCAGCCCAAACCAAACCCTCCTCCCCCTTCACCCCTACCATGTTTACATGTGTAGAGCCTGAACTCCGCTCCTCACCCTCATCACGTGGTTTTTGGCAGGGATGCCGTCTCCCCCCAGTACTCTAAAGACTTCTGGGAGATCTGGTTTCTGCGGCCCCGCCCCGTCACCAAGCGGCACCTCATCCTCTTCCTCCTCCTGCTCTTCCTCCCCTCGAATGGCTTTCACACACCAGCGGCCTGTCATTGCTGGGCCTCGAGGTATCGTCGCCTCCTCACCCAGTACCTTTCTTTATGTGTCCACGCCCCACAGTAGACAAACACTCAGATTTATTTCCAGGTAAATAAAAACACATTTCCAGCCTAGGCTTGGTGTGTGTGTACACACCATCTGTGTCTGTGCATTCAAACTGTTGAACATTAGTCAGCTGACAAATAAGTGACTAAAGTAAACTTTGATAGACAGATGAGCTAATGTATGAATGCAATGATGGATGGATTGATTGATTGATTAATATATGGATGGATTTGTGGATGGATAAATAGATGGATGGATGCATAGATGCATTAAAAGATTCATGAATGGATGGATGCATTGATTGATGGGTGGATGGATGGATGGATGGATGGATGGATGGATGGATGGATGGATGGGTGGGTGGGTGGGTGGGTGGGTGGACAAAATACTTAACAATTATTTCATCTGACTTAACCTAAATTCCAATAAAAATGGTCATTAATAAACACACTCACATGACGAAACCCCTTTGTTGCCATCATTCATAATCGGCATTCACCGTAAGACAAAAAACTGGACTCCCCCCCTCGTGTTCCAAACAGGAAGTACCCGCTGGTCCCAAGACGCCAAAATTCCATAGACTTCTATAGAGAGATAGATAGCAATTCTTGCTTATCCAATTTTTTTTTTTTTTCATATTTCTACTGAACCCCAAGTTATTCAAGTTATAAACTGAGCAGTCAAATGCCTTAATAAAAGTAGGTGGCCTCGTGTGGAATATTCTAAGTGTTTGATTGACAGATTCTCCAAGCCCACTTTCACATGCTCACTCCTGATTGGAGAGACTGTTTGCCACGTCTGGGTCCAACATAGCGATGGACATGTCACAGAAAAATAGCGACTGAATTGACTTGAAATGGTTGGAACCAAGGCATTTTCTATGGGTGACATCACACGCGATTTGTCCAGTTATATATCATACAGTTGATGATTGCCACCAACCACCTGCTGTCCTTTTACATAAGCTCTTCCAGGTGTTTGAACTTTGTGTTCTTGTCATACTTGAAACTTCACAGGAGTAAACCTTTTCTGCCCGTGTTGATTGAATCTTTTCTTATCTTATAAATCTCCACATTGACAGGAACTTGGACTTTAAGAATCGAAGTTGTATCTCTGAAAAATATCGATAAAATCAGTGACCATGTAATCACAATCCCCAAGATCAAATCACAGAGCTGATCTGGTCATGCTACTATTTGGTTGGTCCAGACCATGTCAGGAAACTTCAGGCCCTTTCAAAGAAACATGACATGAGCAGAACACAAGACGACACTCACACACACATACACACAAACACTCAGTGAGATCATTTTTATTTATGTGCACACATTGTGTTTCGGTTGTGTGTTTGTGTGGTTACAAGAGAAAGAGAGGGCAGACAGAGCCATCCATTCAGTGATTACAGTAAACACACACACGCGCGTGTGTGTGTGTGCGCGCGCGTGCGTGGTCGGTGTGTATTGTCAGAGTGATAAATCACAGCAGACTCTAAGTGAATTAGTGCAGCAGCTTTAACTCTCCATCCATTCATCCCTTCATTCTCCTTCCTTCAGCCACAAAATCAGCTGCTGCTTCTCCTCTTCCTCACTCTTCCGCTCTCTCACAGCTCCATTTATCACAACCCTTAATGAGTCCTCGTCTACTAACGAGCAATCAGACAAATGTTTGACCAATCAGGATCTTAATTAGGCTAAAATAAAGAGGTGGGGCCTTGAGAAAGGAAAGAAGATGTACAAAAAGAGTTTAGAGGAAGAATGAGGAAGAGGAAACAAGAGGAAAAAGAAGAGGAAAATCAAAGGTTTTGATTAGAACAGGTAAAAAAAACAGACGAGGGCTGGACACTGCACCTGATTTGGTTGACAGCTGTGAGGGAGGAGCTTCATGTCTGCAGTCATTGTTTCATCTGCTTGCTGCATTTGTCCTTTTTCATAAATTTGCAAATACCTACAGACCTCTTTTGATAAGTCTAAAATTTTGTCTTCCCCTCCCCACCACAGCGAGCCCTCACGCGCCCCCCTCCAGCCTCCACTTTTCTTCCTCCCCCATTCTGCAACAGCCGGGCTCCTATTTCTCCCACCCAGCCATCAGGTATCACCCACAGGAGACGCTCAAGGAGTTCGTCCAGCTGGTCTGCCCTGACTCCGCCCAGCAGGCCGGACAGGTGGGCTTCCTCAATGTAAGCACATGCACGAAACACATGCACACACTTATCTGAGCTTTCTTGATGGTGGGATTGCTGTGCAGAATCAGAGAGTATTGCAATGTTTGTGTGTGGATGTGTGCGTGTGGCCTTCTGTCTGCAGCCTGATAGTTGATATATCTGCGTCTAGACACCAAATCAATACAAGCTCCCCTTCCACACACCCCATGACACACACGTACACCCATGTACGTACACGTACGCACACACACACAAATATGTATGGATTTAGATTATTTTCTGTTGTAAAATGACACATCTAAATGCTCACACAAAATCATCAGTAAAATAAAACTAAGTACAGAATCATGTTGTCATTTGCAATACTAGTTTGTCCTTGTTTAAAGGGGGTCATAAAAAGGTTTTGCACATATTGATCCTCAGACACAAACTCAACTTACAAACTTGGACTTGATCTGCTCAACCAATCAGCACCTTTCTCTAGTCAACAACCAGTCAGCGTTTTTAGTACACAATCCCATACCAAAATGTGACACTGATTAAAAACTGCCAGTCTTTCATGTTATTATGAGAAATACTTTGTCATGACTGCAGGGAATTGAACCGTAAATAGGGCTTCAAGATCCTTTTTGGAGGAACTTTTGACCTGGGTGATTTACGTATTTAAGTATCACAGTTAGTGCAGAAATGACCCAAATATGTTTGACCCCAGAAATGTTGGCAAAAGAATTAAATGTCTTAATTTTATTTTGAATTATCCTAGAATGTATGTAAAACTCCTCATTACACTCTATCCACTTTTCTTAGAAGGACATTTTCTCACTTTTCTCCAGTGTTTAAACACTCAAAGTTCTGCATTACGGAATGACAACAAACATCTAATTGCGATAAAGGTTTATGTAATTCTGGATATCTGAATGCCTTCTCTACAGGAGGCACAGCTAGGAGGAGATTGATTGACAAGGTCAACAACCAATCAGAATTCAAAACACAGAGCGCTGTTAGAAAATAAAATGCACGATAAAATTAAACTGAGACAGCGACGGCGCAAACTGTGAACCGCGATATAGTGAGGGAACACTGTATATACACACATAGTTACACCCATCATCCATCCACACACATAATAACACACACATTGTGTCTGATTAGTACAGTATAGTTGTGGAATCTTGTTGATTTGATGTTTTTTGTTGGCTCCGCCCCTTCTTCAGCCTAATGGTAGCTCACAGGGGAAAGTCCATAACCCCTTCCTGCCGACGCCCATGCTGCCTCCTCCTCCGCCACCCCCGATGGCTCGTCCTGTCCCGCTGCCTGTTGATGCCAAGCCACCTTCCACTTCTTCCACTGAGGGTGGAGGCAACTCCCCCACCTCCCCCAGTGAGTTCCCAAACACTCATAAAGAGTGGACTCAGAATCTTCTCAGCCTGAATCAATTCCAACCCTTCCATCCACTTGTTATTTATTTTTTCTGTGTTTGCAGCTTACTCCACCCCTACCACGTCTCCAGCTCAGCGGTTCGTCAGCGTCGGGCCTCGGGACCCCGGCTTTAACATCCCTCAACAACCACAGGTAAGCGAAGCACCTGATCTCCAGCTGCTCCTTGGGTCCCACATCCATGCTTGTATTTCCAAGTGTGATCAAAAGGATGCACAGGAGGTTTTGCTTGTTGCTTTGTCGGTCAACAGTCTTAGGTTACTTCAGTGTGAAGGCAGATGGATTATTGGAGGAGCAAAGGGTGGAAATCTTTCAATCGCCAAAAAATACAGCCCACATCAGGAATCTGAAGCAGCAGAAATGATTTAAAAAGTTAAAAATGTTTCCTGGGCAGCTGTTGAAACTGGAGGATGTTTCATGGCTGTTTGGTCCACTGTTTTAACTGGTGTTAAATATCAATTGTATGAACTATGATCATTGACAGTATGTTTTGCTATGATGAACAATGAAATTTCTGTAACTACTGCACCAAATTCTTTGATAAAGAACTGACACTGAAGTGAAAGTGCTTCAAATATCACTAAGAAGAAGAGGAAACCTTAAAAAATTGAGTAGCTTTAAAAAAATCATTTTAGGTCAAAAGTGAACAGAGGAAGCTAGCAAATGCTACTTTCAAGTAGACTGTAAGGCTAATTAAAAATAGCAAGCTATGATCCAATTCAGTGGCCCATTAACTGCAAAATATAAAATACTGCTGTTTTTGGAAGGAAATCGAGACAATGCATATTCAAAAGTTGTCCTTTTCTGCTACTTTTGACAAAGTTTCTGGTTCTGGCAACGTTTGTCAATGTTGGGGTGGTGTCTAATAAGTAATAATTATAATACTGGTAAAGCGTCCTACTGTGAGGGGATTGTTGTAAAAGCAAAAGACAAAAAGCAGCACTATTGCTCAGATAGGAGAAAGCTGGAGATTGGGAAGCAATGACAGACATCGCCTTAAGTTTTCTAGCTATGACGTTTCTGTGTTTCACTGGTCCTCTCCTGCATGGAGGACCACCTTACTTTCAATTGTGATTTATTTCTACTGATAAAACAAACAAAAGCTCACCCAATATGACAAACTGCAGACCTACATGTTCTGGCTAATGTCTGCAGTATTACTTTTTTTTTTTTTTATTGCATGTGGGCTGCATGGGGGGTGTAGTGGTTTGCACTTTTGCCTCACAGCAAGACGGCCCTGGTTTAAATTCCAGCTGGAGGAGTTTTGAACGTTCTCCTCGTGCATGCAGGGGTTTTCTTCTGGCACTCAGAATTTCTCCCACAATCCAAAACATTCATTGGTGACTCTAAATTGTCACCTAGGTGTGAATGTTGGTCTGAGTGGTTGTGTGGCTCCATGATGGACTGGAAACCTGTACAGGTTGTACTTCACCTTTACCCAACTGTTGCTAGGATAGGCTCCTGCAACCCTGTGACCCCAAAAGGAATTAAGCAGGGTTAGAAACTGGATGTTTTTTTTTTTGCGTGTACAGTAGATATGAAAACATCTGTGAGACTATACTTAGCTTGCCTTTGAATCAATTACAACATGTCTAAAATGCAAAGGCTCCAGGTTGCTTTAAATGATGCCTTCAGGTTACTGCTGAAAAATCCCAGATGGATTAAGGTCATGTTTGTTACTCATGATGTGCTTTCCACACACATTTGAAGAATTAGATTTATGGTTTGACTTGTTATTCTTCTCTTCCAACATAGTTTTAATCCATGTGAGCGTGCTGTTGGTTCATTTTCATGCTCTCTGAAGTTTTGGAGAGAATCCCTTCATGCATCTTAAAATGTTCTGAATTCTTCTGATTTTTATCTCGTCTTCCTTTTCCGATCTTGTTTGATTGTTAAAGACCTATTGATGCTGAAATAAAGCAAATAAGGTTTATATAAAAATGTCTTTTTGCTGTGCTGCAGAGACATGGTTCTGGAATGCTGTCTTTGTCGGGGGAGGGAGACCCTTATTAAAACAGTGATCGTCATCATCCAGGGAAAGTTACTGAAGAATCTAAATCATTATGTTTAAACCACAAATTTACTTTCATCCATATTTTCTGCAGCAGCATGTGAGGATAAATATGACTAAGCAAGAATAACTGGATCAGCGAGCAGCAGTTCATTTCAGAGCCATAATATTTACTGCACAGCAGCTGGTCAGTGAATGCAACACCCACCTTTAACACCGGTGTGTGCGCAGGTCAGGGTTTGTTTGCCAGCTGATTTATGAAGAGTGTAACGATTCTGCAGCCTTGACTTAACTCATCTCTCACACACACATACACAAACACACAAAGAGTGTAGATGACAATGAGGTGGGAGTCGTCTCTTGATAATTCAGACATGCTTGATCGCTCTGGTGTGTTTGTGTGTGTGTGGTGGCCTGCAGTGACAGCCTGTCAATTTATTGACCCTGTCACTGGCCCCACACAAACACAAAGGTGTGGCCCAGGTATATGTGTATGTGTGTGTGTGTGCTGCCTAAAGCGAGCTGCCTCCTCCTGCAGCTCGTCTCTGTGGGGCGCGTCTGGATTAATGAGGAGTTCAGAGTCTCCTCAGATCCACGTCTGCAGACACCAGTTCTTCTTTCAAGAGTCAGCAGATCCTGGAGGACTCTCTGAGCACACTGAAGCAGAGCCTCACCCCAGAGGAGAGGACATTTTTGGAAAGGAGACTTGTTTTGTGATGTGGTTTTTAGGCTCAGAAAGGAACGTTTTGAAAAAAACGTTCATGTCCAGAAAATGTCTTATAAACTCTGCATGTTCCCAAATCTATTTGTCTAATTTCTCCTTAAAAGGAACCTATTACAATGAATTTAACTGAATGATAAACAGTATGAGATCATCTCCCTAATAAAGCAGTTTTCACTCATTCCACCAGCAGATTTATGTATTGAATTCAGACAAAAATGTTCTATATTTATTTCTAAAAAGAACCATTCTTTGCTAAATTGTTCATTTGACTAGAATAGAGAATAACGTATACAGTAAAGGGTAGTGTAATGGTGTAATGGAGAAGGTCCTCGTTTGAATACCAGCTGGGACCTTTCTGTGTGGAGTTTGCATGTTCCCCTCGTGCATGTGTGGGTTTTCTCCACACACTTCATAGGTTATTAGATCGTTCTAAGTTGTTTCTAGGTGAGTGTGTGTGGTTTTCAAATACCTGTAACAGGTGAACTCTACATTTGCCCAACAGTAGCTGGGATAGGCTTCAGTGACCCCATGACCCCAAATAGGGGTTCAGCAGGCGCAGAGGACAAATGGATGGTACCCAGTAATTTTTTTGGGGTTTCTTACATGAAACTGTGAAGAAGAGTGAACCTCATCCTAGCATGTTTCTATGACGCTCAGATGTAAACAGCAGGAAAGTTTATCCTCTAGACTCTGGTTTCTGTTTGGGTCGAACAGCAGCTTTGAACTTCAGGTCAGGAAAATGATAGACAGGCAGGGACAGAAGTCAGCCTCATCGCCATGGTGACCAACGGGACAGTCTGTGCATTCCTGTGGTTTTTATCATGAAGGGTGGGGGGCAGATGGTGTCCCTTTTGTCAGGGAGTGGGCATGGTGCCCATAGGGGCAGCCTGATGGTTGCCGTGGGCAACTGTGGCAATTTTCAATAGAGACAAAGCTGAGGGAGCTTGCGTCAAATCACACAAAATGCACACACAAACACACACTCTGGCTGGGTTTAAGATAATGAAAAATAGAACTGATCTTTATTTAGACAAACAAAATTTTATTCAATCCATTAATCAGTTTTCAAATATTTCTTATATTTGTTCAATGCATAACAGTTTTTATTCCGCCTTTAAAGTAAAAATTAACAATTTTATTAATAAAAGTTCTGCTTCTTTTCTTTTTCATTCTCTAGTTTTGTCAAAAGGGTTTTATTTATACATTAAGACAGATTTTTAATGTAAATTTTAAAAATAAATGTAACTTGTAACAAATAGCAGTGATATGCTCTAACATCACTGCAGAAACACAGCTCTTTTAGTGTGTTCTATGTGTTCAGTGTCACAGCAACCCAACTGTCCCAACATCAGGACCCCCCTAAGTGCACAAACAGCTTCAGCATGTCTGTGTGCAGCTGCATCAGACAGAGGACAATGTCTGCAAACATGACTGGAAAAACCTGCAGCACAAACACCACTTTCTATATTTTAGTTTATAATGACAATTTACTAAAAAATGCCAAATCTGGGTCTCACTGGGCCTTGAAAATACAGGATTGTGTCAGGAAGTCCATCCGGCGTAAAAACTCTCTGCCAAACCACCTGTGGGGATCAGTGGAAGCTGATTTGCTGTGGTGACCCCTAACGGACTAACCCGAAAGATCAACAACAACAACAATGGTATTTTAGCTAATTGTTAAATTCAGAAAATTTGTATTTCTTAATATTGAGCGGAACATCTAAAAGTGAGATAAATGATGTAATATTTCCTTTACTTTACACGATCAAGTCTTCCTCGCTGTGGGCAGTCGTGGTGCTGTGGTAGGTTTGTCCACCTCTGATCGGAAGATTGCAGTTTCGATCCCCGCCTTGCCCCCCCATGTCCTTGCAAGACACTGGTGGAAATCAAACATGTTGTGCTTTTGCTAACTCATTATTGTTCACAATCATTCCCAGCATGCGTGTAGTTTCAATTAAGAAATACTTAATCAAACATTAATTTAACCTGAAAAGGCGACAGATTTCTCCTTCATGAAGTCATGAACTTTAAACAATTCTTCTCTAGTAGAGAAAAGTTCCAGTGTTTGTTTGCCCCGCCCCCATTTTTAGGGTACCAACCATGCACTATGCAAGGAAAGGGCAGTGCAGGGCAGTTTGAGGATCTGGTTCACCAAACTGACCAAAACGAAAGGATAAAAGCATCAAATATGCACTAAAGGCAACCATTTCTGTCTCCCATCCCTATTTTATCCTGAGTCAGCATTACACACTCATGCACACTCACACACACACAAATAAATGCACAATCCAATTCAGCCTAAGTGAGTTACAACGCAAGCTCTGCACTACATTTTTGTGTTTGTGACCTTGAAAACTGTACAAACGAGATACAAAGGCAGATGATGACTACACACACACTCACACACCTGTGCACAATCCAACACACTGAGTTGAAGGGAAACCACCCTCAGTGCTTCCTCTGCTCCTGGGATGTAACCAAACCTCGCGCGCACACACAGATATTGATCAGCTCTTTTGCATTGCTTTTTCAAAGTTTTTAACTTAAACCGAGGCTTAGGTTTCAGGAAACTGAAGTTCAGAAAGAAAAGAAAAGAACTCTAACTTCACTCAGCTGCACATTTCTGTTGCTTCTGCTCTGGTTAGTGTTCCGCTAAACATAAAACGTGAACTGACTGCAGACCAAACTGACTAAACTGGACAGTAACATGTATGGCAAGACAGTGGTGCCAAAAATCAAAAGGATTACTCAGTGAATTCTTCTGTATTTAGGTATTAACCAAAACAGATAAATCATAAATCAACATAGAAAAATGTTCTAAACATTGAAAAATCTTTTATTACAAACCAATCTGAAATCCTGGATACCAAAAAATTACAAACCTCTGCAAATTCAAATGTCACAGTTTATTTTGCACAAGAAATGTTTAAAATAACTTTGACATACATACATACATACATATATATATATATATATATATATATATATATATATATATATATACGCACACAGGTAGATCTTCAAGACATTGTCGACTCAAAAGTAGCTCACGTGCCAAGAAAGTGTGAGCACACCTGATCTAGACAGTAAAGCAACAAATTAAAAAACCACAACCAGAAGTAAGTTTCTTGTATACAAGGGACCTTGAGGGTGCCGCCCATTTCATGGCGTCATCCTAGAGTCGGCGGCGTGTCTGCGTTTCGTCCAAGAAAACAAACATCTAAACTTTTCCAAAGATGGATGTGCAGATTATGCATAGAAAAGGAAAGTGTTTAGCCGATCACCGCTAACTCCACGGAGAAAGTGGGTGTGTGTGTGTTATCCTGGAGGTGGTGATGACAGCACAGACTCTTCCTGGAAGGGGCTGTTCCTCACTTTGTGACATCACAATGTGATGACCCACTTGTTTCACTTGTTTTAGTGGATTGGGAGGGGCTGGTGCTCAGAGTGCAGGGCTTTAGAGGAATGCTCAGAAATGTGTGAACAGATCAAAATACCGCTTTTGGTTTTGTTTTTTCATAACAAATGAACATTATAATACACTTAAAAGATTAAAAAAATGTATTTTGCATAAATACATGGAGGACTATTATCTGAAATGAAGACAGCAATGGACCATGAAACTGGTGTGACTGACAAAGGGCAACCAAGAACATGACTAAAACGTAACTAAACTAAACCACTTAACCCTTACGAAGTCGAGGGTTTCTTTAACGGAAAAAAAAACGAAAACGCCTATGCACATTTTATTGTTCCAACACATTATTTGACCCAAGGGATCCCTTTTTAAAAAGTAAATAAATCCAGATGACTTTTGTCCTCATTTGTTTGCCACACCAGAGAAAATTGATCTTGCAATAGATTGTAGAGAAATCTAATGTTTAAATAAAAACTCACTCCGATGAAAATAGTGTTTTTGGTGTTTTTAACATGTTCTATATATAGAGAGAGAAACTTAAGCTTCAAATTGCATTTCTATGTATTTTTTTGCTCACATCGGTGTGAATCAGGAGCAGATGAAAAAATGCTGTTTGAAAAAGTTGTGTTTGTAACATAGAAAATACACTGGGCAGACCACAAGCTGCCTGCTCCGCTCCATTCCGATGCATCCACCTTCAGACAAATAGATCCATGATCGTCTTTGTTTTCCTCCCCTGAGCTGAAATCTGGATCAAAACTGTACGGCTGGATCGCTCTGATATTGCTCGCCATTTCTTCTTGCATGTTATGTTGGTGTTGTGAGGAGCTGTGAGATAACAGGAGAGCGCGTAAACAGATAGCCCCCAGTTATGGGTGACGGGAGAGCGGGGTGGGGTCACTCCGTGCCAACATTTCCGCCCACAACTCAGAGGTGAATTTCTGATTAACTCCTGCTGCTCTACAGAATATAAGTCCTAGAAAACAACACATTTTTGGCCTAAAACTGCATACTCATAATTGAAAGACCACTGGGAACACTTTGAAAAAGATCAAAACATGATCTTAGTGGGACTTTAAGGATGACTTCCAGAGTTGTGACCTTCTTTTATGTCATGCAAAAATGGCACGCACTAAACTTTCGACATGTTTAACATTAGGCAAAATGAAAAGAGGTCATTAAATAAGAAAAGTTTATAATAAAGTAGAGCAGAGTTTAAAAAATGAGATTTTTCCCCTCTAGGAGCACTCTAAGAAGAGTCTGAAAATCCAGTTAGAATGTTGAAGGTTAGCTAGTTTTGTGGTCAATATGACCAGACTGTGCATGTCAGTATTTCTGCAGGTGTGTGTTGACGTGCACAGACAGAGCAGAGGCTCATTACTGATGTTGACCAAATCCAAACAGGGAAAAACTGCAGTCTACTCCTTTAAAGTGCCACTCTGTGGGACCTGAACCACACACACACACACACACACACAGGCTGTCTGGCCTGTGAGTTTCATCTTCAGTCTTCTCAGGACAGAGGGAGGGGCTGCAGTGCAGGAGATGGGGGGGGGGGGACTCAGAGGGGGGAAGAGAGCGAGGTAGAAAGTCCCAGCGTCAGCAAGTTGTATTGATTAAAAACTAACCTTCCAGTCTTCTCCTCTATCACCACACACACAAACACACACATGCCGATGGACAGACACACACACACACACACACACGCAGCAGTAGAATTACAACAAGTCAGGACCAACAGAGTGCAGAGAAACCCTTTACCTCTCTGTAACACACGTGCATGATCGCACACAAATGCACGTGCCCACAAACACACCATGAAATAATATACATAACTTTTTCTTTAAAATACTATAACCGTTTGTATATTTTTAAGAGTTTGTGAGGATCTTTGTGTGTGTTTTTGTGTCTGTGTGTAGATGTGCACGAGTTTGAGGAAGTGCACAGCAAAATGATTCTCAGATTATTGAAACAAGAGCAGACTTGTGGAAAAGGCAGAGTGTTTGTGAGGGGCATAAGGGGGCTCGGTCACGTCCTGGGTCGTCTGGTCGTCCCTAGCAACCAGACAGTATGTCACTAAGGACAGACAACAACTATGCAAGTCTGTGAGGAAGATAGGTTCATGACAGGTGAACATTTGTGGGTCAATGTTGTTGGTAGGTTGAACACCCATGTGTACACGTGTGCACGCAAATACGAATCATGTAAGTATGAGGAAAAGTGCAACGATGCCAGCTGGACCACAGGAAAAAGTTCTGACTTTGTGTGCAAATGCTACTCTAACAGCCAATAGAGGGCAGCAGCAGCATCTACACTGCTAAAAAGTACAAACACAGTTTCAGTTTTAGTCTTTAAAGGAAAAAAATGAAATGAAACAGAATATTATCTTTTGCTTTCTGGGCTCCGTGGGGACATACCTCCATCTCCAATTCCTTCCAGCTCTCTAAAGAAGAACAGACCAGCAGAGATATAATCCCTCCAGTGTTTCCTGGGTCTCCTCCTAGTTGCCTTTGTGGTTTTTCTTGATGTGGAGCAGTGGCTTTACTCCAAGCAGACTCTATTTTTTTTTTCTTTTTCAAAGCTTTAACATTGTTCTACCAGGCAGACTGCTCCACAGCATTACCTATCTCAGTCCCCATCCTAAAAATGGGGTCCATTATATATCTCTTTTTTCTATTTGTCCTGTACAGCAGCTGAGGAAACAGTTAGAAGCTGAGAGGGTCTTGGGTTGGACAGGTTTTATTGTTACAGTTAGTTTTTTTTTCTATGTCCCTTGGGCAAACCAGGTGTATATTTATACAAACACCTTTTTGTGTTTTAAAAATTAGCTTGATTTAACTTAAGTAACTTTTAATAGTTTTGTTTGGGTTTTTATCTATGTCTGGGCTATAAGTACAAGTAATGATGTGAAGAGATGGAGACCTTGACCCCCCCCCACATAAAGAGCCTTCAGCAGGCAGCACAGGCATTTATGGTCCGTTGAATTCTCCATAGTGAAGGAGCGCTGAAACAGATAGCCAAAATGCTACCTCTGGGGTAGCTCCGATGAGAAATGGTCCCCACTTAATAAATTCAATGGATCATCATCAATGAGTGGAGAGGGGGCCAACTGGCCCAAAGAGTCAAATCACCCCATAAACAGCAATTACCCCCTAACCAGCTGCTGGCCACTGCCACAAGGGATGGAGTAGGGTACAAAGGACCACTGGTATGTGTGTGTGAATATGAACAGCCTGTGTGTGTGTAAGTACAGTACAGACCAAAAGTTAGGACACACCTTCTTATTCAAAGAGCTTTCTTTATTTTTATGAATTTGAAAATTGTAGATTCACACTGAAGGCATCAAAACTAGGAATTAACACATATGGAATTATAAACATAACAAAAAAGTGTGAAACAACTAAAATGATGTCATTTTGTAGGTTCTTCAAAGTAGCCACCTTTTGCTTTGATTCCTGCTTTGCACACTCTTGACATTCTCTTGATGAGCTTCTAGAGGTCGTCACCTGAAATGGTTTTCCACAGTCTTTCCCCAGATGCTTAGCTCTTGTTGGTCCTTTTGTCTTCCATCTGCGGTCCAGATCACCCAGAACCATCTCAATTGGGTTCAGGTCTGGTGACTGTGGAGGCCAGGTCATCTGGAGCAGCCCCCCATCACTCTCCTTGGTCAAATAGCCCTTCCACAGCCTGGAGGTGTGTTTGGGGTCATTGTCCTGTTGAAAAACAAATGATGGTCCAACTAAACGCAAACAAGATGGAATAAACAGTTGTTGTAGAGATGTGTCTGCTGCTAGAACTCTGTGAGCCATTGACCTGCTCTCTGATCTGAGCTGCTGTTAACCTGCCATTTCTGAGGCTGGTGACTCGGATGGACTTATCCTCTGCAGCAGAGGTGACTCTTGGTCTTCCTTTCCTGGGACGGTCCGCATGTGAGACAGTTTCTTTGTAGCGCTTGATGGTTTTTGTGACTGCACTTGGAGACACTTTCAAAGTTTTCCCAATTTTTCGGACTGACTGACCTTCATTTCTTAAAGTAATGATGGCCACTCGTTTTTCTGTACTTAGCTGCTGTTTTCTTTCCATAATACAAATTCTAACAGTCTATTCAGTAGGACTATCAGCTGTGTATCCACCTGACTTCTGCACAACACAACTGATGGTCCCAACCCCAATTAGAAGGCAAGAAATCACACTTATTAAACCTGACAGGGCACACCTGTGAAGTCAAAAACATTTCATTTCAGGTGACCACCTCTAGAAGTTCATCAAGAGAATGTCAAGAGTGTGCAAAGCAGGAATCAAAGCAAAAGTTGGCTACTTTGAAGAACCTAGAATATGACATATTTTCAGTTGTTTCACACTTTTTTGTTTTGTATATAATTCCACATGTGTTAATTCACAGTTTTGATGCCTTGAGTGTGAATCTACAATTTTCATTGTCATAAAAATAAAGAAAACTCTTTGAATGCAGTGCGGTGAGGTTGATGGCTGGTGAGGCACCGACTCCCCTGGAGTCAGATTTACAATGAAAGAACTAAATATTTCACCTTTCATCCAACAGCAGCTAACAGCTTATAAAATACACACAAGAACATCTTTGTCCCATAATATTTCTTTTATGGATAGAAAACTCTTCTTGTGTTTACTGTAAACAAAGTATACAGATGTGTTCAGCACACATTTGACCCTCAGTAACTATTGATGATATTTTTCCAACTTCAAATTCTGGTGCTTTAATCAGTGTTATCAAATGTTGTCTGTGAAAATGATCATAAAAATAAAATAAAATATTTTACTTACATTTTCATGATCCACTGACTCCCATGTTATTTAAAAAAAAAAAACATTGAAAAACATGTTTGGACTTACTTTTTGAGTCCATCGCCGTTCCTTCTCCACAAAAAGCTCTATGATCTGTTGGAAAAGTCTTCCTTATTTTCCTTGAGTTTAATGAGTTTCTCCCTCTCAATGGAGAAAGACGTCCTCAGTCTGTTCGGTTTCTACGGCACCAGTGTAGCTACAAAGCAGCTGTCAGCTCACATCTGCCCCCTGCTGGTGAGGCTTGCCTCACCTAAAGCCTTTATTGCGGGCCTACAGCAGTGTTTTCAGCGCACGTCTCTGTTAACATTGAGTCCTGCAGTCAGACATGAGGCACAGCGCTTCAGAGCCTCACCCGGAGTTTCCGCTCCATCTGTGATCGCGCAACACTCAAATTCGGCGATTTTGCTCGCGTAGAGATCCAGGGGCTGTTCACCTGTGACCCCCAAACTTCTAGGACCACCACTGGTGTGAACATGAAGACTGATATTTGTGGTTGTGAGCTTCATCTGTGACTGAGAGGGCAGGTGTTTAATTTAAAATGTAAATGTGAAGTGTGTGTGATTGTGTGTTTGTATCTAGACGGAACCATTCGTTAGTGTGTGTGTTGCCGTGACTTTGAACATTATGTTTGTGAGTGCCTAAGTGTGTGTGTTTGTGTGTATGTCTGTGAGTGCTGCTGCTTTTATATGTGCCAACTGTCTTTTTAATACGACAATGAAAGAGTTGTAAATCTGAATTCTGCATTCAGCAGATCAGATCAATGCTGACGACTTTAAAAAGTGGAGGAGGACTTGTTGTTATTAAATACGGTGACCTGCAGTCTTCTTCTTGTCTGCATCTTTCGTGAGGGGCACCTGTTGTGTGCAGAAGCATTGATTAGGAGGCTGATCAATATCAGCTGATACCCGCTTTCATTCTGATGCTGCCTAAATGCAGTTGCCCCCTCCTGTATCACAGTGCACTTTTTGCAGTCTCACTTTTTCATGGATTTTTCTCAGTATAATTTTGCATTGTCTCTTTGGTTTTGCCCCCCCCCCCCGTACCCACCCGTAAGGGCAGTGGTGACTAAAGCTTAACACAAGATCTGTTCTTGTTTCTCCACAGTGGTACCTGGGATAAGGACCCTTGATGTGCCCCCACCTGCCTGTGCAACATGCTGCTGCAGTCTCCTTCTCCACCTCTGACCTTCGATGCCAGCTGTGACTGAAAAGCCCCGCCTCACCCGTCTGTACCTGCCCCTACCCCAGCGCCAGACTGCAGCATCAGCATGGCTACAGCGGCTCGAGTGCCCCCCCCCCCCCCCCTCGCTGTTCCGCCTCCATCCTAATGAGTCTGTCCCAGACGTCCCTACAGACATACGGATCCCGTGTCAGTGTAGTGACAGACCCAGAACCCAGCCCAGAACCCCCACCAACCAGACCACAGACCCCCCCACACACACACACATGAACCCTTATTACACTGGATCAGCAGCTTCTGGTAACAGACCAGTGCGTCATGGGAGGGGCTGAGCACCCCCAGCCTGCTTTAACAGGATGAACATATTCACCGGTGGAGTATTACAGTTCAGAGGGATTAATTTATTTTACTGAAGTGGGGGGGTGAAAAAGCGTTGCAGCTGGACAGTGGTTGAAATGAGGTTCATTGCTTTTTCCTCTCTGTCACCATTTCAGTGACCCCCCCCCTCCCCCCATCTTCCTCTGTCCATCCTCCAGTGCACCACTCAGCGTGGGGTGGGGCGGGCGGGGCGGGGCGGGTTCTCTGGGGGTCAGCAGCAAAGCAGGCAAGAGAAGACGAACAACTTGACTGGAAGAATATGGATCATGAGGAAAGTGCAATTCTGTGGGGGGAGGGGGGTGTTTGTGCGAACGCGCGCTGTTGAAAAGTAAATCCACAAAAAGGTTTCTTCCAAGTCCGCTCACACCTCTGGGACTCTAAAATACTGGGGTACAAAAGACATCAACTGCATTGTGGGAAAAACCAGGATCTGTACTCACTTTTGTTGTTTTTTTGTTGTTGTTGTTTGTTCATCTTGTAAAGCTGTTAGTTTGATAGAAGAATCCCTTTAATATCATTTTAAACAATTGTTGTTGTTTTTTAAAGCAGCCAAAAGTTTTTATTTAGTTGTAAACAAAAAAAGACGCAAAGCGATTAATTTATTTTACCAAGCACTTCCTGTTTGTTCTAAAACTGTTTTTTAGTTTCCCGCTGGACAGATAATCCGCCCGGAAACAGGCTGCCGTTTGATTGGTCTGATCTCCTTGAAGCCCCTCCAATCCCAGCATTTCCTGTTTGCATTTTGCCAATGGGAGTGAAGTCAGGGGGTGTGGCTTCGTAAAGAAGAGGCAGAATAAACTTGAGCACCTCCGATGGAAGTTTATGATTCTCCGAGATATTCAGAAAAACCGCAATCCTCCGACGAAAAGGAGTGGAAGAAAATACCTGCATGTTCTAGTGGTAGTGACAGTTTGACATAGATGATGTAGTTAGCCACTAAATATGAAAACCCAAAATCAGGCCCCCCCACCCAACCCCCCCAGCAGCATCCCAGTTTCTCCATCACTCCTCAGCCTCTCCTCCAACACATCCCCACTCTTCATCTGTGTGACATCTAGATATAAAGTCAGACCCCCCCGCCCCCCCTTCAGGGAACTGCCCCAACCCTAGAGGCTACTCAAGCCCCCCCTCCTACAAAGGGGGAGGACTTTGAAATGTTGCTTCTTTAGCTCCCTTTTGTTCCACAGCTGAGTTTGTGGAGCAGGGATCTCACCGGTTCAGACCCTGGGTGCTCAGCAGCCCCACCCACCCACCCACCCACCCCCACCCTGCCATCTTCAGGCCATTAGAGCTGGGGGGGGGGGGGGGGGGGTCACAGGTACATTTCTAGACAATCCTTTCCTGACGTCTATGGTTTGGATCCACTGATGGTCCAAAACCAGAGCTGTGACTGAAACGAGCCTCCTCTCTGCTGAGTAAGTCCCTCCTCCTCTTCCTCATGTCCTTCCTCACATCTGATTGGTGACTTTTTTTTTTTGTTTTTTTCGTCATCTGCTGCTGTGACTTTCAAACTGCAGGAAGTTGTCTTCAGGTCTTCCTGTTGTCGCTTCCGTAACGATCTTTTCCTAGTCAGGAGGATCCCAAATATGCAAAAGCCCGCTTGCACTCCTCCATTTTCCATTTCCTTTTCTCAGCAGAAGCTGAAGTGCATGTTACACCGTGCACATTGGTACCATGCACTTTACTGTCGTGCACGTTGATGCTGTGCACGTTACTGCTGTGCACATGACTGCCGTCCACACCTAGCTTTGGCCGTTCCTCTGCGAACAGCTGCAAAGAATTTCCTACATTTTGTGAGGACGTGATGGCGGCGGCGTGGTGCGGTGCCGGTTTACCACTCCCATCTCCCCTTGTCTGCCCCTTCCTCCCTGCCCCCCCCCAGCCATGATTTGGGCATTAATATTCTGCACTAAATGTGAATTCAACAGGTTTAAACTGCAGCTTCCAGGGCTCAAAACAATGAAGGGAATTTTAAAAAGTTGCACGGACAATTTTGTCATAAAATAAATTGAAAGAAAAAAAAACTTGTGAAACAGCCGAGCACCTAATCACCGCCTCGAGCCTGTGAGCAAAAACTCCAGAGAGATGCACCGTTTTTAAGGAAACAAAATAGTCTGAAAGCAATATTTGTGCTGCGAGTTTAGTTCCTGTGAGCTTCAGTTTGAGCGGCCCGGCCTCCGCTCCTCTGTGTTGTATAGTTTTATTGATTACACTGATTTTAAAGCTGCCCTATTTTATAATGCAGGAATTTTGTAACTATGATGAAATGAGGAAAAAACCTGTGTTGTGAACTTTCTGATTTTTAGAGCCTGGTCTGCTTTGTTTTCTTGGAACTGGATTTAAGTTGAAAACTTTCCTGTTTCCTGGTTTTTCTTTCCTTTTCTATGTATTTATGGACTTTTCCTCTGTTGGTGATTTGAGCGTATTCCTGCCTCCGTACAGTAGAGGGCGCTGTGGTGAGAGATCGCTGTAATTGTCTCAGTTTGCTGTTTGTTCCTGAAGGTTTGGATGAACCTCGTGTCCTTTAGGAAGCTCTGGTTTTTCTCCAGCAGCTCGGCAGCGGCGGTGGCGCCTCCTGCAGGCTCCGACTAGAAAAGCATTCTGGCATCATCTTTTGTGTTCACCATTCCATGCAGGAAATAAACGGCTTAATTATGCAACATGATTCTCTCCTCCATCTCTTTCTTTGTTCACTGACCAGCAGCACCCTCCCCCCACCCCCCACCCGCATCCATCTGCTCATCCACTGCTGCTCCTCCATCTCTGAAGTGGTACCGGGTCCTGACCTTCCTCAGGTCCTTCATCTTCATCAGAGTTCTGCTTCCTTCCTGAAGCTCCCACCACCATCCAAGCCTCCCACAGACCCCCCCCCCCCCCCCCTCCCACACACACACGAACTCTCAGCAACTCGAGCCTCCCACAGACCCCCCCCCCCCCCCCCCCCCCCCTGGAAGTCTTGCAGGTGTGAACTGGAGCACCTGTGGTGGGTTTTTCTTATGGAACAATTAAAGAGGCGGGGCCTCAGCGGCCCTCCCCAGCTATGATTTGCGGGCGAGGAGGCACCTGATGACTTCGGGGCAGTCTGACTGAGCCGACAGAACTGACTTTGAGGGGCCCCTCCTGTGAAAAGAGAAACAAACCAGCATATCCAGCCATGTATGGGAATGACATGTAGTGCCTGTGAACCTGTATCTGCGCTCCGGCCTCATCCTGTTCAGAACGCCGGGCGCCACCGCTGTCAGGATTATAACTAATGTACGATAATCATGAGATGTAAATGCATGCTCCTCCATAATCTTTACTAAGCTGTTACCACGGCAACAGGTGAGAAAACAACTCTTCCTTTCATCTCCCCCGTCATCTTCATCACCTTCATCTCTGCCCCGTTGCAGCTGCGAGGGGCGGAGCCTCCTTAATGACTGCACCGGGCCGCCGCACCCTGGCTGGGTCTCCATCCGACAATCCCCTTCCCACACTCACGACGTATTGACCAGCAGGCTGAGAAGCATCATGGTCGCCCCCCCAGACTCCCCCAGAATCAATGGCCCCCGTCTTTTCCTGCAGCCTCAGCGTTTTCTGGACCGGAATTCACCCCCGGACTTCAAACGGGCCGTGGCTCTGCAGGATCAGACGGACCCTGGGGGTGTCCCGACCCTAAGCAGCCGGGTCCGGTCGATGGGCCGGCTCAGCCGCGGCGTCTCCTGCGCGTAGAATCACCGATAAGCCCGACTAATAGTGGATTTCAGGTTTCCTCATGTAAAACTTTGTTGATGACTCAGCAAATTCTAGAAACAAAGAACAAACCCAGAGTTCGTCTCTGAGGCGTCGACTGTCTATTGACGCTGTTTATTTACAAAAACCTTTAAACTGTCAAGAAGTCTGCAGAACTATTGTTGATAGTAAATGAACACAAATAATCATTGTTTTCTAGTCACTATAATGTTCAAAGATGTCTGGGTTTTTTTCATATGGCGTTCTCAGGAAAGAGCCAAAGACTAAACCGGACTGAACCGGCTGTAAGAATCTCGCCGTTCCAACAACTCTGAGAAGTTTTCTTAGATCAGCAAATGTTTGCTTTGGGCAGCTGTTGAGCGTTTATGGGGTTCAGGTCAGTGAGAGGTTCTGTACGTGTGACTTTACTGCAGATTGGCAGAAGTGGATCATCTCTGGTTTCCTAAACCTGGGGGAACAAGGTGGGACAGAAGCAGCAGGGACAGGGGGGGCTTTGGTTCAAATCCAGTCATGGAGCAGGAGAAGAAAACCGAGAAAGATGGAGCTGCAGGACGTTCAAGAGCAGCTTCTGAAGTGACAGCAGATCAGTGGATGAGACCAGAAGATCTCATCTTCTCTTCTATCTGTTGTGTTCAGCTTGACCTCAGTCCGTCAGGAAGTGACGTTAGCTTGAACAGGAGAGATTCCCGTTTAACAGAGTTGACTTGGCTCATTTACTGCGTTTAGTTGTTTGTTACGCTGGTTTGGAGCCTGTTAGCTGTGTAACTTGGTTAACTTTACTGGATGTGTGTCTGCTTGTTGGATTGTGTTGTTTGATTACTGACAGCGTCAGCGGTTTGCTAAACTCTTCCTCGTTCCGTTTCCTCGTCTCTCTCTTCTTGTTCAGACTGAAGCAGATGAAGATGGTTCAGCTGACTCCTCTTCCTCCTCAGGATCTGTCTGAGCCTTCTCTGTGTCATGGACCTAACTTAAGGGAACTCTGATTGTTGAGAAGGAGCCCAACCGGACAGCATCAGTGACTTTCTAGTATCCTCACATCTATGACTGTTGACTGGTTTTTGGCGAGGACGCGGCGGCCTGATGTCAGAACTTCCCACGTCTTCTACGCTTCTAATGAATAACGTCGTTTTGATCAGAATGGAACCGTTTCCTCTCTTTGGTAAATATTTACAGAAATCAGGAATCTGTCTTTCTGTTCCTCTGAAAAAGATCTTCAATTGATTTTATGAACGACGTAGAAGCATTTCTTTGTCTCTCCGGTTGATGGCGCTAAACCTAAAGTTTAAGAACCGTTAGCTGTCATGTGTGTTAAACTTTCACACTTTCCCCCTGGGGGAGCAGTGAGCTGCAAACACAGCCGCACTCAGGAACCATTTGGTGGTTCAACCACTTAATGCCGAGTGTCAAGCAGGGAGCCATCGGGTCCCATTTTTAAAGTCTATGACTTAGCCTGGATTTGAACTCACGACCTTCCAGTCCCAGGGCGGACACTCTACCACAAGGCCACCGAGCTGGCCACTTGGAAAAGTTACGACAATCTTGGCAAAGGAGAACTCATTCGGACCCGAGCATGGAAAAATGGGCTGCGGCTCGGAACAGTCATGTCCCATCCTCCCCTATAAAATCACCATGGAAACCTCCTCCATCCCTCCATCCACACCCACAACTGACTGATACCGTGTGCCTCAACAACTCTTTTATGGAATCAGGCGGCATTTTCTGCTGCCGCAGCGCCGGGTCACGACCTGGCGTCCGTCACCAGTCGTTCAGTGTTAACTAGTCTCCATTGGTTGTGTGTGGTGCCACTGTCTCCCATTCCGTGTTCTGATCTGTACGTTTGCACTGACCCTCTTCAGTGGTTCTGCTTTCTGTTCTCCTCTTCCTCACCTGTCCGACTGTAGTTTCTGTTCTGACCCGTCAGTGAGTCCATGTCCACACAGACTGCATTTACTGGAAGCAAAATGTGCATTTCCTATGCAACAACAACAGAAAAATAAAGATGCTTTTGCTGTAACCGCGCCTCTGTTTGTGTGAAGAAGGAGGAGGAGGAGGAGGAGGAGGAGGAGGAGGAGGAGGAGGAGGAGGAGGAGGAGGAGGAGGAGGAGGAGGAGGAGGAGGAGGAGGAGGAGGAGGAGGAGGAGGAGGAGGAGGAGGAGGAGGAGGAGGAGGAGGAGGAGGAGGAGGAGGAGGAGGAGGGGGGCAACATCGTCTTCTCACCATTAAACCTGCAGACTTAGGGGCAGTGGTGCATCCGGCTCCGGGCTCTGCGGGTTCAGCGCCGAAGCCGTAGTCACATCCACAGGAAAATGTACCGCTCCGTTGTCATGCGTGTTGTGTGTCGGGAAGTACTTGACAGGATAACAGAAGTTACGTCCGGGTGGTGCCCTTACGCTACTCCTTAGTTGACTCCTTACTGACTGCACGCAGACGCTGCCCGCATGTGCCGTGCAGGTGATGTGTAGGACGCCCACACAAACCACACGCAGACCGACTTCCTCATTTCAGTCCCAGTCAGGCGGCTCCTAAGGAGCTCGTTCTTCCCCCGTGAACAGCACTATGGATCCTGGGCCAGTCCACAGGGTTTGAAGAAATGAAAGGTTTGTTCCACACGCCTGCATCTCACCTACTTTACCCTTACTTACCCTTGCATGTCGTTTCCGTGTTCGGTGCAACCTGTCACCCGCAGCGTGCCCTGAGGAACTAACTGTACGTGAACATTTTCACTGTAGGTCACAGAGTGGTCTACAACCACCAGCCGGCCCTGTACAGGTTTGCCCATAAGGGCATAAAGTCCATGATAGAAGGTGAAGAACCTGCCGGGTGGGACCTTCATCGGATGACTTGACATCTTCTGAGTGATGAACCTGTCTGTGCTTAACGTTGGCTCCTAATCCAAGTAATATTCAGTCTGAGAGGTTTTTTGTCTAAAACTTGTTGATCTCTTGCTCCCTATTGGTAACCCTTGTGCTATCCTAGGCACTTTAACATTGGGAGTTGGGTCATCTAGACCCACTAGACAGTGCGCTTGTCTCAGAGGAAGGTCTGAGCATGGCTCCCCTCTTGATGCCGATGCTGTGGTGTGAAGGCTTACATTGAAAGACGCTGTATTTACCGTTGAGTCCCTCATTTATTGAGTGAACCTTTTGAAGCGGCTTGTATCTGATAAACTTGGTGTCGGATCCAACGACAGAACAACCCCGTCCTATGAGACGGTGGATAGGGACCTCCTTCATAGACCACAGAGATGGAAAATTAACAACTTAACAAAACCGCTTAAAGACCCACTCCAATACAAACACTGTGTTTCACAGGTTTTTTGTGGCATTTTTCTCATGAACAAAAAGATCATATACATAGAAAATACACTGGGCGGGGCACGAGCTCCCTCTCTGCTCCATTCTGATGATCCACCTGCAGACAAATAGATCCATGATCGTCTTTGTTTTCCTCGTCTGAGCTGGAATCTGGATCTAAACTGTACGGCTGGATCGCTCTGATTCTGAACGCCTTTTTTTTTTTTTTTTGTAGCGATATGTTAGGTTGGGTGTTTGAGGGGCTTTAGGCTAAAGGGAGAGTGTGTACAGTAACCCGATGGATGATGGGATGTGAGGGTGGGCTTACTCTGTGCCAACAGTCCTGCCTACAACTTGTGTTGCTCTGCAGAAGATTTGTCCTAGAAAACGAGACCTTTTTTGGTTTTAGTTGAAAATAGATCAAAAGATGATTTGAGACTTGGGTTATGGTGATGTTGATTAAAGTAAAACTAACAACTTAGCTGTGCGCACGTTTGGTTCTGAATTGATCACATTAAGTTAGTAAACCCGGCTTTCTGAAGGAAGTGAGATCCTTCATTCTATATCTTAGTTAAAGTTTTGTGAAACTTTTCCACAGACGCATCACAAAGTGGCTAAGAACATCTTAACCCCCACTTCCCTGAAGCCCTTGAGCCAGCAGCTCTGACTGAGAAGATGTTGGACTGAAGAAAATACATGCACACTCTTACACGCGCACATACATGCATACATGAGCGCGCACACAGACACATACACAGCTGTTCTCCTAACAACCCCCACTTTACGCAGCCATGAGGGGCCCTAACGAAGGGCCGCAGACACGCCCCCTCCCCTTCCCATCAGCCATAATGAGAGATCAATTAGAGCGGATTAAGGCGCTCCGCGCGCGCGCACATTAGTATTGATCACAGTGCGTGCTGGCGGTGAATGGTGATGAGCTGCGGCTCAGCGTGGAGCCACAACCGCCACTGCTGTCGGTGATCGATAACACACCCGCCGCAGAGCGCGCACGCGCGAGCTTGATCAATGCACAGCTCCTTCTGCAGCCACGCTGGACTCCTGTACTGCACCGTGGGGGGGTCACTTCCTCTGTGGAAGTTGGTTGTGAGTCATTTTGACTGGATTGTGTAGCTGAGGCAGTCTCACACATGCAGCACTTACCTCACAGGTTTCATCACAATGTGAAAACTCTGACATGTTTGAAAACAAAAAAATGTCAGACGTGAGGCTGATGCAAGAAGAACGGTTGCCATGGTTACCATGGGCATCCTCTCTTCTTTTCAAACAGTCTAAAGACATCTGGGCAGGAGCCTCTGAGCTTTGTGTTGAATCTGGTCCCATTTTTTTCCTTCTTCTTGCATGTTCTCCTGGTTGACATGTTCTTCCTTTAAAGGGCCTATATCATGCAAACCCACCTTTTCCAGCGTTTAAGTGATTTATAATGTTCATTCTTCATGATAAACAAAACCAAAGCGGTATTTTTGATCCATTTATCTTTTTCTGAGTATTCCCTTAAAAACCTGCTCTCTGAGCACAGCTCCTCCCAATTCACTAAAACAGGCGGGTTCTCACATTGTGATGTCACAAAGTGAAGAACCGCCCCTTCCAGGAAGATCCACTTCTGCCAGAACACACACACTTTCTCCTTGGAGCTAGCGGCGATCGGCTAAAACGCTAACATTTTCTTAACACAATCTGCACATCCATCATTGGAAAAGTTCAGGTGTTGTTTATTTTCGTGGGAAAAACGCAGACACGCTGCTGAGGCCCAAATGGGCGGGACCCACAAGGAGGGAAAGGCGGACTCCTTTTCTGTTTTGTTGTTGATCCAGTCTTGCCTCCGACTTCTGGGCCTCTTTAGAAGTCCAACTGTGGGGGAGCCTGGTCGGCCCGTTTTTCTCGCACTTAGGGACCGCCACTTCTCTTGGGCGCCCTCTTTCTGGGCATGCGGCGGGGTGGGGGTTGCTCTTTGGTGCCGTGGCGACCCTTCCCGCCCGGTTCTCGGTAGCTAACGCTGGGATTCCCTTGATCCCGTGTGGGTGTCTGGGGGTCCCTGGCCACCACTGCTCCCTCACCTATGGTGGGGGGTGACCGGCACCCCTCCCTCTTTTTACATTCCCTCATCCACCTCAGTACAACACAAACAGTCAACTGAGCACAGGTGTCAGCTCACCTTGTAGTGAAATGCCTTAAATGTGTGTGTTTGCGTGTTGCCTATCAACACCACCCGCCTCTCATCACATAATCTATATGAACAGCTCTAGTCTGGCCTCCCCAGTACAGAAAAAGCCCTCCTTAACCCTTGTGCTATCTTAGATGACCCCACCCTTACATTGACGTGTTCTTCCTACCATGACAAAGGTGGATAAAGGTGGAAAGATTTCATGTAATCCATGGACACCAGTGAAGATCACAAATCATTGAAGAAAAAAGGTTCAGAGCACTGTCTACTGGGTCAAAATGACCCAACTCCCAATGTTAAAGTGTCTAGGATAGCACAAGGGTTACTTATGACCAACCACCCGCTTCTCACCGCGGACTCCTTTGACACAATCTCACACCCCAAACATCACCAACTCACTTCTGTCTCTCAGGCTGCACTCAGGCCGTCCAATCCAAATCCTTCTCCTCGTCTTCAGTGTCAGGTGTGCTCTTCCTCCTCTACCTCATACAAACACACCAGTCACTTTCACTGCTATATGGATGAGACCCAGCTCCACTTCTCCTCCCTCTCCAACTGCCTCCTTGAAACAAAATCCTGGTTCTCTGCGCTTCCTTAAATTAAAGCAATAAAACTGAACTTCTCATTATAGGAACAAAGACCACCTTAAAGGTCCCATAGAAATATTTATTGGATTTTATTAACTATTGTTTTTGTTGTGTTGGCTGCCGTTGTGTTGTGTACGTGCAACACCCAACAGGTATGTTGGTAACATTTGAGTGTCAGTGGACAGGCCCCGCCCCTTTTCACTAACACCTACAGTTATGGTCATAAACCTCCTGCATTTTGATGCTTTGTGATTCTACCCCCCCCCCCCCCTGGTGGTATTACTACCTTTTCCTCCCCCTTTCTTTTGTGTCTTCATCCCTACAATATAACTTTTCTTTTCTGTCTTCCGTCCGGTCCAACAAGAAATTTTATACAAACACAATTAATACAAAAATAAAGTTTAGCCTCAAATCCAAAAGGGGTTTATAAAAATACACACCTCGTGTCTCAGGAGATTCATAGCCCCTGTTGTCAGAGTAAAATCAGGACAAGTTATAATAAATAAAAGAAAACAGAAAATAAAGCAGCTTCAGAATGAGCTTCCTGTGTCTTCAATACTGAACGAAAAAGCAGAAAGTCAAATCCAGAAATTCCTCCTCCTCCTCTTTGCTCCTTCAAACACTGAGCTGCTTGAGGTTTAAAGTCTCTGATCTTTAAATATGATTTCATCTCTCTGCAGAGAAGGCATTTATTCTAACAGGTCAATGTCTCCCCTGAGTCCAAAGCTCACCCTCCTCCTCCTCCTCCTCCTTTCTCATTAGCTGATGTCATCATAACTTTTTCTCCTTGATCACTGCTCTTCATCTTCACCTCTGAGAGTCATT
Source organism: Oryzias latipes (assembly GCF_053564925.1). Lineage (NCBI taxonomy): Eukaryota > Metazoa > Chordata > Actinopteri > Beloniformes > Adrianichthyidae > Oryzias > Oryzias latipes. The sequence continues at coordinate 8,541,253 of NC_136240.1, forward strand.
AACAGGTTCCACTCTCTGGGCCTCCGTGTTCCATGAAGAACTTAAGGTGAGACATCTCGGAACAAAGGACACTGTAGTTTCCCTGACGTCCTGAAGGTGGCGCAGAAACGTCCTCCATTCAGGAGAACTTCATTTTATTCAACAGCTGTTGGATTTTTCCTGTAGAGGGGGTGGAGGCTGGTGGAGGGGTGTGACTGAACAGTCATAGCGACCATGTCAGAGAAGGTCTTTTAGGCCACACCCTCTTAACTTGATTGATGGAAGTCTGTCGACCAGCAAACCGAGAGGTCGTTCTGTCAAATGAAACAATCCTTAATATTACTCCTGAGACCAGAAGACCAGCGTGTTTTATTCTAATCTCTTCACCTCAGTCTGTTGACCAAAGGAACTTGGCTAACTGGATAACTACTGGGGGATTATCTCACACATTATCTCACACATTGGTGTTTTTGGAAGGTTGACAACACAAAGTGAACACATTTGAGGGAAAACGCCATTGCATTTGCCGCGTAGACTGATGGTACTCCATTGGAAATCCTGGACCAGAGCCCAGCCTCCTGTTGGCAGAACAGCACAGATCTCAAATCCCACCCTGCAGGGGAAAAGGGGCGTGGCTTTGACTCCATCCCTCAAGGGGAACCACTCCCACAGACCTATGAAGATGTAACTAAAGAACAGTTACCTCATTATTCATCAAGCGGGCTCCCCAAGAGCAACGGTGAACAGGTCAATTACTCAGACTTTAAAAATATCAGAAACTTTATTTACAACCATTTTAAAATGAAAAATAACTTAACATTGAATGAACATTATTTAACAAACAGCACGACACCAACATCATGTGACCTCAGATGTTCAGGAACAACAGAAACCAGGTGGACACCACAGATGGAGTGAAAACAAAGGAATGGCTTTTCTTAACTCTTCATCTAAACTTCTCAATGGTCTGTGAGGATTGTGGTGGGCGGGGGGGGGGGTGTCTCTGTCCACAGAGAATCGTTTGCAGCGGCAGACTGTTGGCGTTTCTGTGAGGGGATCACCTGAGCTGCTCTGACATTTAACCGTCCACGCTGAGACCTTGAACGCCTCAGAAATCGATGCCAGAGTACCTTCATTTATTCGCAGCACATCCCGGAGTTATTACAGACTTTCAAGGTGACTGTGGAGAGGAAGAGCTGGCGACGCCTCACAGCGACTGGTGCGGCTTCCTGAACGTCTCGTTGGTGATGGACAGGCGGGTCAGCCGGGCGCCGTAATAATCCACGATGTAGCTGGAACCGTCCGCCGGACCTACGATCTGCAGAACGAGATGGACGCAGACTCACAACACGGACCAACAAGCATGTCTGAAGCTCCGCCCCTCATTTCTGAAAGGACTTTGAAAGGATTGCTTTAAAAAAAAAAGTCAGGAGAGACGGCCAAAGAATAGTAGAAATGTAATCAACAGGATGTGGATTCTTCTCAACAGTTGTGTCACTTTGGTGACTTTTCTCCTGATTATTTCACCAACAGTGACCTACAGCCCGTTTTCAATGAGTTTTGTAGACGGCTAAAGCTGAAAAACACGACAATGCTTCAATCATCAGGAAAGACTGCCAATGCAAAAGAAAAACTACCGTTCTATGGTTGCCGTATGGAGTGGGCCCCCCCTCTTTCGGTTTTATTTGCACCTTAGACATGTAGGGTCCTTGGTAGGGGGGGTGAGGGTACATCACTGTGAGTAATCAGGAGATGTCCCCTTAGTGCCCTACTCGCCAATTTTAACTGCACCCCCCTTAGTACACACACCCTTTCCCCTTCAATATATACATTCCAACATAAACACACACACATGCACACACACACCCTCTCATACACACATACACGCACACACATTTTGCAAGGAAGGTGGGACCTGGGTCCATCTGTCCCCTACCCCTTCCCTGGTGGGGGGTGCGGGCCCCTTAGCGATGGCGGCCGTGTCCCTTGTGTGCTGGCTCCCTGGGCCCGGCGGTGCTCTCTCCGCACGGTGGGGGGGTTCATATTACACCTGAGCCGGGGTGTTCGTGTCCCTGGGGGGTGGATCCTGGTCCTTGCCCCTGAGCGCTGGGCCCCGCCAAACTTCCAACATGGCCGAGCCTGGTCGGGCCATATTTATAACACCCCTTGTGGGCCCTCTTTTTTCCCCGGGGTTCCCCCCTCCTGGGCGGGGGCGGCGGGCCCCTGCCTTGCTCCTCCCTGGACCAACCGTGGGCCGGGCGGATGGCTGCCTGGAGTGCGGAGCGGGTCTCCCTTGGGGGGTCCTGGCTCGTACCTGGGGTAGGGGCGGGGGGATGCCCGGAACTCCTGGGTGGTGGTGGGGTGCTCATCTGGGGCTGTGGGCGTCCTTCTCCGGTGGGGCCTTGCGTTGGGCGCTCCCGGCGCGGCGGGGGGGCTGCTCTCCTGGTTGGGCTGGGGCGGCGCTCTCTTTCCCTCCGTGCCTCCCTGCTCTCTGGCTCTGGGCGCCTCGCGGCGGTCCTGCTGGCCCTGGCCTGGGTGGCGGGCTTGGTCGCCCGGGCGGCGGTTGTTCCCTGCCGGTTCCCGTGTGGCGTTGGGGGGATTTCGGCTGCCGCTGCTGCTGCGGTGGGGGTCTTGGGGTGGGTATGGCTGGGCACTCTCCCTCTTTCTTGTCACGTTCCACCATCCATTTTAGAAGAACATAAACACTCACCTGAGCACAGGTGTTAGTTCACCTTTGCACTAACAGTTTGCATGATTGAATGACTGAAATATTTCACACTAGTTGGTTTTAAGGCATAAGTATGCGTGTGAACACTATCTGTTTTGTGTACATGTTGACATGTGGACATTTTTGCAGCTAGCAGGTGTGTGTGTGTGGATAGGCCCCGCCCTTTTTGAACTACATTTGAACCTTACCATAATGATTAACAACCAGTAAACTTGTTGCTTTATGCTGCTTCATGGTCTTACCCCCCTTCCCCTCCTATTATCACCCCCTACCCCCCCCCTCTCTCTCTTCTTCCCTCCTTTCCTTTTCCGTCCGGTCCAACACCAAAGATTTTCAAACATGATTGAAATTAATAAAGTTTGGCCTCAATTACAAAAGGGGTTTATTCAGACATACCTCTGGTTTGTCTGAAGATTAATAACCCCTGTTGTTAAAGTAAAATATGTCCAACCCAAGAGGCCCTCAGCTTTCATCTGTCTGCCCAGCTGTTGGACAGGACAAGTTAAAAAAAAAAAAAAAAAGAAAAACTACCGTTCATTCAATGAAAAAGCTGAAGCCGCTCAATCGGGCTGATAAAAACTTCAGAGGAAAGGAAAACTTCAAACTGCAGGACAGAAACAACGGAAAAATGAAGATGTCTAAAAAAAATCAAATAGGTTTGTTCAAAGATTTAAGTTCTGAGGAAAAGCTGACTCGTGGTTTATTCTGCTGTGGCTTTGAGTTTGGTTTTCTCAAACCTTCTCTGTTCTGATGTGATTGACTGAAAAAAGTCCCATCAGGACTGTACCATGTCTTAATTCCAGACACAACATGGAAGAAAGCGTTGTCCTGAAGCCACAGATGTGAGGCAAACATCTGCATCAGGCTGAATGTTGAGCTGCTTCCTCTCAGACGGATGCTCAGCTGCTTTCATCTGTTTTATTTTGTTTCTTCCCTCATCCGCCTCCTCTTCTCTCAGCGTCCATTAGAAGTGTCCGGAAGCCTTGGTCATCGTCACGGGAGCCGCGGACGATGGAGGGGTTGAATACTGATCAGGAGGCTGACACCCCCCCCCCCCCTTCCACCACCACCTCATCACTGGCACTGCTCTCGCAGAAGACAGGAAGTAAGAGGTCAAAGATGGCTGAATTTCCTGCCCAACCTCAATGGAATGCATTTTAACCAAAGTTTGAGTTTCTACTGAATTACTCATTTTTCTGACCAAACAGCCCGTCTGTCTCCCCCTTGAGGCAGAGACAGGAACTGCCCAAACTCTCCAGGGGAGCGGATAACTTAACCCATCAGCTCTTCATCGTTTTCATTTATTCTTCTAAACATCGACGCGCAAATTCACATCCGCTCGTGTTCGCAGGACTGAGAACACAACAACAATCTTTGGATCAACATTTCTCTTGTGTTTTTCCTTTGCAAACAGGAAACACCTGACCGTCACACTCACCTGCATGGCGATCAATAGGAAGTCGATCAGCGTGCCGATCCCACAAAAACCCACGGTGCAGAACTTCAGCAGACCTGGAGACACAGACCCAGAGTCAGCACCAGGTTCAGAAAGGTCCAGGATCCTGGATCAGGATCCACTTTAGGAGTGGTGAAGAGTTTAGGAAGTTTCTGCCCAGAACTGCAGCTTTTTACTGTTTTTTTTTAGCTTTCAAATCTTCTCTTAATTTTTATTTATCTGCCTTGGATGATAAAGTTCATCTTCACGTGCACAAGATGGATGTGCACGTGAGTCAGTTGTCTCAGCTTTCAGCCATTTTTACAAACAGAAGAATGTAAAGGCCTATACCATACCAAACCAACGTTTTTGAGCTTTGAAGTGTTTTATAATGTTCATAAACACCCCCAAAGTGGCATTTGGATCAGTTCACACATTCCTGAGTTTTCTTCTAAAGACCGCGCTCTGAGCACAGCCCCTCCCAACCCATAAAAAACAAATGGGTTTTCACATTGTGATGTCACAACGTGAGGAACCGCCTCTTCCAGGAAGAGTGTGCGCTGCCAGCTCCGCCCCCAGGGAAACACACACACCCAGCGAGAGCTCACGCATGACTTTCAGAACAATCAAACCCATTCACACTGGAGGTGCTGGAGTTTGATCTGATCGCTGCAACAAAGATGGTCATCCTTGAAAACACAGAAAGTCAGAGAAACTTGAAGCCTCTCCTTTCTAGAGCTGTGACGGTGTGGGATTTTAATCATAAAGCAGCAGGAGTCGAGGAGTCGGGACTCTAGCAACACCCCCCCAACACCCCCCCCCATCCTCCGGCGGCCGAACACACGCAGCTTGTAATGGAAATAAATACAATGAAAATTACTAATTAGAACGCAGTAAATTTGTCGTATATCCTCGCGAGACGGAAACTTCTGTTGTAGAATGGGGATGTGCATGTGCTGAAACCACGTGTGCGTGTGTGTAAGTAGAGGAGGGAGCGATCGCAGCGCAAGAGGGAGTGAGGGCGCGCAGCTGCAAGTGTGTTGGGGGTGTGCGTTCATGTTTGATGTTACAGGTTTTCCCCCAGAAAAAACGGTGAATGATTCTTTATTAACCCGCTCTGGAGGCTCTGAGGGTCCGAACGGGGAAGTGAACCCCGGAGGAAGATCCGCCTTCCTTTTGGGATCTCCCCTGCGTCTTTCCGACCACCGTCAGGAAGAGAAATGCGCAGTAAAGGTTCAACACTCCCATGTCCAAACTCACCGGCCCTTGTCATCTGCCTCAAAGCCAAAATGTGCCCAAATAGCCAACACAGTATTTGGTTTAGACACGTTCGTGGCCATTTTTCTCGCCACAAACGGTTATATACTACATTAAGCTACCAGTAGGCATACTTGCAATACTTGCAATTAAAATATAACTAACTCCAACTGTTTTAGTTACACTATTGTCTTTTATGCCCGTGTTTGTGTGTATTTAACATTATCTGCAGCAGTTAATCAGACACACACAAAAAAGTCCCCCATAATATGTATAATGGACTGTCCCTCCCTTGCACAGGAGGATGTAGGTTTTTTCCCCAGAAGCCCTTGAAATTTGAACACAGGACTCGCAGAAAAAGTAAATTATTAGCAAAGATAAACGTGTTTATTATAGTTCAAATCATGCACCATATGCAGAACTTTCAAAAAAAAAAAAAAAAAAAAGGAACGTGCGGTGATGAGTAATCACCGCGGTGATGCGGTTATCGTCACACGCCTACTCCAGACCTTCATGCTGTCAGGACAGCGAAGCAGTGAGATGACGGAGAACCGACTCCTTGATTTAAAGCCGCACATTTCAGGGTGTCATCAGCATAATCACAAAGCTACTTTCCAAAATTTCTTAAAGAACCAGGAAAAGAGCTGAGAACTGAGCCCTGTGGGACCCCGTCCCCACGAGAGAGGTACAGGTAAGAACAGTCATTGGAGGAAGAAAAACTGGCTTTGGGAAGCAGAGAGACGTTTATGCCAGAAGATGTGATGAAGGAAAAAAGCTTCTTTCTGAATCCACCTGAACGCTAACTTTTAAACATTTTATGAAAACCTTCTGGAGGTTTTCTGCTTCATAACTTTCACTTGTCTCCTCAGCTGGAAGTAACCGTTGCACAGCTCACTGTCAGGCACTAAATGTCATTCATCCGCATGTATTCAGGAGGAGAAGCGGCTCACGTGGAATGACCTCACACAGCGTGCCATGGGTTTTCTGAGCTCTGTGCTCACAGCTGAGGAGAGCAGCAGTTTGCTCCCTAATCTCTGGATGTGTCTGAATAGATGCAGTGCATTGGTGTGTGATGTCAGCATCCAGCCACAGCCCCCCATGTGCGAGCGCGTACCTAGAGCCGGGTATCCCAGGTAAAAGCGGTCCGCTCCAAGCCAGCCCAGGAACAGAGACAAGGCCACGGCCACTTTGTAGGAGTAACCGCTCCTGCAGGGGCACACGGGTGCACTCATGACACGGCGACATACCTAAGGGCGCAGCCTGAAACCTGCCAAATGTGTGTGTGTGTTTGCACCTCCAGCACTCACACATTCCTACAGGGGATGGATCTGTTGAAGCCGAACTCTCCGCCAAAGCCGACCTCCCTCCCGTCCTGCAGCCGACAGCTGATGTTGGGAGCTGGGAAGCACTCCACTGCACGCACGCACACACACACACACACAAGAACACACAGACGTATGCACTAAAATCACATTTGTGCATCTCTAAAAAATGAAAAGATGTAGAAGTTTGCAGAAACGACTCAGGAAACCCGGTTTTTGTAATCCTCATTTCAATTTCAATTAAAAAGAGAGAGAGAGATGGGCGGCTCTCTGCAGCCCGATGGTCCAGTGAACCAGGCTGAGAGGATCCAGTGGATTCTGGTACTGTTCAGATCTACTGCGATCACTAAACGTGTGATTCAAAGCTATGACAATAGTAACGAGATTACATTATTAGGCTCTACTAGCCATGCAAAAATGCAGATTCTTGCACTTGAGTGGTCTGCAGGTTTTCCTGAGAAGTGTAGTGATGATGGGCGGCACTGAAGACCCTGGCGGGTTCCCTACCCTGGGCCTGCATGTTCCGGCAGTTCTCCGGCTCCTGAGTGGCGTCATCGATCTTCGGATCTTTGCACAGATACGTCAGCAGAGTCAAGGTTTCAGACGTGAAAAAAGACTAGAGCAGAGACTCAGACCTGTTGCTAAAAACCAAACACTCAAAAAATGCACCTCGAGGATTTTCCAAACAACGGCTGGCGAAGCAAACGCACATGCGCAACAAACGCCTTCACTGCCGTACATCAATCTTGTAAAGTTAAACAAATTGCTAAAATCGACAGAAAACCTGCAAATCTAATGATCAAAACATCCTCGGCTAAGGCTAAGCTAGCTAGGCTAAGCTAGGCACCAACGGTTTCCCGTTTAGGCGGGCTCGCTCGCGCCCGTGAGGATATTGTCCGAGTCTCAGGTGTTCGCAGCGCTCCACGTCCTCAGAGAACACGAGCTCCAGGTGGGAACAAACGCAGAATAACATCAAGAACGGCAGGAAACAGCGCAGCCGCTTACGGAGGGGGAACGCCATGACTGAACGTCACGTGACACAATGGTGCCTTCACGAACCCACGGGCGGTGGTGATATCGAACTTCAAATAGATCCGTTTCTTGTAGAGGCGCATTTCAGCAGGTTTTCATTTACACTACTCACAATAAGTAAAGGATATTGTGGAAAATCTCGGGAAATTATTGTATTGTGGTGATAGACAAAACTTATTTAGTGTTTTCCTCATAATGGTCTCACTGTGTTCAGTGTCTTACTTACTGAGGACAAATAAAAACAATGCAAAAGAAAACCTTTTCAATGTGACATCAATGTCAACATTCTGTGGATATAAAAAGCTGATTTAACTGGTAAGTCAGTCCTAGTTCACCATTCAAACAGCCATGAACACATGACATCACGTAATGGATGAGCAGCTGCACCTGGCCATAGCGCCTTCAGGTTGGTAGAAGACAGTCAGAAGTTTCAGGTGAACTTGGTGAGCCTCAAAGTGTCATCAAGACTCAGAACTACTGTCAGAGTTTGTGACAGACCTAGGAGTGGAGCCCCACCAGTGACAGACCACAACCATGACCAGAACCTAAGGACCTGTGGACTTAGGCGTGGTTTAGCAAATGTCACACAGCTGCAGGCCTGTTTACCAGACGTGAGGGGCCCTAGTGTTTCCAGACTAACCTTTCACAACCAACTCCACCACTCTGAATGACAGACGACTGTTGCAGGTGCTATCACTGACACCAAGACACTGCCTTGGACGTTTGCAGTGCAGACCATGTGACCTGGACGACGCAGCAACGGTCTACCGTCCTGTTCACTGATGAGCATCGGGTCACCTCACACAGAAAGATGGTCATCAATTGCTGGAGAAGACGAGGAGAGCGATTCTCCGAGGTCAACATGGTCCTCAGGGTTAACTTTGGTGGAGGAGGTGCAAAAGTCCGGACAGGCATCACCAGTCAGCGCAAAACCAATTTGGTTAGACGGTCCAGTCACAGTTCTTACCTCAGAGACATCACAGAACCATCATCATCCCCCAAGTCTACCAACACCCCAGACTTTCAGTTCATGGATGATAACTCTCAAACAGAATTGTCACAACTGGACTTCAAGAAGTCAAAGTGCTTTCTGTGGTTTGGCCAGCAAAGACCTCTAACCTGAACCCCATAGAGCACGTCTGGGACCAGCCTAAGCAGAGACTGGATGGTTGTACCCTATCCCCACATGTATGAGGTTCCATTTGTGCCAAAAATATCAAAATGTGTTTTTGCGTCTACTGTTATGTCTTTGGTCCATTGTCTATGTCCACTGATTGTGTTTTTGCGTCCACTGTCTATGCTTTGGGCTCATTGTCTATGTCTATTGAACGAGTTCATTTTACATTGGTTCATGTCTATGTATTACTAAGCAATATCTTCTGCATGCCCATGATTCTTTGATTATTACTTTGTATTAACTTTGTGATGTATATGCTTGCTTTATCCTTAAACTTTATCTTTGTCATTGTCCTTATCCCATGTCGTCTAACTACGGCGTCAGGAAGATCCTTAGCAACCGTTGCTAGTGTCGTTTGCTACGTCGTCTCGCCATGTCGTCAGGAAGATCCTTAGCAACCGTTGCTAGTGTCGTCTGCTACGTCGTTTCACGTGTCGTCAGGAAGATCCTTAGCAACCGTTGCTAGTGTCGTTTGCTACGTTCTTTCCCCATGTCGTGTCCTTAGATCTTGCTGTATTTCAAATTTTGCAAAGGTCGTCAGAGAAGTCTTTTGTACGGTCGATAAATTGTTTCCCGTATTATCACGGAACAAAACACTTTAAAAAAAAAAAACCTTTATTGACAATCCTGCAAACGCGCACTGCCAGAAAGGGGGGGGGGGTGCAGCGTACAACGGTTTCACGTTCCCGTTTAAAGTTATTTAGAGTATGGCTTTAATTTAATCTTGTGATGAAACTATTATTTCAAATTATTTTGAAAAATGACTGATCTTTATAAAATATGTTGTTACAAATCTGATGGATAAACGAGGATCAGACGGGCTAATAAGAGCCTTATGTGGTCCCGAGTGCGCCATCTCATGGTCACATAAATAGATTAAAAAGAAAAGCTCAAAAACCAGTCAGTTTTCGACTGTTATATTCATAATTAGTGACTCGACCCACTAAAATTTGAGAAGGTAACTCATCAAAGATATTTTAAAGGCCTCCTTGCAAGGCCCCCGTAAATCGTTCAGCGGCAAAAAAATAAATATTGCCATGGACTAATGACTTGAGGGTTTATTTCTGAACAAATACATTAAATCAACACCAATGTGTTTGTAATTTTATTATTAATAAATCAACCACGTTTTTCATGATCAGAACACAGCACATTCATAAATAGTCTTCGTAAAATGTTCATATTTATTATGTGTCATTCTCCGCGTTAAATAGAAGTAGTTCGCCTCCAGATCAGGTGGTGGCGGTAATGCGCCACTTTGTTTTCGTTTCAAGCGTTGTATGCATGCCCCCCCCCCCCCCTTCTGGCAATACGCGTTTGAGGGAATATCAAAATAAAGTTCATCTTAAAAACGTGTTGTCATGGTTAACCCTGACGTCTGCTTTGATAAACATTTCTTTTTCGTTCCGTGGTAGTACAGGAAAAAATTTACCGGCCTTACAAAGGACTTTTCTGACGACTTTGGCAAAATTTGAAAAACGAGAACATCTAACGACAAAACACGGGGAAACGTCGTAGCTAACGACAGCAGCAAACACCCTAGCTAACGACAGTAGCTAACGACAATAGCTATCGACAGTAGCTATCGACAGTAGCTATCGACAGTAGCAACGGTTGCTAAGTCCTGACGACAAAGTGAGACGACCAAAGACATAGACAGTGGACACAAAAACAGATTTTTGGCACAAATGGAACCTCATACACATGACCTGGCAGAACTGCATAGTACCAGTGGAAAACAGGAAGTCGTTGTCTCAGGACCACATCATGAATCTAGTGAGGAGCTTGAGCCGTCACGGTCAAGCTCTTACTGTGACAAATGGTGGAAATACCCGTCAATTTTTGTTATTAAGGGCTGTCTTTATTATTGTCTTCATCCTTGGGACAATACATATCTAATGAAAATGAGCTTTCTTTTTATTTATTGTTAATAATAGGACACAGCAGCCCTAAAGTTGTTCCCCAAAAGTCTTAAGAGTGTCTGACAGTTCAACTAACCCTGGCTGCTGTGTGCAGACCGAGGCGTGGCTCAACGAGGGCGGGGTTCAACGCATTGCGCTCCGCCCAATGAATGTGATTCTTCTTCGTCTCAGTAATTGCTGTATTTTTCATTTTCCATGTGTAATATTGAGTCCTACCAGATTTAGGAGTGTCTCCTAAACCCATGTACATTTTTCTTGTTCAGTAAAAGATTAGTTATTTTGATACTAAGATATGAACACTCCTGCTTCAAGAGCTTTTTTTCAGAAAAACAGTCCTTTTTATTTATGGCTACAGGAACAAGAAAGGCAGACTGAACAGTGAATCGGCTCTGATCTCATCTCATATTTTGCACTAGACTAGAAAACGCATTGTTTTCCTCCCTCTGCATTCCCTGCTTGTGCTCGGTGGACGAACACTCCACCCTCCTCTGCCTCACCGCGTTTAACTCCGCCCACGTTGAGGCAGGCCTCCGTCTGCACATTTCAGCCAAGGGCTTCTCTGACAACTTGGTTTCAATTTGAATTTTGACACAAACACAGCATTTTACAATGCAATAGATTTCAAGTTACTCTTACATTAATTTAATGGAAATCATGTATGAAAATGTCATCTTTTAAATATTGCATAGTAAATTGCAACACACGTTTGATTTGAATTAAACATTTTTGTGCCAGACATTTTTATTTTATTTAATATTTTCTTCTTTTTTAATTGTGACATTGAAGTGTAAATTGTAATATTGAATTTTAAATTGCAATTTTTATGTTCATATCCCAAGCCTGAACTGTTTTATCGAATTGTCAATTAAGAAAGACTTTGAATTAAATTCATAATCATCACTGAGAAGCGACTGTGCCAAACAATATTGCAATTAAAATATGGGTGCCAAGTGTAAAAATGGGCTGCACCGTGGCGCAGTGGTTAGCTCCCTTGCCTCACAGCAAGAAGGCCCCTGGTTCAAGTCCCAGCTGGGGGACCTGAACCAGGACGTCAATGGGGGACCCTTCTGTGTGGGGTTTGCATGTTCCCCCTGTGCATGCGTGGGTTTTCTCCAGGGGCTCCAGCTTCCTCCCACTGTCCAAAAACATGTTTCATAGGTTAATCTAAATTGTACTTAGGTGTGATTGTGGTCCTGCAACAGCCTGGTGACCTGCCTGGGTCTCCCCTGCCCTTGACAGGTGGCTGGGATAGGCTCCAACAGCCCCGAAAGGGAACAACAGGATTTAGAAAATGAATGAACAAATGTTCCCTAATAAAAATTATTTGACAACTTTACCACATCTAGACATTTCTTTCCATATGTATTCTGCATTTATATCACATTTTGTCTGTATTTATGACCAATGAAAGGATTATCTGTGACTTAAGGATGTGCACTTTTAGAAGCTAAATTTAAATCTAAATATTAATGATAAATAATAAATATAAATGGAAATTGTAAAGATATATGTAAATAATAAATTTAAATGTTAAATCTAAACACATATCTAAATCCCAAACATAATGTAAGTGCAAACCTGAAAGTTAAATTTAAATGTTATGATATAAATGTTACAAAACATATATATATATATATATATATATATATATATATATATATATATATATATATATATATATATATATATATATATATATATATATAAACATTAAATTTAAATGTTTAGCTGAAATGTAAATGTTAAATGTAAATTTTTAATCTTGTCACAGTTTTACATATTACAAGATTTAGATTTGCGTTTGTGTATGGCGTCGTAACTGTAGCGTTCTTAGCTTGGTCGCTCTTTTTTTAAATCTGTGTTGTAAACATCCTAAAAATAATTTACTGGCTCAAGCTCAACAAAATGATACAACAAACGATATGATTGTAATAATAGGAAACAAAAATAATGTAATCAAATATTCAGCTGACTCTGCTATAAAAATACATGGACTTCTCCATTCAATTTTGATTTTATTTTTGATTCAATTGATGCAGTTACATTGTGTAGATGAAAAACCATTTTTGTTAATCCACTTTCATTGTCAAATTAGATATTTCTAAATGAATTTTGTTACACATTTACTAGAGAACCTTTTGAAAATGAAATGTCAAATACCATTTTCATTATCATTTTAACCCTTGTGCTATCTTAGATGACCCCACCCTTACATTGACGTGTTCTCCCTACCATGACAAAGGTGGATAAAGGTGGAAAGATTTCATGTAATCCATGGACACCAGTGAAGATCACAAATCATTGAAGAAAAAAGGTTCAGAGCACTGTCTAGTGGGTCTAGATGACCCAACTCCCAATGGTAAAGTGCCTAAGATAGCACAAGGGTTAATGAAGTGACAGAATAAGCAGTGTTGATAAAGAAAAAGACGTTTGGCGGATGGATTTTTCATTTTATTTTTGAGTCAACTGACGCAGCTTTTATTGTGAGGATAAAAAAGCATTTCCGGTATTGACTTATTTCAAAATATGAGTCAGAAATGCTTCCATACAAGTGACAATTTGACCCTCACTACATGTTTGAAAACTCTCCAAAATACATACCCAGTACCAGGTGAACTTTATTGACCCCCCTTCCAATACACACAAGTGGGAGATGTCAAAAAGAATTTTAGAACTTTTATGGGATGGTGTTTAGACCAAAGATTTTCCGCATCTTGGACATGTTTCTTCCACAGTGTGACTCCAGATGAACTCTGGGTTTGGAGCGTTTCTGTCGGTGTGAAGTCGCAGCGGATCACGGCAGCAAGAGTCACGGATCCACTCTCACGGTCACGTGGAAACTGTCAGGTACCTGCCGGTTTCACCTGACTTCAAAGTACGCTGCGACATCTGGCATTTCCGATTGCAAGCGAAGGCAGCGTCAGAGGACCCCGATGCGGCACCGAATCCAGTTAAAGTGAGTCTCACTCCGCTTCGAAACTGTTTTTAACGCGCTGGTTGTCAGCGGCCCGGGGCTCGGCTCCATCTCCGAGTCTGCCCCGACCGGAACCGGGTTCTGTTTCGGCTTCCGTGCGGCTGTTAGCATGTTAGCGGCTAACGGCGGCAGGTTGCGTGAAGTTGCTGAAAAGTTGCGGGACGCAGCTGCGTGCACGCAGTGCGCTTGGAGCCGCGGCAGAGGGGCGGGGCGGCGTCACGCTGCGTGTTTGGGAGTTTCGGTGGATCCTGAAGGTGTTTTTCACCTGTCCGCGTGCCCGCCTGAGCCCCCGCGCACCTGTTGAATCTGCGCACGTCTCGCCCACGAGCCCCTCTACAATTGAGCCGGCTCGGTTCTGTATTGTGGAACCAGGTTTCAGATTTTCTGGATGTTTCCACCCTTTGGCCCTCCTCCCTCCTTCCCTCCCTCCCCCTGAGCTCAGTTTCACTTCCTGTTTGCCGCCGTAGGTGAGCTCAGGTGGGCTGATTCCCAGACTGGTTTCACATCAGAATGGGAACGCTGTGACGTGGCTGGAATAGGCGTCGGTTCTGGTTCCGGTTCTGTGGTGAGTATTCACGTCGTTACCTGTGAAGGCCCGGGAGGGATAGGTGTGAACACACTGGGATGCACCGTTGGCGTGCGCGCGGGCCTGTGCTCGTGAGGGTCTCTGAAATCCAGAGGGATTATGAGAATTATGAACTCAGAAAAGTAATCCAGACTCTGGGAAGATCACGATCCGGATCCAGTGTAGCGGGGGGGGGGGGTCTCAGGAGACCGGAAATGGTCTGGAAGGTTAACAGCAGTCATCTTCTCCATTCTCCTCTCTGCAAAGACCAAATGCATCATGATGGTTAATGTCACTCTGGGTGGAGACTGTTTGCTTTCTTTTCTTGTGTGAGGAGCATTTCTGACGACTTCTTTGAGACATTTTTCACATTCTTGTTCTTTGAAACGTTGTGTGGTTGCCATGGTAACAACAGATAAGGAGGTAGAGTCAGTCACATGGATACATGTTTGTTTATTCTTTGCAATGTTTGTTCAATTTTGGTAACGAATTATAAACTCAATTGGAAATGGATCTAAGTTTAACCAGAAATGAATGATTAACATTTCAACAAATTGTCATGCATCCACCATCTCTTTTACTAGGGATTACGTACAAACATGGGGGCGGGGCATCTTTTCTTAAAGTGCATTTAGTTTGTTGAAGCAGTTGTTCTTTCCTAAACCTGAATAGTTTTTAGTTTGTGTTAAAAAACATTGATTTAGCAACATTTTTAAAGCTCCTAAATTGAGCTGCACGATATGAGGAAAACTTGGGATGTGCTTAGCCCTTGTGCTGTCTTGTGGGGTCACAATGACCCCACCCCTACATTGACGTGTTATCCCTACCATGATAAAGCTGGAGAGGATTTCATGTAATCCATGGACACCAGTGAAGATCACAACTCATTGAAGAGAAAAGGTTCTGGTCGGGTCTAGATGACCCCAACGGTAACATGCCCTGAATAGCACAAGGGTTATGGGATATAAGGATATGACTCGCGACACATGAACAAATAGCAAGACAAAACAAAAAAACAACTAATACATCATTTCCATTTAAATGCGCCAGTTTTGTTTACATAACAGTAAACTCAAATTCAAGTCATCTCGATAAGAGACGAGTACGGACTTGTCTGTTGGACTTGTGAGAACACTGATCTATCTGTCCGGTAGAACTGGCCAAAACTAATATGGACAACAATTGAGAACAATGTAGGTAGTGTATATTGGTTTCTCCGTCTATGAATATGCGTAAACATTTATCGTGCCTTACATGGTCTTTGGCGTGACGTATGTTGTATGAGCTGATATTGCAATGCCGATGAATTTTCCATCTATGGTGCAGGCCTTGTCCTGATGGAGTTCTGCTGCTGTTCGTTTGCTTATGAGCCTTTTATCTATCCTTCAGGATTTCCTCTCTCATCATCTCTGTGCTCCTCCTCCTCCTCCTCAGGTAGATGAAGAGCAGCCGGAGTGAGGTCGACCATGTTTGAAAATGTCCCCACAGGTAAAAAGATTAAGAACAAAGATTTTCAAATGAACTGATGTCAAGAACTTTGGAAACAAGGACTGATTTGATTTCAAAGCTTACATTTATAGATGGTCTCAAATATTATAGTTCAGATTAATTCATCATAAAACTCAATGTGAAGTTGCTGATTTTTGAAATCGATGACTGAAACGGTTGAGGTCACACGCTCCAGGAATCCTGCAGTCCCAAAGCCGAGTTTGCAAAAATCCGAATCCCTTAAAGTTTGAGGAACCTGAAGAAATCTCTGTGTGACGAGGACGGGCTATCAATCAAGTAAATGCAGTGAGATTTCTGCTCGGACTCTAACAAAACAATAAAAACTCCAGTAGAATGAAGGTTAAAGCGCCGTTCACAGCAGCAGAGACGATCCACCGCCAAAGTGGACCAAGATCCACTGAACCTTTCTCAGGAGAGCAGATTCATTTACAAACACCAATATTTAAGGCTAATGTGAGCATGAGGGTGGATTTGAGAGAAGCAGACATTCTTTTCTCTCCCTATCGCACCGCCAGACAACAGCTGACCTTAACTGGCACAAGATCTTCTTTCATCACAGATGACCTTTATCTCAAGACAGAGATCATGTCAGAGTAACAAAGAAGAATCATTGAAGTTGAAGCAGTTTTTGAAGGTTTGGAGCTAAAATAACCTGCAGGACATTCAAATGTCGGAAAATCCAGTAAAACGATAGAAAGATCCACATTTTTCTGCTTTTTTTGGGTCTTTTCCAACCATTTTTGATTACAACTATATTGGAAGTGCCTGATTTCTGCAGCAGGGGGAAGATTCCTGCTCTTCATCTTAAAGGCCTGTTCACACCGGGACGAATTTCGCCGGCGATTTTCGCCGACGTTTAACGCCTCGTGACTAAACAAAGGGCACCAACGAGAGTGTGCACACCGACGCGAAATAACGGCACGCATTAAAGCGTCAAAAAAAAAAAACGCTTCGGGTTCGTTTTTTTTTTTCGACGCGTCGCGTCGAAATCTACTCGACCAATGAGAACGGCGCTTTTGCTCACGTGTCTGGAGCTTCTGAAGTTACAGTAAAACACAACTTGGGGGCGCTCAAACACAAAACTGCCTTGCTGAGCACACATACCAGCGAAGAAGATAGACGCCAAGTAGCGTCTACACACAGCCGCGAAGCAATAATGACGGACATTCTAAAATATCCCCGAACCAAGCACCAGTTGGAGCTACTGGGGCTTGAAATATTCATGTTTTCTTTGTTTGATTCTGACAAGCGTGTAAATACTTGCTCTCTTCTTCTGAGTGAAAAGCGACTTTAAGAAGCGTAAAGTTGCGCAGCGCCACCTTGTGTACAGGAGTATTTCTGTTTACATTAAGCGCCATCTAATGTCAGGGAATGAAATTGCATGTTCACTCCACTCATCGTCAGCGAAAATCGCCTGGGTGTGAACACAAAAAACGTGGCGAAAAACGCTGGCGAATAACGCCTGGCGAATATTCGTCCCGGTGTGTACGGGCCTTAAGATGGATGAAATATTCTGATGAAGAGGATGTCCTGCCTTCCTCTTAGATCCACACATGTGTAAGAGGAGTGAAGCTGCCTTTAATCTACACATTTAAGGAAACGGTACTGTTCACGCCTCCATGTGGTTCAGCTCTCAGGAGGGAACCAAAACCTGAAGCAGACTAAACCGACAGGAAAAACTGTGCAGTTCTAACCACTGGTCCTTGGGGGGGGGGGGGGGGGATTGCCCTCATTAACTGATCTAAAAACATTAACCATCTACAGGATATCAGCTCTGTGTTCATCCAAACAGCCCTGATCAAACACTGAGTAGTTAGGAATATAAAAGATCATAAAATACTTTTTTCTTTGTGTTTATTTGATTCCATTAAAGACACTTTGATAAGAATGACGGTACCGCCATTTAGCCGCAGCTTCAGACGTTTTGGGAAAAGTCCCGCCCCTTTAACTGTCTCCACCAATCATTCTTGGAGGCTTAATCACACGTCATCAGTCTGACCAATCAGAAGTGGTTAAAGTCTTCACTTCCTTGTTCTGATTCTGCTGATAAAGTCTCTCAGTTCTAACAAAAACACCGGCTAAAGCTCGTCTTTAGCGGTTTAGCTTTCCACAGAATCAGGTATCAGACCGTGGAACAAGTGAACAAAACAATGAGTCGTCCTTGTTAAACGTCTTGAAACCACAACGAACACACATCAAACAGTTTTTAAATCTTTTAACTTTTAAAATAAATAAAAATAAATTTATACTGTATTCATCCCTCAATGGGGAAATTCTTCTCCGCATTTGACCCATCCCCTGGGGGAGCGGTGAGCTGCAGCTGAACCGCGCTCGGGAGGCAGTAGTGTTAAGGGCCTTGCCTAAGGACCCCCACTGGGTGATGTTAACTGCTCGCCATTGATATGGTAATTGCCCCCCAGTACCATTGCTTATTCCCCTCCGGGAATCGAACCCTGGATTCCTGCATGGTAGCTTGTCACCTTACCAACCGAGCCACCCAGCCACTAATTAAAAATTTTATTACATCTTTTTGAAAAAACAGCTGCAGCTTCCAGCTTTTTCTGCAACAATTATCACAAAAATGCATGTGAGATCATGGAGGGACTGTAGATCAGTTCAGACTATGAGTTTCTCCTTTTTTTTAAATTATTTGGATGCTGGTGTGCCGCGGGATTTTTGTCAAGGTTAACATGTGCCGTGGCTCAGAAAAGGTTGAAAAACACTGATTTAGAGGACCGGCGTTCTCTCGATCGTTCCAAACTAGAGTTCAGGTGAACTTT
The DNA here is from genome assembly GCF_053564925.1 of Oryzias latipes. NCBI lineage: Eukaryota > Metazoa > Chordata > Actinopteri > Beloniformes > Adrianichthyidae > Oryzias > Oryzias latipes. The sequence continues at coordinate 8,559,933 of NC_136240.1, forward strand.
AGAACCTGACAAACTTTGAGAACCGTCGGTGGAAACCCGCTTCGATGTGGACCAAAGAGCTCAATGTGAAAGAAAACCTTCAGATCCAGAACCAGCGTAGTCCTCTGAAAAGAAAACGATGGGGGTTTTCTCTAAAATTCAGAATTTTCTGGAGAAATTCACTATTAACATCGGGTATGTTTCTTTCTATTTTTATTTAGTTGTGAATAAAACCCAGATCAGATTCACATCAAACGAACTGAGGTCCCTCTAATTGGGGATTGGTTGGAGTCCGGCAGAGTCTCATCCTCCTCCTCGTCCACTAGAGCTTCATCCTTTATCTCTGCTCATCAGTTTCCAACACAATGTAGCAAAACTGTTTTCTGTTAGTGAAACATCTCACCTGAGGAAGGAAAGTGAGGAGCTTCTCACAGAAACAAGATTCAAATTTGATTTCATTTGATTCCTTTTTATCTTCAAACTCAATATTTGTTAAATGTGTGGATAAACACGATAAACAGAAAGTGATAAAGTGCCAGAAAAAGGAGCGGAGAGAAGGAAAACTGTATTGATTCCCACCCCAAATCTTACAATCTTTGGATATGTTTAACACATAATAAGACACAAAAAATGAATGAAAAATGTTTATTTTAAAGGAGCTGCTCGAATCTAACAATGAGTGTTGACCTTTTGATTATTGTGAGCAAGTTCAGTGAAAAGAAAAAAGCATCTAACCCGGTATGTGTGTTCATCTGTGCGTGCTCGTGTGTGTTCATCTGTGTGTGCTCGTGTGTGTTCATCTGTGTGTGCTCGTGTGTGTTCATCTGTGTGTGCTCGTGTGCGTTCAGTGTCCTCAGTGGAGCGCCAGCAGGTTCTGGGAGCTCTGGAGCGTCTCCGGGCCAAACTGGTCCAGAGGGAGGAGTGGACCCACAGTGACAGGCTGGCCAACCTGCAGGTGGCGCTGCAGAGTCCGCTCTTCAGCCACATCCTGACCCTGCAGCACTCCATCAAGCAGCTGCGAGACCAGGTGAGACATGGCTGAGAGCAGCTGACGGCTTCTCTTCTTGCAAACCGCGTTCTGAACCCCTGAACTGGTTTTGGTGCGAGTGCGGACATGAAGCTCGGCGTCTTTCAGGTCCACATCTACCTGGACGGTTTAGATCAACGATAAACATGAAGAGAGACTTTCTCCTGTTTCTGTTGATGGGAGGAGTTATCCGTCTGCTGCCTCCAGTGATGCACAAAGTTCTTCACAAGTAAACTGTAGTAAAAAAACGAACACGTTCTTAAATGACGTCAGCTTTAAGTCAGAAAAGCGTCATGGTAGTTGAGAGAATGTCAACACTTGACCCAAAGCGCTGGTGATGAAGGGTTGATGCGTGAGAGTAAATGTAACGCAGAGTCAGCATCCTAGGGGCTGTGATTGGACGCTGGCTGCTGTGACATCATCCTGGGACGGTCCTCATGACTTCTGGATGTCGAGGAGACGAACTTCAATGCTGCTCTTGAAACTCAGAAGCTCCGATGTGACATTCTTCAAGTCGCAGCCCAAGTTATGAGTCTGAGTCAAAGGTTCAAGTCTAGTAGGTAAAATGAGTTTTGTGGTTGGACAAACTTTGGACGTGCAGCAGTTTGTCAGACCTGACAGTGGTCTGCAGAGAAAAACAGAGACAAAGAGTTGACTTCTTAACCCTTGAGCTATTTTGTGGGGTCCAGATGACCCCATCCTTACATTGATGTGTTATCCCATAAAGGTGGAGAGGATTTCATGTAATCCATGGACACCAGTGAAGATCACAAATCATTAAAAAAAAAAGGTTCAGCGCACTGTCTAGTGGGTCTAGATGACCCAACTTAACGTGCCTTGGATAGCATAAGGGTTACAGCCCAAGTTCCATCCTCCTAAACCTTGGATTCCAGCAGATTGTTGAGCAAAGTTCTGCATTTTCTAAACTATTCTGTTCTATCTTTGTTTACTTTCCCTGAAGGTTTGTTTACACTGTGGTGTCACATGTTTGAGTCCCATTTTTCTGGGTCAGTTACTTTTGAGGAGTCAGGCTTTGAGGGTTTTGACGTCGTCATCCTCCTGACTCGAACAACAAACCGCTGTTATGTTTACTGAGCCCACCCAGGTCTGTCAGGTGTGGCCCCGCCCACCCGCTACATCTGTATTCCGCTCGCGCCGGCGTGCGCTCGTTACAGTAAACAGTCCAACCGGGCCAAATTAAGATAATGGCAATAAGGGGCGGCAGGCCTCATATTCTAAGTGCTGCGAAGGTCACAGAGAGTGTATGAATGCGCGCAGCAGAGCTTTGCCTCGCTGCCTTTATTTATCCCCCCCCCCTCCTCCAGTGCTTTGCGGATCTATCAAGCTTTAATATCTGGTGTCTCGCTGTGAGTAACGGCCTTGTCCAGGCCGTATTGATGAAATGGCTCGCGATCCTGCGCCGTCAGCCCGGCCCAAATAAGCCGCAGACTGATAAGTTTCCACAATGTGAGTGTAAAGGTCATTAATACATTACCTGTTCAGAGAAAGGCCCTGCAGAGGAATCTATTGATTTTAGTTTTCTGCTCTCGCCTCCCTCTTACCCTGCGGCCCCCGCTTCCATTTTTTTCCGTGGTTCTGTCCACCGCGTCCTTGCGTGCGTCTCTGGCTGCACCTCTCCATCTTCCTCGGCGAGATGCAGATGCAGCGCGGCGCTTTCATCAAGAGAAGGGCGGAGAAGGTCCCCCCCAGCAAAACCAGAGGCTGCACATGTGTCTGCATGACTCTGCATATTGGTTTCCACGGAAACATGCAGAGAGGTGCCATTCCTTCATCTGTTTGACTCTGTGAACGGGCCACATTAAACCTTACATTATGATGAAACTACCAGCTTCCAGAAGAATATGGAAGTTTTTTTTTACCCATAATTCATAGTACTTGACATTTGGAACTAGAGAATTGCATATTACTTTGAACTCTGGGGGAAAAAACGTTTTGGTAGGGTTTTTCTGTATTTTCAGCAGTGGTCGGTCTCCACAGCGCAGAGTTGTTTGGTCTATGCTGTGCTTTTACTCCATCCTTGTTAACGCGGGGTGTTTGGTAGATGATGTCATAGCTTTGGGAAACGGCGCCCCAACACTTTTAGTCATCACAGCAGAACTGAATGGACCAGGGTCCACTGAGCCGAGGTCTGGACCACCTCTGCTAACCCAGGATTGAGTGAACTGTGCCACCGTGGTACAGTTCACCTAATCGCGTCCGAGCCCAGAACAGAACGATCACAGCGGACAAACCAGTCACACTCTGGCCTCAAATGGACTCTGGTAAGGGTCCGCTGACCTGTGTCCTTATAGCTAAAGGACACACTGGTTGAAACCTTTTCTTGGTAAGCAGAGTGAGAATCATTGACTGTGTTCCAGAACTGGACTGAGTGACCCCTGCCTCCTCTTGTTCCAAACAGGAAGTGCCTGCAGGTTCCAAGAAGCCAAAATCTCATAGACTTCTAAAGAAAAACATTTTTGCTCTGATACCTTTTTTTTTAACATGAACTTGATCATCCTCATTTTTATCATGATATGTTTGCTGTAGTGGACGATATTTAATTTACAGACTGACCTTTCAGATGCCTTAATGAGTGACTTCACACTAACAAATGATGAATAAATGATCAAGAATAAGAAGTCCAGTTCTCTTGTAGACTCAATATGGATTAGAGAAACCGAGTTTTGGCATTACTGAGTCTGATTTCTCAAGACAAACCTGAATCCTGACAGAACAGATCATCATGACAAAAATGCTGACTCAGCGTTGAAGCAGCTAAAATGAGCGTGAGGAGACCTAGTTACTGCATGTATGAACCTGGATGAGTCACATGACCCTGACTTAAGAAAACTTTCGATGCTCACAGATTTCTTATTTAAGTGTAACCTCATTGTTGATCGACAGTGTGGTTTTGTGCGTTCTTGTATTTATCCTAACTCCCCCCCCCCCATCTGCAGCTGAGTGACATGCCTCCTGACGCCGACTTCGGCTTCTCCAAAAAGGGCCAACTCATCTTGAGCGCCTTTGATCCAACCACTACTTCAGCCACGCCCACCCGCTCAGACTCCTCCTCCGTCCTGACCAATGGCTCATATCCATCCACCCATCAGACTCCACCCTCTCCTGACCATCTGCAGGAGTGGCTCTTTGCTGCAGCCCAGGTAGGCGGAGCCACAGCTGATGGAAATGCTGAACTGGCAGTAGATCTCAGTTGATTAGTTGGTGTCTGCACCTGCAGGGGCGGGACACGCAGGTGATCACCCTGACCCGGCCCCCTTCCACCAGTCTGGGCTTTAGCGTGGTTGGTCCGAGTTCTGCAAGCGGCGCCGCTCAAGGCTTCTTTGTGAAACATATCCACCCCGGAGGGATCGCCCACAGGTGAAGCTGCTGTCAGCAGAGCGCCACCCTGAGGGTGTAAAGAATCATTACCCTAACCAGTGTATCAGTCTTTGCAAAGACAGAAATATTCCATCTTTACTGTGGTGTCTGAAAAAAAATGCCTGCAGCTGAATTTAAATTTAAATAAAGAAACTGAACAAAACTGCAAAATGAATGAACACTTTCAAAATAAGAGATTTTCAGGCAAAACAGTAAAACTGGGGTTTTCATTTGTTCTTCTTTTCTGTTTAACACACTAGAAAATCTAATGATCATAACCTTTTGTGTGAATCAGTTCTATTCAGACGGGATCTATGGGATGCCGTTTGTAAAACTGCACAGTCAAATATTAACAGCAATATTTATATAGGAGAAAAAAACTGTTTTTATTTTTCAAATGCATATTTTCACCTATTTATGAATGTTACATTTGCTAACTAGATATTTGGTTCGAATGCTAGTTATTTAATTTGAAACTAAATATTTTTTCATAATTATATGTTGACTTTACAAACAGAATATTTAGTTTGTAAACTAAATATTTAATTTAATAAAATTAAACATTTAGTTTGCAAATTAAATATATCTGACTTCTAAAAATGTTGTATTTGAAGCCTTCCAGCTTCATGTTGTTGAAGTTCAGAAAGACAACAGCAGGGAAAGTGGATCGCTCTTAGATTCAGTGTTTGTTTGTCTTTCTGCACACATTTTGAAACCGGAAAAGGGTCACATTTCTGCTCTTGTCCTCAGCATCTGGCCTCATTGATGTCGACCTTTTTCCCCCGTTTGTGTTGCGTTAAAGGGACGGGCGTCTCCGGGAGCAGGACCAGATCCTGGCGATAAACGGCAGTCTTCTAGACGCGGTAATCAACCACCAAGAAGCCCTCAGCCTCCTTCAGCAGCCCGGGGAGAGGGTGGAGCTTGTTGTGGCCAGGAACCGCCCTCCTGAATCAAAGGCCGCACCCCCCACGCTCCTAAGCACGGTGAGCAGCTGCTGTCCTGCATTCAAACTGACCGTCACCAAGTTTGTTAAGCTTAGCAGAGCAGCTTGTTTTTTGGTTTTTGGACGGTTTTCCTCACGCCATCGTCTCGTCACCACAAGTCTGCTGACCATGAGCTGCGCTGGTTCTTCTCAGACAGCGACCATCTGTTATTATGACTCTATGTTGGATCAGTGCAAAGCCCCCAGCACTTCCTCCTGTCCTCCAAAAACTCCACCTGATCTCATCCAACAAGCTCCCAGACCTGAGAGCCGCTTAGGATCAGGAGAAACCTTCCTAAACACAAAGTCTGTTCAATCAAAAGCTTGAATCACCCGGAGCTTCAGGAACCAAACTTTTGAAGGTTTGACAAAAACTGGTTTTGTGTAAATAATGAAAACCATCGACCGTCATCAACCAGAATGTAATACTAACGTAGTTTGTTGTGGAAGAAAGACATACTTTTTTTAAGGTTTTTTTCCAGTCAAATGAAAAAAAGATTGCGAGTTCAGAAAGAAATTTTGCAAACTGGTCAGATCTGAAGATCTGAACAAAAACTCAGCTGATGTCAAAGTCCACATTAGGTCCAGACGTCTTCCTGCAGCACCTTTCAGCTGCTGGAGACCCAGGAGATGGAAGAAGGCTTCACCTGGGAAACCTCAGCTAGTCGCTTCAGGACCACGTGTCCCAAAAGTGTTTTCAAACTCGGCTTTGATAAAGCAGGAAAAGTCCTCATCAGCTTGAGTCAGCATCTCTGCTGCAGCTGCACATGGAGGAGCATGGAGGAGGTCGCCTGAGGGAGCTGAAGGTTGTTGACGGCACAAACGAGGACAGGAGAGTCCACACCTGTACAGACATGAATGCAGCAAAATCTCCCCCATCCCATCCAGGTTTCTGCTGCTGCTTCATTTGTGATGAAGCTGTTTCAGCTTTCAGTTCAGGGACAGACTTCTGCGATCTTCCCAACCAAGAACTTTCTAATTTCCAACAAAGCAATTGTCGTGACTGTGGGAAACATCTGTTGACTTTGGAAATAGTTGTCGGGAATTTAACGCAAGTAGTTGAAGTAGTTTTTGTTCCTCCATTCATGGAGCAAGAAGGCCCACAAACACGGATCCGTGACGTTTTCGCCTCCTGAACGTTTTTGTTGTCTCAAACCGTCTGTTTGTACACATGAATCCTGCATTCACCCAAACACATCCAACATGTCATTTGCAGCTTCATAAATGGGCGGCCGTGGTGCAGCGGTAGGGCGGTCGTCCCATGATCGTAAGGTTGCAGGTTCGATTCCCGCCTTGCACGCCCATGAGTCGAAGTGTCCTTGGGCAAGACACTGAACCCCACCTTGCCTCTGGTGGTAGGCGGGCGCCTGTGTTTGGCAGCGGAGCGACCACCAGTGTGTGACTGTGTGTGTGAATGTGTGTGTGACTGGGTGAATGGGTCTGTGACTGTAAAGCGCTTTGTCCTTGTAGGAAGAAAGGCGCTATATAAGTATACGCCATTTACCATTTTACCAAATGAGGTTCCACTGGATTTCTGAAAACCAGACTCGCACCAGATATGGATTAAGATGGATTAAGATTCCATATCCACACACAGTTCCTTAAATGGGATCAGTTCTTACAGGTAAATGACCCCCCCAGTGGTCCTTGAAATCTTTGTGAGGGTGACACCCCCCCCCCCCACACACACACATGACATTATAGGGGCTGCTGTGGATGTGAAGGCCTCAGCAGGTTTCAGTTGTCTGCCTTTGGGGGGGTCATAAATATTCCCTGAGCTCCTGAGCGCGTCATTCCATCCTGATTGATAGTGGGATAATTTTCACTAAATAGACAGAAACCATAAAATCATCCGTGACTTTCTGATTTATAGTTTTGGATTTACGTCCCTGAGTTTCCTTTTGGCGTGGGACGATTCCAGCAGGGAGGATTTGAGGAGACCCTCAGAGGGGGAGCAGGAGACGCAGAGCCGAGCTCCATTAACGCGACCTCGATAAGAAGGGGAATGAATGAAAGAGGAGCAGCGGGGCGGCGAGCCTGGTATGCAGGACGTGGCCCCGGTCCAGCGGGCGGGGGGGGGCAGCAAACCGAAGAGGGGCTCTCCTAGATCCAAACAGCCCTCTTTGGTTTCAGAGGGGCATCTCTGCTCTGTTTCCGCTCAGCCCTCAGAAGGTCTGCAGCTGAACCCGGTCCAGGACCGGACTTTGGTTTTTGTTCTGTTGTCGCTCTACCTCCAAGTTTGGAACATTGTTGTATTTTGACCCCATTAGATCTTCAGCTGAGCACAGATGGACTTCACACTGGAGTTACAGAGTAGCTCCACTCAAAGACGGTAGGACAGTGGGCTGTCCCACATCATCAGCACTCCTCCACCGTGCCCACAGTTTCTGTGCTCCTGGTTTAAACAAAACGTTCCTCATCTGTCCTTCAGTCTGTTTTCCTGTGGTGCAAATGTGAACGAAGAACTGAGCTCTGTATAAAAAGATTCACTGTTTGTGGTCTGATTGGAAAAGTTTGAACAAAAAAAAGCAACAAAACACTTCATTTCCATTTTCCATTTATCACAAAACAGCTTTCTTTGATATCCAACCTTTAACTTTCAGCAAAAAAGGGAAAGTCAGTGAAAATGTTCTTTTTACTAAAAAGAAATGGAAACCAAATGTCAATGTTAAACATGCAGGAATGGCGTCTTCAGTTGTCATGAGGCGAGAGAGGATGAATGTGAAGACAAAGGGCATCGTTTGTACAAACACAAATGAATCCCACAATTCCATCAGAAGTTTTCTGGAAAGTTTAGAAGTTTATAGAGGTCAAAGTTTCTAAGTTTTCATACGGATTGATGGCAGTGCTGAAGCGTGGATCAAATCTCTGCATGTTCTCTGCTGCAGGCTCAGTGGGGTCACGTGGAGGAGATCGAACTCTTCAACGACGGATCAGGTCTGGGCTTTGGCATCGTTGGTGGGAAAACGAGCGGCATGGTGGTCAGGACGATCATTCCGGACAGCGTAGCCGACAGGGTAGGTGCATCTCACCGGGACACTCAGCCGTGTCCAAACGTGAACCTCAAGCAAACACTGAACTGAGGTAAACCTGCAGGCGGGTCCAAAAGGAAGTCTTCAAGTCCTCAAGTTTTGCTTTGAGTTTAGGTTGTAACATGGTGATGTGGTGACAGAAGGACAAGTACAGATTCCCAAGTACTTGTACTCTGTAACCTGCTCTAAGGTGATTCCATCTGTCCATCAGGTCCAGGTAGGCAGGAATTACAGTTCTTTTACAGTTAAACCACATGATTTGAGTTTTTTTAGCGTTCAAGGACGGCCCTAAAATTGTAAACCTGCTGCTGTTTGGATGAACACAGAGCTGATGTCCTGGCAATGGTAAATGTTTTTTAGACTTGTTAAAATCAGTCATTTCCCACGGCACACCTGACCGTCTCCGCCAGCTCACTAGTGTACCGCGGCACACTGGTTGAAGAGCCCTGCCTTGATCACATTAATTAGAGTAATTGGAGCAGATGAATTCTGCACAGAAGTGGGAGGAGCTTTGCCGCTCTCACATTGACACACTCATTCTCGTTGTTCGCAGAGGCGCTTTCAGCTCTCTGGCTGTGGTTCTTTTATCTTTGGTCTGTCTTCTGTTGCTCATCACTCGTCTCCATCTGTTTCCTCTTCCACCTGAGTGATCTGGAGAGCTGCCTGGATCAAATTTACCTTCAAAGTCACTCTTTGAACGTAGACTTTTGTCAAGCAAGTACAATTTCTGAATCCCTCTGATTGGCTCCTTTCCGCTTTCATCAGGATGGACGCCTCCGCACAGGCGACCACATCCTCCGCATTGGGGCCACGCCCACCAGCGGCCTCACCAGCGACCAGGTGGTCCAGGTGCTGCAGGCCTGTGGCAGCCGTGTGAACATGCTGATCGCCAGGGACCCCCATGCTCAGAAGTCGGTGGCCCCGCCCCCTCCACTACCTCCTGACTCCGCCCCCATCACTGCTCCCCCACAACTGCCGGAAGCCCCTCCCCAGCATTTTCCCAGCAAGATGGTGAGGGCTCGACCTTTCTGGTTACCATGGCAATTTCAGAAGTAGGAGTGTGCTTCAGAGTCTGTGTTTGTGTTTTTTTTAGCCAAACCTGGAAGGATATGAGATCCATGAAGTTCCTCTCACCAAGAAGGACGGTCAGAGTTTGGGCATCTCCATCATTGGCTACAACCCTCTGACCAGCTCAGGTTAGACTGTTGGTTCTGTCGATGCTGAGTCTGGACTTGTGCACCCAGTCTGCCTCTTTCATTTTGGTTTTTGCACAATATTGGCTTTTATTGATATGCTAATATTCTATATTATAACTATTTTTCTCTCCTACATAGTTTTAATACATGGTCCACGAATCGATAAAATATTGGAAACAATCTAGATATTTATTATTCATTTGGCATTTAAAACTAAATGAAAATGCTTTTTAAAAGAGAAACTATTTTTTTTCATTATAAACAATAAAAACAAAATGTTTTTGACATAACGGCTTCAAACATTCAAATCTGCCTTTTGGGTCTTTTAGACTGGTTTGTTCTTTGTGGTAAAAAAAAGTGTCATTGTAATTTATTTAGGTATTGTTTGCAGTGATATGAAAAAAAGGGTTAATATATTTTTGGTTAACACTCCCCTCCTGATCGATTTAAGACCTTTCCACACCTTTTTACCAACATAACTGATAAAGCTACACTCTGTTCCAGATAGATTTTTGTTGGTTAGCTAAATCCTTAATACCAAAACCTCAAATGTGTTGGATGATTTCAAAACTGAAATGTTTTTTTTTTATATGTTTACATTTTTAACAGAGTCAAAACCATAAAAAATGCTTTGAATTACTTTTTAGGATTTAGCAAAAACCAAACCTGCTCTAAACCAAACAAGTCAAGTTCAGAGAAGCTAAGTTGAATCCCTGTAAAGGCCGTGTCAGACCGACGTTATCTACAATTTAAACATATTGGGCAGATGACAATTAGCCATTCGTGGAAAAAGGGAGGAAAGTTTAGGTTCTTTAAGTGAAATTTTCCTAGATGTATCACAAATGAACCTCACTAAACTCATGAAAGCTGTATGAATGAACCACGTTAGAGGCGCACTGATGCGTTCATGGTCATCACGGTCATCACGGTTGTAACTAACTTGGAGAGACGTTTTCATAGCTGATGCAGCTGATTGCCTTCCTGTGTAAAACATTGCTGATACTAAAATGGCACTGAAATAACTGTGGATCGTCGCTCTGCAGCCGACTTTCAGCCTTTTTGACCTGTTTTGGTATCAAATGTTACACATTTCAAAGAGTCTCCAGCTCTATTTTGGGTTATTTTTCTCTTTTTTGTTTGATTATTTAAGCATTTGAAAGGCTTTCTTATTGTCTGTTTGTTAGCCAGGAACTTCATTAAAACCTTGTGTGTTTATGTCTGTGTGTGTGTGTGTTTGTTTTGTACATTTGTGTCTGCGTGTGTGTGCACGTGTGTGTTCAGATGCTGTGGGCGTGTACGTGAAAGAGGTGGTTCCCGGCAGTCCTGCAGATCTGAGCGGGAATATCCGAGTCCAGGATCGCCTTCTAGCTGTGAGCATTAAATGTTTGTGGTTCTGATGTATAATAAATAAATAATTAAATAAATAAATATAAAAATAAATGTTTTTTTTGAAGATTTTTGAAGATGAAGTTGTTTGACACTTTTTTGTTACGAATATAATTCCACGTGTCAATTCATAGTTTTGATGCCTTCAGTGTGAATCTACAATTTTCATAGTCATGAAAATAAAGAAAACTCTTTGAATGAGAAGGCATGTCCAAACTTTTGGTCTGTCCTGTACATTTTAATGAATGAAGATCGTTTTGTTTTTCCACCTAAAGTTGAATTAGTTTTTGTGGCATTCCTGTATTTCCCCCCAAAAAACGGTTGGATTGATCCGTGTTTTGTTTGGTCGGTTTTCTCTGAGACTCCTGAGATTAATTTGTCTCTTTATAAAATTAAAATCACTTTATCATTTTTAAACATGGATTTCTTCTGAAACTTCTGATTTGTCACAGACTGATGTCCTGCTGTCAGATTAGAAATGGTTCAAATAAATCATCCTTCATCTGATGTAACATTTTAGATTTGGTTTAATTCAGAGAATTTGATTCCAGTACTTCGGTCTTTGAATTTGCCGTTGTGTCTGAACAGATGGACGGCGTGAGTCTCCACGGTCTGACCAACCAGGAGGTTCTGAATGTGATGAAGCAGACGGGCCGCAGCGTGCTTCTCACGCTGGTCAGGAAAAAAGCCCGAGCTCCAGAGAGATCGCTGGATAAAGGTAAGAGGAAAAAAGACCCTCAGAGAAAAATCATTGAAAAGAAATTCACTTTTTTCTAATCTGTTCTGTGAGAGCATGAGGAGTTTCAGACCAACGACAGCGAGAGACCTGTCAAAGTATAAAGATGTGCACGTTAAAGTCCCACTCAGATCAGCTTTGATCCACTTTCCGTTGCCGTTTTTAGGCTAAATCCAAAAACCTGTGGCGATTTCTAGGACATAGTTTCTGCAGAGCGGCAGGAGTTCATTAGAAATAATGAGTTGTTGGTGGAACTGTTGAGCCCCTTCCCCACACCATTAATGAGAGCTCTCTGTTTACATTCTTTACCGCTAGCTTATGGTCTCTCACAGTTTCTTAATAAATACTCAGAAATGCAGTTTTAAACTGAATTTTCTTTATATATATATGTCCTCCATTATCAGAAAATGTCGGAAACAATGGGCCACAACAGGATCAAACATTTGGCGTGAATTCTGTTGGAAGAGCATAATGAGGTTTTTTTTACTACACCCTCTAAGAAAAAATACCCAGGAACAGGTAGTAGGTGTGGTAATAATGCAGCCAATCACTTCCATGTATTTTGGGACTGTGTGGTTGTCAAGAAATACTGGTCTGACATTCATGAACATCTGCAAAATGTATTTTCTATCGTCTTCCCCTTCTTCTTTGAAAGTCTATTTTGGGTCAAATAGATAGTCTGGACAACAAAAGGAAGAAATTGCTCTACATTCCACTGGCGGCTAGTAAGAAAAGAATAACCAGAAAATGACTTAAAGCTGAATAACCGACTACAGAGGACTCGATGTTGAACAAAGAATTTATACAATCACTCAGTACAAATACAACTAGATGTTTTTTACACTGCTTGGTCTAAATCATGGGTGCCCAAAGTAGGGCCCGTGGGCCAAATTTGGCCCACCAAAGGTTGTCTTTTGGCCCAACAAGTCATGCCTGTAGAGGCCGCAGAGTGTTTAGCTAAAACCCTGTAACCTTTCCCATTCATTCATGGAGCGACAACGGCAGTCGCAAACGGATGAAGGCATTTCAAACAAACATGGGAGGAGGATTATCTTTCTCCAGAAATCTCTTCTCAGGCTGTTTGTCTTTTTTGCCGCCACTACAAGACTAAACACGCAGTTTTATCCAAACACAAAGGTGAGGCGCAAAAGACAAATTCTAGGGAGGTCCAATCTAAACTTCTGACACAGCAAGCCACCCTCATGACGCCCTCTGCAGCACAGGACAGCGCCTCGTTGGCTAGCTACGAAAGTTTGGCGTTAATTGACGAGAGTGATTCAAAGAAAAATGTTGCTAACTTTTTAGTCTCACTAATGTGCGTTACCTTGAAAAGTACCAAATGCAAATAAATAAACTAAACTATATTCTTTATTCTCTGCTAATTTTATTAAATGATTGCATTTGGCCCACAGATGGGGATCACATTTAGATTTTGGCCCTCTGAGCGAAAAGTTTGGTTTTTGTGGAGTGTCACTGAAATTGTGTCCCACCATTTATGTTTAGAAAATCCCTGCTCCCTCACATGGATGTTTATTCTATTCTCATTTAAAACTGAGAAATCAAGAACATTGTAATCTATCAATACAATGTACAATTAATCATGTGCTTGTTCAATAAAAAATACATTTGTAAAAAAAAGAGAATGTTACAGGAACACCGTTTTCATCCGAGGGGGTCTTTAAAGCTATCACAAACATGAGAGGACTTTCCGTTTGGGTCAAACATCCACCTTCAATGAAAACAGACCCACATTGTCACAGATGAGCAGGTGTAGATCTCAGAACCCTCAGCAGTGTTAGCAGAAAGATGAAACGAGAGCTTCGAAGAGCTAAACATCACAACTGTTTCTTTATTATGCAAGAAGCGTTCTTTAGCTTTGAGTCCTGACTATTTTGTTTGAAGCTTCCACAGAGGGAACATCAGGTTAAAGAAAGTCCCTGTGCTGGGGTTACTTTAAGGTAAAAAAAAACTCATGGTAAGTGGGACTGCACACCTGGACCAAGCAGGTGATGCATGTCAGTGAGGGGGAGGAGCCTAGATCAAACTGCAATGAACAATGAAAACTCAAAGAAATGGTTTGTTATGAAGCCAGAAATCCTCGAAAACACAACAAAAGTTAACAGTTTGGGATAAAGAGAAGATTTCAGTAGAAACTTCTCCAGTGTTTTTCTTCATCATCTTCACTTTGAGGGATTTTACCAAAACCGTGTTTCCCTTCAGAGCACAGATGGAGGCGGAGGTGGATCCACATTCTCGGTGGAGACAGAATACGTCCATCCCTCTGCCCTCGGCTTCAGCTTTCTGTCTCTCATGTTTGGTTTCCTGACTCTTTCTGACAAATCAGATTACAAGCAGAAAACTGTCAGATTATGAAGGAGAATATCAAAGTGTTTCAGTTTGAAAATCAGATAACAGCAATCCTAATCAGATTACAGATATCAGATTATTCTGTTGACGTGATCACTTGGATAATCTGAACATTTGGGGAAGGATAGGACTCAACTTAAATGCTGACCGTCTGCAGATGATGGTCGTCAAACATCAGTCAGAAAAGGGGGCGTGGCCTTCAGGTGGAGGGTTTTGTTTGCTCAGTTCCTCATGGTCCCAGAATTAGGATTTTTGTGAAACCATCTTCTTCTGTGATCGTCTGGCTCTGCTCCTTGCTCCTCTGTTTCCTTCCTCCTCTGCTCCCTTCAGCCTTTGCTGCTTCCTCCTCTGCTTCCTTCCTCCTCTGCTTCCTTCCTGCTCTGCTTCCTTCCTCCTCTGCTTCCTTCTCATCTTATCTTTTATCCTTTACTCCTTCCTCCTCTGCTCCCTTCTTCCTCTGCTTCCTTCTCATCTTATCTCTCATCCTTCACTCCTTCCTCCTCTGCTCCCTTCTTCCTCTGCTTCCTTCTAATCTTATCTCTCATCCTTCACTCCTTCCTCCTCTGCTTCCTTCTTCCTCTGCTCCTTCCTCCTCTGTTATCCTCAGAGCCTAATTCACTCAGTTTAGGTTCTATAATAAGGAGGAGCAAGCAATCTTTTTTTCAACATCTGAAGAAAAGGAGAGCAGGAGTCTCATTTTCGTCAGGAGGAAACCCTCCTGGAAGTCTCCATCTGCAGCTGCACAGCTTTTACGCTCTACCAAACCTGACGTCAGGGTTTGGGTTCCACTTAGTTACATCAGGCTGCAGGCGGGTCAGCACCTAAAACTCTCTGTGTAAAACCTGCTCATCATATTAGCGATATTTCAGGCCATAAACTCTTTGAATCCTCAAACCTGGAAGGAGGAGATTCAGCCTCCGTCTGTGTTTCAGTGCAGAGGGAGTCTTCTCAGGCGTCTTCCAGGAGGTCTCTGCAGAAGAAAACGCTGTCCTCAGAATATGGATCCTTGACAAAGAAGCAGGAAGAGTTGTACCTGAACGCAGCTCGCCTGGACGAGGGTAAGGCGTTCCTGTACTGGTTTTGGACGTCAGGCAGGTTCATGAAAGTTTTGGTTCTGATCCAGAAACCAGAATAATCTGGTTCTGATCCATCTGTATGGAACAGCCAGGTTGTTTTTTAAAGAGCTGACAGTAATGCTGTGAAATGGAGAGGACAGAACAAATCCAATCTTCTTCCCCTGGTTCTGGTTCTGGTTTTGGTTCTGGGCTTTTAGTTTGTTGAATCAGCATATGGAGGTTACAAGAACCCAGACAGTTCTTTCAGGTTCTTTGGGGTTTACAGCCTCTGTTTTGTCTTTTCGTCTTTAATCTTTTTGAGTTAAATTGGAACTCAAAGGGCCGAAACCAGGGGTGTGAAACTCATTTTCACTGAGGGCCACATCAGCATAGTGGCTGTCCTCAGAGGGCCAGATATAACGTATACATGTAACAAAATGGAATGAAAAAGAAAATGTAACTACTCCTTGATGTTAACGCATTATTTATTTAATATAACTTTTTAAAGTGACAATTACAGCTGCATAGAAAACGTGTGTTTACTTGTTACTTTAGCATAAATCCTTTTAAATTTTGTCCACATATTAAAACCCACATAACTCCATTAATGAAGGATCAAACCGTCCAAGTGAATAAAGAAAAATACCATAAAACTGAGCTAGAAAGAACATGTATTACACGTGTAACATTTTACAAATAAGGCTGCACACAGCCTTGCATCCAACTGATGGTTTGATTAAAGCAATTTCTCTGCTCACACACAAAGACCTGCAAACATGGAATAATTACAACTGCAGCTACACATACATAATATGTAATCAACAACAAAAAAAAGTTATTTTGAGAATTTTAAAATTTTTAGGCTTACTCGGGCCACATAAAGTGACATAGCGGGCCACATTTGGCCCCCGGGCCTTGAGTTTGACACATGTGGCCTATATCATGCAAAATCAGCTTTCTGAGCTTTTAAGTTTATTATGATGTTCCAAACAACCCCAAAGTGGTATTTTGATCCATTCATGTATTCCTCTGCGCTGTGAGCAGTAGCCCCTCCCAAACCCTGGAAAGGGGCGGGATCTCATGAGCTGACCTGTAAGAACCACCCCATCTATGAAAAATCTGCACTGCAGCCCCGCCCCCAGGCAAACACACACCCACTTTCTCTGTGGAGCTAGCATTGATCAGCAAATGCTTTGATTTTATCTGCACAACGTGCACATCTATCTTCTAAAAAGTTTGGATGATGTTTGTTTTCGTTTGCAAATCGTTGACACGCTACCGATGCCGACCCTAGACTGACGTTTAGACTCTGTACTTTTTTTTTTGATTTTTACTTTTTATTTTTGGCTTTCTCATCACAACAAATAACAAACAATTCCCTGAGATACATTTGACCATAAGTCCACATCCAATAAGGTGTACCATCATTTTTTTCAAGTTAAAACAGAAGATTGCATTGAGGCAAGATGAGACATGAAGTTCAGTTAAACAGATACACCGTGAATAAAAGCTCATATTACAGTTACAACCCCAAATAAAGTTTAACAGTGTGCCATCTACGTTCAAAGACATCTGAAACTAGAAACTGTACATTTTTAGTAGTTAGGGGTTAAGGTGGGCATTGGGACACCGCCTGAGACAAAAAGCTGCTGGAGGAGGGAACATCATGAGCTCTGTAGCACCGATGAGAAGAGCTGGATGAAGCTGAAGAATGAGGCTGCAGAACTGAAACGTCCTTGAAGGACCGTCTTCAGCTCCAGTTATGTGTTCTTCAGATGCTTGATCCGTCAGATCTCAATGTAATCTTTAGAAGGCTACTCATGGGCTTAGTGTGTTCTTCTGCCACTCTGTTTTCAAACAGGGAGGAGGCTTAAACCTTCATCACTCAGAGCCCCACAGGTCAGGTAGATGCAGGCCTGGAGCAGCACTTCTCTCTGAGTTATTCCCTTCCTTTTATTCCTCATTAGCCTGCTAAGTGGCCAAAACGCCTCCTGACAGATGTAAAGTGTCCACCTCGTCTGACAGCGTCAATGCGATGTATTACTCTGTTTATTCAGCCGAGCGCCACAGATTAATGTCTGCACGGCTGCTGGGTTAGCAATGCTAATTTAATCATGCGCTGCAGCGCTGCCAGAGCCGCTTCCCAGCTCTGAGGAGAACCTGCTGTTTGACCCTGAGTCAAGCATGCATTAAACATGCACAGGAAGGCTCCTTCTCCAGGCTGAAGCTGCTTACTCCACCAATATTTCACCAGAGGTGAATTTCCGTGATATTCAGGAGGCCGTGGGTTGGAGTGTCGGACCTGCAGCAGAACCTCAAAGTAGCTCAGAGGTTCCAGTTGCTGAACGGATTAGATTGAAGTCCATTTTCCGTCTGTTTGTTTCTTCTAAAAAACAATTTCTAACTGACTTTACTTCAGCTGCTGTGAGCAAGAAGTGCTGCATAACGTCTGGTGTCTGTTTGCAGCTACAGAAGCAGAACTTCGGGCCAAATGGGAACAGGCTTTGGGTCCAGACTATCAAGTCCTGGTGAGTCCAGACTCGTCCTAACTCAGCTTCATGCTGCTGATGGATCAATCCCTCACATGTGTGCGTTTTTCAGGTGGTGGAGCTGGATCCAGTCATAGATGATGCAGAGCTGCAGAAGTCATCAAAGGTTAGCGTTTGGTTCTGACCCGCCACTTCAGACTGGTCTGGCTGTGGTTGGATTCAGCGTCTTGTCTTGTGTTGTCGTCCAGCTGCTGCCAGTCCACACTCTGCGTCTCGGTGTGGAGCTGGACTCCTTTGATGGTCACCACTACATCTCCTCTGTGGCTCCTGGAGGCCCCGTGGACCGACATGGAGTCCTGAGACCGGAGGACGAGCTGCTGGAGGTAAAACTTTACCCAGAAGTCCAAAGGAGACGCCTGCTGGTCACAGTTTAGCACATTGTAAAGTCAGTTTTAGAGTAGTTGTAGTCTACATTTAGTATTCATAAGTGCTTGTTTGTGGTCACATGACCTTATCTGACCTCTTCGGTTTCTTCTGTCCCACCAAACCTTTCAGGTGAATAACGTTCAGCTGTACGGGAAGACCCGCCGTGAAGTGGTGTCCTTCCTCAAAGAAGTGCCTCCTCCCTTCACCCTGGTCTGCTGCCGACACCCCATCTCTGATCTGGAGCCAGAACCTGAGCTAGAATCTGACTCTGATCCAGAACCGGCGGTACCAGCAGAACCACCAACAAAACCTTCAGAGAGCAGCCTGGAAGAGGTGAGAGCAGCCCTAAAATGACACAGGATGCCTTGAACCTTCAGTGTGGTTGTAATGCAGATGGACTCTAACCTTTTTTCTCAGATGGAGATGAAGCTGTCCTCCATGTTTCTGGGACACCTGCAGCCAGACAGCAGACAGGTACCTGACCCTCGGCTCATGTTCTTTTGTTCTTTGAGAAACCATCTGAAGACATTCATGTTGTCCTCATCGGAAATCTGAGAGGTTCTGAGACCCTAACCCCCCCCCAGTCAACAGTTTGGAAGATGTTCTCTGATTGGCTGCAGGTGAATCTCACCCCTAATAGGTCAATGTGTGAAAATATGAAACATTTCTTGTTTCAGTTTAACTTCAAACATTTTTTTCTGTTGTTGCTAATGATGTAATTTTAAGATACTTTTAATGTTTTTTCTTAATGTTTTAATGGTCTTGCACCTTGCAGATCTAGATGGGGGGGGGCCTGCATCACCACTTCTATGTGGTGAGGCTGGTCCCCGCCGGTGGTTCTGCATTTAGCTGGTTATGCAGCTGTTCTCAGAGAGGCAGGTTCCAATTACCATTAGTGTGTCCAACAACCTACTTTTCTTTCTCAGCCTATTTTCCATCATCTATCTCCAATAGTGATACACCCCCCACCCCATAGTGAAAGGGGTTGTGTCTGGGGAGGGGGCTCTATTTTAATTTTTTATGTTTGTTTTTATACTATTTATTTTATTTGTTTTGTTTTACTGTAAAGCACTTTGTGTCATGTTTTTATAGGGAAAGTGCTATATAAATAAAGTTGGATTTGATCATATAGATGTGTGTTTGTAAATATGTAAATACACAAGCCCCTCTGGTTGGCCAAAGCCAGTCAGCAGAACAAGCAAGTCCTCAGTTTGAAGCAGGACATCCCACTGATTGTTGTTTGAATTTGACCCCAAATCCAGGAGCGAGTGTTGCCTGTTGAGGATTTCTTGAGACAGGAAGTGACTCCCCATCACAGTGAAAAGAATGAAGATGAGGAGAAGAATGAGGAAGAGGAGGAGGGGGAGGAGCTCGCTCTTTGGTCCTCAGACATCCAGATGTTGGAGCTGCGAAAGCAGAGAGACAAAGGCCTCGGCTTCAGCATACTTGATTACCAGGTAAGAAACCCACTTTTTGAATGGTTTCATAAAACGGAAGCCTGAAGAATTTATACAAGATGAAAAATAGAAGACTGTTTCTGTGCATTTGTATTCTGCCATTTTGCTTTATTTTTTTTATTTGTTGCAGCAATGTTAGCAGTAGGGCTCTTTGGATTAACTGCACTAAAAATAATAGTGTAATAATTTGTCAACTTAATTGATTAATTGATTTCGTTTCCTACGATACGACCAGATCAAGCTGCCTTAGAAAAGTTAATTAAATCGAATCAACCTACACTGTAATAAAATCGTTTCAGAATGAAATAAATTGATTATATAAATACTAGGGCTGTCGTGCAATTAATTTTTCGCGATTTATTAATCTTGACCTGTAATGAAATAATCTAAATAATCTGTTTTTAATTAAACCTAACAATTGCTGTAAAAAAGTTTGAGGTATTTTCATTTAAATTCACAACACACACTCACCTCACCACTGTCTTACAGCCCTCATACATGTCCTGCACCGCTACAACATACTCTTCTGTTACTTCAGACTTCCTCATAGAATACCACAGTTCCTCTCTGAGGACCCTGTCATAAGCTTTCTCCAGATCTACAAGGACACAGTGTAGCTCTATTTGACCTTCTGTGTACTTCTCTATCAACATCATCAGAGCAAATATTTCATCTGTAGAGCTTTCTCTTGGCATGAAACCATACTGCTGCTCACAAATGTTCACTTCTGCTTTTAGTCTAGCTTTAGCTACTCTTTCTCCTACCTTCATTTTATGGATCATCATCTTTTTTCCTCTGTAGTTGCTACAAATCTGCACACCTCCCTAACTCCTTAAAACTGGGCACCACACTTTTCCATTCCTCAGGCATCTTCTCCCCACCTAAGATCCTGTTGAGAAACCAGTCAAAAAGTCTACAGCCATCTCTCCTAAATACTTCCAAACCTCCACGATATATCATCAGGACCAAATGCATTTCCACTCTTCATCCTCTTAAACTCCCCCCTCACTTCACTCTTACTAATCTTCGTTACTTCCTGCTCCACAACAGTCACCTTTTCTATTCTTTGTTCTTTCTCATTTCTTAATTCATCAACTCCTCAAAGTGTTCTTTCTGTCTTTTCATTACACTACTGACATCTGTCGATACATTACCATCGCTATCCTCAATCACCCTATCCTGCTGCACATCCTTCCCAGCTCGGTCTCTGTGTCTTGCTACTCTGTATAGGTCAGTCTCTCCCTCTTTACCACCCAACCTAGCATGCGAGACATCATAAGCCCCTTGTTTGGCCTTTGACACCTATATTTTCACTTTACTCTGTATATCCCTGTACTCCTGTCTACTCTCCTCAGTCCTTTGTGTCCCACTACTTCTTATCTAGCCTCTTAACTCCATAAACACACCTGCACCTCCTCCTTCCACCACAAAGCCTCCTTATCAATTGTCTTCCCTAATGACCCACCAAGTACACTTCTACCTGTCTCCATGATCACATTGGCTGTAGTTATCCAGTCATCTGGGAGTAGCTCCTGACCACCCAGAACTTGTTTCAACTGCTTATTAAAAAGTCATACAGCGTTTCTTCTTTGTCAACTTCCACCAGTTTGTCCTCTTCTCTGCCTTTCTTTCTTCTTCTCCATTATCACCAGAGTCATCCTACACACCACCATCCTATGCTGTCTGGAACCACTCTCACTCACTACTACTTTGCAGTCACTGATCTCTTTCAGATTACACAGTTTACACAAGATTTGTTGTCTATCTGTGTGCTTCTACCTCCACTCTTATAGGTCACCCTATGTTCTTGCGTCCTTGCGTTTTTTCGAAAAATCAACCACCATCTGTCCTTCTATAATCCTCTCCTGGATACCATCCTCAACCTCATCACCTCTGTTTCCATGACAAATCTCTCACTTCTAGGGATGTATATGTGTGTTCTCCAACAAAGGGTATATAACAAATTATTGAGTTGAACTTTTGTTATTGACCAAATACTTATTTTTCACCATAACTTACAAATAGAATCTTTAAAAATCAGCCAATGTGATTTTCTGGATTCTTTTTTCTCATTTTGTCTCTCATAGTTGAAAATTACAGGCCTCTCTCATCTTTTTAGGTGAGGGGACATGCACAGTTAGTGACTGACTAAAGTACTTTTTTGCCCCACTATATATAAAGATATGATAGGTCAAGGCAAAAATGTTTTATTGATTAATCTTTGATGCCAAAGCAATTCAAAACAATTGATGAGTTTTTGACCCGACCTTGAAATAATATTTAGAGTGACATCATGCAGGGGGTGGAGTCGCTAAGCTAATTTCAAAGTACACTTTCAGTCCAGGACATGGACTTTAAATGAGAACTGGAGTGATAGACCCCTCCCCCCTGGCATTCCAAACAGGAAGTAGCTGCTGGTTTCAAAAAACCAAATCCCATAGACATCTATAGAGAAATAAACGGCTAATACTCCATCAGAATAAGCATTCTGGCTCTGATACGTTATTTTGACATGTTCTAAGTTTTTCATAGTCTTTCATATTTTTTTATTAATGCAAATTATATAAATTAAAAACTGACTAATGAGATGCTTCAAAAAGAGTATGTGGTTGAACGTTTGACAGATTTTCCTGAACTTTCTTTCAAATGTTGGTCTTCCAACAAGCTCACTCCTGATGGGTAACAGTGGTTTCCAGTGTTTTGGGAAAAATGGCGACTGAATTGATTTAATTTGGTTGGAACTAGAAATAAATAAGTTTCTATGGGTGACATCACACCCACTTGGTCCAGTTCTCATATGCAGCCAATAGTCCGAAGGTTTGCTCTAATTCTGGAAATCTATCTTTCTTTCTTTTTTTTGCATTCAATTACACAAACTACATATATTCTTTAGTATTTTGGCATCCTTACTAAAAATGATTTTTTTTGTTTAAATAGCAGCAAATGTTTGTAACCCGCTGACCTGATTTTAACTGGCGTTTTACTTGTTTGTTCCTCTAA
The DNA here is from genome assembly GCF_053564925.1 of Oryzias latipes. Classification (NCBI taxonomy): domain Eukaryota; kingdom Metazoa; phylum Chordata; class Actinopteri; order Beloniformes; family Adrianichthyidae; genus Oryzias; species Oryzias latipes. The sequence goes on from NC_136240.1 coordinate 8,582,443, forward strand.
ATGCAGAGCTGAAGATGTTAAAATTGCTCTGTATCACTCCGAAGCTAGCAGTAATGTATAATAAAAACGATGCTGTGTCTTTTAACAGGTCAATGGTGAACAGGTTTACTTATTACAGGGTCTACCCTCCTGTTTTGGGGGCCCGACTTGATGTGTTAAACTGTTCCTGATCCAGCAGACCTGAGCGTAAGCTCTGTTTCTGCAGAACCTTATGCGCTGCTTTGGGTCGTGAAGGGATCAGTGTGTGTGCGGCTTAAAAATCCCTTATGGATGAGTTACTCGTATCCATGTGTCTGGAGGGGGGGGAAGTGTTGGGAAACTGTTTCCTCTAACCCCCCCCCCGCCTTGCTGCAGCGTTTATCTTGAGGCACGTTCACCTGCAAGACCTGGATCTGATAAAGGAGGAGGAGGAGGAAGGATCTCCATGCTAACTCTCTGTGGGATCACAGTCATGTCAGCTTGAACTAACAAACCTGCCCACGGGGCTGTGTGCGTGTGCACGAGCGTCCTCATGTTTGTGTGTGTCTTAAAGAACACCACATGTGTAAGGTTCATGATAAAAAAAAAAAGTCTTTCTTTTGCCTCCACATGTTAAAGTTTCTGCAGGCAAGAGTAGCACCAAAAGTTGTTCCTGTTGGCAGGTGAGCACCTCTATATGGAAGCTGCCCCAGGTGTGTGTAAATGTGTGTGTTCTCGTATTTGTGTCTTGCTAGGACCTTTGTATCACCACCACCCTCCCCGGGACCGTGGGACTTTCTATAAGAATTCCTTTGTTTTTTTTAGAATAAAATTGGATTAAGATGAGTATTTATAGAAGTAATTAACAAATCCTTTAGTATAGAAATGAATCAGTGAAAAAAATCAGGGGTAACGCTTTATTTTACAGTACAGTACTGGGTGTGTCCTTAAATGGTATTTACATGGTACTTAGGACAGGGGTCTCCAAATCCAGGCCTCAAGCGCCGGTGTCCTGCTGGTTTTCCAGAAGCTCTGCCTTATCTGCTGTTGATTACCTTGATCAGGTGTGTTAATAAGGAGCTATGGCAGGCAAATGGAAGGTTGGTTGGAAAACCCATAGGACACCGACCCTTGAGGTCTGGATTTGGGAACCCCCGGTTTAGTACCTCCACCAATGAGGGAGATTATGGAGGTATGATTGATTTTTAGGATTGGCTTGCTGGATTGGCCTGTGTGAAGTGAGTGTGAGTTCAGAAGTCTAATGTAATTTCATACTTGTGTGTTATTGGATGCATTATTGTCCTAAGGGGGTGTATTTGAACATAGAACCCCTTGTGACTGCAATTTTTTCTCCTATCTAAGTATATTTGTTTTTAATATCTCTAGTTTTTTTCTACATCTTTTTGTTTGTGAATCCATGTTTTTAAAAATCGGCTTTTCCAATCATAGTAGTAGGTTTAGGGGCTGTCATCTGGACTTAGTTTTTAAAGTTAGAAGACGTTTCACCTCTTATCCTAGAGGCTTCGTCAGTTCTGAATTACCTCGTAAAAGAGCTGGTATATATGCGCTCATGGGGGAGGAGTCAGACCTTTAAACTGGATAGAATTGTCAACTTAGCCTACATGGTTTCGGGTCGTTAAGAGTCCTTTGTCCTCAGCTGGGGGTTGGGGAGCCAGTGACTCCCTCCCCAAACTGGTCATCTCTTTCAGCTGTTAACGACCCAAAAGAAATGCAATCTTAGCTAAATGTTCTTGATATATCTTCTCCAACATTTGGAAAGATGCCACAACAACACGTTAAAAACACCATTATCATTGGAGTGCGTCTTTAACTGCTATGTAAATTCAGTTCCCTACCAGTTATAGTACTTAAGTAAACAAAAACATTTGATCGTTTTTCTCCCTAAATTGAATGCTAATAAATGAAATAGGTCTTTTTTTTTTAACTGGAACTGACTTGGCATGCTTATGTGACAACAGTCCACAGCTCCGATTTTCTTACTATCTGAAAATGAGAAAAACGAATAAACCGGATCAGTTTATCTGAAGTTCTGTGAGAATATGAGAAGTTTAAAAGAACCTAAAATTTTAAGAAGTAAACTTAAACCTTTTTCGATGTCTATGTAATGGGATGTTACAAAGATCTTATGGTCCTACAGAGGGAAGTTCACCAGCATGTGACAGTACAGGGAGACTTAATAATGTAGAAACTTTTCAGTTTCATCCATTGTATGTGTATATGAAAAGTGGACTGAGTGAGTGTGACATCACCTGTAGAAAATTACTGACTTCCAGCTTCAATGATATAGTCAGTTCAGTTGCCATTTTTTCACGACATGGAGATCGCCATTTTGGAACCAGACAATGTCAGTAGTAGTGGTTGGTACAAGTCAGTCTGAGTCAATAGCTGCGTTTACATGGGCAAAAGTAATCTGAAAGAATGCCTGATCGGAAGAAAAATGCGTCATGTAAACGCGCCGTTCGGAATACTCTGCCCCGATCAGACTCGTTCGGATCAATATTTCTTTCCGATCGAGATAGGTGGGTTATGCCGATTGTTGATCCGATCGTTGTTCATGTAAACGGTTCATTCCGATCGAGCTGCTCTGCGGACGCCCCATGCAAAGTGCCGCTCCGCTCTCGCCCTGCTGGCTCTCTGCTCTCTTTCACAGAGAGCAGCCGGATTTATTAATATGTGTTTGAGGGGAGGATGCTTTGTTACGTGTGCGTTTTGTTATGTGTGGGAGACTTGGACTGCGAGCCGACCTGCTGCTCTGGGTTAGCGGCTGCCGACTTCAGGAGAACACACGGTTCTCCTGAAGTCTTCTCCTGAAGAGCTCGGAGTCGGACCGCCCGCTCACACAGCGGCTTTGGGGCGGTGTGTGTGAGCTTTTCAAAGCAGAAAAGTCGCTCAGTCCTTAGAAACTGTTCAAACAATCACGTTATTCCCACACATTTACGTGCAGCCAAGATGCAGATTGCAGCATGTGAATTCCCGCATGGTCCTGGATTTTGTGTCCATCAAAAGGCTAATGTTGTTAACGTTTGTTAGCCTCTCCTGGGAGCTCCGTTCTTCCACAAAAAAGCACTGACCACATGGATTAAAAATAAAACGATGAGCGAACAGGCGCTTCATAATATTCATTACATTAATAAAAGCACGTTTGGAAGATCGTCTCGTATATTACCGCGCTGCTGCATAAAATGTATGTGACAGCAGTTTGTTTACAACGGGACTCATTTCTGTTTTTTCAACACTACTGCGCATCCCCAATTGATTTATTCCCACCGAAAGTGTGACCATGTGAACGTTTGTTCTAATCGGAAAAAGGTTTTCTGATCCCATTTGCACGGTTGAATTTAAACCCGACCATTGATCCGATCAAGATATTTTGCCCATGTAACCGCTGCTACTGTTTCTATGGAAACCAATCTCAGCAATCAGGTGTGAGCTTGTTAGAAGTCCATACTCCTACCACTTGAATGCGGGCTCAGGAGAATCCGTCAATCAAGTGTTTCAAACGTTTGATGTGAGACCACATTCTTTTATTTATCTGATTGGTCGAGTTCTAATAGACCATCAATGGTTTTATCCTGATGAATGAGGCTGTACTAATCTCCCTCTTTTCCTTCTCTACATTATTTCCTTGATTCATCTCGCCTGAGTAAGTCGGCAAAACTATTTCCTGTTACTGCCTCTGAGGTCATCGGGGTAGAGTGGCAGACTGGCTGAACTGTGTGTCAACAGTCAGACGGAGAGCTTCCTGTAACTATGGACTGCTTAAACCTTCTTAATCATGAACATCTCTGCTCTGGGGCATCTCTGCTGTCCTTGTGAACATGGACAAGTTCTTTGGGTCTGGACTCAGTCAGTATCACTGTGTCAGAAAGGACTCCATCAGTTTATTGAGGTCCATCAGGTAACAAAGGGAAAGCAGCAGAGGAGTCTAGAAGCATAAACAGCAGGCATCATCTTGTGTTTGTAAAACTTCTGAGGCAGAAAAGTTCCTGAAGGATTTCAACTGGATAGTTTTATTCCCAGGCCCACACACCTCCCAAAAAGCCCATCTAGCTGCGTGGAAGCCTTTCACCGCAGAGATCATTTCAAGTGTATTTTCTGCCTGCAGAGGCCTTTCTTCTTGCGGAGGATTTTGTAGGAGTCAGAACTTTCGTTCTTTATAAGGTCTTTCGTTCTGACTCCTCTCCACCTGTTGCTGTGCCGCTGCCTCTAAAAATACTGATCCGCTTTGTTGTGCAGCCCGAAACTTGGCATGGATCATTTTCAGGATTGAAGGCTATGGCTTGGGCCAGGTCCGTGGATGTGGGTCAGGAGGGGGCTTCACTGCTGTGTGAGAGAGGCTCAGTTCTGGATCCTTTTTGTTCCTTCCTCACGGTTGGCGTGGACTTCAGGGCTGCCGTCTGAATGAGTTGGCTGTCTAACATTAGAGTCTCTTATGAAATAAACCGCCGAAATATTCAACTTATATTTGGCTTTGAACCAACTTTAAACCTCTTATAGTCCAATGTTGGACCTTAACGACTCATATAGACCTTTTGAAGTTGGTTTCTTCTTTGATCTAAGGTCCAATTATTTGTGCTGTTTTAGAGACTTGGTTGAAGTTTATTTATTTTAAGTTTTGCAGCTGAGTTGCCAGCAGGAGGTGGAAGTGTGGACCAAAGAATCAGTGAATCAGAAGAATCAAAGAATCAGAGTTTCATTTTTATTACATTTTCATCCAACTTGATGCATCTTTGCCCTTTTCTTCTTTCTTTTCATTTTCATCTTCTGTTTTTCAGCAGCAGTCTCTTTCTCTCTCTCTTTTGTCTCACCAGTATTTTGTGGGACTAAACTCAGCTGAAAAAATGTTGAAGCTGAAAAGAAGGCAAAAACTATTTGCATTGCTTTAATTGCTTCATTAAAATAAAGTGAAACCTCCCCCTCCCCCAGTAAATCCTGAAATGGAGTCAGCATTATGCAGCATCAGTGATCCGGATGGTTCACAGAAGAAATGCCACAAAACTAAATCCAGATAAACTCACAGATTTCTTCCCATTGAGGGCAGTGTGAGGTTAAGTGACTTGTTCTAGGACACAAACACTCCTAAACCTGGAATTTAAACTTCCGACCAATTCCTGTCCTCAAATCTTCATTAATCCTGCTCTTCTGTAAATCTTCAACTTAATGTAGACTGCAGCTTCATGCTCAGACTAATGTTTAGGAGTAGATGTGATGGTCAGACGGAGCCTCTTCCTCTTCCTCCTCTGCAGGCTGGTTTAGGTGTCTGATAGTCTGGTCTATGTCTCCCCCTGCCTGCTGCTCTGCCCTCATTTATCCGCCTGCCATGGTGGAAACACGTGATGTTCAGGACCAGCACCAGTTCTGGTTCTGTCTGTCCCTAGTTGTTGGAATAAAAAGGGTCTGTTTGTTTGACGATCAATTATTTTGGGGTTTTAGGGGTTCCGGACTTAGCAAGAATTGTGTTCATTTGGAAATGGATGTTGGTAAATTTTGGTGTCAGATTATGTCTGGTTTTATTTAGTACATATCTCCCACATTTACTAAATGTATTTCCTGCTTCTTCCACTCCCTTTACATGAAAATGTTCAGCTTTACCCCTTTTGCTATCTTAGATGACCCCACCCTTACACTGACGTGTTATTCCTACCATGACAAAGGTGGATAAAGGTGGAAAGATTTCATGTAATCCATGGACATCAGTGAAGATCACAAATCATTGAAGAAAAAAGGTTCAGAGCACTGTCTAGTGGGTCTAGATCAGTGTTTTTCAACCAGTGTGCCGCGGCACACTAGTGTGCCGTGGGAGATGGTCAAGTGTGCCGTGGAAAATTGCCCTCATTAACTGATCTAAAAGCATTTCCCATCTCCAGGAAATCAGCTCTTTGTTCATCCAAACAGGTCCTGATAAAACACTGAGTAGTTAGGAATATAAACAATCATAAAATACTTTTTTCTTTGTGTTTATTTGATTCTATTAAAGACATTTTGATAAGAATGACGGTAACGCGAAATAGCTGCAGCTATAACTGTGTAAGGGAAAAGTCCCGCAGCTTTTACTGTCTCCACGACTCCACCAATCATTCTTGAAGGCTTAATCACATGTCATCAGTCTGAACAATCAGAAGTTGTTAAAGTCTCCACTTCCTTGTTCCAATTTAGCTCATAACTCAGTCAGTTCCGACAAAAATACCAGCTAAAGCTCGTCTTTAGCGGTGTAGCTTTCCACAGAATCCGGTATCAGACCGTGGAACAAGTGAACAAAACCATGAAACTCAGAGACGCGAGTCTTTCTGCCGTTTTCTCGCAGTTTTCACACTACATCTCCCATGATGCATTGGCTTAAAGGGACAGCGTCTTGAAAACACAACGAACATACAGTTTGTATGTAACTTAACTTTTATTACATCTTTTAGAAAAACATCTGCAACTTCCTGCTTTTTCTGCCACAATTATCACAAAAATGCACGTCAGATTGCCGGGGGGGGGGGGGGGGGGGCTGTAGATCAAAACAGACTGAGTTTCTGCTTTTTTTTTTTTTTTGGGATGCTGGTGTGCCGCGGGATTTTTGTCAAGGTTAAAGTGTGCCGTGGCTCAAAAAAGGTTGAAAAACACTGGTGTAGATCACCCACAAGGGTTACAGAAAACAACAGAACTCTTTAAGAAATCTCCAACCCTTCATTAAAACAATCTAATATTTATCAAGTCATCGTTTAGCAGCTCACAGGATTTTCCTCAGGAAATCAGCCCTTTTAGTGATTTTATGCACTCAGTCTCTCATGTTTCTTCTCTGGTTTTAGGACCACCACAACATCTCAGTTCAGACTTGAACTTTGAAATCATGACAACCTAAAAACTATGAACGATAGGACAAAGAAACCTTTGTTTGTAACACCAGAGACGGACGTTTTGCTGTACTTTTATGGACCTTGGAGCAATGTACAGATTTGCCTTTCCTTCTTCTACTCTTCAGGACCCTTTGGATCCTGGTCGCTGTGTGATGGTGATTCGTTCTCTGGTTCCTGGAGGCTCAGCAGAGAGCCATGGAGGTCTTCTTCCCGGAGATCAGCTGGTGTCAGTTAACGACACTCCTTTGGACACGCTCACTCTGGCCCAGGCTGTTGAGGTCCTGAAGGCTGCTCCACCTGGTCTGGTCCGCCTGGGAATTCGCAAACCTCTCGTAAGTTTTGGATAAAAACATGCTGCTGCAGTATCTTCCAAAGCCAGGCCATCGTTTTAGCTTCATCCAATCAGAAGTTATCACTGAAGATGGAATTATACCATTTATGACTGCATTCCCTCACCATTAAGCCAAAATAAACATTAAAATCCCAATTTTAAAGCTGATTTTAAAGCTGATTTAAAATACAGAAATAATACTCGCTCAGCTGCAAAACATACAGTACATATGATCCTATTACAACTCCCCTGTCAAGTTCTGTCTCACACCGTCTATACGGATAATTTGGTCAGTCTAAAATTTGAAGCTTCTTGGTAAATTCAATTCAATTTTTCAATTTTATTTGTATAGCCCAAAATCACAACAGTCGTCTCAATGGGCTTCGTACCGGTAATTGTAAAGTAGACATAAAATCAAAAGGATCATGAATACATAGAATTCTAAACTGATCTAACTAAACAGACTAAACTAAACTGGGCCCCCCTGACCTTAGACCCTCCTTCCAAATGTTGAATACTTGAATTCCACTTTCCTGTCTTGGTTTAGAGCCCAAAGTGCTTTACAGTCACAGTCTCATTCACACACACATGCACACACTGATGGCGGCTCCACTGCCGAACACTGGCCCCAACCCACAACCACCAATGTGGAGTTAATGTCTTGCTCAAGGACACTTTGACACATGGGCAGGGAGGGAACGGAACCTGTGATCTTTCGATCAGAGATTGCACCTACGTCAGCACCACGGGTGACTGTGCAGTGTGTGTGACCACTATCCTGCCATCACGTAGTTTACACGGGGGGTGACTTTGGAGGAGGGCTGGTGGGGAGTCATCAGTAGGGACGGTGCTGTTTGGATTTTATCTTGTGCCGATCCCGAACCAATACTGTTAAAATGCTTCCGATGCCTAAGCAGCGCTCGAACCAGCGCGGCCATTTGCTCTCACTACAAAGACGACTTGTTTTTCCACAATACCTGCTTAAACTGAAGGACCTAATCCCAGACCTGGGTTCTCTGTAGGTGGAAGGTCCAGGAGTGAGAAGAGAAGAACCCGTCCAAGAAAACGCTTCAGCAGCTGATCAAAAGGTAAGCCGGCTCTGAAAACGTGAAGTCTTTCAGAGAGACCTGGTCATTCCCGGGCACAGGCTACCACCTGGATCACAGAATTACAAATATCATTTATCTCTACCTCAATATGAAACACCTGCTCAGGTGTGCTAGACCACAGAGTTTTGTGTAATTGCTTTAAGTTTCCTTCTTCTCCCCGCCTCCCTGGCCGCGCCCTCCGTCTTCCTCCATCTTCCAAATTGAAGTCTCGTCTGCCTCTCCTTTAATCTCTGGAATCACTTCTCTTCGGTTTGCTTTATTGCTCTCCACAGCGGATGAGTGCAGCTGCCAAGATGTTCCACGCTGAAGAAAAATAGATGGAGGAATAAATTAGCGTAGGTAAATATGTAGAGCATGGTGGAGATGAAGAGGGACGGAGGCGAAGGTCAGACTAGATTTATTTGAGCGAAGAAGGTTGGAGTTTATTCTGCTGTCACACAAGAAGATACAGAGAGTAAAGTGATGGAGGGAAGACATAAACTCCACCGCCACGAGTCATGTGGGGGGGAAGTGCAGCCATGAATCAGCAACGGTAGGAAATGTAAATGTGACTCCAAGGAAAAAAGATTCAAGAATAAACGAACAAGAAGGAACTCTAATCAAAGATGGTGGCTTCTTTTATCTCTTCATTTTCACCAGAATCGTGCAAAAGTCCTGTTGTTGTCTTCTGCAAAATGAAGAAGCAACTTGGGTCAGAGATGCTTTACATCTTACATGTTTTCAACCATTGAAATAAAATTTATCTGCGGCTTTCAGTGAAAAAATGAAAATTCAAATGAAAACTTTACATTTTTTTGCTTTTTGAGAGAAAGAACCAACAGATCGTGCAAACGCCAAGGGAGGTGGACTCGATGGGTTCCCGAATCCCTGAGGTGCACTGACATTTTGGTTGGTGCCAACCTCTAGAGTGTTTGGTCCAATGACTCATCCAAAGTCCTTGGTTCAAATGTGCTCCATTTTTCAGCATTTCCAGGGTGACAAAGCAGAACAGAACAAAGTAGATGACCTGACGAGGATGAACCAACAACCAGACGCTTAAGTAGACTGAGAGTAATTGACAGAAATGAAAATAAAGAGGATAAACTTTATCCTCAAAAAATTATGAGAACTGGAAGTTAAGAAAAAAATTGGATGTCCACTTCAGTCTCATACAGGCCAGTCTATATGGTAATATTACCTTACATTAAACCAGTCTGTGGCCTAAAAAGCTTGGAGATCACTGGTCTAAAGGATCTGCTTCATCGCTTTTGTACAGAACTCTGAAGCTAAAAACATCCCAAAATCCCCCTAAAATATAAAAATGGCATTAATCCCAAAAAAATGAAATTCTGGAAAACTTTAGGTCATAAAATGACAGACGTGGAGCAGCTGTAAGGCAGAACTTGAGCTGTTTCATCCTTTTATCCATCCGCCCGTCCACCTGATTAGCTGAATGAAGAAAGTCATTTGTTTTTTCTCAGTTTTTATTGAACTGAAATGTTGAGTTTTGACCTTGAATGGCGTAAATTGGGAAGAAACTGGAAACTTCTGGACCTGCTGGTGTCCCTGAAAAAAACCATTTGGGCCATCTGTTAAAAGGTTCTGGCTCAGCTTTGAAACCTTCAAAGAACCAACTAGAGTCTCGTGGTGCCATCTCTGTAAAGGTCTGTGTTGTCTCATCCTCCAGTGGAGCGTTTGAAAAGAACCACAGATGCACTTCTGACAGAGGATATGAAGACCGAAGCTGCTGCCTTTGTTCAGGTTCTGGTTTTTAAAGACCATGCTGAGAACTTCTCAGATCTGAACCAGTAAAGTCCAACAGGACCTGGCGTCAACATCCAAACCCCAAATCCTTTACCGGACCTGGACGTCGCCTTATATTTCTACAAAATAACTTGCCTAACAGTTACGGTTTTTCTCGTTTTAAGTTTTAATGGAAACATTTTCTACAGTTCTCAAACCTTTGGGTTAGGGTAATTTTTATCATTTCCGCTTCTGACCGATGATGTGAGGCACCATTTTGTCTCCTGCTTGGTCCCTTTTTCAAAATTTGCTGTTGGTCTGGAACCAGTTTTTAATCTGGGTTTTTGTCAACCCGAAAAGATCTGGATCCAGAGGAGCTGCTGAAGTTCAGCTGAAATCCACTGAGGAGACCCGGAAGTCCAGAGACGGCTGGAAGTACGGACTTAAACCTGTCCGTCCCGGTTTGTGCGTTTGCAGCGCGACATCCGCTGTGTTTGTTCAAAGACCTGATCCAGATCAGACACACGATTGTTGGATCAGGATCCGTATCAAACAGAGAGCGCAGTTCTCCTCTGCAGGACGCCGTGCTCCCTCCCTGTCATTCTGCTGTCTTTCACCTCATCATTCCCTCCCCTCATGCCCCCCCCCCGCCCCCTTCTTCATCATGTCTCCATCTCCCCCTGCTCTTTCATCCTCTCCTCTCTTTCACCTTCCCCTCCCCCCTCCCCCCTCTGCTGACTCAGCTGGATGGCTGAATGGTATAAAGTGCTCCATCAGCTCAACCGGCAGCATCCCTCTCTTAAATTAGCGTGGGGGGGGGGGGGGGGGGGTGCTGTGAGGACACTCGTCGGTACAGCCTCTCTCAGTATTACTGCAGTGCTCCTCTGTTGTTAAAGTGATTGTCGTTGATGCTTCTTTAATGCAGAAACTGACTCTGAGAGACGCACCCCTCAGGCACAGAGAGGACGTGGAGCAACAGCCGCTGCACAGGAGTCTGCAGATGTCAAACAATCAGACGGAAAGCCTTCACGGCAGCAGCAGTCGGCCTCCACCTTTCAGCCCAGCCTCCTCATTACAGTTCAGAGCAGCTTGATTCAAAGCTTTATTCTTCACATCCTGAAATCAGAGCTTTGGGGGGCCTTTGCCCACAAACACCACAGCCCGGGACTCAAACCACCAACCGACCAATGACGTTAGGGAGCTACAATCACATTAAGATCAGAGAAGCTGAGCTGCATCTGAGACCCCCCCCCCCCCCCCCCCCCCCTGTCGTCAGCATGTTTAACATCAAAGTTCATGCTCTATTTCAAGGTGAAAAATGTCTTTTTGGACACGGAGCCTCATTTACAAATGTTTTCACACAACTTCTCTTCAATTCAGTCTGTTTGCATCACATCAGGCCAAAGACGCGTTTGAGCGGTTTGGGTCAGAACCGACGAGTCCGGATGACCTGAGGAGTTTTGTCTGAGTACAGGCTGGCAGGACAAAAGCAACAACAGAGAACTTTCAGGTTGCAACTGCATCTTCCAACCTTTTAATGACTGTAGTTTTTAAAGAGTGAAGCATTCAGGCAAGAACCGGGGCCGGCGGAGGGGGGGCCTGGCGGGGAGGGGCGGGCAGGTGTGATTCAGGCGAGACCTCACGTGTCTGGGGTGAAAAGTGAAAGTGGTCAGATGCAGTAAAAGCCGCGCACGTGTGGCCTGACGTCAGCGCGCGTGCACGGAGCAGAGGCCTCGTCTGGGCCGTCCTCATCCTCTAATGGCAGAGATATTAAACGACAGCGTCTTTAAATCTTATGGGTCTGAGTTCAGCCGTCAGGGCCGGCGCTCATCCGTCTGCAGCAGATGCTGTTAGCGTTATGAGCTCTCCGCTCCACCGCCGTCTGCTGCTCACTTCCATTACGGTGGGCCGGCTTCCCAGCCCCAAATTAAAAGAAGAGTAGCAGAGTCCTTGACGAGGAGGCTATGTCGGTGGAAATTAGCCTAAGTGTTGTCATTAATATTTCCCGGGGCGGGCTAATGTCTGCGCGGCGGCGTTGAGAACAGGATATCCCCTCAGAATGTGCTGAGGAAGGCTCTTTGGGGAGCTGCAGGAAGCCTTTATGTTCCCAGAGATGAATGTTCAAAGTTTCACTGCAGTTTTTCTGAGCTGCTCCTCTTCCTCCTCTTCCTCCCGTTGTTGGGCATCAGACTGAACGCCCTCCACCTGCTGCTACTCCTTCTGCTGGGTTGGTGGTTCGATCGCTGTGTTTCTGACTGCTTCAATGATCAATGAAGCGTTTCCCTGCAGCAACAGAGTCTGTTGACACTTGAACGTCAAAGTGAATCATTTTTAATATAAAATATCTGTTTTTGATCGGATTATGTCCCAGCAGCTGTAAGACGCGAAACAAATGTTCAAACTTTGTTTTCTCACCTCGTTTTTAGAACACAACTTGAAGGATTTTCATACAAACATAATATTGCAGATTGAAAAGTTAAACACAACTGCCCTAACATACACTTAGGACTTATGAACTCATCACACACAAGGTTGTCTGTTTACATGGACTGTGCTATAAGTTTATACTTTACACATTTGAATCATGCACTATAAAATATATACAATATTTACTGTTGAATTCATCAGTAAACGTGTGTTTATTTCCTTTTCAGTTCAACCTAAATATTCGGATTATAAATTCAGATTCAAATGTTTTGAGTTTGCTACGTTTCATGTGAAGCAACAAGGCAATAACTTGGGTTCAACACATTTTACCCTGACAGATTTTTTTTCCTGCTCTGATCATGTTGGTTGTCCTTCCACCTTTTAGTAAAGATCCAGTCAGATGAAAATGGTGTTTTTGGTGTTTGAAAGCACAAAGCATTTTTGTGGTATTTAACTGATGATCGGCATATATTTATAAAATTAAGATGAAATCCGGATTTCTGTGTATTTCTCTATTCAAATTGTTGCAGATCAGGAGCAAATAAAAAATGCAGTTCTGAAAAAGAGCTCCCCATAGAGGGGAGGGGGGGCGACAAGCCCTGCTCTGCTCCATTGTGATGCTTCCACTGTCAGACAAATAAATCCATGTATGTCTTGGTTTTCCTGGAATCTGGATCAGAACCGTACTTCTTGATAGCCCTGATATTGCTCGCCAGTTTTGCTGCACTGCTAAAGTTAGGTTGTGGGTGTGAAGAGCTGTAAGCTGGTGGGAGGAACAGATAGGTGACGGGAAGGGGGGCAGGCTTGCTCCGTGCTACAACTCGGAGGAGAATTTCTACACATCTACTGGCGCTCTGCAGAAACTGCCTTAGAAAAGGACGCAGGTGTTTGGATTTAGTGTAAAAACGGCTTAATCGTCATTAAAAGACGATTAAGCCGTTTTTACAAGAGACCAAAAAGAGACCAAACGATGATCTGAGTGGAACTTTAGAACCATTTTTGGAAAGGTAATATTTCCTGCAAAAACGTTATCCATACGTGTACCTACCTATCAAACTTAACCTTTTTAAAATGAGGAAAAAATCTCCTCTAAAAGTTATGTTGTCTTTAGCTTAAGGATGCGGCTAATTTCATTTTTTTCGTATTTTGTTGCTGACTGAGCAGCTGGCTTGTCCGTACATCATCTCCATCCAAAGCAGCAGCTTTTACGAGCCAAAATGCTCTCTCCGTTCTAACAGTCAGGTACAAGTGAGCCACTGATGTTGTGAAGCATGACATTTACTGCACTTTTCTGGAAGTGTTCTACACCCCACACGGAGCTACAGCCCTGTGTGTGTGTGCAGTCACTTATGTGTGGCACTTTGTAGTTTTTGGCCACTTAAAATCCATTAATTTAAAAAAAACTGAAAAAGTCAGTGCGTCTTTAAATCCGAATTCTGGTTGTGTTTACTGGTCTTGGAATTTATTTTCTGTCGGACATGGTGCTCAAAAAATCTTTCTAAGGCTGTGTCTGAATTCTATCACTACACACTATATAGTACACAATAGTGTGTTTGCCATTTTGTAGAGCTGTCCAAACCTACAATTCCTAAATCCAGTGCCTTAGAAATTTCCCAGAAATCTCTGTGAAAGACCAGTGTGCAGCTCACTTTATTGCTGAATATAGACCATGATGCATTGAGTTTGAAGAGTTTTTGCCCCCAAAAATGTATTTTTTAAATAAACCATCAACGTTTTTAGTATCAGAACACCGTGGATTCATTAATTGTCTTCATAAAACGCTCATATCGATTTCATTTTAAACTTTCTGAAATCTGTGACGTCATATTTGCCATTTAAAAAAAAAAGAGGTAAAAAAGTAGTGCTTTCATATCCCGGATAGTCCTGGACTATATAATTTTTTAGTAGTTGGGGGTAATGAGGGGTTTCGGACATAGCCTAAATGATTTAGTAAGGTTTTGCTAAGCTAAGAAGGCTTGATGGATTGTTGGAGCATTATGGGTAAAGTAGTTAGGAGCTTGGTGGAGGGATATGTACTGATGTGCTACAGCTGAAAATGGTGAGTGTTGAATAAAGTTTTTCTTATTTGTTCTGATGCGCCATCTGTAAATGCAGCTTGTGCAGATAAGATAGATAGGCTCACCTGAATAACAACACAGTTCATTAGAAAGCTTCCCATCAACCCCTCTGACCAATCACTGCCCCCTAGGCAGTCTGGGTAGTGATCTTTAATGGACCAGATTATAAAACTATTAGGGTATCACCAGAGCCTGGGTCTGTTCGATTCTTTCAATTTACTCGATTTGATTCAATTCAATATTGAATTTACACAGTTTACATATTTAGATATATTTGTATAGAAATACATTAATAATCTGATTTAATGTATTGATTGATTGAAGGCATCGTGGTAAAAGCATAAAAGAATGTACACAGATTTATCAAACTCATTACAGATATGATGAAATGCACAGATAAAAAAAAAACTGAAAATAAAACAAACAAAAAAGACACTTAAATCCGATTTGCTTTATTAAATACAGTGATCATCAACTAAGGTCAAGTAGAGATTGATTTATTGCTTGAAAAGAGCGGAAAAAAGTGATCTTATATAATTAATTTTATAGTTTTGCATAGTTTTTGTAATCCAGTTCTGATCCGATAGATTCTTTTCAAATTACAAAATCCAGTGCTTATAAATGATTGATTATCTTCAGAAAAACATTAATTCATGATTTCAGTAAACAGTTACGGTAACGTTATATAATAATCATTGTTTATCATTGGAACACATTATCACATTCAATTAGTAGTTAATGCTACTCATTGCAAAATCAATAGCTTATTGATTGTAATTTCAACATTTCAGTAATCCTTATTGAACGTTACAATCTAATACTCATTGATTGTAATTAAAAGAGGATTGATTATTTCCCCACCATCAAGTTCATACATGTATTTGGAATTATTCAAACACCTGTTGATCCTTAACTCCTCTTATCTTGATATCCCGAGATCAGTTTCTTTATACATGTGGATACAACTCTTGTCCTGTCAGGGCAAGACTTTAATTTTATAGTTTCATTCAGAATTTAGGAGAATTGGGATGGGGGGGCTTCTTCTGGATTGGATGGATGAAGAAATGTGTAATATGATGATTTTATTTATTTGGCATGTAAAGTTTGTTTTTTCTACTGCAGAAAATATTCCAGAAGTACAGTTTTATTAAAGACTCATTAGTCGTTTAGAGCTTGTCAGACAAATTGTTGTTTTGTCCTGTTTTTTATCCAGTGAAAAACTCTAAACATTTTGCTACAAAGTAATCTAATCTTGTTTTTTACTCTTTTATAAATATTTTTCGTCATAATGTTTCTTTTCCTGTTGATCTCTGATCTGCAGCTTTAACTTTAATGTCACATTTGATAAAGTGTGTTTTATCCAGATTCAGGTTTTCCTTCATGTTGATCCGTGCCTGAACTCCTCCACCTTTTCGTCACCTCCTGCTCCTCAGAGCTGCATCACCTGCTAACGCCAGAAAGAAACGTTGTTTTATCGTCTGATTTATGGATTCTTGTCATTCGAAGGAGCAAAGATGATTTCAACTTTTTAAAAAGATGTTCGTTTGATTCCGTTTTTTTTGTGGGTTTTCGTCAAAGTTTGATCTTCTGGGTTTCAGGGTTTGGGGGAAAACTCCGTCATACCAGAGGAGGAGTTTGAGGAACCGGAGCTGATCCTAGATGGAGGTCTCCCTCGCTACACCACCCATTTGATCTCGGATCTCCTGGCTGAAGAGGAGTTCAATGAGATGGCTGTGGATGAAGAAGAAGAAGAAGAGGAGCAGATGAAGGATAGAGCTGAGGAAGAGTCGGGCTCCCTCCTCAGCTCTCCTCCATCCTGGGAAGAATGGAAGCTCACCTCCACTGAAGACACCAAAGGAGCAAAGGAGGTGATTTTGGAGCTCAGGCCTGAGCTGAAGTTTAGTTTCTGTCTTCTGACTGAATCCCTAAGACGCATCTTCCTCACCCCGCTCAGCTTTGCACTAAAAGGATCATCATCAGCGCAGGAGCTTCTCTTTTCTGATCTTCGCTTGTTTTTGCTTTCAGATGTGGAGAAGAGAGAAGCAGGAGGAAAAGGAGGATGACAGGCTGCAGAAGTCAGACAATGAGAGCGTGGGATCTTTGGGAAAATTTATAATGGGTAAGAGGGGCGATCGGAGGAGCTCCGAGTGATCTGATGTTCATAATGTCCGCTCACATACTCGTGTGTTTGCAGGTCTGTCCCAGTCCATGGACAGCGAGGCCGACACCGAGCTCACTCTGACCGACACCGACACCGAGTCAGTACCGTCACTGCTCTGATTTAGAAGCTCTTCGTTCTGTCTTCATCTCTGCTACATCAGCTCTTTGGGCTCTAGCTTTACTTTGTTTTTGGCGTAAAAAGCTAAAACCAATTGGCTAAAACACACACATACACAGTGCCACACATGCACACACACACCGAGCTTCTGTAAGTCTTTAGTCCTATGCTGCCCCCCTCTGTTGAAAGTCCAAACGGATGATTTTGGAAGCACTTTTTTGGTTTTCACAAAAACTACATAAACTAATTCAAACCCCTCACTCCGTAAATGACAGCAGTCCTTAACCTTTCAGTGGAATGGACCCAATGAAATACAAAGAATTACTGTCTCCCAGCTAATGAAACAGAACCACACAATAAGCAACAAAAATAAGTCTATTTTCTATAATTTTTCAACGGAATCATACAAGAAGTCAAAAATAAATTGCCTGTCCTTTTTTTAGATCTCAAAGTCTAGAAACCAGGAGTTCCACACAAGCTATAAAGAAAAAATAAAGAGGAAAATAATCCTAAAAATCTGTTAGAATGACTCCAAATGAATAATATACAGCTCAATAATAAGTATTTTTTGCCATTTCTTACCAAATGGTTTGTATTTTTGTTTTTAGTTTTCATGTACCTCATTGTTCATTTTGGTTTAAAAAAACAGTGTAATAAGTGGAAATGACTCCTTCTAGAACAAAATGTTAACAAAACAGGAAAATGATCTTAGTACAAGTTGTCCCATCTTAAAACATTCTCAAGAAAAACTTCTAAAACTAGCCCGTGTTTTTTTAAAGCGCTCGTGACCTAACGGTAGTAAAGCCAAAGTCCGCTAGCAGAAAAAAAAGCCAGCTAGCTTGATGCTAACGTATAACGGAATTTCCCATAGGACGGCTAATGCTAACGCTTGGTCGACCTAAACATACATGCTAACTAATCATCCATTAAACTGAACTGAAAATGCTTATTGCTTGGGGTCTAAAGACTCATTTTAACAAGGATTCCATTCAATATTTGTGTTTCACGATTCAGTTCAGTTTTGATATTAATTCATTTTGAACGATCCGATTCATTAAGATAAAACCAGGACATCTTTATCCAAAACTTCCACCAGTGTGACTGAGAGAGAAATTCCTGCTACTGAACGGTGTAGTTTTCCAGATTCCTTGGGTTTCTTCAAGATAATCAAATGTAAATGAAATATGTGTCCAAACAAAAAAGTAAACAAGAATCAGTGTTGGTTAATTGACTTATAATGAGTCATTTATTCCTTTATTTGCTTGAATGAAATGGTAATTCAGTTACTCATTCACCAATTCAAAGTTACTCACTGCTCATTACTTTTTTCCACTTGCATATAAATTCTCTAGGGAATAAAGCTAAAATGACCAAGATACCCTCCAAATAAAAACATAGAGGCTACACAAGTGCAATCGGGTTTTTTAGCACCACCTCATTCACTTCACCACATGAACGTGAGAAAACTTGAATTTTAAAGTAGACTATGTAGTGTATAGACAGATTGCTCACTGACACTAGGGCAGAGGAAAGCAGTTCCTCTCCAAGACAAAACCTGCACTTAACTGAAATGCTTTTGCCTTTGTTGTCAACAAATTGTAAATAATCTGAATATCTCCAGTTACTGAATACTCACCCACATCCATATTTATGCTCTCTTCATCTTACTTTGACCAATCGTCAACATACGTCAACAACACTGTTTACACACTATTGTTTTGTTAGTCTGCTATGGTTATACTGCACCAAATTGTGAGTAATGAAGTAATGACGGTTTCATAGAAATTGGTCTTAATTTTTCATATGCTAGCTCTTAAAAAGTCTTAAATTTAATTTTTAAACCGTGTTGGAACCCTGTGTAGATGTCATCTGCATCATTTTTTAAATGCTAACTGCTAGGTTTTACATTGGTGAAAACAGTTAATTTGGGACAAAAAATCGTATTAATTTTCGTTACTGCAGATCTGATTCAGAAAGATACCAAAACATCTGACTTTTTTTGGGCTAAACCTTTTTGTTTACTTTATGTGGAGGTCCGTCAAGAAGACTGACACAGCAAGAAGGAAGAGGCGGGGCCAAAAGGGATCCTTTGAGCCAATGAGAGGCGGTCACAGGTAGGAGAACTTCACCTGCTGCAGGTAAAACTGACATCTGCAGGAAGTTCACTCTGTTTGTTCACCTGCAGCCTTTTGCCTGAGAGGGAGGCAGGGGAGGGAGAGGAAACGCCCCCCTACAGCCATTGGGGACCCCCCCGCAGGTAACACCCTCCAGCTTCTCTGGTTACTCAAAACTGATTTTTTAAAATTTTTTAATTTTTTTTGTCTTTATGTTTTAACTGTGAGTTAAACTTTAAACAAGTCACTGTTTGAACTACCAAGAACCCTCAACCACCTAAACACATTTACAACCATAGGGGGGGAAAATAGGTATTTGTTCATTACCAATTCTGCAAGTTAATAAAAGAGATGAGTTTGGTCTGTAATGTTCATCATTCATACACTTCAACTATGAGGAATTACATGTAAACAAAGAATCCAGGAAATCACACTGATGGGGTTACCGGCTGTGTGCGTCTCTCAGGCAAATTCACAGAGACAATAAAGTGAAAGGCAGTAAAAAAAACAACAAGAAAAGTTTCAAGTCTTGTTCACAAGGGAGAAACGAGTATGGTGGAGAAACGCCACCAGTTTTTTTCTCAAAAGACTCTTTCTCCCTTGTTCCTTTAAATGAGATTGGAAAGGTTCGTTAGAGATGCTGTGTAAATGAAGGAATCTATTAAAGAACAGGTGACAAAACAAAGAAGTGTTTCTGAAAAGGGAAAAAGAAGCAACAGCTTGAGTTTAGATTTAGCAACACATTTAAGTATTGATAAAAGTAAAGACAATAACTTCTTTCACAAACCCTGACTGAGGATTATTCCAAGACTTTAAATGTCAACAGTTTTATCTATAGGAAAAACATTGGGGTTTTTTTTAATTGTTTTTTTTTTTTACAAAGTAACAAATGTAACATGTAAAATTAGAAAGGATCTTTGATACAGAAATTTATGCACAAAATTCTTTACGGAGAAAAAAATTTCAAAAAACACAAGGCAGAAAAATCTTCAGTTATAACTGAAATCCCCTTAAAACAAGATTCCTTTGTGTAGGACTATCAGGTGTCACTCAGAATTCAAACCAACGGTTTGTTTTCTGGACTTGATCATGTCAGAGGTGACATTTGATGTTAAACCATAGAGAGACTTGATCACAAGCAAATTCAATTCAATTCAATTCAATTTTATTTGTACAGCCCAAAATCACAACAACAGTCGTCTCGATGGGCTTCGAAGTAAAACATGAAATCAAAAGGATCACAAATACAAAGAGTTCAATAGAAAAATACTAAAATGAACTAACAAACTGACTAAGCTATACTGGCATCCCTGCCCTTAGACCCCCCTTCGCGGTAAGGAAAAACTCCCAAAAAAACCGGATTCCGGAAAAAACGAAGAAACCTCAGGGGTGCCCACATGAAGGAGGGATCCTCCCCCAGGACGGACAGGCGATTTACCAGAAATCTTAGAGAAGAATTAACTTATCTAAATCTACAACTACATATATAAAAGTCCAGCAGACGAGCTTCATCCAGCCGTGGTTGTGGGGACAGTCAAAGGCGCGAGTCGAGCCGGAGACAGGAACCACAGCCAGGTGTAGGAGCAGGAGCAGAGGCGAGGTACTCGGTCAGGTACAGAGCAGAGACGAGCCAGAGATGAGCCAGAGGCAGGATCCACAGCCAGGTGTAGGAGCAGGAGCAAAGGCGAGGTAAACGGTCAGGAACTGGAGCACGGATGAGCCAACTGGAGTCTGGAAGCACTCCCACTCCCCAGGAGGGGAGAGGAAAAGAGGGACAATACATGAATCGCACTGCACCAAACAGAGGCATGGAGAACTAAATGATAAATTATGATCAAGAATAGAGGAGAGGAAGGGTAGAAGTAAAAAAGGAAAGAGGACAGAACCCCAGTGTACCATAGTTACCCCAGCTTCAACTTCTAGCAGCCTTTTAAAAGAAATAGTTATTATTAAGTTTAATTTAAACAAACTAACATTAAGTTAAATAATCTCTGAATACTAACTAGTCTGACAATAAGCCTGTCCAAAGAGGAATGTTTTCAGTCTAGCTTTGAATGTAGAAACTGAGTCGGCCTCTCTTATATGAGCTGGGAGTTTATTCCATAAGACAGGGGCTTGGTGGCTAAACGCTCTACCTCCAACCGTACTTTTACCAATTCTAGGAACCACAAGCAGTCCTGCATTTTGCGAGCGAAGTGTTCTGATTGGTTGGTAAGGGACTATGAGGTCCTTAATATAGGACGGGGCCATTCCATGTAAGGCCTTATAGGTTAACAGGAGGATCTTGAACTTAATTCTAGAATCAACTGGGAGCCAATGGAGCGAAACTAACACAGGAGTGATGTGATCTCTTCTGCTGGTTCCAGCTAACAATCTAGCAGCTGCGTTCTGAACAAGCTGGAGACTTCTTAAGGAACTCTTAGGACACGCTGCTAACAAGGAGTTACAGTAATCCAGCCTCGACGTAACAAATGCATGGATGAGTTTTTCAGCATCACTCTTAGAAAGTATATTTCTGATCTTAGCAATATTCCGCA
This sequence comes from Oryzias latipes, assembly GCF_053564925.1. Taxonomy (NCBI): domain Eukaryota; kingdom Metazoa; phylum Chordata; class Actinopteri; order Beloniformes; family Adrianichthyidae; genus Oryzias; species Oryzias latipes. The sequence goes on from NC_136240.1 coordinate 8,603,860, forward strand.
GGTGAAAAAAGGCAGTTCTACACGCCTGAGATATGTGAGCCTTAAATGATAAATCCTGGTCAAGTAAAACCCCAAGGTTTCTAACTGTGGAATTGGGGGCTATACTTATACCATCCAGGGAGACTATCTGAGCAGACAGAGCATCTCTGAGGTTTTTAGGACCAAGTATAATGACCTCAGTTTTTTCTGGGTTCAAGAGGAGGTAATTAATTGTCATCCAGGTCTTGATGTCACTGATGCAGGCGTTCAGTTTCTCTATCTGGTCATTCTGGTCAGGCTTCATGGATAAATACAACTGCGTATCGTCGGCATAACAATGAAAATTAATGCTGTGTTTCCTGATTATGTTTCCTAGGGGTAACATATAAAGCGTAAACAGGATCGGTCCCAAGACTGAGCCCTGTGGGACTCCATAGTTGACTCGAGTGCACTGAGAGGAATGGCCATTTACATTAACGAACTGATACCTATCAGACAGATAGGATTTAAACCACTGGAGAGCAGATCCTCTGATCCCTATGTCCTGCTCTAATCTATGGAGTAAAATACCGTGGTCGATAGTGTCAAAGGCAGCACTGAGGTCCAACAGGACCAGAATAGAAAGTAGTCCCTTTTCTGAGGCCAATAACAAGTCATTAGAGACTCTAACTAGTGCAGTTTCCGTACTGTGGTGAGGTCTAAACCCCGACTGAAAGTATTCAAAGTGGCTGTTGTCCTGTAGGTGGCAGTAAAGCTGCTTAACTACAACTCTTTCTAGGATTTTAGAAATAAAGGGCAGGTTTGATATTGGTCTATAGTTGGCCAAGATGCTAGGATCCAAACTGGGCTTTTTCAGAAGAGGTTTAACAACTGCATATTTAAAAGACTGTGGCACGTAACCCGTTTCCAGAGAGGCATTTATCATTGTTAATATGGGATCATTAATTAGGGGAAAAGTTTCTTTAAAAAGTCTAGTGGGAATTGGGTCTAACAGACACGTTGAGGATTTGGAGGACGTAATAATTGATGTTACTTCCGCTTGATCCACAGCAGTGAAGCAGTCTAATGTTACAGAGGTTTCTATGGATGCCTCCATTTCTACCGCTTCAGCCTGTTCTGGGCTGATAGTAGGAATAACTTGATTTAACTTATGTCTAATATTTGAGATTTTACTATCGAAAAATGTAAGAAAATCATCAGAGCTGAGAGAAACAGGAACATGTGGTTCTACTGAGCTCTGACTGCGAGTTAATTTAGCTATAGTGCTAAAAAGAAATCTTGGATTGTTTCCATTCTCTGATATTAAGGTTGAATAGTACTGGCTTCTAGCTCTACGCAGAGCTTTTTTATAATTTAATAGGCTATGTTTCCAGATATCCAGAGACTGCTCTGAACCGGAGCGGCGCCATTCTCTTTCCAACTTACGGGTTTCTCGTTTAAGAGAACGAGTTTCAGCGTTAAACCACGGTGCTACTCGGTTTTGTCTGACGAACTTAGGTTTCAAGGGGGCAACAACATCGAGTGTACTCCTGAGGGCTTGTAAGGCATCATTAACAAAGTGGTCATTTATACTAGGACTGATACTATGGGAGCTGGTCTCAGAGTATTTTCTCAGAATATCACTAAGTACTGGCTGAACTGTGTGTTTAAACTCAGACACAGAACGGTCAGTTAAGATTCTTCTAAGCTGTTTCTTATTCACTGGGGCAGAAGGATGTTCCAGTGTAAGCTGGAAGGTAATCAGAAAGTGATCAGAAATGATGGGGTTAAGAGGAAGGACACTCAGCTGGCTGATCTCTATCCCATGGGTTAGAACAAGGTCCAGGGTGTGCTTATGACAGTGAGTGGGTTCATTCACACTTTGGGTGAAACCAACATCATCTAATAAAGCTGCAAAAGCCTTTCCTAGGCAGTCACTGGGGTCATCAACATGAATATTAAAATCCCCTAATATCCCCAAATCTGATCTAAAGTCTGGTCAAAGACCTGAGGACACCACTGATGTGGTCGTACTTAAAGTGTCATGTGCATAATTGTGTTAGAATAGATTAGCAGGCCTATTGGAACCATGTAGTGTTGAAACTGAAGAGGTCCTAGCATCAACCCCTGAGGTACCTCACAGGTCCCAGTTACACATTTGAATAAAGTACTAAAGCTTTTGTCACCTTGCTACACAATGCCTCAGTGCATTTCCAAAAATTGTCCAGAAAGAAGAAGGACAGCTGTTGGTGAAGAACTTTTCATGGACTTTTGCCTCCATACCGCAGAGTTCTAACTGCTGGACGGGTTGGTACTGTGAGTTAAAGTCTGCTCTGCCTCAGGAGAGCTTGGAGGACAGAAGTTTAAGGTCCTTGGAAGTTCAGTGAGATGAACCTGATGATCTGAGCATTGTCTGGTTTTCTGCCCCGCAGGGTGGAGGTGTGGCCGGAGGAGGGGGAATCTCTGGGCCTGAGCATCGTCGGGGGTCGACACGTCATAAAGCGGCTGAAGAACGGGGAGGAGCTGAAGGGAATCTTCATCAAGCAGGTTATTCCAGGCAGTCCTGCTGCTCAGACCCAGAGGCTCAAGACCGGGGACAAGATCCTAGAGGTGGGGCTCCATATGGTTCCTGCACCCCCCCACCCCACCCCACCCCCAATCTCACCGCACACACAAAAGTCTGAAGGTGTGGGGGGGTTTGGATGTTTAGATTTGATCAGGGGTGTCCAAACCCGTTAAAGTGTTCCATACATCAAGGTTTTCCTTGACTGTAATCTTCATGTGGCTCTGCTGTTTTCAACAAGGCAGCTTCTCCACAAAGATCTCCTCCACAGGTGAAAGGTCAGAGGAGCACAGAGGTGTGGGCTTCAAACGCCTATAAAAAGCATTTCTTGTGAATTTGCATGGTTTGGGCAACAGCGCCCCCATGCGAGCAGCTGTTGGAACTGCATGATTTTGGTTTGCTCTGCTTCAGTCTTTGGTTCTCTGCTGAGAATGAGGTGGAAAAGCAAACACAGGGAACTGTGACCAACATTCCTGGGACTGTCCCAGACAGTGCAGACCTCAGGGAGGACAACAGCTAGACGGAAACCTGGTGCTAGATTTTTGTTTGTTTAGTTTTTAATTTATCTTTTTTTTTACATGCATTGATGATTCTTACAGAATAATGGTTTGTCTTGGAAAGTTCTGAATCATTTCCAATTTTTTTACAAAACTCACAAAAATCACAACTTTGTGATCACAAACACAACTGACTGATCCTTTTTGAGCTTTAACAAAAGAGGACCAAACAACACAGCCGTCCAAAAGGCAGCAACCCGCGTCTTCTGTAGCTTTGTACAAAACGTCCTAAAAACTTGTTTGTGTATGTGTGTGTGTGTGGGTGTGTGTGTGTGTGTGTGTGTGTGTGTGTGCGTGTGCGCGCATGCAGGTGTCAGGCGTGGACCTGCGAGCTGCCAGTCACGAGGAGGCGGTCAGTGTCATCAAGTCAGCTCCGAGCCCCATTGTCTTCATTGTTCAAAGCCTGTCATCAGTTCCACGGGTACTTGACCCCCCCGGACACACACCAACTCACACATCCTGTTTTTTCTTTTTTATTACCCTGGAGACATTTGATAGGAGCATGCATTATGGGAATAATATTTTAGCAGGAGCAAAACTCAAACCATTCATTCACGGCATGGTGGTAATTATTCCGTCCATCCTTGGAGAAAGCACTTGAAACATTTATGGTCAAAAAGTCTGGATTCTATGACCGTGTTCTGTTTCATTTGCAGTAAATTGGGAATCCTGGTTGGAAACAAATTTGTTTTTAAAATCACATTCCAATGAAATTACATCCTGATAAACTTCCCTCTCAGGTCACACCATTCTCGAAGGAATTGTGCTCTGATGCAATGCATGCTGGGAAATTTGTAGAAGAAGTCATTTGAATTGGTGACTTAACACTTAGCATAAAAACAAAAAAACATGATTAACTGACTTCAGCTTGTAGAAATGATCTGATGTCTTTGTTTGTTTGTGTGTTTGTTTGTTGTGCAGCCCGCGTCTCTTACAGCATCACACTACAAACAAAAACCCAAAAGGACAGAGTCTCTGGTGAGTTCTGACAGAGGTTTTGGAACCAAAGCGACGTTGTGAGTGCTAACATGTCCAGCAGAGGGCAGCACTGCCTCAGTCACACCTGAGTTCATGTTACATGTATGACACAACAACCTGCTGAAGAGCCTTTTCAGTCACATTTATAACAGTACTGCTTTTAATATTTGTCATAAATATTAAGACGAGGTAGAAAATTCTAAAAAAAACAAGTCAAATTAAACAAGTGATTATTGAAACTACAGTAAAGCTGACAACTAAAACTAGAGCTCATATTTTTTTGGGAACAAAGAAAAATAAATCAGCCTTTATGGTTCAAACCTTAACATTTAAACTCTACAAACGTGTCCAATGTCTTAAAACTCAAATGTTTTCACAGTTTAAGCCTTCTAAGTGCATATATTTTATCAAACAGTGTGGTTATGCAGGGAAGAAACCTAAACTAAGAAAGCTTTATATAGAAGATGATTTTATGCATACAGTTGTGATTTCTGATCTTTGGCGAGAAATCTTCTCGTTTGATAACCTCTGTTAGCTGTTCCCTCTCAGCTTTACTCTGACGGGAACAGATGACAGCATGTTTGACCCATCCAACGCAAAAACACTCACAACTCTTTTGTACTTTTGTGGGCAGTGTGTGCTGAAAACAAGAAGCAAAAGACCGTTTCAAATTCAAAGGTGTTCTGGTTCGTGTCCTGACACCACAGACTTCTGTGTTATGCAGCAAAGCAGGACTCCTGTGCTAAAGACATGATCATCTCATGCCCGATGCCTCCTGTTCTTCTACTCATCTCTGCAGAACCCAGAAACTGCCCCGCCCCCCTCCAGGCAGCCTCCCAACTACAGACCTCCAAGCCAACAATCAGAGCCGGGCCTGTCCTCAGAGCTGGGCCGGGCTAAAGGTGAGATACCGCCTGGAATCGGATCCGCTTTGGTTTTTAGCGTGTTTGTTCGATATAACTAAGGATTAAAGGAGTCTTCATGACTTTCAATGAGCATAAGAAAATACAAATAGTAAAGTCAGCAGGGGACTTTTTACATCTTTGTTAGACCATCAGGTGTGACCATGACCATGACCCGCTTTTAGGTTCTGAATGTATTTTAGTTTCTGGATTTGGGCCGGGTGGGGTGTTGGTTCGTTTTTGTTAATGATGCCCACACAGATGTGTCTGTAAAGTTGGCAGCAGTCAGCTGTTGTGAAGTGTTTGTTTTGATCTGAACCCTGGTTCTGCTGGTATGACCTGGTTTTCTAAACTGAACTTTTGTTGTTTGTTTGGCTCCTTTGTAGCTTCTGGTGGGGGAAAAAATCTGAAATAGTTCCAGTGTCTGGAAACAATGAAACTTCAAATGAAAGTTTTCCTCAGCTAAGAAGATTCTAGAAAGCTCTGGTGTGAAGAGAAGAGTCTGAAAGGATCATTGAAGCTTCAGTTTTCTGACTGAGATTACTGCAGCAAGTCCAGCCACAAAGTGTTTCACCTTCATTCAGCTCAGGGCTTTTCATGAAGGACCTTTGATTTGTGTGGATCTGCTTTTGTGGTTGTGACATTTATCCTCACTGATGAGCTACGTTCACACCCGCCTCAATAACACACGTTCAAGCTGCAACTTCTAATGAAAAGTCTGCGTTTCAGACTTCTGCGACCAAAACTCCCGCGCTCACCCGTCGCTACGCAAGTTTCTACAACCGTTTTCAGGGCTCTACGTTCAATATGCGTGACCAAGAAACGCGTTAAAAATGGACCAATCGGGGACTCAGATTGGGTAGTGATGTATGGATGGCGTCCCTTTTTAATTCATGGAAGTGCCAACTGTTTGCAAATTGATCATGTGGGAGAAATGAACAATTGTGGTTTGTGTTCAACTGGAATTATGACACCAGGTCTTTCATGAACCAGAACAGAGCTGGCAAAGAAAAATCCTGGAGTATGATTAGCATGATTTGCACCACTTTGACTCTTTTAACTGTAGGTGGTGGACATACACTAGTAAACAGTAACAAAACAGAAGGGGAAGAAGAAGAAGTCCCTCCCTGCTTGTCCAGTGTCAACACCATGGGCTAAATGCGTGTTCAAGAACACGTCTGCTGTGTCTGTAGCTATAGAGCAAACTACCAGCTAATGTGTGCAACTTTGTGGAAATTTAAGATTGCAAGGTGAAATAACAATATATGTTTGTGGTGGAAAGTACTATAATTGGTAGAAAAACTGGTTGTGCTGCAGGACTTGAATTGTTGGCTGTGAGGAACAAGAGCGATGTGCTAACCCAACTACCAGCATGTTGAGTTAGCCCAACACGACCTGAAAGGGTTTAGTGTTCCCTTTCACAGCCTCGATGTTAAATCTTCCAGCGTGATCAGGTCTTTGTTTTCATTCTATAATCCTGGACGTCCTTTTCCATGAAGGTTTGAACTTTAAGAATTTAAACGAGAGAGAAAGGTAGCTGTTACATTGCATGTAACAGCTCAGTGTTACAGGGTCAGTCTTTGTTGATCTTGTCCAACTTCAAATGTATTTAAATATCTCATGCTTTATTATCAGCCATCACCTTCCTCAGTCTGTACAATAAACATATTAGATTATGGGCTTAACTGTTTCTGAACAGAGAAGTTAGTCAAGTCACTCTCTTGCACATTTAAACTCAAGAGGTCATTTTAGGAATACGCCCCCAGCCCCCAAAGTGTTTATTTATAAGGTATACTAAAAGTTAGACTTTAGTTTATCCATCAGCCTCACAATCATTTTTGCTTTTTAGAGTCTGTCTTCCTTCTATCTTCTTCCTTCTAAAATCAGATAAATTCAGCATTTACTAAACTACGTTTCCTGGACCTTCAAACTGTGGGGTGTGTGCAATACCACTGTCAGCCTAATGGGGTCTGTGTTCAGGCCTGTTCCACCAACGTTTGGGATCTTAAAACGTAGCATCTGTTAGCTTAGCTGGAAAAGCTCGTTGTTTCCGCAAAGTGACACTTCCTGTTACACACGTGTTCTGTTCTCAGGTATTCATCTTTAAATAAACGACTTTGTGTTTTGAGTTTTAACTTTTTAACTAAGTCCAGCTAGCTGTATGCTAGCACAGCTAAAGGAGGCTAATACACTTTTTTGCCCCACTCAAACACACATCTGTGCCTTATAAACAAAAATCTTTCGTAAAACATAAAATGTAACGTGTAGTTTATAGTTTGTTTTTTTTACAGAAAAGGATAACATTTAAATAAACAATAAATAAACAAACGTTTCCTTAACATTTTGACTTTAAAGATTATCTGCTCAACCCTAAAACAGTTTTGCTATAAAAAGTTACCCCATCACTTTTTCTGGGTAATTTTTACCTGATATACTATACCCAACAAACAGTACTTGTCATAAAAAAATAGATCAAAACATGACAACACATGATAAATTACTGTTTTTTTTCTTTTTCTACTGTGGTATGTGTAACAAAATGAAAAAGAAAAACATAGGAAGTTCATAAAAACATGCTCAAAAATTAGGAATTTGAGAGCAAAGAATCCTAAACAAATAATAAAATGATGCTAGAAACTTGGTCTTTGGTCCACCCATTCCTTGGGCATGTCAGACTTCCCTGGTGAAGGCGCAGACTCCTTGACACGCCACATTTTGAAATTCATGTAAATAGTTCTGCTCAGGTGGAAATTACCCGGCTCCAGGGTTAAGATACAAATGACATCATAAACTCTATAGACTGAATTTTATCTTTAGATTTCTACATTTTCCTATTTATTTTATTTTGAGGACAATAATGTTACGATGTTGTTGTTTAGTAAACATGCTTTTTTCAATTAATATTTTATGTTCCATTAACATATGACTAGTTTTATAAAATACTCTAAAAAGGGAAAGGCAGTGAACATTTTCCAGTGACTAGTCTTTTTTTCCTGCATCATGTTTGTTGTTTTGCTTGACGTTTAGCTTCATCAGTGTCGGGGCATGATCATACTTCCTGCTCAGATGTCTTGAAAGCGGGGCTGCTTCTCAGTAAATGTTGGGGGACACCGTGTGGATTTGGCGGGCGTCGGTGCATGTTTGTGTTGTAGGTTGTGTTAATGTGTGTTTCTGTCTCTGCAGGCCTCATAGGAACCAGCAGCCCGTCCCGTGTGTAGGCCTGCTGCAGCTCTGAGTGAACGCTCTCAGTTGGTTGCCATGTTTGCTTCTCTCGCTCCTCTTCAGGCTTTTCTCTCTGGGTTTTTCTGGCTGCTCTGGTCGGGGTCGGTAAATCAGGCAGATGGGGCTGAAGCCGAGGGCTTTCTGGCTGCTGGTTGAGGCTGGTTTGGTTGGGGAAACCGTTAAAGTTCATGGGATGTTTTTAAGTGGCTGGCTTGCTTCTGCTGGTGGTTTTTAGAGTAGATATTTTCTTCTGAGCTTGTTTTTCCTGTTGAGTTCTATAAAAATATTTTGATTGTTCAAGAAAAAATCAGATCTGATTAAAAGAAATGAACTTGCTTTGAAACATTTTTTGAAAAATATATTTTCTGCACAAATCTGTCCAGAAAACTCTGAATCAAATCAACACATCTGAAAATGATTTAATGTTCAAACTTGAACCTGTAAAAAAATAAATGCTCTGTTGTGTGGCAGCAAAATGTTCTCATTTGTTTTTCCTCCAACCAGGACAATGATAATTTAAAATTAGTTGGGAACTTCTGAGCTTTGCAGCAGAGCCCCCGTACAGATGGGACCCCTCCCCTCAGGGTGAACCAGACACCCTAAACATGTGGAAGTGAAGAAAAGTGCTGTGAACACGGGTTGGTGTTGCCAATTACAGATGGTCCCCAATACCCATCATCCCACAAATGAACCCTACTCAAAATAGGTTAGGGATATTGTTTACATGAGCGCATGTCCTATTGGTCAAAACGTCATTGAAATACTTGGAAGTTCCCTTTGATTTACTAATGATACATAGGAAGAAACACAATTTTTATTACTTAAATGTATTACCTCCAATATTAAGATTAATTACAACGATTGACCATGTCAAAAGGGAGGATTTCCAGCATTTGCTGCAATGACAGTGATGTCTCCTGCTCCTCACTAGTCTCAGCGTGTTGTTCTGAGGCAATATTTTCTACTCTCCCACAAGTGCTACGTGCAGTTCTCCCGGGTCACTTGGGGTTGGACTACCATTATCCAGCCTCTGCTTCAGACATACAGGTCAGAGGTCATTGAAGGCCAAACCATGGCTGTATCCAAATTCCTTCACTACTCACTATATAGTGCGTTGGCCATTTTGCAGTTCTGTCCGAATCTTCAAGTCCAAGATCCAGTGCCCTAGAAATTTCCCAGAAGAATCTGTGCAAAAACTAGTGTGCATCAATGCTCACTAGATTGGGAAATAAAGACCACAATGCCTTGTGTTTAAACAATTCCTGAGACAAAAAAAAAGAATTGAATTGTATTTTAATATAAACCATCAACGGTTTCTCATCAGAATACAGGGGATTCATTAATGGTCGTTATTAAATGCTTGTATTGATTAAGTTTTCACTTTGTGAAATTGGTGACGTCCTATTTGCCGTTAAAAAAAGAAAAACATAGTGAGCATTATTTGCTTTTAAAATCATGCTCACCATATTTAGGCACTGGATAATCCCACTTTATACTCTTTTTTTTTTTTTTTTTTAGTAGTTGGGGGTTAAGGAGGGAACTTCACCTCCTGAAGTCCAGCTGTGACAACTCTGTTAGTTATCATCCATGAACTGAAAGTCTGGTGGAATTAGGGGGTGATGATGGTTCTACAATGTCTTTGAGGTAAGAACGTGCAGTGACTGGACCATCTCAGCTCGTCTTCTCCAGCAACACTGACCATCATTTCTGTGCGAGGTGACCCGACGTTCATCAGTGAACAGGACGGTAGACCGTTGCTGCGTCGTCCAGGTCACATGGTCTGCACTGCAAACGTTCAAGGCAGTGTCTTGGTGTCAGTGATAGCACCTGCAACAGTCGTCTGTCATTCAGAGTGGTGGAGTTGGTTGTGAAAGGTTAGTCTGGAAACACTAAGACCCTCACGTCTGGTAAACAGGCCTGCAGCTGTGTGACATTTGCTAAACCACGCCTAAGTCCACAGGTCCTTAGGTTCTGGTCATGGTTGTGGTCTGTCTCTGGTGGGGCTCCACTCCTAGGTCTGTCACAAACTCTGACAGTAGTTCTAAGTCTTGATGACACTTTGAGACTCACCAAGTTCACCTGAAACTTCTGACTGTCTTTTACCAACCTGAAGGCGCTATGGCCAGGTGCAGCTGCTCATCCATTACGTGATGTCATGTGTTCATGGCTGTTTGAATGGTGAACTAGGAATGACTTACCAGTTAAATCAGCTTTTTATATCCACAGAATGTTGACATTGATGTCACATTGAAAAGGTTTTTCTTTTGGATTTTTTTTTAATTTGTCCTCAGTAAGTAAGACACTGAACACAGTGAGACCATTATGAGGAAAACACTAAATAAGTTTTGTCTATCACCACAATACTATTACCTTCCTATCCAAAAACTCTGTGAAGTGAAACTGTGTTTGACATCCACCAAGTTTTCACAATATCTTTAACTACTAGTAAGTAGTGAGGGTTCCTTACAAATGTGGTCTTAAAACACTTAAAACAATACTTTAGTATTTCCTGCCAGGAATTCTTATTCCCACAAATAAATCATCCACAAACCAAAATATCCTTAGCTTTTGATCTATATTTATAAAAAAAATTAACTATTTGGTTTCTCTTAGTCCTTTTTTGTAGTAATTTTTGTTATTTAAAGATCTACTCAAGACTTTTTTTTATTTCCCAAAGAACCCCAAACACTGAGAACAGAACCAGAACTTTCTCTAACCCACACATTTGTGGTTTCCAGAAAAATGTGGATAAAATGTGATTATGCAAAGACAGCATTCCAAAAAGTGTTAAGTTATATTACATTACATCAACTGAAGTTTTCTGTTGCGTAAACATGTTCAGCGACATGACATGGCCATGTGATCCCAGCAGCTCATTTTACAGAAATGAAATGCTTTTATTTTGTTGAGCTCCATTTACTTCTGACTAGTTAACAGATATTTAATATAGAAAATTTCATAGTCCATTTTAAATGAAAAACAGAGCTGAATCTTTCTCACCCTCCGTTTCAGTCAAATTTGTCCCCTTCTATTCCCCCCCACATGATTTAAAGGGTCTATGTTATGCAAAATCTTTTTTTTTTTTAACTTTTCAATGTTAATTCCTCCCTATAAACAACTCTAAAGTGGTATTTGAATCCATTCTTACATTTCTGAGTATTACTCCAAAAACACCAGCCCCACCCAATCCACAAAAACAAGTGGGAACAAGTTTGTGACGTCGCAAAAGTAAAAACAGCCCCTTCCAGGAAGAGTCTGTGCCGCCAGCACCGCCTCCAGGGTAACACACAGACCCACTTTCTCCGCAGAGCTAGTGTTGACAATCTGCACATCCACCTTTGCAAAAGTTTGGGTGTTGTTTGGTTTCGTTGCCGAAATACGGACACGCTGCCGACTCTAGGTTGACATCATAAAATGGGCGTTACCCAGAAGAAGAGAAAGGCGGAGCCTCAGAGATCGAGTCGTCTTACTTTCGGGTTGAATAAAAGCTCAGGAAAATGACTAATATTTATTTAAAAAAAATTTCTTTTGTGTGCCAAAAGTAATATACAATGATGTATATGGATACAGTTTACTAAAAAAGCCTTAAGAATAGCAAGGTATAGGCCCTTTAAAACAAGTACTTTATATTGTAGTTCCTCAAACAACCACTGGAGGCTGGTGTCGGAAGGAAGCAAATTTCCATTGACTTCTATGATAAATATGACAAATGGGTAGTTTACACCTATGCCATTCTCAGAACTTTATTGAAGTGGGCGGAGCAAACGCCAGTCGATTTGCCGTCCCCTTTCAGGCACCACCTTCCCTTTTCTGAATCGTCTTGGGGATGTCACAGATTAGCCATCGGTGTTTGTGCCTCTGATGTTTGACTCAGTTTTGACTGGAATCTTAGACCTGAAATGAACTTGTAACAATGTTGTAGCAATGTACCAACCCTCTCCCCCCTCCAAGTCAGAACTAAAACAGAATATTTTTAATTCAAATCAGAGACAGGAAAGAAAACTGCTTCATGTTTTACATGTGAAAAGCAGATACTGAGACATGATATGCTTGTGTCTGTGATCGATGTATGGAGCAGAACAACAGAGACGAATGACCCAGCAGGAAACCATGCTGGTGTTTGTTTGTGAACATGGTCTTCATGATGACGATGTTCTGGAAAAAAAACACCCGCGAAAACAGAACAGGATCAGGCAGAGTTCCTGTTTGGTTGAAATATTTCCTGTCTGTTGGTGCTTAACCACCTTTTATTTCTGGTAGTTTGATTTGTAGGTAAATACAGTCACTGCAATCCAATGGAATAATGAGGATTACATGAAAAGAAAATAAGATTATTCAAATAAACTCCAATCAAATAATTATTCAAAGGACGTCAAAAGAAAATGAACAAGAGCAGATTTTTGAAACGAGACATAATTAGTGACGGATGATTTAGTTTTGTATTTTTCTGCTGAAAAGGGCAAAGCTTTGGGATAGAAATCTGCACTTTTTGTAACAGACTATTGTTGTTGCTGCTAAAAACATTAATAATAAAAGCTTGTGTTGCCCTTTTTAGCTCAGATTTATAGTAACAAAGAACTTATTCTTACTCATCAAGATCAATAAGAAAATTGCTTTTACAAAAAAAGGTCTTTCTCAGCTGAGCTTTTCTCCTTCCTGAGATGCATCCGACCTTCTCATGTTCTGCAGTGAAGGTCATCAGGAAGCACATTACCTCACTGATATGTTTAACTCTGTTGCAAACCCACAGCCTGAGTGAAATCAGAGCTGGTGTGATTGTTCAGATGCCTCCTCCTGTGTGTTTTTAGCGGCAGAATGAACCGGCACAATCAATGAAAACACAGAAAAGATCCAAATCATCGACTGGAGGGTTTCAGAGCCAGATTTGAGCTATGGAATCTGGGACATTTTTCTCCTTCTGCAGAAGATCAGATGTTTCAGTAGTTTCCCTGAACTCTTTAACAGATTTGGATATTGTCATGAAGATTAAAATCACCTGATGTCAAAATATGCTTTAGTTAAATGAGACTTAATGACTTTGAATTGGCTGTCAGCCCAACAGTGAGGAATCGGAGAAAGAAAACACTATTTTATCTTCAGTAATTCTGGTTTCTTTTAGCACCCAAACTGATCTGGTTGAACTCTGAACCCAGAACACGTCCTGTCTTTTTTTTTTTGTGTAAAGCATCAAATTTAGTTCAGATTATGGAAGCCTTTCTAACTTACTTTAGTTTAGTTCTCAGATTTTCATCTTGACTTTCTGTTGGAGTTGTCTGCATCGAGTTGCGTTCAGGCTGTTGCTTTCAATGAAAAGTCTACGCAAAAACGCGTCGACCAGAATTTTGGACTTCCGCGTCTGGAAGGCCCATGATGGCTATGCAAGTTTTTAAGTCCAGTCGCGAGTTTTATGTAGATTTTGGGCGTTCATTGATCACGCACTAAAAGTTCAACCACTTGAACTTCTTCATGCTTAATTGTATTGCTACTGTGACCAATTGGAGACTTGGATTTAGTAGTGACCTGTATATAGCATCCTTTACAAAACATGGAAGTACCAACCGTTGTAAACCTGATCATGGAGGTGAAATCAAAAATTGTGTTTTGTGTCCGGCCAGATTAATATGACGTCAAGACGAACATTTATAGGAACAGAGCTGTAGCAAAGAAAAAAAAAAGGCAAGAGCAAGATTTGCGGGATTTGCACCGCTTTGACTCTTCAATTCAAGTTTCATCCCACTGTAGCTAGTGGGTAAGTGAACGGTAAACGGTAAAAACAAAAAAGAGGAGTTCCCCACCCTGCCCATTCATGCCCGTCTGATGTGAACACCACCGGCTAAATGTCGTTCATAAAAAACGCAAATAGTGCGTTCTTGAATGCAACGCACACGCCCAGTGTGAATGCAGCATTAGGCTTTCCTTCTTTCCTTTCTCTGCAAAGGTGTTCATGTATCGAACACGATCTGACTGCCACAACCCTGTGGCCGCCAGGCTGTCGCCCAATTTCATAAAGGCATCATCCCCACCTGACTGCCACCGTCTACGTTCATGACATTGACAGTAAAATGAGAACTGTAGCTAACAACCAATCCCCCCTGGCGTTCCAAACAGGAAGTACCCGCTGGTCCCAAAAGCCAAAATCCCAAAGACTTCTAAAGAGAAATAAACAGCTGTATGTAGCTCTATGGGTGACATCACACGCGATTCGTACAGTTAAATGCCATCCATTCAATGATTCATGACTACGCCAATGATTTTTTTTTAAAAATCGGGCGACGGAAGCTAATCTTGAAGATTCTGCCGATGCCTTCCTGTTGTGCGGAAGCAGTTGTATATGTGACCGTAGCACAAGTTGAAACATATAAAATGTTGAACAGAAAACCATTTGGTCCTTAAGAGAACTGCAGCTTTCCCATAAGGTTCCTGCTTAAAAGGTGGTAAAAGAAATGACAGCATAGCCACAGTCAGACTCTTCCTCATGCTTGATGTCTTTCATGTCAAGCTTTATGTGCGAATCCCGCCTTTTCACTCCAGTTTTAACTAGAAGCCAATTCCCTGTTTCCGCCTACTCAGGGCTGCTTAGGCACCCCATCCTTTTACCTTTCCTCCCTCTTTGTTGTCATGGTGACACTGACTCTTCAAGTTGTTTTTATTGACCTCTTGTACAGTTCTGCAGAAACCAGCTCTGGATTTGCTGGAAATGTCTGATTTGATTCCAAGTAATGATCAAAGCACATCAGCTTAGCAAAGAATGTGTGTTGGTGTCTACGCACACACTTAAGCAAAAACAGAATTGGTCATTCTGATTTAAGAATGTCTATTTACGGACCCACAGCTCTGAGTGTAAACTAGAGCGATGGACTGTGTCTGGGACATGGTCTAGAGTAGACTCTAACCCGGTCCAGTTTGATAAAGTTTGGTCAAGGAAGTGTCCAATTACAATTCTAAAGCTTGGTTGGTGTAGTTTGGCGTGACGTGTTCTCATCGTGAAGATCACAGAGACAGAAGACTGACTTTAGGGTCATAGTTTTTCCACAACTGCACGAATCGTGCATGATGATGATCGTGAATCATCGGTGAAAACGCGAGGAAGTGCCTTTCTGCTGTGACTGGACTTCAGATGGAGATTATCCAGGTAAGAATCTCTAGACTAGATCAAGAGTAACTCCTACTTTGGGATTAAACATATATCAAAATTCAATTTCAATACACCTTAAAAACTACCTCCAAGCCCAAAAACATTTTTTCAATAAATGCAAGCTTAAGAGAAAGATGAAACAAATAAATGTTTAAAAACCTAAAGGGGGGGGGAAAAAGGCAAATTCCATTTCCCTTTTAATAAGAAATTTACTGATTTTAGGACTTATTTATTTTTTCCATTTTGATTTTTTTGGAGAAAATGGGGGTTGAGCGGGATGACCATCCAGCCCAGGATTTGAACCTCCGAACAGCTTGGCAGACAGACCGCTCTTCTTAGTGCACTGCAGCCGTCACTGGTGGGCGTTTCTTAACACCTGACAGTTGGTTTTGTTCTGCCTTTATGGGTTGGGCCCGCTTATCTTCAGCTAAATTAAGAGCGTCCTAAGCGGGGCTTTGGACCCCATTCAAGGGGGAACATAAACCTACAGTGAGTTTGTTTTTTGTGCCAGGTTCCTCGGGGTTTTCAAATTAAAGGTTGTGTTTTATTTTCAGCAAAACAATTTCTGTATATGTCTGTTCAAACACAAACAGTTCTGCTACTGACAGGCTTTATGAAACATTTCTCCACGAAAACGTTGTGACCTGAAGGTTTGTTCCCATCTTTAAAACCTGCTCATCTCAAGACAAAGAGGAACAATAACAATCAGCCGGAGCTTTAATCTACGTCATCTTCATGATGGCGAACAGCGTCTTCATGCACGCTTGGATGCGGTTCAGAGTCATTTCTGCACATTTACTGTCTATGAGCTGGAACAAACTGTCTGCAGCTTCATTTGGAGGCTTTCCATCTCTGATCCTAATGAAGCGCTCCCGCCTGTGAGGGCTGCTGGAAACCAGCTCAGCACCGTTGTTCTCCTTCAGGAGGAGGCGCGTCTTAATGAGGAAGCACCCTGATAACCAACAGAGTTGGTTACGTTGGGTTTATAAGCCATGACTGAGCAGACGGGAGGTGCTGGTAGGATGTTGTCCGGGGTTTCGTCTTGTTTCTGCTCATAAAAAAATAAAAATAAAGTAGCGGCTGACGGACCTATCGGTTCTTCAGCCATTTTATCTTTTGGATGATAAATTGATGCATTTAAAGGACTCGGGACACAAGCTTGTCCAGGATGAAATGACATGACAAGTATTTATGTTCACATACATTTTTTTTTTGAGGGGGTCATCGGAGTGTCTAAAATGGAACCCATCCCAGAACAGAACAGGATGTTTGTGGAGATTCTTATTTATCCTGGTAGATTAAGTCCAAGTAAAAGTCAAAATGCAGTAAACTGGACTGAACTTGTTGATCTCTTATTATTTCACGTCTTCTCCAAGAAGCTTTCTCCATTCTGGTACGAGTGCTCATTTATGTGGTCCTATGAAGGTTTAGGACATGACTTAAAAAGCTTCTTTAAAAAGGTTTTGCTGCTCATCCAAGTGGCTTCATCAGGTGGTGCAGGATTCGACTCGATCCTGAACAGCAGAAGGTGACTCGATCTCCGCCTTTCCCTCCTAGTGGGCACTGCCCATCTCATGACGTCATCCTGGAGTCGTCCTCGGCAGCGTGTCCGCATTTCTCCTGTGAAAACAAGCATCAGAACTTTTGCAAAGATGGATGTGCAGATTGTGCATAGAAAATGACAGTGTCCTTGCAGATCACCGCTAGCTCCAAGGAGAAAGTGTGTCTGTGTGTTAGGCTACGTTCACACTGCAGGCTGAAACGACCCTATTCCGATTTTTTTTGCCCCTATGCAACCTGTATCTGATCTTTTCATGACAGTCTGGACGACACACATCCCATCTTTTGAAATGCGACCGCCGTCTGACCGGCCAGGCCACATGAATCCGACCCGTACGTCATCGAGACGCTACAAACGTCATCATTCTGCGTTGAAGTAGGTGGGAACTAGAACATAAACAACAACCATGGCAGACGATGTTGCTGAGACCAGTCAGTGGAAGGGAAGTGAGGTCACCGATTGGATTCATTTTTAGGGTTACAGCTCTATTCAGGCCAAACTCCAGGGCCCTTATCGCAACCGGGTGATTTTAAAAACAATTTCCAGCGAAAT
Source organism: Oryzias latipes (assembly GCF_053564925.1). Lineage (NCBI taxonomy): Eukaryota > Metazoa > Chordata > Actinopteri > Beloniformes > Adrianichthyidae > Oryzias > Oryzias latipes. The sequence goes on from NC_136240.1 coordinate 8,621,288, forward strand.
AGCCAAGCGTGGTGTTGAACCTTTCCCGCGATTACTTTTTTTTCTTTCCTACTGTAGTCAGAAGCGCAGGGGACCCAAGGTGGATCCTCCTCCGGGGTTTACTTCCCCGTTCGGACCCTTAGATTCTCCGGAACGGGTTTATAAAGAGTCCATTGCATTTATTCTGGGGGAAGCCTTCTTTTATGTGTTTTTGCTCATGTGTTGTAAAGCGTCATTGTGTGCCATTTAAAGCGCTATACAAATAAAATTTATTATTATTATTATTTATTATCGTTCTCCTTCTTCCCTAACACACAACATGAATGCACGCCAACACTGCCCCCCCCCCCCCCCCCCATTCTCTACCTAGCTGCACGCGCACTCTCCTCTCTCTTACACACACGCACACAGGCGCCGCGCGGCCCCAACACATACACATCCCTATTCCACAACAGTGGGTATAGACGATCCCGGCTCCAATGCCTTCTTAAAATGAGAAGATTGTTATTGTGCTGACTCCTTTGTGAAAATAAATGTATTAATGCAAAAAGAGCTCCGCTGTTGACAACACTGTTGTTGACATCCATTGTTAACGTTAGCTACTTCCGCAAACAACAGTGACGTTGTTCACCGTTGAGTACTCTTCTGTGCATGCGGGTCACTTCTGGGTCATTTCACGGTCACACAGGAGATCACAAAAATTAGCATTTAATTGGAAATGTGAACGGTCTTGCAAAAAAAATCAAAGTTTTTCAAAAAATCGGAATTGAGCATTAAGACCTGCTGTGCGAACGTAGCCTTAGCCTGGGGGCAGAGCAGCCAGCACAGCCTCTTCCTGGAGGGGGCTGTTCTTCACTTTGTGACATCACAGTGTGAGAATCCAGTCGTTTTAATGGATTGGGAGGGGCTGTGCTCAGAGAGCAGGTTTTTAGAACACTCAGAAAAACATGAATGGATCAAAATACCACTTTGGGGTGTTTTTTGTGAGGAATGAACATTATAATACATTTAAAAGCTCAAAAATGGATTATGTGTAGTACAGGCACTTTAAAGGGAAACAAATAAGAGCAACCAGAGTGATCTCATAATCTTTTTTTGTAATCCCCTTCGCCCCATCATTGGGTCGTTGGGTGTGGTGGGCTGGAGTTTTGGTCTTCTTTTGGAAATAACATAACTTCAACCACCGGAGCCACTCCCGCCCAAGCGCCCCTATAGATAATGTCTTACTTGCCATTCCAGTGAAATGAAGTCAATTGGGTCGCAATTGTTTTCAGTATTGAAGTCACCAGTCAGGAATTGTCCATGTCTGTTGTGATCTGAGTCTTTGTTTCTATGGTAACCACTCTTGCCAGTCAGAAGTTGTTGGAGACAGCGGTGTCGTTATACAGGGATGCTACGATGCTAAATGCTATCATGCTATGATTCTATGCTAACAAGCTGTTCCGTGTGTCGCCTACATGTGATCACGGACCGGTTTACGGTGCTGACTTTCAGATGTGGCAGGTAAATGGAACAAAATGAATTCATAGAACATTTATAAAAACTGTAGTTTATAAATATAATAAGAGGCAGTTTGTAAAGAACTTTATCAGAAGTGGCTTTGTAACATTACAGAGCCAGTGTTGAACAATGAGAGGCCTGCATTTTTACTGCAGCTGCGGTTACATGGACAAAAGTAATCAGAATAAATGCCTGATCAGAATAAAAATGTGTCATGTAAACACACCATTCTGAATGCTCTGACGCGATCAGACTCATTCAGATCAAGATTTCCTTCCATTCCAGATAGGTGTGTTATGCTGATTGTTGATCCGATCGTGGTGCATAAAAAAAAATTATCCCGATTGTGGGTCATTACTGCTCTGGCTTACGTCATGCACAGACGGTGTGGCGCTCCAGAGGAGGCTTTGGAGTAGGGTTGTGCCGATGGACGATACCATCGTCCATCGTGATGGTTGACAGCAAACATCGTCAACGGCCAATTTAAGGGACATCGCCCAACCCTACTTTGGAGTGCGAACAGGACCACCGGCAGCTCCACGCGAGTGAACCATGTCTCTGAGCAGAGCGGCTGGACTCCTAGCTTCTCGTTTGGAGGCAGGAAAGGGTGCTTTGTTCAGGTGTGGTGCTCTGGAGAAGGCTTTGGACCGCAGTCTGTCCGCCTGCTCTGCATGAGCGAGCTGCCAGACTCTTGGAACCGTGTCTCCCGGGAAAACTGTCTCCGAAAACAGAGGAGCGGCTTTGGGACGGTGCGTGAGCTGATGGATGCAGCTTTGGAATGCAAAAATGCTGCTCCGCTCAGTCCTGAGAAACTGTGAAAACGATCTTGTGAATTTGTGTTTCTAATTGTGTCTAGGCCAAGAAAAAAGCACTGGCCACACATATTTAAAAAATTATGAGCGAACAAGCACCTAGTAATAATGATAACGATAATAAAAGTGTGTTTAGAAGATTGTCTCGCTGTATTCTGCAGCTCTGGTTTACAATGGAACTCAATATTTCTTCTACAGCCATTTCCGGTATTTTAGACAGTTCTGCGCATGTCAAAATGATTTTATTCCGACCAAAAGTGTGGCGAATGTAAACGTTTGTTATAATGAGATGAAGTTTTTCTGGGCCAATGTACACAGTTCAATTCTAATCCGATCTTTGATCCGATCAAAGATATTTTGGACGTGTAACAGCAGCTACTGACAAGAATCCAAAACATGATCATGTTTTTAGACTGTTTTTGTTCTGATTTCATGTAAAAATGAATCAACTGGAGGCAGAATTAGGTAAAAAGTGTTTTTTCAGTCAATCTGCTCCCCTTTAGTGAATCTGTCCTTGTTTTCTCAGCAGGTTTTAGTCTGACATTCCAGTTGGTTCAGACTACAGGGGACTGACTGAAACCCCTCTTCTCATGGGGGAAATTTTCAGCAAGAAAACACAAACAAGTCATTTTTGATTGAAAATTAAACATTTCATAGACGGCGTGAAAACGGCAAAAGCAGAGAACAAAGATTGATTAGAAATCAATACAGGAGTTTCTGTGAAAAGAAAACTGCTGCTTTTATCTGATGTTTTCATTATGTTGTGACTTCCTCTCTGTCTGCATTTAACGTAACATCACATTTTAAATTAACAGCTATAGTTTTTCTTTGTAAAATTATCTAATACTTGGGTTGGTAGATTTTTTTTTTTTATCTATCCGCCAACTTGTTTGGTGAGTCAAAAATGAGATTTTGTTCTCTGGGGTTGTGATTTCAAACTTGGAGAATCAAACAAAAAGCAGAAAAATCCTTTTCAAGGCTGTTGCTACCACAATTGCTCTGTCTAGTGCGTTCTAGTATTTCTCTTTATGAGATGCTCAAGCTAGCAGTAGCTCACAAAACATCGGCTGCATTGATCTACAAACATTTTTACTGCTTGTATTTAGTTGAAGTTTGTGCCAGAGGCAATTTCCAAAGGAGATGTTAAAATAAAATAGTTTTTGTCAAATACATTCCATCATTTGTATTTTTTGTGAAAGAAAGTTAAATTAGGTTGAAAATTGAATTTAGAGCTAAACAAATCTGAGATTAAATTTTTGGCCATTTCGCACCCAGCTTTAGCTTACACTAACGAAAACTACAAGAGTAAAAAATAGGATTAACTTCAGAGCGAGAATGATTATTCTGACATAGAATTAATAAAAACTGTTAATTTCTCAGTAGAAGTCTACGGGATTTTGGCTTCTTGGAGGCAGTGAGAACTTCCTGTTTGGAATGCGAGGGGGGAGGAGTCACTTAGTTCCTTTTGTCTTATACAGTCAAAAGTTATACCTGAACTCTCCATTTATATCGAGGCAAGGTTTAACTTTTCTAACAAAAATCTCTCTTTTACACATTTCTCAATCCATTTTTCTCAACACCGGGAATGGGCATCTCCAGACCTCAAGGTTCCATTCTTGCATGTTTTCCAACATAACCTGCTCCGGCATGTTCTAAATGGCGGAACACATTTTAACCAGGTAATCAGTCATAAGTAGGGCTTGGTTATCTGGAGATCATGCAGACACAGCAACCTTTGAAGCCTGGAGTTGCCCTTCCCTGCTCCAGTTGTCTCTGCATGTTGATCAAGTCTCCAGTGGTTGTTTGGTTTTCTCCATGTTCATTCCAGTCCTCACTGCAGTGGATGGAATAACCCTCATTGTTGTTTGGAGCTCTGGATTTCATCATTGGAGTGAACCAGTTTCTGTCCTAAAGTGTTGAACAGTTTGAAATGGACCAGGATGTTGTGTTGCCAAACATCCTTTGAGTTTCTCTGACAGTCCATAGGGGTCACACTGTTAATCCAGTCTTCTGATCTGGGACTTTGGGTGTCTACAGATTCTGAGAGCATAGCGGACATGTTTTTTCTCCGTCTTCCTACCTTCAGTGCTTATGGACTCTTCATGAACTCTGTGCTGCAGGGTTCTGATCCAATAACAAGGTACTTGTATGAGCCATTTCTTCAAGGTGTTCTTAGAAAAGCTTTGCCGTCTAAACAGCTTGGGAATGCTTGTATTTATTTAATTAATAATCAGTTTTCTTGTTACTTTATTAAAAAATGTACTAATTTATTTGCTTTAGTTTTTTACAAGTTTTGCTTTAAGTAGTTGGCTTTTTTTTTTTTTTTACACATTATAGCTATTATACTGGACCCTTTAGTAGAATCATCTATGTATATCTTGCAGTTGAAGTTGCAACAGAGAATTCTGGGTCTTCATCTCTTTAAAGGAATATAACAAACCTGGATCTTCACAAGACCAATATGAGGGACAAGCTTCACTCGTATTTAAACCAGAGCTGGAAGGGAAAACTGGAAATCAAATTCAACTGTTGGATCTAAGAAGCGCATTTTTAGGAGGAGGGGGGCAAGCAGGGAGCAAGGAGGAAAACAGATAATGAGAGAATGGGGAGGAAGGGGTAAAGGAGGGTGAAGGGGGAGAGAGAGTGATCGAGGCAGGAGTACATAGCAGAGCTGAGCAGCGCTCTGCACCTCAGAATCACAGCAGACGGCTGACTCACAAGCGCACACAAACACACAAACGTCCGGGTCTGTAGATAGGAGCGCCGCAGCGGACTCTGACGCACACGCAGACTCGCACGCAGCGCTGCAGGATTTATGTCGCCGTGTGAAGACTGGAGCATGGACGATGCTGCCTCCAGGTGAGTCTGCTTTCCCGCTCTGTGTCAGTGCATGTGTGCGTGCGCATGCATGTGTGTGTGTTCTGGTAGATTCTCGCCTTTGGTAAAATTTCCCATCAGTATGTGTGCAGTGTGTCCAGCAGGAGGTCACCTCCATGCTGCTCTGCAGGCTTAAAAATGGTTGGGATCCGAGCAGGCAACAGGGGGCGCTGTGCTGCGCTCGAGTTTGGGACACAAGAAGCAGCCGAGAAGATAAGTAACCCTAAAAACCACAGCAAGGCAGAAAACAGGAAACCAAATCTTTACACTGTCCCTGCAGAATCAGAATCCCTAAAAATAATCTTCAGCTAGAAAAGAGCTGTTTTTCCAACCTCTTTAGTTTATGAATGGAACACCTCACCATGAAGAGATGAAATGAAATTAACTAATTCTACATATTCTAAACGCAAAGGCTTTTTTCATCCTATTGCAAACAGCTTAGCATTTACATTTATGTGGTAGTGTGGATGTGTGGGGCTCTGCAACAGACTGGCAAGCTGCTTAGGATGTACTCCACCTATGCTCAACAGTAGCTGGTATAGGCTCCAGCAGCTTCGTGATCACCGAAGAGGATTCAAGCAGGTTCTGAAAATGGATTGATGGAGCATTGATGTTAGCATTTTTAACAGTTATAAGATTAATTTCTTTTGCAGTATTAGCAATTGTCTATTTTTAACTCTTGTGTTTATTTTAACTTTGTGTTTGAACTTAAATACAAAATTAGCATTATTGGCATTTTTAGCATTTTAGCGTTAACTGCTGTGACACTAATTAACACTAGTTTCATAAATCTGCATGACGACTGAGGGGGATAGAGACGGAGATTATTTCTAAGTAGTTTTTTTTTTTTTTTTTTATTGTGGTTGAAATTTTTCTCTTGTTATGTAACCGACATAACTCAGTTTTTTGCCCTGCCCCCTATCTCCCCTCAGTTATCTTTCCTTAGAACGATCTTGGATTAGTGGAAAAAACTCCAGTCAATATGGGCGATCCTTGTTAGGTTTCATCGGTACAGTTTAAACACATACGTAAGTTTTTGCTGCTTTCTGACCTTTAAAAAATAATGAATTAATGAAAGTGATTCAAACATAATTATAAAGTCCACCTTTTCCTTTCAGTTAATCACACAAGGTCTTGACAAAAACATAAAGCAGTGTCACATCCAACACCGTCTGCCTTTTAAGTCAAAGTTTGCTCGTTAAAGTAGAAGATCCTCTTTCTAAAATCAAAGTTACTTTGAAGCCCATCGTTCTTTTGACCCTTTTAACTTTCAGAGTCCCTGGTTTCAATCAGTTTGCCTGAGCTGCAGGATGACACACAGCAGACTTTGGCCCGGAGGAAAAATGGTTTGAAGTGTTAACTTTTTGAGGTTTACGGTTGATGTCAGGTCTGCAGTACCTCCCAGTGCCACTGGGGGTGTCATGGCGAAAGTGTCATTGGATCAGATTAATGCCACCCCCTACGTGTGCTCGCCTATGTTGCACTGTAGTGACCTCCAGCTGCTGCTACAGCCTCCACTCACATGCAGTGATGGAGAAAGGCTGCTGGAGGGGCAAATGGCTCAGGATGCTTCACCACCCCCAGCCCCCACCCCCCAGTGATCATCTGAAAAAAACTTGAATTTGCTGCTGCTTATAGCTGTGCATCTTTCAGCAAGGCTAACATCAAGGTGGATTTGAGACTAGAGTGTTACTTTAAACAAATACTTAGCCCTGATCTCTGTCTGATAGGTTCAGGTTTGTCTTCAGAGTTGATTTTTCTTTCTGAAGTCTTTGTCATTTACTGTTGCATATGAAATAATTCAAGATTTAAATCATTCATTGGTGTCATTGAAAAGTTAAGTTCTAGATTAGAACAAAGGCTTGGGACACTCAAATGCTTAAAACTGGAGTTTGTGTTGAAATAATGTGAAAGTAGTACCGGTATAAAGAAAAGTCTGGAAGTCTGTTTTTTGTGTGTGTAATCCATACAGAATATTCTCCAATCAGTTAAAACAGCTTTGAAAAATTTTAAATCAAACAAATATATTCTATTAGCCCTTTAACCCCTGTGATGTCCTATGACCCCACCCTTACATTTACGTGTTATCCCTACCATGACCTAATAATACAAAGTGAGGATCTCTCCTTTTAAAATTCACATCAAAAGTTAAAAAATGATTTTAAAAGGCAATTACTCCATCCATAAAGAAGAAAATTTTATCTATCGATCGATTGATCGGTCGGAGTAAGATAAGTCAAAAATGCTAAGAAGTTCAGTCAAAGAAAGCCGTTCTGCCAGCAAACTACTTTTTTTGATAAAATCTTACCAAGTAAATAAAAATGCATACAAATCCAGAAAAATAGATATTAAAGTTTTGGATCATGAGCTTACAGAACTAACGCACTCATTTCTTTTTCATTAAATATTAAGAAAAGACATTCTGATGGGTTTGAGTCCGTTACACAGGTAATTAAACTCTTTAGCAATGGTCACACCACCCTCAGCTATGCACTTTCAACCGACCACTTTACATTAAAAACCCACGTGTTCACGCTTACCTACACACATTTTTAAGATTTTTTTTGGAGCTCTACCTACAACCGTGGCGGACTTTGATCGTTCATGGACTTGGATTTGGTATTCACAAGTGGATGATGTACATTTTAATTCCCCCAAGTGTCAACCCTTTGAAACTTGATCACGGAGAGGAAAATTAATAAATGTGGTTTGTAGGTGAAACTATATAACACCAAGTCTTTCATATATCAGAATAGAGCTGTGGAAGAAAAAGCCTGGGGTGAGATTTGCACTGCTTTAACATTTCTCACCAAGCCTCTTCCAACTGCAGGTGTCGATCATGCGCTAGTAAACAGTAAAAAAAAGAAGACAAAGAGGCCCCTCCCTGCTTGTCCAGTGTGAACATCAGGGGTTATACCCGCCATTCTTTCCCCTCATAATATACATTACAAAATGTCAAGAAATGGCCAACTATATTTGTCTAATTCTAGTCAAACCGAACTTTTGTAGTTATTAGAGGATACTTTGACTGAAGAGGTAACAATTACTAAGATAGAATGCCATATTTTAATATTATCATGAGCAAATCAAATATGCTGATAGAACAGGAAAATTTTGATTAAATGTATTTTTAAAGTAAAATGTCACTAATTTGGTTACTCTGTCCTATGTGAAGCATAATGAGCTATTTAAGAACAAAATGAACAGATATACCTAACCTTTAAAGTTTTTGAAGTGTAACAATGAATGTAAAGAACACAACATTCAGAGCTCTGAATAAATCAAAATCCACTGCTTCAGGTGGTTAGCAACTGCAGTGAGTCTTAGGAAATCTGCAGAATTAAATATACCCAGCAGAACCATTAATCATTAAAACTAGCCCTATACAACTCTCCAGAAGTGCTGCCTATAAAAGCTAAACCAGAAATTTAGCAGCTCTCTGAAACTCTTGATTGATTTGTCTGCACATGGACACACAACATACGCATGCACATGTTGTGTGGTTACATGCTTGCAGGGAATTAAGGTAGCTGCCAGAGCATTTTATCAGCAGAATTCAGGATTCTGTGATTCTGTCAAAAGAGATGACAAAAGGTAAAAAAAGTTGTCAAAACACATCCCCTCACTTCCTTTAGTGCTCATGCAGAAACAAATGTCATGGCGAGGACACTATATTTACTTTTCATAACTTGAGGGTCCAGTCTGAAAGCTTAACAGATGTAACAGTTGTACTTGGTTGATGTTTGGTCCCCATAAGGCGGCTAGTCATAAAATGCCTGGTGTGGATGCCAGGAACAGTCCTGACAAAGTCCCAAAAACAAGTACGCAAACACACACGCACAGCAATGAAACATCTTTAATTTTTATTTTTTAGGAATATTGTTTGGTTAAAAAGATTTTTGTTGAAATTTTAGTTGAGCTCTGCAGGGATATGTTTATTTATTTAGTGGAGAGGAGCAGCATTAGCACACACACACACACACACACACACACACTCAGTTACACAAACACTCTGTTGCACTGCAGATGTGGCTGAAGGACGGGAGGCAGCAGGCTGCTGGGATTACAGGCTGCAAAGCTAAACTCATCAGGTGTGTGTGTGTGTGTGCACACTGACTTACTCTAACAAGTCACCTTGCAAAGAACACCCACTTCTAGACGCACAAAAACACACGAACATGACTCTAATTTCTGTGACTGGAAGTGTGTGCAGCCTCATGTTTGTTTTCTCCTGAGGCCCTCAAACATAACCAGTCTGTAACCAGACTGAGGATGGATAAATCTCAGTGTCCCACTAAAAATTCAAACTCAAAGCTCACAGTAACCAATGTAAAAAAAAAAAGATTAAAATGAAAGGATTTAAACAAAAGCCAGGTCAGTTAATAAAATAGCCAGAAGAAAGTTTGTTACACAATCAGGTCAACCTTTTTTAGGTTTTTAGTAATGCAGTCTAACTTTAAAACAGAAATTCAATTCAATTTAATAATATTTATGTAGCCCAATATTACAACAATAGTTATCTCTATGGGCTTCAAACTGGTATCTTTGTAATAAACGTGATTGATAAAGAATATAAAGTCAAGCAATTCGAATAAATAATGGCTAAAATAAACTATGCAGATTAAACTAAACTGGGCATCCCTGTCCTTAGACCCTCCTTCTTTGTAGGAATAACTCCTAAAAAAAACATATTCAGAAAAAAAGAAGAAACCTCAGGGTTGTCCTCATGAAGGAGGGATCCTCCCAAGGACGGACGGGCATTGTACCAGAAGAATGAGCTTGTCTAACTCTACCGCTACATATTTAAATAGTCCAGCAGATGGGCTTTATCCAGATGAGTTGGGGGATGGCTAGGAGCGCAAGACGGGCCAGAGGTAGGGTCCACAGGCAAATGTAGGAGACCAGAATCTTGAATCACTCCCCCAGAAGAGAGGAGGAAAGTGGGAAAATACATGAATCCCACTGCACCAAACAGAAGCACGGAGAACTGTATGATAAATAAATTATCAAGAATAGGGGAGAGAAGGAGAGGAGAAGTAGATAAGAGAAGAGGACAGAACCCCAGTGCACCATATGTTCCCCACCTTCTGGTAAGGGTTAAGCTTAGGGTTCAGGTCAGGGCTAGGCTTAAAAACAGAGGGGGGTAGAGAGGAGTTTTGTCAGTAGTCTGTGGGTATGGTCGTGGATAGATTTTAGTGCAGGCGGGATCTGGATGTCCCTTGCAAATATTCGTGTGATTGCATTGGGATCAGATCACCCCTTGAAGTGTGTGTGGTGCGAGGGTCGTCAGGTTTGTTCTGCCCCTTACTTTTATTTTTGGTAAAGTGAGGGTTTGATGGTCCAACACAGCCAAAATGATGACAACTGAGAGAAAAAAAGTGAAGCCACATAAGCTCAGTACAAGCTTTTGGGTCACAGGTTTGGTCCATCTCTTATGCTGACCTGCAAGTCCTCTTTGTCAAAATGGGAAGTTTGTGTAAATGTTTGTGATGATTCGCATCCATAAAGAAAAAGAATATTTAATAATGAATCAGTCTGTATTAAAGAGGGTAATATAATACATTTATTACTATGGTTGAGTTTAAAGACAAAACCAAAATCTTTTAATCAATCTAAAAATACCATGTCAATCAAACCATACATTTTCCTTGAAAGCAAAATTTGATTTTAAACGAAATATGGGTGTTTTTATTTGTATTTTATTTTCGAACCTTTGTTCTTGTTAAATCTCCTTTAATGAAAAACTAGTTTTGACATGATAAATATTGTAGGATATATATTATAGGATTATAGGAAAAATATTATATAATACATTATATATTTTAGCAAATCATATTGTGTTTTGATACCCCACTAGTATTGTAATAACACAAGTCTTGTTGTTGGCCAATCTTCACAGTAGAAACTTCACCTGCTGGTTTCAGATGAAACACACGTTATCACATCTCAGGATTTTGATTTCAGCGTTTAATAAAGATGACTCCACGGTCTTTTCTTGGCGTCTTTATCTCCACGGTTCCTCTTCAACAGATGTTTCTGCATGCCCTTCAAGGCTCAGGAGGCCTTCCCTTAGCTGATCCCTCTGTCACACAGTTAATAGTCTGTTAAAGGTACTTCATGGATTCCTGCAGACTCACACATGACAATTCATCCTTTATTACCTGTGGGCACAGAGTGCGTGTAATGGGACTAACCTCCATGCAGTCACCTCTAAATCTTTTCAAAGAGGTATTTTATTCAAAATGCATTGTAAAGAAAATATGTTGAATGAATTGTTGTATTTTCTGCACTATAGGGCAAATTACAAAGTGCACTGTCAATGAGTGGTCTATTTTTCAACTTGTGTTATGTATAAGGCACACCAAACTATAAGCCGCATTAAGTTATTTGAGAAAAGTCCATCAGTCAGTTTGACTTCATTAACTCCTTGTAACGTGCTCCACATGAGCCACGTTAGAGTATTCACAAAATGTGACTCCCTAATCAACTTGATCCCGCTAAAACAAACTGACTACGCTAACTCCCAACCTTGTCAGTAGCACATAAAAACACAGTTCAACATAGCAACACGTTAGCCACGATGGCGTATTTACAATAACAGCCAACCTTGTTAGTAGCTCGTAAAAACACAGACTGACATTTAGACAGAGTGATGTGTAGCTCTCAAAATCACTTCCACATTAGCACAGCCAGAATTAATCCATATATAAGGCGCACTATCAGTTTTGAAAAAAGAAATCATGGCTTTTAAAATACGCCCTATGCTGTGGAAAATACGGTACTTTCAGTTTCAGTCCATCTTCTAAAATGTTCTCTTTTAGCGTGGTTAGGGTCAGCATACACAGATTTTCTGTAAACTGTGTTGGGTGTTTTGTAATATATCATCCTGCATCCTAACAACTGTTATCTTTACTGAGACCCCTTTGGTTTGGTTTACCATTATTGCGCTCAGATTTGGTTCAAGAGCATGTTAGCTTGACATGGATCTGGTATTCAATGTGTTCTGGAATCGACTTAAAAAAGGGTTGACTCTTTGATAAAGACCCCCGTCTGTCTGCTTGATGGCTGTAAGTACAACAATGCAAGAAAAACACATTTTGGATGCATTAATCTATTTATCTCTGTCAAACGGACAGAAAACGATTAAATAATATGGACCACTTTAAAAGATAATGAAAGTCTGCCTGACAGCCAAGTGTAAAAAATACTTTAAAATAACTTCAGAGCACCGCTTTGTTTTAATGAAGCAGAGAAACGGGGAGTCACAGCTCTGTCACAAGACTGTCATGAATCTACATTTGCTTTACTTTTTCAAGGTTCACATCAAAAGGACTCAGGTGGTTTAAAGAAATTTTCTTTTGTTGTTTGATCTGAGGAACAGATCTATGTTGAATAGACGTTATTCTCCTCTGAGGTGTTCAAGAAATGATTCAGTCTAAAATGATCAGAGCAAATGTTGATCAGTTAGAGCAGAAAATCTTGCTCCTTCCACAACCTGAAAGATGAGCGGCTGATGTTTTTAATGGTCACTGAAACTGTTCTGATCTGCAGATTCGGCTCATGAACTCAATCAAGCTCTTCAAACTCTGGTCCTTCAGCTCCTCTGTGAATTTCTCTCACTCTTTCACGGTTCATTAAACATCATTCTCTTCCAACAGATCCAATCATCTTTACTTGTTTCTGCTGCTTTAACACTTGTCTCCTTCATCTAAAGTCAGCTTGGTTGTCTTTAAATGTTCACCTGTAATGACTATTTTCTGCTCTTTTCTACCGTTTTTTTGTTTTTACATCCTAATTTATCCAGAAAGCGCACAGATAAATGAAGATTTTCAGATCTTTCTTTACAAAAGAGACCTGAGTTAAGACATTTCTGCTTGCTTCCAGCCATTGACTTCATACAAAAACTGGACTGAGAGACTCCTCCCCCTTCGTGTTTTACACAGAAAGTACCCAGTGGCTCTAAAAAGCCAAAATCCCATAGACTTCTATAGAAAAAAAGAGCTGTTACTTAGTCAATCTGTTTATTAGAATTGCCATTCTTGTTCTGATACTTTTTTTTTAACATGTTCTTGGTAATCCTTTTTTTTGTGTGGAAAGTTTTCAAGTTATAAACTGACCAATTGGATCCTTCAATAAATGGTAAATGTACATGTATAACACTTTTCTACTTTCCTCAAAGACCCAAAGTGCTTTACAGTCACAGCCCCATTCACCCATTCACACACACATTCACACATTGGTGGTGGCTTCACTGCCGAACACTGGCGCCATCCTTCCACCAGAGGCAAAGTGCGATTCAGTGTCTTGCCCAAGGACACTTCGTCACATGGGTGTGCAAGGTGGGAATCAAACCTGCAATCTTCCGATCAGAGGTTGACCGCCCTATCACTTCACCACCATGGTCTCGCGCCTCAAAAGTACGAAATATTTGATCGACGGATTCTCCCAAGCCAGGTTTTTAGTGGAAGGGGTGAAGTTTTCCAACAATCTCACTTCTGATTGGTGAGAGTGGCTGGAATAGAAATACTGATTCAGATCGACTCTGACCCAATCATTGCTTACTGAGGTCGTCTGGCTCCAACATGGCGGTGTTGATTGAATTGACTTAATTTGGTTGGAGAAGGAAGTAAACCATTCTCACTCTGTCCAATTCTCTTATACAATCAATGCTTGCAGGTTGTAAAGAAGCAGAAACATGTCCATTTAGAAGATGTTCCAGTCTGTCGGATCATCATTGTTTGGAGAACATCATCTATAAGTCAGTGGTTTGAAACCTACACCTCACTAAAATCAGTAGATGCAAAGCTGTGAATGGGGCATCGCTAAGGGCGGAGTCAAGCTAAGGTTGAGTCACACCCATCTGTCAATCTTATAGTCAATACTGCAGCATCTCTGTCAAGCCCCCACAGGCACAGGAGTCAGGAACCTGGCTGCGGTCGCCTTTTAGTGAAGACCTGCCTCCTCATCCTCCTCCTGTTGTTTCTGCTGCAGAGCGTTGGTGTGAGCGCTATGGAGACCTGCATGGGGAGCTGCTTTGCGTGGAGCTGGACAAGGATCGGCATGGTTTGGGTCTCAGCCTGGCAGGAAACCGGGATCGCTCCTGTCTCAGCATATTTGTGGTGGGGCTTCATTCTGGGGGGCCGGCAGCCCGCGACGGACGCATTCAGGTCGGAGACGAGCTGCTGGAGGTGAGAGGCTTCATGTTTCATCAATAATAGTTTATAAAAGTTGGACATCACCTACAGAGCGAGTACCTCGGGGATCCAATCTACGACCACATTTTTTACATTTGTTGTTGACCAATTTCTGATATTTTTCTGATATGTGATATAATTTATTTATGTGATCTGAAATGTTCTCCATAAAGTGGAATCAAAGTACAGCTTCTGTTGTCACCATGAACACCTCAAGGAGTTTTAGAATGGTTCCTGCACAAAAGTCTGACTCATTGGGAATTTTTCTAAGAATTTGGGACGTGTTTGTTCCCCATCAAATGTCAATCAACGGCTGTAGGAGGGCAAACAAACTATAAAAATCCGTTGTTTTCTTTTATGTAACCACTCAAGAAATGCAGAACTTTGATGAAATTACTGATTGTAGATCTGGAAAAAGCTTATGACAGGGTCCCCAGAGAAGATCTGAGGTATTGTATTAGGAGGTCTGGAGTGACAGAGACATATGTCATAGCACTGCAGGGCATGGATGAAGGCTGTAAGACAGTGGTGAGGTGTACTGTAGGGGTGAGTGCAAGGTGGAGGTGAGATTACATTAGGGATCAGCTCTTAGCACCTTCCTGTTTGCAATGGTGAAAGACAAGCTGACGGATGAGGATAGACAGGAATCACCATGGACTATGATGTTTGAAGACGATATTGTGATTTGTAGCCAGAGGAGGTGGAGGAGAAGCTAGAGAGGTGGAGGTTCGCCCTGGAAAGACAAGGAATTAAGGTTGTCAGCAGAAAAACCTAGTAGATGTGTGTGAATGAGAGGGACCCAAATGGATAGATAGATAAAGGTGGAGGATTTGAAGCATCTATGGTCAACAGTACAGAGTAATGTAACGACCACTGAAGGGAAAAGCAGAAAGGAAAAGAAAAAGAATACTCATAACGAATTAAAAGACAAGTCCAGACGCAGAAAGTGGTTCATTTCCATCTCTGGTAAACTCTGTACCAGGAATTATCGTTGGATATAAATAAAGTCTAAAAGATTGAAATAGAAGCGCAGTGTTCCCTTTGTTTATTGCGGGAGTAACATTCTAAAGATCAACCCCTAATATATGAATTCCGCCAGTAGTTATACAGATGTTTAAGACTGTAAAACCCTCACTACACACTTTCTACCCTGCTCTCAGACAGACATGAACATTTGCCTGCTTTTCTCTTGTTTAAACTCTAAGTTCAAGCATTCATAAAAATAAAGTCCAGGATTATGGAATAAAAAAACAAAGATCTGAATACGATCAGAGTTTTATGTTGATTTGACAAACTGAACACATTCTGGACGGGATTGACTGACGAGGTCAAAAGCTAATCAGATTGAGAACACATTACAGTATTGGCGGAGGTTAGGGACCAGAGACACTGGCGAAAATGGAGAATGTGCCTCACTGATCTTTACTCATCAAAAACCCATCTGAAACATTTCTGATGCTTTGTAAAACATGTATTAAAGAACATTGGCATATTGCCCAACATGAAGAGTTTTTTTTATTCAGAGCAATAGACTGTACCATAACACACATTAGGAGTGTCACTTTGTCCCTCTGTTCCTTAAAACCAGGAGCCTGTGCTCCCTCCTTCATCAGTTAAGTGCGAGAGGGCATTTTCTTCTAGAAGAGGCCGGTTTCAACCATCATTTAGTCATTCTGATGATAATTGTTCTCCACAATTATCTTCCTCAGCATATCAGGGTATTTTCAGGCCGCTTCTTGGTCAGTTAATGCCATTTCTCCGTGTTGGGGGAACAAACTTCGGTTGGCAGCGATTCAGGAACCAGTGGGACCAGCCGTTGCTCGCTGTTAAATATTATTTAGCAGCCGGCAAGTAAGCCGACGGACCGGCCTGCTCATCTCTGCTCTCCTTCTCAGGACTGGAAAAAAACTGCGAATACGCAAAATCGCAAATATTGAAACACGGAAAGCTGGGGAACACTGTACTTGTGAAAATAAAAGAATGTACAGAAAGTAGAAAAGTACAGAATGTAGTAAAAAATAGTATTTACAATATCATAACATTGTAAAAGTAATGTTTGGATCCATGTTTTGATCTTTGTCACAGTTTGAGCGTTAATGTGGTTTTCTATCATAGTTTTGATGGAACTGACCTGCAGTGAACATCAGATCTCCTCCTTTATGTTTCTGGTCTTTCTGGCTCTACATCAGGTTTACTCCTTTATGACTAAGAGACTGGTAACAGAGTTGGATCCTTTAAAAACAGTTAAATGTCCAGATCAGGTGTGTCTGTGGAAGTGGGGATTATGCAGCACTTTCTTCAGCAAACCTGAAGGTAGCATGGATTAACCACACCTGTCCTGCAGCCTGTCAAAGCCTTTTAGCGGGAGCTGCTGCAGCCTTTTAAAAGATGAGTAATGCTTCAACTAAAAGCCACTAAACTACAGGTTTTTTGGCCTCACATTCAAATTAAAAAGACCAACTTCAACAAAACATCCTGGTTATCCCAGACTGACCCTTGCAAATGTAGATTAGAGCAGCAATCTAGTTCCCATCAGCTACTGCCGCCACTGCCACTAAATCGGATAGTTGCTGGTTTTCAGTGGTTCCTGCACCTCAGTAGTGTCCTCCTTCTGTCTGTCTCTATCAGATCAATGACCACATTCTTTATGGGCGGAGTCACCTGAACGCCTCGGCTATCATCAAGAGCGCCTCCTCAAAAGTGAAACTCATTCTTCTCAGGTAGGACTGCAAGGCATGCTGGGAAGCGTGTGTCTTCTGAAACTGTTTTTCTGCCTGTTTTAATTCTTCAGACCTGAAACTATCGGAAACAATTACTCCCCCCCCCCCCCCCCCCCCAAAAAAAAACCCATTAAATTTCTTTTGAAGCTTGTGTTAACATTTTCCCTAATTTAGCTTCTAAACTCACTCCAATGAAAAATGTGTTTTTGACATATTTAACGTGTTCTTGAGGCATTTTTCTGAATGATGACATATATTAACAAAAGTGGGCTTAAAATAGCATTTTTAAGTGTTTCTTTTTTCTTTCTTTCTTTGTTTTTTTTTTTTTTACAAAAGATCAAAAGATATTAGGAGTGGGACTTTAAAATGTAATTCAGCAATTTTCAATCAAGGATAAGCCATTGTTTCATTTATCAGAAAAGACTAAAACCCAGAGCAAATTTGCTGCTAATCATCTTCCTGAATTAAACGGCTGTCCTGTTTTTAATTTAATTCATGTAAGTTCGAACAATGCATATTAATCAATGTTTTAGCAGGCTACAACATAAATATGCCAGAAGAGCTAATTTACATCTGTAGTCCTAAGGCAGGAAAAGAAGATGCATCCAAACGCTGAACGCACTAAATGGTATAAACATTACAGACAAAATTAAGACATACGATATACAATAGTACAAAGTAGAGATATCCACACAGACAGACTTTTACAGTAAAAGAAAAGATAAACAAACAAAACTCAAGCATTCTCTGAAGTTTCATGCACCTATAGGATTATTTTAAGAATGACTACATTATTGATTTATTTTTAACCAATTTTTAGAACTGGACCTAGAACTCTTGCATTGTTTTCACAGTTTGGGATGTGAACTTGTCAGTGTAGTACAAAATGTTGTGCCTCTGATAGAGACCACAATTTCCCTGAACTTGGTCCTTCATTTTTGTACCTTGCAGTCCGCTCTAGATAAAGCTCTGGTTAAAGCTCAATGGTTAGATAAGATATTTTATTTGATAAATTAAGTTAAACAATTCCAGAAACTTTTTTTTACACGCTCTCTAAAAGTTTAATTTGAAACATAGAGAACACCAAGATGTTTAAAATTTACTACCACTTTAAATTGCTTTCCATTGACCACGGCAGCTGGCTGGTTACAGCCTAATGCATGTTGAATGAAAAACATGCAGACTGTTTTAAGACAAAAGCATTCGTTTTTGAGCCAGTCAGATGCTGGCACCATGGTTCTAGTAAGGATTGCAGGAGCTTCAACTTTTGTTTCTGCGTGAACATAAGTTCAAATTCAAAAATATTTATAATAGACATATGAAAACATATGTAGAGCAGCAAAATAAGACAAAGGTATATAAACAACAAAAATCTGAAAGGGAGGCAGAAGAAGAAAAATCTTCAAAATTTCTTACCCCCATATCCTATGTCATTAGTCTTCCTCAACCTAGTACACCCACTATCAAAGTTCAGTCCCCTAGCTAGGAATACGTTCTACTACAGCTACATATGTAATATGTATATGTAATTCTCATTTCCAAAAACACTTAAATGAAAAACACAGATCAGTTATCTGTGTGCAATGTTTTGTTTTGTATATGTACATATTTATCAATAATCATTTTTCTGTATTTATACTTAAACTCTTTTATTTCAGTTTAGTTTTCAGTTTAGTTTATTTCAAACACAAAACAAATGATAAAGTCAACACACAGTGGTTTAAAAGACACAAAACAATACAGTGTGCTTGAAAAGAAGTGAGTTAAAGAGAAATCTTGTCTGCTCCCACCCCTTTTTACAAAACCTGATGATGTACGTATTCAACACGCGTATTGCTATTTACAGATATAAGGAACTGTATCATCTGCATAGAACTGTATTTTAACATTTGGAATGTTGTTCACATAAAGGATGAAAAGAAGAGGCCCCAAGATCGATCCTTGGGGAACTCCCACTCCACAGAATAGAAAAGATGATTGAGCATTACCTATTGGCACCCCCTGCGTTCTGTCCATAAGCTGTGATTCAATCCAAGAAAAGCACTTTCTGAAAAATTAAATGGAGTAATTTTGCATTTTTTAATTTTGAGGTACAAAGTATATTTTAGTTACATTAAACAAAACCAACAAAAAATTTAAAAAATCAAAATTGACATTAAAAAAAATCTAATTTAGACAAAGAATTACAAAAGTAATGTTTTAATATTATGCAATTGCTGTATGTATTTCTTGTTTATAAATATTATTTGCATCTACGATTGCATTAGTATAAAACACATGGTAATGTAAAAAGAAATATAGAAGCAATTTCAACACAGTTACTCACAAAAATATGTTTAACAGTAAAGGTAACTTATAAACAGTTACCTTTACTGTTGGGTGGTATTGTTGTCTCCATCATATTTGAAAAAATAAATAAAAAAAGAGAAAGAAAAGAAAACAGGGGAAAGCCAGTTAAACTCTTCATTCATGTAAATAACATGTCCACTTGGTGGATTTAGCTTACTTTGGCTTCATTTGTGGCTTCACGGATTCGTCTGGGATGTCTTCATCATAGGCGGTAAAAAGACGGTAGTACGTCATCATTATTTAAAAAAACAAAAAAACCCTTTCTTTAATTTTCCCAGAAAGCTGTTGTATAGCTGTTGTATAAGGTTGTATAAGGTCTGTTGTCACTGCACGTTTGTGCAGTTGTCACTGCTCAAACGTGCAGTGACAAAAGACCTTATCATTTAGGCTACGTGCTTGTTTCACAGTGGCCTCTCTCCTGGTAAGTAACAACAATGTTTGTAGATTTTCATTACAAACTATGAAAAGTTATACATTTTGAAATTACTGAAATGATTGCAGTTATGCTCTTATGTCACGTTTCAAACACAGAGAGAGCTGCTTGAATTCACGAGGTTAGCTTCTTTATAACGTTTGATCAGTTTAAATCTTGATATATCATTCTTCCAATATTTAAAAAAATAATTCAATTAACATGCAGGGTTTAATAAAAAGCTTAGTGACCGGTCATGCCGAAATCATTCATCAAAGATTGTGAAAACAGTAATCATACTAAGGTAAAGGAATCAAGTCACTCACTGTGCGTGTACATTTTTGACAGACTCTTTGGGAACATTATAGATATATATTTAAAACACTGGGATACCTGCCAAATGAAGAGAAATTCAAATCGTTGTGCGGCTGAGGCTCTCCGGATTAATGCACTCCTTCACCTTGGGGGTAGTCATGCTGCATTCAAGTGCGCTCGGAATTTGCACATTTGCTCTCCCCGACCTACTCAACAAAAACCCTCAGTCGGGCTGTATTCAGTATTAAAAGTAAATATTTAGCAATATTTAGTAATATTTATTTAACCAACTTCATGTTTGGATCAATATTTTAAAAAAGTGAAGTTGTGAATAATCTCTCATGTTTATAAATGAGGATAATTGATGGATTTCAAGCATTGCAGTCAAAACTATAAAGAATTCACAGAGATTTTTCAAACTCAATACAGAAATGATTAAATAATTAAAATTTATTTTGTAGTTTATCAAAGTCGTTGTGCTTTAATGTTCATTTGAGCTTGTAGTTACACAATAAGTACCATGTAAATACCACTTTAGTACACTGTAAGTACTGTACTGTAAAAGAAAGTGTTACCTTATTTTTAATGCAGAATCTCTCTCCTTCATCAATTTCAAAATGTCAGTGTTAATCCAAGGCAGGGTTTCTCTATGACTTTGTTTATAGAGGCGTCTAGAAATTCTGCACAAACCTGATGCGAAGCAGGGGTTACTTCCAATCAGCTAAAGTTGCAGCTGGTGACTCTGCCCCTCCCACAGACCACTGACACAGGATGAGAAGCAGAGAAGTTCACTGATAATCTGGTTTGTTTGTTTTGATCAATTAAAGTATTGCAATATGCTTTAATTTTGAAGCATTTCTTCCAATGATGTTATTAAAACCTGAAAGCTCATCTAATTAAGAATTCAGCTGCTCTGGGCCCGTGTTACAACCATCATGAGACACCACATCTATGTCTAGATAGTTTGAAAAACATATCTGGTTCAGGTTTCCGTCATTGCCTGACAGAAACACGTATACATTTAAAAATAGACAGACATAAGTGAACCTTTAAGCATCTTCTTTTTCCTCCTGGAGATGTTCAGTAAGGGATTCAGAATAATTACAATGCGTTTGTCTTTACCTCGGCTGCTTTATGCTTTTTAGAAATGGATGTCCTCCTCTTTGCGGTTGTGGTTTTCTCTCCACTCCTCCTGGCGGTTCAGATTAAGTCGCTGGAGGAGGACACCGGCGCTCTCGCCGCGTTCATCCAGGTGACAGAATCTCGTTAAAGTCATGTCCACCGGCCACCGCTGAATGATTTATTTCGGAGTAAAGGTCGCCGCAGCAATGAGTAAATGGATGTTGATGCTTGAGGCGCCTCGGAGCGCATTTCCATGGAAACAGTGTCACTGGGAGGGTCGGCCGGACTGCCGCACCGCTCTCTGTCTGCTTCCCAAAGCAGAAATACCAGCTATGCTCAGCAGGGTCAGTCTGACGGAGCAGACCATCAATGAATGAACAAGTTCTATTCCCAAACACACACATATAACTCAATAGATGTATGAGGTTTTGAAACCCATGTCAGACATTCACTTTTAGACATAATGTACGGCTGATACGTTTGGTAACTTAAAGTAAAATTAACAAAACCTTAAGAAACTTGGGAACCTTGCCTAATATTTGTAAGTACTATAATCAGTATCAAGATTGATGAACCTGATCTATGAAAATATAATGTAAACTTATTAATGTAATAACAGATAGGAGTTCACTGACTGTAGAAATAGATTAGGGACAAGTTTTAAAATTCAATCTTAAAGATCTGTTGTTGCCATATCGAGATGAAGACATGACAGCCAGACAAGAGGGATAAATACAAAGTACAGAACAGCTGCTCCTTTATGTATTTTTTACTGTTTTCCATTACAATTCTAAATCTGACTACAGTGGTTGCTCTTTATGTCACAGCAGTTGCATTCTAAAGATAACCTGTTAGAGGGAAATCTGCAAATTACTTTTTTTCTACAGTATTTACAAATGTTTCAAGACTGAAAAACTCCTCAAACACATTTTATATACTTTATATACAGTACCTTTCATAGACAGGACTGGCATCCTGAAACCAAATGAATGAAACAGATATTAAGCTGAAAATGTGTTACAAAAGTATTTTGATACTTTGTATCAGGTACTCAAAATCTGATCGGGACATCCCTGGTAATAGACTTCAAGACCATTTTTAATCTTTAACTGTTAAAGAAAATAGTTGAAAGTACAGATAAACCTTCTGTCGATATGGAATAAATATATATGGTTACATACAAGTATATATTTTACTAATCTGATTTCACCAAAAATTAATTAAAATAATCCACATTTTGACAAACAACAACCTTTTTAAAGTAATGCAAATAATAACTTTTTTCAAAGTTACTAATATTAAAGAGCCATCAGTTCACCAGTTGCTTTTTTGATTAAGTAGTAACTATAACTGTAACCTGTAACTGTAGCATTTTAAAATAACATTCCAAAACTGGCAGCAAATGTCTGAATGTAATTGAGTCAGTGTTTGATCTTTTTTCAAAGTCTTCCCAGCGGTCTTTTCATTAAGATTATCCTGTTTTTAGCCAAAATCTAAAAACCAATGTCATTTTCTAGCACATAGTTTCTGTAGAGCGGCAAGAATTCAGAAATCTGCCTCTGAGTTGTGTGCGAGACTGTTGGAAGTACGCCTGCGCTTATTTCCCATCATCCCTTTGTTTCTCCCGCTTTTATCACAGCCCCTCACAACCCCAACCTAACATTAGTGGTGCAACAAAAATGGTGAGGAGGATCGCAGCTATCCAGCTGTACAGTCTTTAGCCAGATTCCAACTCAGACGAGGCAAAGAGACATACATGGATCTATCATCTAAGTATGCATCAGAATGCAGCACAACAGGGAGCTTGTGGCCCATCCATTTTAATTGCTGCGTCACAAAATAAAACCTTTTCAAATGGCATTGTTTATATGCTCCTGGTTCATCACAATTTGAATAAAGAAATATATTTTGGAATTTACAATAGAATTTTTTATGTGAATTTTGATTTGAATTGGTTTATTTCAAGCAATCAAAGCAATAGCAATGCACAAGACAATACAGCGGTTATATATTTATACAGAGATGTATCAAACTAATTATACATTAAATTAAAGACTGCTTGAAAGGGAGTGGAAGGAAGCGATTTTATATAATCCCACCCCTGTTCTACAGTAACCATTTTCATTACTTGATTTCTCATTATCCGGTTCATATTTTATCGGATATCTATGCCTTACCAACACAGTTTCAGGTTATTAAGAATACTTGAGTATCCTTAAATCACATGACAAAGATGAAGTACTTAATAATTATGGAAAATAGACAAAACTCTATGTTTGAAATCAACATTGCACATGCAGAACAGTTATCTGTGTGCAGATTAATTTCATTACAAATCAATAAATATGATTCAAAATATATCAGAAAAATAGACATTTAAATTCTTTTATATGTCTCCTCTATAATGGGAAGAATGCTACAAGAACATGTTAAAAACACCATTAACACAACACTTATTGGAGTGGGTCTTTAAAGAGGATGTGGAACGTGTGAGAAGAGTTACTGCCTTCTAAACTTGTTTAACTGTGTGTGCTGCCACCACACAAGCAGAGCCTGATCTGCCTGAAAATGCTGCTTTCGGTTCTCCAGGTAGAACAGCTAACAGCTCAAAAAGGGATAAACAGCAAAACATGGAAAATGTTTGGCAGGATAATCATGGTGTGGAGAAACAGGAACTTACGTGATAACCAGAAGATTAGCACTGAGCACCTGGTTATTGGTTCAATGAGTGATCAAACCTCACAATCACTGAAGGTTGACTTATGTGGGTACGTATCTTCTGTTACAAACCAACACTGGGACTGATAGAGAAACAACATTTCAGGGTTGCTGATTAACAGTTAAGTAGGGAGTATTTGTGACTATATTTCTTTCATAACTTTGCATGCTCAAAAAAGAAAACTGCCACTCTGACTCGGCTTCGTACGTGTCTTTTAAGGTAAAAGCGACTGTAAAACATCACATGTAAGTGTGTGTCTTTGTAGGAATGAAGACGCTATTAACCAGATGGCTGTAGCCCCCTTTCCGACTCCACCACCTCCCCCACTCATCCCCACTGAGGTAACCACACACAGTTAAGCCTCAGTCACAACTGCCCTTGTGGGCGAAAAATGGTCAATTCTGTAGGGGACACGCAGGTGTCCCCCCCCCAAACCCTGTGCACTGCGCAAGGGGTCCATTAGTGCTGTTCATGTGATAAGTGGGTGTTTCTTTGCTCAGTCTGGCTGTTAGAAATGAGGAAGTTAGACAATCAGAGTACATTTTGTGTGGGTATCCTAGTGACATGTACGGGTCACGTGCAAACCCCGGTTGATAAGGAGCCAGTTCCCGCACCTCACAAACAACTGGAGTGCGGCATAAGGGCACTGTACGACAGCATCACTCGTCATAAGTCATAAGTGCGTGTAACTTACATTATCCCAACAAATACTTCACGATACACTAACCACATGCACGCCAATGGTACGTTCCCTTTTCACGACATCCCTTATGGTGGCTGCACGGTCCTTGAGGGAACTGCAAGATACACCTGCACTCACCTAAACCCCCTCCTGTCTATGGCTCTTTATGGTCCCAGACAACCCAACAACCCACCGCGTGTGTTCATGTGGCTAAGGCATAAGGTCTTGACATGGTCCAAGAACAATTTCCTGTTTAATACAGTGACACCCTTTACATTGATCAATAAAGATGCAGAATCCACATAGATTTACTCAAATATGAACAAGCAGTACGAAAAAGCAAGGATCCAGAGAAAATCAGCTTGATTTTCCAACTAAAATTGCAGTTTGGATTCTTGAGTATACTGGCCTGAATGGGCGGTGCTCTGAGCGCCTCTCTAACATGCCCCGGGTGACTTACATGCTAAATTTTATGACTATTGAGCTTTAAGGCACACACATGCACATTATAATGTCTGACCGTTTAGTGGCTGATCTGTGACTATGTGAGAGCTTACTAAATTCAAGTTTTATCCTATGTGCCAGAGTGCCTCCGCCCCCTTAGATGGTCCCCGCCCACCTGGAAGTCTGAGGCTCCACCCCTTGTCAGACACTCCTGTTAGTAAGAACACATACTTAAACCTGAATTAGGAGGAAGTCCTGACTTTTCAGTAGACTGATGTTCTACCAACAGGACGAGAGGACGAGTGACGAAGCTGAACAATGCGAAAGGAGTCGCAGCAGCGCCCCCCAGAGTCCGACAGAGACCAGTACCTCCACAAAGGTTGGTAAAAAAAACTGTTCTTTGGCTGCTTTCCAAACACACGGGAAGGAACGACCTGCATCAGCTCCATACTGTGTTTCGATCATGTTTCGATCGTGTTTCCTCTTTTGAGTCCAGAGCCCAACCACCGTTCAGAGACATTCCAGTTTATGATCTTCTACTTTCAGTCCTCAATCAGAGCTTTCAAACAAATTAGATTTTAGCCCTTTTAGCTCTCTGTTCACCAGAAGAAACCGCACCGAACCTAAGATAAAAAAAAATGACTACAACATACTTTACGTCCTGCAGTTCAGGAAGTACCCCATATCATCATGATATCGCTCAGACTCTGCTTCACTACCACCACCATAGATCTTTTTTCCTCATGGAGATGAAATAAATCCACATAAAAGCTGACATTGTGCCTGAATGAGGATTACTTACAGTCTCCTAATTTCTGGTATCAGCGATGGAATGGATAGGATTTTGTTTTTAAAACGAAGACAAAGCTGAAGGCGGCTGCCTGAAGTAACACTGGACACTTGTCAGCCCATCATCAAATCATTGAACCAGAACTGAGACAGACACAGATTTGCTTCCATCTCTGACTGGAAAAGAACATCACTAAAAGAAAACAAATCTCCCAGGAAGAAGACATAAGAGAAAAAGTGCTGGTGCATTAAATAGAAATTGAGAATAAGTCTCAGTTTTTTTTTAAAGAGGAGAAAGCTTAAAGCACAATAACTGTATGAGCCAAAGCTGGATCTTCACATCAATGAAAAATGTTTTTACCGTGATATTTTTTAGTTTGAAAAAGACAAATCGGTGCAGTGTGCCCATCCATATCTTCGGAGGAAGCATTTTTGAGATGCTACTGTGATCAGTCCTGATCAACATCTGAGAACGGATTTGGGTTTTCTGGTCATGTGAAGTCAGAAATGTTTGCTCACTCCAGTGTGCCGCAGGGAATCTGTGATGAAGACCTCACAGATGAAGCACCCCCTTTTCAGCTGGTGGGGATGAAGAGGATACCCCAGAAACCTGCTTCAGCCGTCTAAATGAGGGCACGGTGGCTTCTCCTTGACCCACTCTGCTCTGTGTTCGCTCCTGCAGAGGCTGAAAGCTGCAGAAGCTCCAGAAAGTCAGCAGCAGGCTCCAAGGGCCCCAACGGTGCTTCAGGTAACGCTACAGTCCCTGGATGTGGACTCAGTCAAGATGTTATGTCAGTTCAGTTTAATTAGTAGGGAAAATAAATAAAAGAAAACACAGTCATTGGTCTTTAGGAGTTTTGTGGTTCTTAAATCCTGAAGCTGATGATTTTAGATCACACAGTGTCTCATATTGATCCAAGTCTTATTGACGACTCGATCGATTATTCTGTTTAACTGTTACCACTGTTAGTGCTTTAATCTGGTTCACTGTGGGACAAAATGTTCACAGAATCTTCTGTCCTTCATCTGTTCTCTCTGATCTTCTGCTGCATCACTAGGCGTATTGATTCCTTTGATCTGATCTGTGTCCCCAGTCCTTCAAGTCCAACAGCAGCTCCAAAGTCTCATCTCCTCCTCTGATCAGCCCCAACCTGCAAACCTTTCTCCCCGGTAACACAATGCTGGCTACATTTTCCAACGGCAGCCACAATTTAAGCATATAAATAAAGTTCTTCACAATGATTCAGGGCTCAGAACTATACAAAGGTGTGCACAAACAGATTGACCTTCTCTACTTCTTCGTCCTCCTACATTAGATCCGTCCTGCTGCGCTGTGGTTCCTGGTCAGGAAACAGCTCTGGAGATCTGTAAAGGCCGATCGGGATTAGGACTGAGCATCGTAGGAGGCAGAGACACACAGCTGGTAATTTCAAAGGGAGAGATCCTTGGCGGAAGGAACACATCCTCGGGGAGCAGATGCAGAAAACTAATATCACACACTCATGTAATCATCTATTACTTGATTGAGAATGTGGATCAGTCTCAGACATTGAGGAAAATTCTTTGGTGGTTACAGCGCCACTGCAGTCTGCAGATGAGTAGGATGTTCTCTGCAAGTAGATGATGTTGCAGACTACAATGCATATCAAATAATTCTGCAAATTGAACTTAAGTGCCAAAAAGATCAAATTCTTTATTTTTCAGAAACTTGTGGATAATACTGTCTCATCCATAGCTGCGGTTACATGTGCAAAAGGTCTTTGATCGATCAAAGATCAGATTGGAACTGGAAACATGGTCCCAGAAAAACATCATCCGATTAAAACAAACGTTTGCGTACGCCACCCTTTTGATTGGAATAAATCATTTTGACATGCGCAAAAGTATCTAAAATACTGGAAACGGCAAGTAAAATAGACTTAAAAAAAATAAACTATTAAAGAAGGACGTTCCACATTGCTGGGCAGACCGACGTTTGCAAGCAATATGGGAAAGAAAAAGAATCTCGCTGCTGCTGAAAAGCCTGAAATAGTTAAATGCCTTGGACAAGGTATGAAAAGCTTGGATATTTCAAATAAACTTTAGATTAATCATTGTACTATTAAGAGATTTGTGGCTGATTCAGACACACATGGATTCCAGCTGATAAAGTTAGAATAAGGAAGGTCTCTGCTGGACAAACACATAGTATTAAGAGAGCAGCTGCTAAAATACCATGACAGAGCAGCAAACACATATATGAAGCTGCTGGGGTCTCTGGGTTCCCACCAACACTGAGGTGTAGGATCCTCTAGACTTGAGGCTTGCAGTTATACGTAAACCTACTCTTTGGCCCCCCTGAAAAACGCTTTTTGTTTTGTTAACATTTAGTGAGAGTTTATTTTTGTTGAACCATTATTTTAGTTTCCCTAATTCTGTATTTACTATTTTTACTACTTCCCTTAGGTTCTCCCCTGTACATACTATACTTGTGTCGTCAACATATAAAAGGAATTTGATTGTATTTGACACCATGTGTATGTCATTTAGATATAGGATGAGCAGTTTTGGACCTGATACTGACCCTTGTGGTACTCCACAGGTTAAATTTAGCAGGGATGATTTACAATGTTCCAGTTGAACAAACTGCTGCTGTTTTTAATGCGACTGTCTAACAAATGTAATGCCAGTCCTCGTACTCCATACTTTTCTACTAAAATGTTATGATCAATAGTGTCAAAAGCTTTATTCACATCCATGAACACTCCAACTGTGAACTCTTTATTATCTGTGCCGTTTATAATTTCTTCAGTTAACTATCCAATAACCATAGATGTTGATCTATTTTATTTTGAAACTATATTGATCGTCGGACATTAGTCTATGTTTCTAAACAAAATTTTCCAGCCTTTTGAAGAATACTTTTCCAAGTATTTTTGAAAATTGGTTTCTTGAGTAAAGACACTGGTCTGTAATTTGTTAGTTGATGTTTATCCCCTGATTTGTGTAATGGAATTACTTTAGCTATTTTCATTTTCTATGGAAATGTCCTGTTTGAAAGGATAAATTGCAAATGTAAGTTAGCGGGTCGACAATGTGATTCCATTGACCTTTTTTATCACCATCATATTAATTCCGTTACAGACTGTAAATGTTTTGTTTTTAAATTCTTTGATGATTTTTCAAATTTCTTTTGCTTCTACAGGATTCAAATAGATTGAGTTTTGATTTCTCTTTATGTCGTGTTCAACAGTTTCCATCTCCGATTTTTTTGCACAACTATTTTGGCGGCTAACTTTGACCCAATTCTTACAAAATATTCATTAAACTCCCTAGTCATATCCTGAATACTGTTGCACATCTCATTTTTACCAACTAAAGTGAGATGCATTTTAGTTTGCATTTTAACTGTATTGAGTAAAATCATAGAAGAATATCATTTGCATAATAATTTGGAACACACTGTACATCTAAAGTGCCTGTTTTCATGTGCATAAAAGGAAAATATGTTTGCACTAAAATTCTTCTTCTACAGTCCACACATCATTTCTCTAATGTTAGTGTTCTCTCGTGTTTAGCGGTAGTCACAACCAAACAAAAAACCTGTGATAGGGAAAATCTACATCTGTAGAACTACAGACGTATTAATGCTGTTAAACTCCTCCTAACACACTTTCCATCAAGAGTATAAATCTAACAAGCTGCATGCGTTCTGTAGAGACGCGGCACAGAGATTACTTAACAAGGTCAACAGCCAATTAGGACACTGAACACAGTGCGCTGTAAACAAACACACATTAAAAATTGCATTCATAATTGTCAGAAAAAACATATAAAACACCCCGAAAGTGAACCAGCGAGGGACCAAAGTACTACACAAAGGAGGTGGGAAAAAAGAGCAAACTGTGATTTATTTACAAAACAAACACGTGGAAATGGAAAAATGGAAGGAAATTTTGTTATTGTGTATCAAAGCTAAAATAATGTAGATCCTCTGATCAGCTGTTCAGGGATCTGACGGATGACAAAAGAAAGACGCTCTCATTCTGGAACTCCTGTGTTTCGCTCCTGTACTGATAAATGTGAACTCAGAGTCCTTTATCACCTGTATTTTATCATTTTTGTTCCACACTCCCACCTGCATTGTTCTGTGTCTCCTCCAGGATGCCATTGTGATCCATGAGGTTTATGAAGAAGGAGCAGCAGCCAAAGACGGGCGCCTGTGGGCTGGAGATCAGATCCTGGAGGTAATCCTCCCCAGCAGGCTCCCCCTGCTGGAAAAGTCCAGCCGATGCATCTGCTGCCTCTGTGTGCAGGTGAATGGTGTGGACCTCCGCGGGGCGTCCCACGAGGAGGCGATTGCCGCCCTCCGTCAAACGCCAGCAAAGGTTCGGCTGACGATACTCCGGGATGAGGCCCAGGACAGAGACGAGGAGAACCTGGATGTGTTTGAAGTGGAGCTGCAGAAGAGGAGCGGCAGAGGGCTGGGGCTCAGCATCGTTGGGAAAAGGTCCACCTGCTAAACACAATTGCTGAACAGATCAACCTTCAGTTACTCATTTTCCTCTGATTTGCTTTCATGCAACAAGAATTAAGTTTAAAAGTACAGATAACCCTGTTTGCTCATCTGAGCTGACAGCTACATTGTTTAGTTTAGTTATACTAGATATAGTGAAAAAATAAAATAAAATGTAGCTTCTTTATCTAGCAACTAACCCAGTTAGCTAGCTTACTTTTTAGTAAAGCCAGTTGAACAACTACTTATAATAAAACACCAAAAAAATGACTGCAAATGCTTTTATTAATTTAGCTAAATAATTTGCTTTATCATTTAGCTAATAAAGCTGCTAGCTAATTACTTACTTTTGTCAGTAAGTTTCTGTATTTTTTTGGACTATAAGGCTAGATGTCTAAATTCCCACCCTAACCCCTTACTACTAAAAACTATAGAGCTGCACCACGTAGTGCCCTGAATTTCAAAAGAAATCCAGACACCATGCTCACTACTTTTTCTCAAACGGCGGATATGAAGTTATTGATTTCACAGAGTTAAAATCTAATTAAAATGAGCGTTTTGCGCCAATTATTTCTGAATCCACTGTCTTCTGAAGATAAAAACATTGATGGTTTATTTAAAAAATACATTCTTTTGGCAAAAATTGTTCCGACGCAATGCATTGTGGTATACATTTGTCGATCTAGTGAGCACTGATGCGCACTGGTTTTTCCCAGAGACTTCTGGGAAATTTCCTGGGCACTCGATTTTGGAATTGTAGATTCCAAGTTAGACATTTTTACCATTTTATCCTCAAACTCGCTATTTTGTGCATTTCCTGTTTAACATCGGCGCGTGAATGCGAGCTCTGCTGCACGAGAGATTACGCAATCTTTGGTGAAGTCGGTTTTATGTTCCTTTAGTTTACTTTAGTTAGTGTATGTGAATAATGTAAAGCTTATTATTATTATTTTTTACATTGTAGACATTTATATTCCATCTCATCCCTTTCTACATGATAGTTCATGTATTTCACTTCAGATCTGACGTGAAGCTGCACTAAAAACACAGAATGACGCGTGAAAACCACGCAGCTTTTTGTGATATTGTTATGCTATATATGTGTATATATGCTATATATATATGTGTTATGAACGCATATATACGTTTTTTGGGAGGTTTTGTACTGTTTGTGTTGCTCAAAATTTCCTTTTAATACACATTTAGAAAAACAACAAAAACCTTTTGGACTCATCTCAGGTGATGTTTGATTTGATTTAGTTCTTAATGTTTTATCTCATACTTGGAAATTTTATATTCACAATAACAGGTTTTTAAAAATCAAATTCCTCTTCATTAATTTTCAACATAACATTTGCTTTTTTTTTTATCTGGCACCTAAATATATGAAAAGTAAAAATACAAAAACAATTTTCACTTTTGTTCATGATAATAAGTTAATCAAGAACTCCTATGGTGTTTAACTGTTTCTTTTGTTTTTTTCAATTAGTTCTTAATATTTGAGGAAAACATCAGTGGTTGTTGGTCAAGTTCAATAGAAGTCCATTATTTGACTGACTGTAAACATGGTGGATGTAATTTATCAAAAATGTGTTAAAGTTGGACTTTCAATCACATCAGGAAGTGTTAAATAATGGATGATTGATTGCTGATCCCAAGGGCTGTGAAAAAAGGCAAAGAGAAAGAAAGATATTTGTTGCCAAACTTCCAAAGGTGCTGGAAGACAAATAAAAGAAGAAAAACAAGAACAGAATAAAAAACGGTTTCTTTTGCTTCTTCAGAAAAACTTGACAAATGAAAGAAAAAACAAAAAAATGTCATTTGTTCCATCTAGGAGAAGTGAGGGATTAAAAAATTGATGCATTTGACAAATTTATTGTTTTTTCAATTAAAAATAAGCGTTTAATAAAAAACAAATTTTTTTAACATTTAAACTTATCCAAACATTTGGATTCTTGACATTGACGTTGTCTAGGACCAGTAAGGAAGTTATTCAACGTTTTACCCTATAGGTAAGGATACAACAAAATAGTGAATACAACAGCTGTTATTGTGCGCCCAGGACCCCGAAACTGCTAAGTCCACCACTGGTTGAGAGATCAGATTTATTTATTTTGAAGAGCTCTACAAAAAGATAGGTAAACCCGTCTCCGCGTGTGGGTTCATGAGATCATTCAGTCTTTATTTTCCGATGGGGTTCACCATCTACTGTAGGGTTTGAATGACGCCGCCATCAGCGGTTCTTCCATCTCTCTGTGACTCAGTTTGACGACTTGCTGTCCCGCATTAGTCCAAGGAGGGAATAAAAATGATAGGAATAATTATGTCTCAGATTCTTCTCCATGTTGGTTTTGGACTCCACCCGATGATCAGACTGAGCGGCACTTCTTCTGCCCTGCTAACAGTATCAAATACAGATATCGACACACATCAAGTGCCCTCTAGTGGTTGTTAGTGGAAAAATAACTGATATATGAGCCTATTTATTTAAAAAAATTCACTGATTAAAAAAAGTTACACCCTCAGCAAAAAATAAATAAAAAAAACTGCAAAAAGATAGTTACACCATTGCTTCTGATGCTGCCAGGTTTGGATTCATTCATTTAATAGCGTAATCTACATTTGAGATGTATTCTTGAAACACAGGTTATTTCTTCTCATAACACTCCACCATGTTATTCTGAATTATGTCAAGTGTAATGGGTTTCCTTGGCAGTATTAGTAGTTTTTCTACATTTTGTTCTTGTTTTTGTTACCTTGTCAGACCCACATGCAGTGTCAACATCAACCTGAAGGGACCTAATTAGATTCCAATGAGACGGAACAGAAACTGCAGTCAAGTCCGTCAAAGTCCATGTTTAAGTGCTGTTGGGTTCTTCTGTTTGCTTCAGAAGCGGCAGCGGCGTGTTCATATCTGAAGTGGTCAAAGGGGGCGCCGCTGAGCTAGATGGTCGGCTGATGCAGGGAGACCAGATCCTGTCGGTGAATGGAGAGGACACGAGACACGCCTCCCAGGAGGCTGCAGCTGCTATTCTGAAGGTGTGGTCAGATGGAAGCACTAGAAGAATCAAAGTGACTGTTTTTTTTGTTTTTTAGCAGGTTTGTTCTTTCATCTCCGACAGCATCAGATTAAAATAGGAGGTTGTAGTTTGTGGTTTAAAGTGTTTAGATAGCAGATGCTTTAGTGGGGGGTTGGATATTGGTTGAGGTTCATCTGAAATCATCTAAAGGACAGATGTACTGCATTTATGGCGTTTTTCAAGGCTCTTGAGACCAAGGTTGCTTTGCTAAAGGTGCAGCTGTTTCTGGTTCAGTCTAAAGTACTGACAGAAGGTTTCTGCTTGTCCTACAGTGCGCCCGAGGTCCCATCATATTGCAACTGGGTCGCCTCAAAGCAGCGTCGTGGATTTCACCCAGAGGCAGCTCACGGGGGAGCCAGGTGAGCCCAGGAACCACCCCCCAACTGTGATACAAAGAGCTTGTGTCCTCTCAGGTTGTGGTTTGACACCCTCTGTGATTTGCAGGTGAGTCACGTCAGCAGGAACAGCTCAGGTGTGGTGGCTCCACCCCTCTCTCAAAGCCCAATATCATGTGACCCTCCAACTTCTACTCAAACTTTGAACAACAACACCACCAAAAGCAGCAGTAATGTCACTTGGAGTTCAGGTAGATGAAGTTGATGGGTTAGAAGGATGGATCCCTGCAGGGAGGAGTTCAGAGCTGATCTAGTCTTTGCCCTGTGCAGGGGGGGACGCAGGCGTGCGGACTGTGGAGTTCAGCAGGGTAAGGTCTTCTGAAGCACACACTTCAGCATGTGAACTGCAGACACTCTGACCTTTGGCGCTGGACTTGATGCTGTCAGCAGCGCAGCGTTAATACAGAACGACCGAACATGCTGACCTTCCTTTACACAGTGGAGCAGCTCGAGTTTCTAAATAAACTCTCATGTCAGCATAGTTACTTCCAAAGGTCGTAATTTAAAAATCAGACTTCACAATTGAAACTGCATCGTTGTTTTTATTAAGAACATATGAAGCGGTAAAGTCTCTTATTCAAATGGATGCGAGATCAACAGTCCAGTTCAGAGCTCAGGCTACTGGGGTGTTAATGCACTAAACCAGAAATCCTTATTTTGTTGTGTTAGAGAGGGGTTGTAGTCATTTTGGGTACATCCTCCATAACAGATTGATCTAAAGCTGGTTTCCTCTGATGGTCCACCTGGTTTGGCAGGTTTAAAAGACAAAATCTGACTACTCTGGTGCACTTAAAAAAGAAAGAAGATCTCTGTTCAGATGCAGTTGGATTCTTATAAGATTTACTCAAGTATGAATGCAAAAACATTTTTCAAGGGGGAAAGGGGGAAACAACACAATCTCTGTGAATTAAGAATTAAAAAATCAGTCCATACCTCAGTGTAAGGAAAGCAGAAATCATTGGAAGTTCCACTCTGATCATCTATTGATCTGTTGTAAAAGTGTAAAGCTAAAGGCCTTTTACTCATGATTATGCTACACTTGTGTGTTCCAAAGCAAAAAACATGTGTTGATTTCTATTTTAACAGTATTTTTTCATCTGCTACTTATTTAACAACAATTTAAATATAAAAAACTCAGAAATACTAGTTTAATTTTAATTTTATATATGTCCTCCATCATCAGAAAAATTCCACAAGAACATGTTTAAAACGACAAAAAAACATTGATGTTTAAACGGTTTCATAATGTATGCCGGGTTAATGTTGTGTAGTGAGGAGATGCAGGCGCTTATTCAAATAGCAAAGTCAGAGATGCAGAGGGATTGCTTTTTTTTCTTAGCGTTATAGCTCATTTTAGATAATAGTTCTCCCAAGGTAGCAGCTATTGAACCTGCATGATATTTCCAGATGGTTTGGTCCGCTTCAGTCTTTGGTTTTCTCCTGAGAGAGCCGTGTGTGGCAGCAAACCAAACCAGATGAAAAGAGAATCCTTTGGCAGCCTGCTCAACCGAGTCCGTCACAGAGAGGGAAACACTTAACTAACTTAACTTTAAACACGTGCGGCCAACAACAAAACGGTGCCTTGGACGCACTTGAAATTCATGGGGGCAATGCAGCAATCTGTGTCTTGGCTGCACGTATTACGTGTGGCCAACAGGAATTTCAATCAGTCTTGTGCCGGTTGCACGTAAATACATGTGAATGACATCGGCCAAATAAAATACCATCAATATTTTAAAGACCCACTCCAATGACATTTTATGTCTTGGTGTTTTTAACACGTTCTTGTAGCATTTTTATTATGATGGAGGAAATAGATCTGATAATTTCAGATAAAAACAGCGTTTGAGTATTTTTTTCTCTCAAATTGTGAGGGATCAGGAGCAGACATAGAAAAAGGGGGCTGAGCAAACGGCGCCCCCTGCTCCGTGGTCAGGGCTCGAGAAGCGTCTCTGCAGGCCGAAGTAGTCCTCCGCCAGGGACCAGGCGCACAGCGGGGCCGGCAGAAGCCTTACTGTGTGCCGGGAGAGGAAAGAAAAGCAAGAAGAAAGTACACAGTGACGTTTATTTTAGAGGATGTTCGACCGGATGTTCTGCACGTCAGTCAAGTGACGCACTACACTGTAAGGAGGATGGTGTGCTGACAGATTAAAAAATAAATAAACCAAAAAATAAATAAACATATTTATGTATCTACCGTCACATCCTTTGACGAAATGAGCACCCCTGCAATAACACAATAAGCGAATGTATGTATTTATTAAAAAATAGCTTTGAAATAATTTTTAAAAATGGCCCTCAAAAAAAAGTTTTTTCTTTTATAAGCCTTCATCCAGTTGTGTGAAACATATATTAAGAATCATCTGAAAGGCTAGTTTGAGTTCACGTGACAGCAAAAAGCATTCTGAAAACCGGAAACAGAACACCTGCACTATACAACTGAAGGAGCAAACTAAGAAAATGTTTGGGGTGATGGTTGTTTTCTAAAGCACAAACGTTCAATCTTTTCGCTTTATTCCTCCAAATAACAGGGCAGTACGGACTCTCTTGGCGTCAGTGTGGCTGGTGGGAAAGGCAGTCCTTTGGGGGACATTCCCATCTTCATTGCTATGATTCAAGCCAGTGGACTTGCAGCAAAGACACAACAGCTCAAGGTGAACACGACCGTGTATCACTTTGTCCGCCTTATGTCACTGATTCTAATCATTCAGATTGTTAATATTCATATAATCTTGTAAATTGTGTTATGCATGGCAGTGAAAACTAAAGAACACAAATGAATTTAAATAGGGTCGTCACGGTGAATTAAGATTTGAATTTTGAGTGTGACTGTAGTAGCGCTACAGTGAAATGACTGTATTTTTGTGTGCATGTGTGTGTTTGTTAGGTGGGTGACAGGATTGTCAGTATTAACGGTCAGTCAGCAGACGGTCTGTCTCACAGTGAGGTGGTCTCCATCCTAAAGAACAGCTATGGAAACATCAGTCTTCAGGTATGAGCACAAACAAACGGCATTGAGTTCTAAAACAGATAAATGGAAAAAAAGTCATCATCTTTGCAGAGGATGACTTTGTTATCATTTATTCTTCCATTTGTCTAACAAAAACAAGAGAAATTGCTTTGTAGAGCAAAAGTTTTAGCAGTGAAGCTCTATTTATATATAATTGGGATACTAATTCTGTTGAACATTTGTGATGGAAATAGAACAAGACAGTCGGTAAGCATCAGTCACCTTCTGCTGCTGATCACAGCACTTGTGCACCTGAGTGTGTTATCGCTGTGGTCCAGCAGGCACACTGATGCATGCTGGGAGTGAGATAGTGGCAGTGTTTTATGCTAATTAGCTGTTATCAGCTGCAGCAGACCAACGCCTTCATGAGCTGATTCTCTGTTTTCACCTGAGTGTCGGTGAGGCTTCAGTAACATAAGTCTTTTTAGTCAGCACCATCCCATAATCCACTCCATAATCAATCAAAATTATTAAAATATCACATTCCTGTCAAATAAAATAACTAAAATGAGAAGAAAAAATGTTTTGTTTTGCTGTTTATTTATTATGTAGATATTTCATTTTAAACGACGAAAGAACTGACAGCAGTAGTATATGAAACATAAATTATTTTCCATCATATTTATCTATATAAAAAAATTACATAATGAAAATAAATATGATAAATAACGGTATAACTCATGCATACTCATATATGCATCTTTCACCTATATAACCCTTTTTATTAATATTTAATGTGGAGGGGGGCCGGTTTAGCTCGTGCTGGTTTGCGGCGCCTTCGTCCGTGAAACCAGGGTTCAACTCTGGGCTGCTCCCTATTCCCTTCTCTGCTGCTGTGCTGGTCCCAAGCCCGGCTGGATTAAGAGGGTTGCGTCAGGAAGGGCATCCGGCGTAAAAACATTGCCAAGTTAACCATGCGACTCATCCTCGAGGGAGGGTTGTTTCGCTGTGGCGACCCCTGATGTGAGAAGTCAAAAGTGAAAGAAGACTCATGGCATGTGGCTTCTTCTATCAGGGTTTGAATTAGTCCATGAATGAACTTTTGTCGTTGGCTATACTTATTAAATAGGTATAGTGTCGTTTTTTTAGACTTTTTTTTAGCTTGCTTTAAAATGTTGTTTTTAAATTGTACTCAAATGATTTTCTGTGGGTTTGTGTACGCATGTGTGTCTGTGTCTCAGGTGGTGGCCGACACAAACATCAGCATCATCGCCTCTCAAGTGGAGAGTTTAACCAGCGGCTCCAGTTTATCTGCTGACACTGAAACGCACCACGCAGCTGAGTCTGAGTGAGAACCCACAAACACATGGTATGGTGGGGGCTGGTGCCATCGTGAACTTGAATTATCTTCTTCCCTCCCAGGGGTCCGCAGCCCAACACCATCACCCTGGAGAAAGGCTCTGATGGCCTTGGCTTTAGCATCGTTGGAGGCTTCGGCAGTCCCCATGGAGACCTGCCCATCTATGTGAAAACAGTTTTCAGCAAGGTCAGCAACATAGACTTATACCAACTGGCTTATAGTATATGACGTCACAGCAAAAAGAAACGCCAATCTAGGTCAGCCATACTGACTTAGTTCAATCCATCTGAACTTAATTCTAAGGTAGGCAACTGGGTAGGACCATAGACTCAAATTAGGCTTAGCTACATCCACCCACCTAGCTAAGCCACCACAATAAACTTATCCATCCATCTTCTTCCGCCTATCCCGGCGCCAGGTCGTGGGGGCAGCAGGCTAAACAAAGATTCTCAGACTTTCCTCTCCCCGGCCACTTCCTCCAGCTCCTCTGGGGGGACCCAGAGACATTCCCATTCAGTTTTGTTTATCAGCCATATTTTTAAAAGTATTTAACTAATGAACTGTTTTTGGATGCTAAAGCCACAAAACTTTCATGACGGTGTGTGTCTCAGGGGGCGGCGGCTGTGGATGGGCGCCTAAAGCGGGGGGATCAGATCCTGTCAGTGAACGGTGAGAGCCTCCAGGGTGTGACACATGAGCAGGCAGTGACCATCCTGAAGAAACAGAGAGGAACCGTCACGCTGGAGATACTGTCATAACGTGACCTGAATGCACACACAAACACTTTCAAACTGCATGTCAAGTTTCTTCTCCCCAGTGTTTTCCCACTCAAACACACATTGGAGGGTCAGACCAGCACGCACTGATGTCAGACGTTCTTAGTTTCTTCCAGAACATTATGAATTTCCCAAAGTCACAGATCTGGTTCCAGTTCTGTTGCTTTATATTTTCAGTGTCTTTTAAAAACTTCAGCGTTTAAGTCAACTCAGTTTGCTTCCTTTTGGGTTTTTTCGGTGGCCTTTGTTTCAAAAAGTCCCAAACCGTAGCAATCCATGCAGCTCCTCAATTCTGGTCTATTTCTTTTGGGACATATACGTCTGGACACCAACAAAAAAGTTAATGCAACGCACTATTCTCCTGCGGGATGTCCTCTGATCAGAACTGAACCCGGAGAGGACCGTCAATGCATTCATCTGTCCAGACAGTGGTGTTTGATCTCACAACCTTCTCTTCTTTAGCTCAGTGGTTCTTCATCAGAATCCAGCTAAGTGGGACACAAACTCTAAAGTCCTAAACACCAAAATCAGGCTTCTTCTTTGTTCATTTTTACAATGATAATTAGAAATATCATACAATACCAGACCTGCAGAAGGATGAAGCGGATCAGCTCCAACTGATCTTTCCAAGCATTTTGTCTGAAATCCCATCACTCCTTTCTGTTTTCCTGTGTAGCTCTGATCCACAGCTTTGATGGTAAAGCTGTTGTCTGGAGTTATGACATATCTGTCACTGCAGAAGCATCAATAGATCTGCATTGATCTCTTAAAGCAAACCCGTTGGCACGTTTGCTTTAATGCAATGATCAAAAAAACAATATAAACACAATTTTTGTTTTGTTTTAAGGAAATGCCAAAATTAGTTTTGCTTTTTTGCCTTTTTGGACAGAAAAAAAAGGTTGAGATTCAATAAGAAACATGTTTGAAATGTGCCATCATCCCGAAGCCAAACTGTGAGCTCTGGATTAAAGACTTCTGTCACCGTTCAGCACACCTATTGTTGCAGAAGTCTAGTTATTGAGGGCGGAACCATGACGTCCTGCTCTGTGCTGGGAAATCGGAGTTAGAACGTCAGAGGGACTCGAGCATAATCCAACCTGTTTAGCTCTTATATCAGAAATGAAACCATGTATTTTTGTGAAAAAATAAAACAAAAGAGATGATCGTGGAGCTTCATGACCTTCTGATTCCATCAGTAGCAGCTAGTTTTCCTGACATTCATCAGAAGAGCGTCAGCTGCCTATTTTCTTTGACAAACTGCTTTGGAGTTAGTTTCCATGGAAAGCCTCTTGAGCTCTAACTGTCAGGATGTGGAAAAACTATCCTGAAGACGTTAGTCCTTTAGGAAGCTTTGCAGAATGTATTGAAGAAAATGGCACAAGACCGTTTTAACGGTGTTTAAAGGTAAGAGGTAAATCTCACAGATGCAGGATTAAAGGCTTTCATTAAACAGTCCCACAACATTTTTGGTTTGAAGATGAATCTTAGTGAGCATGAACACCCAATCTTGCCCCCCAACAACAGACACGGTGTCTTCCATAATAGTTGTCATAGAGAGGAAAATGAAATTATTTTGTACAATAAATGTTTTGTAGATGAAAAGAGGCCACAGTCTAATGTTAACGCAGAGATGTGTGCGCATGTAAATATAAATATGAAACTATATCCTAGTTTCAGTCACGTTCATTCATTCTCATCCTGATGATCTGTTGACACAACATGGAAGGATTCAAAATTAGCATAGATTAAGGATTGACCAGCTTTCTCTAAAAGAAAAAAAAAGTAGATCCAAAGAAGCAAATGTAACTTTTAAAGGAAACAATGAAATCAAAAACCAGTTTGTGATTGCCCAGAATTCAAAATTGACTCTAATTGAAAAAAACGTCTTGAAATTGTAATTGAAATTATGTTATTATTCTAAACTTTTCTCAATTTCAGTTACACAATTATTTTTAGCAGCTGAATCAAAAGTTAATATTTAGGCTATTAGAGGCAAAATGCAGGGAAAAATTAGATACTTTTAATTATGTTTTTTTTTCCAATGTTGCTAACATGTTAGCTTTGTTCTTAAATATTAGCTAGTTATTGTTAGCTTAATCGGTGGCCCTTAAACCAACATAACCAGTTAATCTGTCAAGCTGTCTGTTATTTTCGACATTTGTTTTATTAATGACCACAAAAAACCTTCTTTGATCATGTAATCTTTGATTTAGCCTTCCTAGTTAATTGAATAGCCATCTAGGTGAATAGCTAGCCAGCCTTTATGGATCATCCAGCAAGTGTCCCCTTTCAAAGATATGCTGCTCCATATTTAAAGATAATTTAGAGACATACAGTTGTAATTTTAACAATTTCAAATAAATAATGTGTTAGCAGATAAATGTTTATCCGCTGGTGGCATTCTAAATGGCAGAAATACACAATTATGCTACATATCAATCATGTGCTAATACTTTATGTTGACGTAATTACTGTCTAAACTGCTCTTATTTTTGTAAATAAATTATAATTTATTTTTTTAACTTCACTTGGAATTAATGTTATTTTCCTTATTGTGTAATAGACAAATATGTTTAAATAATCAAAATTACTAATGAGAGCTTAGAAGCCTTGCGTTGTATGTGACCTTTTGAACATTAAAGACTTATGTCATGGTTTGAT
This sequence comes from Oryzias latipes, assembly GCF_053564925.1. Taxonomy (NCBI): domain Eukaryota; kingdom Metazoa; phylum Chordata; class Actinopteri; order Beloniformes; family Adrianichthyidae; genus Oryzias; species Oryzias latipes. The sequence continues at coordinate 8,662,919 of NC_136240.1, forward strand.
TTTATTTACATGCATAATAATTTGTCATTAATGTATTTTGTTAAGACTTTTTTTTTTATTCAAGCTTTGTTTAGCTCAATCATTAAATAAAAAATGAACAAATGACATTTCAAGAATTGTTTTCTGTCTCTAAAGTTTACTTCTCTGTTTTCTTCTTTTACCAAGGATTAATTAACAATTACCATTAATAATTTTGCCCTTTTTTTTTCCATTTGACCTGTTCACAGTCATACTCAACCATTTTTGGTCCTGCCCTCATTCATGATGCTGCTGGTAAAGCATAGATGGTTTGGATCCCTTTTTTTGTGTGTATGTGGCAGGCAGAGGGCCACTTGATTGAGATCACCTGGCACACCAGCTGCTTCATTAGCAGAGGGCTGATAAAAGCCTCTGTCAGTAGAGCTTCAGACAGAGACCTGCTGCTTCCAGGTGGGAAGGTGCAGCAGCTGTGCAGCCTTTGGCTGTGTGTAGGGCCCTAACCATAGCCGGGTAGGTTTGTGCTTTGTTCACCTCCAAGTTGCTGCCGCACCATTCTTATTGCGATCACTGTGTAGATCGCAGGCAGTGTTTGGCCGCTCATGCGACTCATGTGGAGAGTCCTCTTAAGCTGCGGGAGCAGGTATGTGTATGTGTGTGTTATGTTATACTTGGTTATTTGTGTTAATTTACACTTATTTTGTGGGTGCCGCTGTTTTGGTTTCCATTGTTTGTTTCATCCCTGCTCTGCCCACCCGGTGCAAGAGCGGTGCGACGGCCGGCAGTTCTGGGGATCGTGTGTGTTCCATACAGAGTGTCAGTGACTGCTGTCCATCCACGCACTGGCGAGCAGCGTGACGGAGTGGGATTGACAGCTATTGGAGCGAGTTCCCCCTTCTGGGCTTCTGTCCCCCCAAGCACAACCAGGGCCCAGTGTCCCACCACCTTGGACTGGCGTCGGTTACGGCCACTGGATGCAAGGGACGTGACATTGAGCCGGGTGCGCCGCCACAGAGAGCGCACAGCTGGGTGCAGCTGACTTTGTGGGCTGGGCATGATCGCCCTTATGGTTTGGTTGACTGTTTTGGGTATCTTTTTAGAATAGGAAATTTAGCATAATTTCTAATAAAGGTTGTCTTTTCTTTAAAAGCACAGTCTTGGTTTCCTGTGTCGGAGAGTCCTGTGCTTTTGGTTTTTAGTTTTCTGCTGGCGGCTTTCACTGGGGAAACCATAATGCCACAGAAATCTTGGCGCTGTGAGCAGGACCTCTGACTTTAACAGGAAACTTAGACGTGTATTGAGTTTTGTGTGAACTTGTTTTATTTTTTTTTCATTTTCAAAACAGCGGCACCTGTGTTCTTGCAGCCATGGAGGATGAAATACAGGAGTTGCGAGAGCTGATGGCTCAGCTTCGTGCTGACAATGAGGACCTCCGCAAACAGCAAAATCCCGGTCCTAGCTCCTCGACAGCTTTTGGGCAAGGGGGGCCTGGTCCTTTAACGGAGAGGCTTGTTTTGGTCCCACGAGACCGGAAATGCCCTATGTTTAGTGGTAGGTCTGGAATGGTATTGGAAGAGTGGCTGGAGGAGGTCCAGGCATGCATGAGAGCCCGTCATATAGCGGTAGCTGACCAGGCTTTCTTTCTGTATGATCACCTGGAGAGCGAGGCGCGAGACGAAGTTAAATATCGGTCAAGCCGGGTGTGGTGGCGCGTGCCTGTAATCTGCGCTCATGGAGGCTGAGGCTGGAGGATGGTTGGAGCTCAGGAGCTCTGAGCTGCAGTGGACTGTGCTGATCGAGTGTCTGCACTGAGTTCGGTACCGATATGGTCTTTCTGGGGGAGCCCGGGACGGGTGAAACCCCCCCCCCCCCCCCCTTAGGCCGGAAACGGAGCAGGAGAAGCTCCGGGTGAAGCTTCCAAAGTGTGCCTTTTTCCAGCAGGAAGTCAGGTATTTGGGCCATGTCATCTCTGATCAGGGTGTTTCTACTGATCCCCATAAGTTTGAGGCTGTTGCTGGTTGGCAACCTCCCACCACAGTCTCAGAGCTAAGAACATTTCTGGGGTTTACCAGCTACTACCGCCTGTTCGTAGAGGGGTTTGCCCGGTTGGCAGCGCCATTACATCGGCTTGTGGGCGAACTGGATGGAACCAAATCCAGAAGGCGCAAAGCATCTAGCCTGCAGGGTCATTGGACCACTGACGTCAGCGCCAGTCTTGGCTTATGCTGACTTCACACTACCTTTTATTTTGGAAGTGGATGCCAGTCATAATGTCCTTGGTGCAGTTTTGTCCCAGGAGCAGGGTGGCAGTGTGCGGCCCCTTGCCTATGCCAGTAGGGGACTAAAGGCTACAGAGCGTAACATGCAAAACTACAGCTCTATGAAGCTGGAGTTCTTGGCTCTTAAATGGGCCATGACAGAAAAGTTCCGTGAATACCTATTGGGACATCACTGCATTGTATTGACTGATAACAACCCGCTGAGTTATTTGTCTACAGCAAAGCTGGGAGCGATGGAGCAGCGTTGGGTGGCACAGTTGGCAGCGTTCGATTATGAGATAAAGTATCGTTCTGGCAGAGTCAACCGGAATGCGGACGCCTTGTCACGACATCCCAATCATAGCTCAACAGAGGTTGGCAACATGGCACCTGGTTCTTCGCTGCTTAGAGACCTACAGCAGGTTCAGGTACAGCCAGTACTTGCCCACTGTGAGATCGAACAGTTGATGCCTGTGTTCCCACAGCAAACTACTGCAGAGGTTCAGGACCTGCAGGATTCTGATCCAGTGTTGGCAAGCGTTCTCCCTTTCTGGCGGGACCAACGGTACCCCAACTACTCAGAGCCTTTGGGTCTGTCTAAGGTGGCCCTTACCCTGCTGCGGCAATGGAAAAATCTTGCAGAGGTTGATGGTTTGGTCTACCGCAGGGTTCTCATGCCAGATAGTGGGCAGGAGGTTTTCCAGAAATATTGATCCCTGAGGTTTTGGAACAGGTTCACCAGCATCATGGTCACCGGGGCATTGAACAGACATTAGCATTATTAAGAGCTACTGGCCAGGTAGTCAAAAGATGTAGCTCATTGGTGTCAGGCCTGTGAGAGGTGTCAGTTGGCCAAGGATAACAGCCGTTCAAATTCTGCCCCCTTGGGACACCTTATAGCATCTAGGCCGAATGAGTTGGTGGCCATGGACTTTACCATCCTGGAGCCTTCACGGACCGGAGTTGAGAATGTGCTGGTTTTAACTGATGTCTTCAGCAAGTACACGGTTGCCATCCCTACCCGAGACCAGCGAGCAGCCACAGTTGCCCAGGTGCTTGTCACAGAGCGGTTCTCGAAGTTTGGTGTTCCAGGACTGCTTCATTCTGATCAGGGGCGCAGCTTCGAGAGCCAGCTGATACAGCAACTCTGTGGACTCTTTGGCATCGAGAAGTCGAGGACCACCCCGTACCACCCTGCCGGTAATGGGCAATGTGAGCGGTTTAACAGAACGTTGCACAATCTCCTTAGAGCCTTGCCGGTAACACGCAAGAGAGATTGGAACTCCTGTCTGCCACAGGTGACGTTCTGTTATAATACCATGCCGCATCAAACAACTGGTGAGTCTCCATTCTTTTTGATGTTTGGTCAGCAACCCAGGCTCCCCATTGACTTTATGTTGGGACAGGTTAAGGAACTACTGGAAGTACTGGAAATAAAACAACAATGTCACTGCCAATCATAATTTTAAGCTCCTTGTTTAACTTTAATGCAAAACTTGCTTAAATACATGTAAATCTGAATTGCTTTAGTTACAAACTAAGATCACAGCAGACTTTACCCTCACATTTCATTTCATAACTTGCTACTCTGCTGCTAACAAATACCTGACTCCTGTTTTCTTGACTTGCATTGAAAATATGTTAATAATTCAATGATGTTCTAGGAATGAAGAGGGTCTAAGCAGAAACTTCTTAACAAAGAAAACTGAATCGGCACAAAAAAGCAAACTAACATAGCACGGTTCTGCAACAACTCATCAGTTTTCTCACATTTTACCATAAAAAGACATGTTTATGGATGGCTAGTTTTTTTTTTTCTCTTAATTTGGAGTGGTGGCTGAGAGCCAATAGGAGCAGAGGAAGGAGGTCACATGGCCGTAGCTTTGTCCTTATGACCCTTGCTCTTCACGTTCTCGTATTCTCCGTGGTCGTCTCTCCTCCTGAAGGAAACACAAACGAGTTATTCCTGCGTCTTTCAGACTCATGCTAGTCTCTTTTATTGATTCACTTGATTCCGTATCTACCTTTACATAATAATTACCCACAAGGCCTCTCACAGTAAACTTCTATTTTTAATAAGATTAAGCTTTAAGTAACGTTCATTATCTACTTAGATGTTTTCCTTCCTGTTTATCTTGATTTTATTGTTGTTATTATTACCTTAATCAGAGAATGGTTGAGAGAGACTCTAGCACTAGATCACACATTTGCAAAACCATTTAGATCTCATGGCCATGCAAAGCAAACATGTATCATCATTTGTTTGAATAGGTCCTTTGATTTTAAAATTATGCTAAATTACGCTTTTTTTGGGATGCTTAAGTATTGAGACAAAAGTTGAAAAGGAGCCCATAAAAGCATAGGTGCTGTGTCATGGTTTTCAACAAAAAAAATGAATCATTTACTATATTTTTTTTATTAAAGTCAGGTGGTAAAAGCTTTTTTTTTTCATTACATAAGAATAAGGGTCTGATAAGGAGCACTTTTTTGTGAGAAGTGTTGTTTTTACCTTTCATCAGTGCTGGCTTCACATGCTTCATACGTGTTTTCATCTGTGCTGCTCTTCCTCCTGTAAACAAAATATTTTAACTCCAAAAAGAAGCTCAGCAGATGAGCTTACTTCAAACCTTCTTGAGTCAGATTATTATTCATAAAAGGTTTCACATGATCCTCGAGAACTAACATTAACACATTTCTGATGCAGGAACACGATCAGAAACTGATAAATTGATTTACAAAAGATTAGGCCTAAGCGTGGGAAACAGGCTTCCTCTGCTTTGAGTGTCTTTGTGGATTTAATTATATTTCAGCACTCAAGCCTTCTCACTTTTTTCAGGTCTTAGATTGTTTACTGATAAATACAAATGAAAAGGTTTATTTTGGTTTGATTGTAACTGCAGCTGTGGAGCTTCCAGTTTCTACCTGTTGTTGTGATCCAGGACTGTATCGTAGGTTTCTTGAACATTTCCTGATGTTTTGCTTCCCATACACACAAAGAAGAGCTCATGTTAGAAAAAGTCTTCCTCTTCAAATCTCCTTTTCATTTTAAATGTCCAAATGTAGTGAAAGAGTCACAGGACTGCTGAGTCTCTCTAGAACTTTTATTTTCTTTTAGGAATTTCTGGATTACAATTACAAAAACCCCTTTATTTACAGTACACATAAAAAACGTAAAACAAAATTGTGAATTATTACTTAAAACTTGCAAATGGCAGCATTTGTGCAGAAAGAAGAAAAGACATAGCTGGGCTCTGGAAGTTCACTACCTTAGGCTTTCCAAGTTATTCCTGCAGAAAACATGGAAATAAAATAAGTTCCTTGTTGTTTAGATTTATTTGTTTTCCCCTCCTGAGAAATCCTTTCTACATTCTGACATCTAGATTATTTCATCTCAGTTTTTTGCAGATGACATTATCCTGTTAGGGTCATTGAACAAGGACCTTCAATGTGTCACTAATGAGTGTCACAACTTGAGGGCCATGTTTCTTTTTTTAAAAAGGTAGTCTTCCCTCTCTGGTAGGATAGTGGAACTCCTCAAGTGGAAGAGTTTGAGTTTGTTGGGGTCTTGTTTACATATGAGGGAAGGATGAGATTGACAGACGGTAGATGGCAGTGAGAAGGAACTGAGCCCAAAAGATGGAGCTCTTGTGAGCTTCTCTCAAGAATTGATCCAGACATGTTCCCAGCCTCACAGATAATCATGACAGGATAAGATCCAAGCAGCTGAAATGAGTTTTAGGATGGCTGGGCTCTCCCTTAGAGAGGGTGACCAGCTGTATGATGCTAAAGGGACTGGCCTGGGAGCCCATTGGGGTTCCCCTGGTGGACCCGGATGAGGTTTCTTAGGAGAGAGAGGTCTGGCCATCTTTGGTTAGACTGCTGCCTCCACAACTCATCATGAAAGGGAGAAGATGGACGGATGAATGGATGGTTGGATGATTGATCCTGCTATTGAATACCTCCACCTTCATTCACTTCTTTTCTTCGGGTCCACTAACACCAGGTAATCCGTTACACCGGCCTGTGTGATTGTTCCCTTCCATCTGCAGAGCTGATCCTGGTTTAGGCGACTCAGGTGCCGGATGGATCTGCTGTGGTCACTAACTCAATTTTTAACAAATTGATTGTGTCATAAACTAAACACAAACAACAGGGTTTTAACACTTGAATAGCTTTAGCTCAAGTGTTGACATTCTTTCGCCTGCAGCAACCTTCAACCGTTTATGCAATTCACGACTGCTTTCAGTCAGCGGATTCACTTTCAATGCATAAACGGTTAAAGAGTTATGGTTTGTCAAAGAGTGTGTGTTGTGTAGGTGTCGCCAGCAACATCTCTGGTGTTACAGGATTAACCCTTGTGCTATCCTAGGCACTTTAACATTGGGAGTTGGGTCATCTAGACCCACTAGACAGTGCTCTAAACCTTTTTTCTTCAATGATTTGTGATCTTCACTGGTGTCCATGGATTACATGAAATCTTTCCACCTTTATCCACCTTTGTCATGGTAGAAGGAACATGTCAGTGGACATCTTGACTCCATAGGATAGCACAAGGGTTAAAGCCAGATCCATTGTGAAAAACAAAACGCAGACGTGTTGCTCCAGGTTCCGTCCACAGACTTTTCTTCCTTCATTTATTGCTGGATGTTAAACCAGTGACAAGAGAGCATACTGCTGGGTAAACAGATTGTAACGGGCAATGGAAGGATGGACGGGAGGAAAATGGACTGGGTGACACAAATCATTACACACTGACTGCTGTGGGCGGGGCTACACTTCCTGATGGTTACAGGACTTCCCGCTCCTCCATCATCACCCAGAATCTGCCTTTGCCTGCTTTGTTCCTGATGATTCCTGCAAAGCTTTAAGCATGTTTGTCTCTGTGTTAAATCCTCATTAGAAGATCAGTGAAGACCTCATGACGACTTGCATGTCCTGATCAAAAAGCAGCTCGTCACAAGAGGACGACTCGGCTCTCAGATCTGTTTTAGTGCATTTCTGCAGCAGGTTCATAAACACTAAAACGAGTCAGGTACCAAACGGAGGTGGTTCCTCAAAGCCTGCATGCTGAGAGGTGCAATGAGAGGAAGGCTAAAGAAGCCAAAGCCTCGGTGTGGCTCCTCCTCACGTTTGAGCGCTTCATCTTACCTGACGCCTCTCAGACTCATGTCGTAGTGGTTTACTGCAGGAGCCGTCTCCGAGTCCCGACTGTTCCTCCTCCTGCTCACACACACGTCAGACATCAACACATCAGAGATGTTCAGTCCCAGCTGCCTGCTATACCATAAAACCATGGTAACCCCGTTGATATTTATGGTTCATAGTCCTGAATTCATCTTTTTAGAAGATTCTACTTGGATATGGAAATTATTAATGTTTCTAGATTGTTGTTTACTATCAAATATCTATCATGTTGGAAATGTTTTAATCTGTTTTTTTTTTCTAAAGAGCTTAGCAAAATATTACACTCAGGTGTTCAAAAAAAAGATAATTGGGAATAATTCCAAACTTTAATGGTCCAGACCATTCCAGGCAGTACTATCTTACCTGTATATTTTAAAAAAGTGCCAATCGGGTTATGGGGAAGGATTTTGGTGTTATCTGCTGCTCTGACATTAGGTGTCTGTTGTAAAAACATCTTTTAGTGGAACAGGTCAAAGGTCAAAGGTGGTTCTGCTCAACGATAAAGATGAACTCTGACTGACCGGCTGGATTTTTCACACCAGACCTTCTTCACAACGAAGGCGATGAAGGTGAGGAGGAGGAAGCCGCTGACGGCGATGATGCCCGTCAGCCACTGAGGCAGCAGACGCTCATATTTGGGCAGACCTGCAGGAGAAAGCAGAGGTCACAGGTCATCATCACGTCAGGAAGGTCACTTCAGTCTTCAAGTCTTTCATCTTGCTACATTCTCTCTTCCACAGCTAAACCAAACATTCAACCTCAAGAATCGTGCAAACATTTCCCCATTGACACCACCCTCTAGTGGTCTAATGAGGAACTGCAACACTTGATTCTTCCAGTTTAGTCAAATTCAGAGAAAAAAAAACAGCCTTTCCTACTATGGATGCCACTTTTCTCAGTTTAAACTGAACCAAAAGTTTTCACCATTGAACTGAATCATCGTGAGAGTGAGTCGTAGCATCCCTACTGCATACCAGTACAGTATGTTGACATGAAAGCGTCAAACACATTAAGAAGGATTTATTGAATGCTTGGAAAGAAGATCTCCAAAAACAAATTACAAATGAGGTATTGGAGGGTGCTTGTACTGCACCTCAAAAGCTGTCAATTAACTCGAGACTAAAATTAACACACAAAATTAAAAAAAAAAATTGAACTTAAAACTTTTACAAATGAAAAATAATTTCATTGTATCTTAAACGTTTTTGCCATTTCTCCCTTTTTCCTTTCAGTTTTCAGGTTTTCGCTGTTGAGCTGATCCTGTTTTTACATGGGGGCGGGGCTTAGAGCTCATTGGTTTTTACATTTTCAATCGTTATTTCAAATTTACAATTTAGTTTTGTGTCACTTTAAGCTGATCCTGATGTGACCCCAGACACCCAGCTTAGTTTAAAACGACTGAAGTGTTTGTCTTCATTGTTTCTTCTTTATTAGCAAATCAAAAAACAGGAATTTTCTGAATTTTGTTGATGTTGTTTTGTTTTGTTACATACAATTCATATGTCAAACTGAAACAAAACTGTGACCCAAAAATTGAGGGATGAACTGAATTATGGGTAAAGTGAATCATTGCATCCCTAGTTCTAACAGGAAAACTAGATTTTTATGAAACATTTTGCTTCACAGCACAAAGGCTGTCAGCCAGGGGTGGCGCTACTGTGGGGACAAGGGGGGCAGTATTAGTAATGGCCCCTCAGCTGCATTGCAGAAAATTGTTAATAACAAGAACACTGTTTGAAACACAAACTTTTCATCATTTCATTTGTAATGGCCTTCCTCTCTGTTGTTCTCATTTGCAAAGTATTTTGCCCCTTCAACCCCCCCCCCCCCCCCCCCCCCCCCCCGATTTAAAATGTTGTAGCTCCACCACTGCTGTCAGCTCTTGAAATAAAATCAACAGAAAATTTGTTTCTTTACGGTTCTTTAAATTGGGTTTCATTACTGCAACATTCGGGGGCTTATAATCATCGAAGATGATTGAGTCTCTAAAAACTTACATACTTTTTTTTTTTAAATCAACTGTAATTTTGTTACTTTTTTGCAATATTGATAAAATTATATTAAGAAAATAAAACATAAATTTCAAAATGCATCATATATTTGGGTTCTATATGATGATCCTCTCCAGTCCTCCATGTGAATCTAAGTCGGCTCCATTTCCCAGCATTTGTTTCAAAACTGTATACCGTAATTAAAAATAGATAAAATAGATAAAGATAAAACTTGTAAAGTCAGGCTAGGCTCAAAATGCAAAAGATTATGAAGATTAGTGATTTTAACATTTTGACTTTACATAGACATGGTATTAAATTAGTTACATTGGTTTCATAAAGAACATTAATGCTGCATTCTTTAAGCAATGATGCTAATGATCTGTAAAACATTGTTGTACAGAAGCCAGAAAAATCATTAGGAGATTGATGATTAGTTGGTTGATTTAAATGCTCTTAAACATCAAAAACATTAAACACTAGCAGGTCTTTTAGTTTGGCCTTGGTCTAAAATAATAAAGAGTTTATTAACTTATCCTGACTTTAAATCAATTTATTGATCAGAAAGGATGTAAATATGATTGATAAATATATATCAGAATGGTGTTTAAAATATGTATTAATTAAAAAATATTTTATTGAATGTACTTTTTCTTTTTTGTGTTTAACATTTATTTGTTTCGGCATTAATAACGTTTTTTTTTTTATCTAAATTTGAATATTCCTTTATACTACAAAAAACAAAAGTCTAAATTTCTTTTTTGTGTTTATTTTCTGTTTCTTAACTTTTACAGCCTGAAAAAGAAAAGAAAAAAAAATACACAGCACACACGGTGTGAACTTTGGTACCTCCTTACGTCTCCATAGCAACGTGCCAATCGGATCCTTTTCACGTTGGTGACTTTGGCCTGTTTTTGCTCCGTTTGGTGGTTTCACTTAGAGACACGGCTCATTAACGTTCAGGATGAACACGTGTTCGAAACAATCAACAGCAACACGCGTGTGATCAAAGTCCATGCTGAATGTGTCCATCCATCATTCTGTTCTATCGGGCCAAACATATGGGGGGTGGAGGGAGGGGGGTGTACATGGATTCCCCGCAAAACATGGAAATTCACAGGGAAATAACCTAAAGTGACACGCCCAAATCAAAAACACTGAACAGAAATTCTGTCAAACTTTAGAGTTTTTCTATTTTGACAGATAAAGTGGCGTTGAGGCACGTTGTGCGCTGGAGTAAAACCAAAAACTGTGACGTAATAGAAGCTTAATCATTGCTATAAAAGCATAAGAGTCATAAAGTGCAGGAATCTTCTCATGCAGCACATTTTGAAGTTATATCTGTTTGATACTATAACAATAAAATGTGCTGAAGGAAATAAACGCTGCTTCCTTGTAATGAAGTCATCATTGCAGGTTAATATTTAAACAAACAGTTTGATTTAATCCTAAGAAACTAAATATTTCTAATGATTTTAAAAAGTATCTAAGCAGAAATGTTCTTGGTTTGGTTTGATTCACTCAAGCAGACGCTTTTGCCCAAAAAGTGGAAAAGTGTTCATCAGGGACATTTAAATTTGACTTCAAAATGAAATTTCAAAAATCTTTTGAATCTGTTATTTGATGTAGAGAAGCTGAGAGGAAGCTTTAGTCTGTCATCTCATCCAGAGCTGTTTCAGTCCAGCAGCTGCTAAGTAGAGAGTATGAAGGCAGACGTACCTGTTTGGGCCCCAACAGAACCAACAACCAGTAGCAAACTGGACACCAGCGGCAGTAACGGTCCCATCACAAAAGCACAGGAGAGGATCCCAGCAGGAGCACACACAGTCGAGGAGCGTCGCAGGAGCGTCTGTGGAGCTCTTGGCGTGTTGGTGGACCCGCGGGTCAGTTCTGCTAAAGATTAACCATAACCCAGGCTTTTATCTGCTGTGAGAGCCCGTCCACTTCCTCCAAGCGGCTCCACTGCTCTCTGAAAAAAACCCTTTATGGATGTTTGCAGCTCACCTGAAATCCTCACTCTGACCTGCTGACAGTTTTGTTGTCATGGTAACCACTGCATTCTGTTCTGAACAAAGGGTTTTTGTCTAAAGAAGAACTCACAAATTTTTCTGTTTTTAAAACTAAATAAAGATATTTTGGATGACTACTGCCAGAGCTAGGCTAAAGTAGATTGTTGCCTCTATCATCTTTTTCTCACAACTCAACACAAACAAGTCTGTTGTTTAGTCTGGCATTTATATATGAATTATTCACTCTGGTGTTAACCCAAAAACAGAGCAATATCAACTCTCATGTGCATGGAAAGATGATGAGTTTTACTAAATGTGGAGGAAAATAATGAGAAGTGTAACACCTGTGGTGATTTAAAAACACCACTATAGGGTCATTATAGATTTGAAGACTTAACTGGACAATGTCATTAATAGATAGATTAAAGATCCACTCCAATGAAAATTGTGAGTATGTCTTTATTCAAATCATTGTGAATCAGGAGCAGATAGAAAAATGCTGCTTGAAACCATTTTACTTTACATTGATAACCGATTTGCCAATGTGTCCATTAGATCCATGTACGTCTTTTTTTCCTCATCTCAGCTGGTTTCAAGTTTAGAACTGTACAACTGGAGAACTGCAATATTGCTCACCATCTTTGATGGTCTGTCAGCTGGCGGGAGAACACGTAAACAAGGAACTCTCAGTTTTGGGTGACGGGATGTGGGGCAGGATTTTTTACTCTGCAGAAACTGTCCTAGAAAACGACAGAATTTAACCCTTGTGCTATCTTAGGTGACCCCACCCTTACATTGACGTGTTCTCCCTACCTTGACAAAGGTGGATAAAGGTAAAGATTTCATGTAATCCATGGACACCAGTGAAGATCACAAATCATTGAAGAAAAAAGGTTCAGAGCACTGTCTAGTGGGTCTAGATGACCCAACTCCCAATGTTAAAGTGCCTAGGATAGCACAAGGGTTTAAAAATAAATGTGGCTAAATGCAACAAAATCGTGGATAAAAGACCACTGGGAACGCTGAGAAAGTGGATCAGAAGATTATCGGAGTGAGACTTTAACAGAAAAGCAGAAAAACCTAAATGACAGTGGGAGATGTGTTTTCAGGAAATGTTTGTGCTCCAAACAGAAAGCCAGATACTAAAGTAAAAACTCCTTTGTTGATGGATCAGCAGGTCCAGTAACAGCTCTATAGATGGATAGATATGTGTAACCTTTTTCTTTTTCTATGTTGAGATGAAATATTTGTTTACTGGGGCTTTTCATAAAAGATATCAGACTTGTAGATCAAAGATGTTTAACATTTAAATAACCTTATTTTATAATAAAACTGGACTATAAAACACTTTACAGTATGCTTTTAACTTGACTTGTAAACTTTTCTAAATAAAGTGCTAATAATTCTAGATAAACAATCAATAAAAGGATGCACAAACCCTTATATATGCCTTCTGACCAACACATACTTGGTAGCTTTGTTGTTACAAGGGTCTTGTGTCTAAACTAAAATATTAGGCTCCTTTTTTACTGTAAACACAACTCAAAGTGCAGTTGTTGTCAACTATCTGAACTCATCGACAAAGCAATTGTTTGATGTTGTCCTGTTCCTAAGTCTAATCATATACGTCAGAATCCCAATTTTGGCACCCTATTGTCTGGGGAACATTCTTCATGCGCCCAGTGCTTGCAGAACATCCATTTAACCCATTGTTCCTTTGTCCCAGATGACCTGGGAGGCTTCCTGTCTTCATAGCTCCAGCTGAAGTCTGGTTGACTTGAAGGCTAAAGATTAGCCCCTTTTTCCTTTGCTTTGCAGATATTTTTCTTTTAACCCTTGTGCTATCTTAGATGAGCCCACCCTTACATTGACGTGTTCTCCCTACCATGACAAAGGTGGATAAAGGTGGAAAGATTTCATGTAATCCATGGACACCAGTGAGGATCACAAATCATTGAAGAAAAAAGGTGCAGAGCACTGTCTAGTGGGTCTAGATGACCCAACTCCCAATGGTAAAGTGCCTAGGATAGCACAAGGGTTATTAGTGCATTCTTTACTGGTGTATCTGTGAGTATTGCTGGTTTTCTTCTTTCACACCCACCTCTCCTTGCTGCTTTGTGTGCAGGAGCTCCTGGAAGTGGCCTCACATGTTCAGGTGTAAACGTCATTCAGGTAGAATTATCTGGCACCTGGCACCTGCTTGTTTGGATAGGAACCGTTCATAAAACCCCAGGGGCAATTGTAATGCTTTGTTAAATTTGCCCCTGATGAGGGTGACCATGTTTTTTAGGATTGTTTTTCATTTTCTTCCAAAGCTTTCACTCCAACGTTACTTTTAAGATTAGTGGTAACCCTTAGCACGTCATGACTCATGTGTTTGCTGGTACACTAAGGTTTTATTGTATCATTAGTTCATAAATGTTGAATAAGCAGTGATGGTTATACACTATGCTGATGCCATAGGACGCTAATGGAACAAACAACTTCAGATTAGTCAGTACTTTAGTAATCATTTGTAGCAGGAAAGGTGAAGTGCATCAGATCTGACAGTGAGTTCACATAGAGATTTGTAAAACATATTAAGGACACATGACATTAAACATGAGAGATGGTACAGTCCATTCTTATTGAACTTACACTGTTCAAACAGAAGCCTTAGTACAACAAAGAAGGTTTAACAGGCAAACAAATCAAATGCTGATAAATGAAAGCCCAGAATGATCCTGAAAAATGCAGAAAGGTAGATTTCCATGTTGTGCGTTAACCCTTGTGCTATCTTAGATGACCCCACCCTTGCATTGAGGTGTTCTTCCTACCATGACAAAGGTGGATAAAGGTGGAAAGATTTCATGTAATCCATGGACACCAGTGAAGATCACAAATCATTGAAGAAAAAAGGTTCAGTGCACTGTGTAGGGGGGGCTAGATGACCCAACTCCCAATGGTAAAGTGCCTAGGATAGCACAAGGGTTGCATACGAAAAGAAAAAGCTCAATTCCAAATATGAAAAATGTTATTTGTCAGTCATGGTAAGAACAAAACAGATCCCCTTTTAGGGTTTATCCTCCTGACAGAGAAAGGTCAGACAGGGGAAATGTCCCATTTGTGGAAAAGCAAACCGACGGATGAGGAAGAACAAAATGATGAACACGAGAGCGTAATGCAGCCTAAAGCGGACAGAGTAACACAGCAAAATGTCATGAGCTATGAGGCCATTCTAGAGTCAATCAAAGGAGACAAAAACTATCAAGAGGACAAATCTGATGAGAGAGGCAAATAAAGTCAGGAACGGATGAGTCTGCCAGCAGGAGAGGTCCTACTGGTGAGAGAAGACGAAACCGGTTTAAAAGAGGTTTACACAGACACAGATCTTCCATCCAGTGCTGCTACAGAGCAGTTCAACACATTTCAGGAAGCTTTGAAGTCAGTTAACCCGAAGTGAAGGATTGAAGTCATGGAATAGGAAATCCAGTCAATAGAATTAAGTCAACGTTTCCCATGAGGGGTTCAGCAGTAATAATGCTCTCCATCAGAGGAGGCATGACACTTTATTAACAAAAAAAAGCAGACGCGGAAATGACATCTCCATAACATCTGTCTCCCGCTGTCAATCATGTCCCAGTAGCCAAGCCCCACCCCCACGTAAGACTCGGCTTGGCACTGAAAGCAGAAACTCTAAATTGAACCTGTAAATTGAAGACTGAAAGTGAAGAAGGAGAGAAAAGAAAAAACAAAATACAAAAAAGCAGCTGTCCCAAATAAACATTGTTTTTCATTTGTTAACAGTTATAGCTCTCTAGTTTTTTTTAATCAAATTTCAAATTACATTTTTCTTATACATTTTCAGTATTTTATTCAGGTTTATAATGTGTACACTCAAGTTTAAAACTCTTCAAATGTTGTAATTGTTCTCTTTTTTCATTCATCTTCCAAACCGTTTGTTCCCTTTTGGGGTCATGGGGTTGCTGGAGCCTATCCTGGCCACTTGTAGGTGAAGGCAGGGGACACCCTGGACTGATCGCCAGTCTGTCGCAGGGCCACAATCACACACCCATTCATTCCATAGCTTCACCAGTGAACCTATGGAGCATGTATTTGGACCTTTCTGTGTGGAGTTTTCATGTTCTCCCTGTGCATGCGTGGGTTTTCTCTGGGGACTCCGGCTTCCTCCCACCGTCCAAAAACATGTTTTCTTCAAATTTACCCTCTGGTGTTTCAATATAAGCTGATCCTGCTATGACCCCAAAGAAGTAAACTGGGCCACAACTCCTTGTTCTTTTGTTTGATCCAGAGTTCAGGTGAGTTTTGACTCCTGTCAAACCAAGAAGAAAACTGGATCAGGAGTCCCAATCCAGGTAAATTCTCCTGATTCGGGACCAAAGCTATCACAGTGAGCACAGCCTGTCGCAGTAAACGTTTATTTTTGTCGTCCAAACTGGACCATTTTCTCAAATTTGGATGGTTTTATAACATCATAGCACAAACATAATTCAGTTAAACTAAACCAGACTGAAGTGATGAGCTTCTTCTTTTTAAACACATTTGAAAAAACTTTATTCAAAGTCTGAGAGTTGATGACAAACATCCATGAAACGAGTCTCGCTCCCCTACAGGAGGACACAGGTGGAGGAGGGTTCTGCTCTGAGCGGGCCCATCAGGCTCAGCTTGAACTGGGCTGGGTTGAAGTGCTGGAGGTCAGACACAGAGGTTCTCCAGGCATCCCGGTTCTTGTCCCTCGAGGTGAGCCGGTACTGACCTTTGATGATCCTCAGAGGGTTGTAGTCTGGGCTGACGTGGTCCGGACAGCGGAACGCCTCCCTGATGACAGAACCCTGCAGGGTCAAGGCGGCAAAGCCGTTCCTGAACGTCACCATCCGGACCACGGGCGAGTACACGTACTGAACGAACAGCAGCTTTCCTGACCAGAACAAGCAAAGAATCAGAACCGCATTGCACCATAATGACAAGACATCTGAAGGTTCTGCTGGTTCCCTGTCAGGACTGAAGTTCTCCAAGTATCTGTGTCACAGGTGGATGTGGGAGAAAACAGTATAAAATATTATAAACGTTATTACTAATGTACATTAGCAGCATTTGTGTGACCTTAGGACACATTTTAGCTCAAATTTGTGCAAAACTTCGTGTCATCTCCGTGCAGAACCCTGTCTGCAGGTTTAAGGCTTAAGCTGGGTTCACATCGAACCCGATTTCCACGTCATCAATGTTAGGTCGATGTACAGACGCGATCAGAGGTCCTGCAGCGCATTTGGAGCAGCAGTGTGTTTTGGGCGACGTGACAACACACCCATAATTTTTGACTGCTTGTTCAATTATCTGAACTGTGGTGAAGAATTCACTCCGCGTCGAATGACTCGACTGTGGCCTTATGAGGAGAATCTGATCATTCTCTTCCTGAACTTTGAGATATTTTTCTTATTTGCATCAAACCAATAATAAAATTTTCTGTTAATTTGACCCCCGCCCAGGAAGAGGACGCCCAAAAGAAGTGGGGGATCCCCAAAGAGTGTTGTAAACATGGGCCGACCAGAACCCGCACCACAGGGACACGGACACCCCCAGGCTCAGATGTGATGTGATCTCCGGTTCCTGGTCTTGCATGAGAACTCAGGAATCCCTCTCGCTGCATGGAGAGAATTAAAGTTCAAGTACCATTAGCTGTCACACGCCTAGGTGTGTGACATTTGTTCTCCGCATTTGACCTATCCCCTGGGGGAGCGGTGAGGTCCCCCCCCACCAATCCAACCCCCGTAATGCTGAGTGTCAAGCAGGGTGGCATTGGGTCCCATTTTTAGAGTCTTTAGTATGAGTCGGCCTGGATTTGAACACCCGACCTTCCAGTCGCAGGGCAGACACTACCACAAGGCCACTGAGCTGGGCCGCCGGGTCCAGGAGGCCAGCACCTAAGGGACACGGCCGCCGTTGCTGAGGGCCCGGCATGGTGTAGGGGACAGAAGATCAGAGGTCATACGTGTGTGTGTGTGTGTGTGTTGGTGTGTATGTTGTTGAGGGTGTGTGTGTCCTAAAGGGTCATCTGGACCCCACAAGATAGCACAAGGGTTAAATGAGTGCTTTTGGACCAAAAAAAGAGCATTTTCCAACCTTTAATCAGTCCATCTGCTTACCTGATGCCACGTCCCAAATTTTAATGGTTCTGTCTTCAGATCCAGTGAAGACGAACTGGTCGCTCTCAGAGAAGGCGGCAGAGATCACGCCGTGGAAGAAGAAACCCTGACATGATGGCAGAGCAGAGCCTCTGAACATTTCTAACAGTGTGTTGTCATCTCATTCAATCTCCAATCAGACCCCCACTCACCTTGTGCTCCATGGTGTGGTCCAGAGATGGTGGGTTCAGGGCCCACAGCCTCTGCACGCCGTCCTGGGAGCCCACCAGAGCGTGGGACCCCCAGTTGCTGGCCGTCACACAAGTCACTTTGCTCCCATGAGGCTGTAGTTCAGAAACGCCGCCGCCAAAACCATTCAGCACCACGCTCCCACAGCTGGTCCCATACAGCAGCCTCCGGTTGGGCAGCAGGGCCATGCAGGAGAGGGGGGCATGGAGGAGCGACAGGGGGAACCTCTTCAGGGGCCCCTCCACCGTGGGGAAGCTGTCCCTGGTGGCCATCTCGAACAGACACACTGAATCCTCGTAAGCCACCGCCAGGTTCTTCTCCTGGGGGCTCACGGCCAGGCAGAGCACCCCCGACAGGCTCTCTGGGGGGGGGGTGCAGAGCGTTTCCTGGGGGAGGCTCAGCGGGTAGATGAGGACAGTGCCACTGGTTAAACCGCAGAGGAGCAGACGTTTGTGCTGAGCCAGCTCCAGACAGGAAACCTCTGCAGAGACGGCCAGACGCTCCACCAGAGAACCTGTTGGAGGGGGGATTGCTGCCATTTAGTTCTACATTAGAGAGAAACTCAGTAGAGAAACAGATGATGAAAGAACCGAATGCCCTCAGAATCCACCAAAAAAAACAAGGAACTGCCCCTGGATTTTGTCTGTCAGTCACAGAGAAAACCATCGTCTGTTTGTCGGACCAAACTTTGTGATGTCATCGAGGGGCCCCAAGGGGCGCCCCAACGACGGACAATGATACAAACAAATTAGTGCTGTAGGCTAATTCTAGATCGTAGGGCTCCTGCTCAGGATGTTCCACACTCTTCCTCAGTGCATCTGTAACACAAACACAGACTCACACATACTCACATAACCTCACACAGACACACACAGACTCACACAGATTCACACTGACTCACACAGATTCACACTGACTCACACAGATTCACACAGACTCGCACAGATTCACACTGACTCACAAAGACTCACACAGACACACACAGCCTCACACTGACTCACACAGATTCACACAGACACACACAGCCTAACACTGACTCACACAGACACACACAGCCTCACACTGACTCACACTGACTCACACAGACACACACAGCCTAACACTGACTCACACTGACTCACACAGACACACACAGCCTCACACTGACTCACACAGACACACACAGCCTCACACTGACTCACACAGACACACACAGACACACACAGCCTCACACTGACTCACACAGACTCACACAGACACACACATACTGGGTTTGAGGCAGTACCAGGCCTGAATTTAAGCAGGACCATAACGTAGTAAAACAACACGGAATTCATTAAAAAAATAATTTTAATAATTTCAATGATTATTAAGTTATTTGATTTTTGGTGTCGAATATCAATATTATTTTGTGCGTTTCTTTGTAGAGCACCCACACTGAATTGTTGTGTCTTGTAAGTCTCAACTTCAAACTTCAACATTAAAGTTTGCTGGGATCTGGATTCTCTGCATCCTTCTCTCTGTTGATAGAAGCTTTTAGACCAGCATTCTCCTCTAGAGGGTTCAAACTCTATCATGGTGATTGTCCATAAAAGTGCACTGAGTAGTGAGCAGTGAGGGAGTTTGGGCACAAACTGACACTTGCGTAGAGCAGCGCCCCCTGGAGGGAAGAGAGCTGCAGTTGTCCTAAGCTCAGCTATTGAAGGTTTTAAAGAATCCGATTTTTTGTTGTTTCCATCAGAGGTTCTACCCACAGAGAAGAACTGGAGGACTTTGACTTTATAAAATGTAGTAGTAGAAAAAAATCCAAAGAGGAGGAGGACATAGACGGAATTAAATGCACGGGTGTCCTCATTTGTACTGTAAGCATGCAGGTGTTTTGTGTGTGTGTGTGTGTGTGTGTGTGTGTGTGTGTGTGTGTGTGTGTGTTGTCCTCTTAAAGTCAAATTTTGATGAATTGAAAAAACTGCTGTTCCTCTGTTTTACCCCTGAGACAAGTAAACATCACATGGCGGATCTTTTAGACAAACGCTGAAACTCCCTTGACCTAAAACCTGTCCGGTTTCTGTGTAGATTCTTTTTTGTCGTTGAACCAGGTCATTTCAAACTGTTCCGATCCAAACTGAGCCACAACTGAAGCTGCAGAGAAAACACCGCTTTCATCTCTGACCTGTTTGACCGTTCCAGCTCATGACTTCTCTCTCGCTCTGATGGTGCACGTAGAAGATCTGGTTCCCATCGCTGCTGAGGGCCGCATGGGCGGAGCCAGCAGGAATGTGGGCGGGGGGCTTGAGTCTGGGGTCATACTTCAGATTCCACAGATGTATTGGAGACTTGCTGGATGATGCAGAAACAACAAGGTCTCTGAAGAACAGCAGTGAGGTAACTGGAGCGTCCGAACCACAGAGGCAGTCTAGCAGCGCCCCTGTGGTCACCGACCAGACCTGCAGAGAAGGACCAATGTTATGTCCCTGCAAAGCTTCCATACTGAATATAGAGGAGCTTTGAGGGAAAGATGGGTGCTCCTCACTCTGATTAGCTGGTCTGCAGCTCCGGAGACGAGCCGCTGGCTGTCATTGGACACGCAGGCGGACAGGACAGCGGCGTCGTGCTGCAGCTCCAGGATTGGATCTGCCAGGTTGGTATCGATGCTGAAGAGGCTCAAAGTGCGCTCGCAGCCTGCAGAGACGCAGATGGAAAGCTGGGTTTAAAATCTGGAAAAAGATTTCTGAATGGTTTAGTCACGGTGGGGAGGGGGGCAGAGATTTTATATCTTGTCACAGACGCACAGAGATTTCTTTAGTGTGAAAATTATTATTTCAATCACTTGTTTGATGTTTATGAACTGGTTATGTTGAGTTTGTTTATTTACATGTAAAAGATCATCAGCTTTTGTGTCAGAACAAAAACTTCTTTTTTTAGATTGTGTTGCAGATTTCAGTCACTGGTCACCTGTGTTCCTGTTATCAGAGGTAAAAGAAAGTTTTGTTGTGTTTGTTTAAATAAAGTTGAGTTTCCATGTTTTTTGCCGATTATTTGTGGTTAGTTGTATTTAGTTGTATTTGTTTGCGTTTAGTTGAGTCTAGCTGTGTTTGTTTCCATTTGGCTCAGTTCAGTTGAGTTTAGTTGTCTTTTTTCTGTGTAGTTTTGTGTTTTTGCCTTTAGTTGTGTTAAGTTCAGTTTTTTTGTGTTTGTTTGCATTTTCTTAAAATTGGTTCAGTTTTTGCATCACAACACAAAATAACACACTACAAATCATCACAACATTTATTATTGTGGTTTGTGTTTGTTGTAGTTTATTATTATTATAGTTATTTTGGCCGGATGTCTGAATCTGTGAAGATCTTTCAAACTTTACTGAACAGATATTTTTCTTATTTTCATGGTGACAATAATAATAATAAAAGTTAAATTTTTCTTTTTCTTTTTCTTTTCCCCTCTTGGGTTATTGAGGGACAGTGAGCCTTCAAAGTGCGTCACAGTAACAAAAACACGCAGAAGGAAGCAGCTGACAGACTGACAGCTCTCAGACAGAGCAGGAGAAAAATCAAAAGTGTTGTGTTGTGACACTTGTGGGCCACCGTACTGCTCAGTTTTGCTGTTTGTTCGCATTTAGTTGTGTTTGTTTGGGTTTAGTTCAGTAGAGTTGAGTTTAGTTGTGTGTTTGGTTGCGTTCAGTTTTTTGTTCGTGTTTAGTTGCGTTAAGTAGCATTTAGTTGTGATTTTGAACGTTTTGTGGGTTAGTTGTGTTTAGTTACCTGTCACCAGAATCATTTCATCCTCTGAAATGAAAATCAAAGATGGTCGCAGAGGAAACTCAGCGGCTGAGAGTTTGTTGCTCCTGCAGATCTGCAAAAACACGAAACACTTTCCAAGACGGGATCGCTCATCATTTATTGTTTCATTTTTGAATTCACCAACAGAACTTTATTTTTATCTCATTTATTTAGAAAAGTAAGTGAAGTTTCTGTTTCATGTTTCTGTTTGTCAGATCTCTGCAGGTGACCCCACTGACCCACCTGATAGAGGAAACCCTCCTCAGAGACCACTAACACTTTCCCCCGCCTGGGGGACGTCACAGACGTCACCACAGTCACCCTTCTCTCCGAGTCCTCCAGCCGAGTCTTCGTGCTCCGAGTTCTGTCAACGGGATGAGAAATGTGGACCCAGCTTTTGTCACACAGGAACACCACAGATTCTCCCAGAATCCCCAGGACCACAGAGGCGTCTTCTCGGCTGCTGAAGGGCTGGAGCTCGGCTCCATCCAGCCCCCACACCTTCACCTGCAAGGAACCCGCAGCTGTCAGCTCTGAAAGCTGACACTCCTTTCTACAGAGAAAGCTGAGAATCATGGATGCTGCTGAAGCCTGGACTGTCCATCTGCAGCTGCTGCTGGTCATGACTGAAACAGGCTCCTCCCACAACGCACCTGTGTCTTGGTGTAAACAAACAGCAGCTCCTCTGACAGATGCAGGTGAACTGATGAGGGCGGGGAGTCTGGAGGAGCCGCCTCCTGGATGCAGAGCAGCTGTTGGCCGTTTTTCAGGCTCCACCTCCTCAGAGAGCCGTCAGCGGCCACGGAAAGGCAGGAGGGGGCGCTGTGCTCGAGCTTCACTGTCAGAACTGCAGCTGGACATCAAAGAAGAATTATTGTTTTTTTATTTATTTAATGCATCTAGAAAAAGACTTGTTACTTTTTACTTTAAATCCCACTCCCATCCTCTTTTGATCTGTTGTAAAAGCATTCCAAGTGCTCTTTTAATTAAGATAATGTCGTTTTTGCCAAAATAAAAAAAATCTGTGTTGTTTTCTGTGACATAGTTTCTGCAGAGCAGCAGGAGTTCATTAGAAATTCCCCTCTTAGTTGTGGGCGGGACCAATGAGGTATTCTGCTAAAGACGCCACGCTAGCCTGTTGCCAAAGTTCAAGACATATAAAAAGTGATAGCACATTAGCACATTACTTTAGCAGACGGGGAAATGACCGTGGAATGCTTCATTTAGGTTTGATTTCAAAAGGAAAAAAACTCCGATCATCACAAAAAGAAGACCCAGGCCGTGGTATTAGTTCACACATACTAAGATTTACACTCCGCTAGCACCCATTGTATGCGGACGGTCGAAGCGGCCTGAGAACAGTGCAACCCAGTCGACAGTTGCGACAGTCTGGGGGGGCCCTGCGGACGGACGGGAATGAGGGCATAGTGAGCACTGCAGTAGACGGCCCTGGTGCGGGGAGGTCCGGGCGGCATTCGCTGTAATGCAGAGCTTGTCGATCCGGTCGCAACGTACCGTTGAGGGAGACATGACCCGGTCTTAGTATTATGCTTCAACTCAGTGGATCAAAAAACAAAAAACCACAAAAACACAAAACAAAAAGATTGGTGGTCCAGCCAGAAAACGTGGAAATAGTGCCAAGTCTAATGCTACCATTGACTTTCAGTAGACTACAAGATCAGCCTAAACATTCACTTTTCTGAGAGTAAACTCACTCAGATCTTCTTAAAATGTTTTATAGAATCTCTCCTTAATTAGTTGACAGTAATAATTTACGTGTGAAAAGTCACATCCTTCTTCATTCAACAGTGAGCTGGAATCTAGACCTATCCAATACAGCATCTAACTTTGCATACGCAACAAGCTAGCGTAGCGACTCTAGCCTTTATATCTCATTGGGTGGGACTATTGGCGCAGAGCAGACCCCTTCCCCAACCTAGAACGGAGCAGAGAGGGGAGCTTGTGGTCCGCCCAGTGTATTTTCTACAAATATGCTGTTTTTTATATGGTAATTTTTTGTCTGTTCCTCTCAGAAATAGAATTTTAGGCTTAACTATGTTTAAACATGTCTTCCATCATCAGAAAAATGCTACAAATGCATGTTAACACAAAAACTACTGTTTTCATTGGAGTGGGACTTCAAATTAATCTGCATGTTGACGTGTTTGCCACTTGGGGGCAGTGTTTTAATTAAGTTTTTCTTCATGCTGGTTAACTCTGGTTAACCCACCTAAACTACTAAACTAGAACTGCTGAGCTGCATGCGTGCCCCCCCCCCCCCCCCCCCCCCCCAAAAGGGAGTCCTGGAGTGTTTTGAGGCACGTCCGTCTGACCTGAGTGTCCCAGCAGGTCGTGCAGCAGCTGCTGGTCCTCGAGGCTCCAAACCGTCACCCCCCCGTCTTCTGCCCCTGCAGCCAGCATCTGCAGAGCAGTGCTGGCGTCCACACAGAGCACGCCTGCAACACGGCGACAAAACTACCCCTAAAGATGCGTTTTAGCAAATCTGAAGCCAGAAACTGAAATAAACTTTTAGAGCTGATGGCAGCACCAACGGCTGTGAGAGCTGTCCTCATCCCCTGCTGTCCTGCAGGAGATGAGGACTTTAGAAATCCAGTCTATACTGGCCAGGCACCCATACCCCCGCTGCGGCGGGGGTATGGGTGTGGGGGTGGCTGGGCGCTCCTCCTCCTTCTTTTCACATTCCACCATCCATTTTAGAAGAACATAAACACTCACCTGAGCACAGGTGTTAGCTCACCTTTGCACTAATAGTTTGCATGATTGAATGAATGAAAGATTTCACACTAGTTGGTTTAAAGGCATAGGTATGCGTTCGTGAACACTATCTGTTTTGTGTGCATGTTGACATGTGGACATTTCTGCGGCTAGCAGGTGTGTTGATAATATTTGAGTGTGTGTGAACAGGCCCCGCCCTTTTTGTACTACATTTGAACCGTACCGTAACGATAAACAACCAGTAAACCTGTCTGCTCTATGCTGCTTCATGGTCTTACCCCCCTTCCCCTCCTATTATCACCCTCCTACCCCCCCCTCTCTCTAACGTCCCTCTCTCTTGTTCCCCTCTTTCCTTTTCCGTCCGGTCCAACACCAAAGATTTTCAAACATGATTGAAATTAATAAAGTTTGGCCTCAATTACAAAAGGGGTTTATTCAGACATACCTTTGGTTTGTCTGAAGATGAATAACCCCTCTTGTTAGAATAAAATATGTCCAACACAAGAGGCCCTCAGCTCTCATCTGTTTGCCTAGCTGTTGGACAGGACAAGTTAAAAAAAAAAAAAAGAAATCCAGTCTATAGACATACTGGCTCCCAGCTCGCCGCAGCATCTCTGCTGTAACCTGAAAGTATTTGCTGACAAACCTGCTCTGGTCCCAGGATGTGCAGAATAAAGATTATTATCAATTGGACAGTGGTATAGTGGTTAGCACTCGTGCCTCACAGTGAGAAGACCCTAGTTTAAATTTCCGCTAGGTTCTTTGTGTGTTCTTTGCATGTTCTTCTCATGCATGTGTGCATTTCCTCCAGGGACTCCAGTTTTCTCCCACAGTCCAAAAACATACTGTCCAGGTTAATTAATTATTCTAAATTGCTCCTAGGTGTGAATGTGAGCGTGTGGCCCTGCAAGAGACTAGCAATCTGTTCAGGGAGAACCTCACCATCACCCATCAGAGGTTGGGATAGGCTCCAGCAAAACTGTGACCAAGCTGGACCAGACACTGAACCTTAGGTTCAGCGCAGGTTCTGCAGACTTCAGCACTTATTCTGCTTCTGAAAGCCTTCAGTGTAACAAGTCTTTGCAGAGAGGCCCCCCACCTCTCAGTCTCTGTCTGACACCCCCTGAAACGGAGTCAGGGTTCAGTCCAAACCATGTTCTGACTGCAGAACATCAGTTTAAGGTTACATACTGGATGCCATTTGTGAAGTTACACAGTCAAACTGTAGTATATAGATGCTTCCACGTTTAGTTTGGAAAATAGATATTTAGATCGGACTTTTCCAAACTAAATGTTTATTTTATAAATGTTTGGTATACGAACTAAACATTCACTTATTCATTTTCTATTCCGTTTAGTCCCTTTCGGGGTCACAGGGGCTGCCGCAGTCTATCCCGGCTACTTATGGGCGAAGGCAGGGGACACCTTGGACAGGTTCCCACTCTATCGCAGGGTCACAATCACACACCCATTCACTCTCACACTCACACCTATGCCCAATTTGGAGTAACCGATTAACCCATGAAACATGTTTTTTGGAAGGAAGCCAGTTTACCCTGAGAAAACCCATGCATGCACGAGGAGAACATGCAAGATCCACACAGAAAGGTCCCCCATTGATGTTCAGGTCCCCCAGCCGGGACCTGAACCGGGGTCTTCTTGCCTCTTTACCATGCAGCCTACTAAACATCAACTAAACATTTAATTTGTAAAGTAAATATATATTTATAGAACAAATTGTTAACTTTAAATTATATATTTATCCTGCTAACTAAATGTTTCCTTTAGTTACTGTAACATTTATAAATACATGAATTAAAAGGTAAAAAGATGAAAAGGAAAACTTTTTTTATCTCCTAAAACAGGCTATAAAACCAAAAATATGTCACATTTGAAGGGGGCTCCCCCTAAACTGCTTTAACTAAACTCACAGAAACAGATCAGGACTTTGCAGTTAGAGAAGAAGATTGTCTGCCTCTTTTCCTCCCAGAATGCATCATTGTGGACCCATTCTGACCAAAAACACAATCAGCCATCCGTAACAATGCAGTCCCTGAAGAATAGGATCAAGCGGGGACCAACCATCATGGTATCTTACCTGCATTTCGAGTGTTCAGAGTGTGCTGCAGCGCCCCCCCTGGTTGCTGCAGGAAACTGCATTTTGGGATGAGAACCGGCTCTGCACACGTCAGGAACCAGTCGTTGATCTGGCTGCAGAGCCGACCAACCAGAGAGGGGAAAACTGCGGACAGGGCGGAGAGTCGGGCCAATAGCTCGCCATAAAACAGAGACATGCCTGTCCACACAGGCACAAGAGTGAGCTGTGAGGGGTCATATCAGGTCGAAAACCAGCAGGATGGAACAGCTGAACCATACCCACCAACACGACCGTCCAGGAAGTCCAGACCCGGCTTTATCAAGACCAGAGCGTCTCTGATTAGGCCCGTTTCTGTGCAGTCCATGTACTGGGAGCACTGGTCCAGGTCGTGGATCACACTGGAGACACCGCACACACTGGTCTTGCAGAACAGCCATTCAGCGCTGCCTGCAGACGCGTAGGACACCAGAGACTCAAACTTGAATGAGTAATTAGTCCATGTAGTAATATGGACGAGTTAACCTTTGTGCTATCTTAGATGACCCCGCCCTTACATTGACGAGTTCTTCCTACCATGTCAAAGGTGGATAAAGGTGGAAAGATTTCATAAAATCCATGGACACCAGTGAAGATCACAAATCATTGAAGAAAAAAGGTTCAGCGCACTGTCTAGTGGGTCTAGATGACCCAACTCCCAACGTTAAAGTGTCTAGGATAGCACAAGGGCTAAGGGAGCGCCCAGCCACCCTATGGAGGAACCCAATTTCAACCGCTTGTATTCGGGACGTTGTTCTTTCGGTCATGACCCAGAGCTCATAACCAAAGGTGAGGACTGGAATAAATTGGGTCTAGTGTTTAGTGTTAACCCTTGTGCTATCTTAGATGACCCCACCCTTACATTGACGTGTTCTCCCTACCATGACAAAGGTGGATAAAGGTGGAAAGATTTCATGTAATCCATGGACACCAGTGAAGATCACAAATCATTGAAGAAAAAAGGTTCAGCGCATTGTCTAGAGGGTCTATATGACCCAACTCCCAATGTTAAAATGCCTAGGATAGCACAAGGGTCACACAGGGGTTTAGTGTCTTACTCAAGGACACTTTGACACATGGGCAGGCAGAGGGAGAACCGAATCTGTGATCTTCCAATCAGAGGTCGACCACTATACCTCTACACCATAGCAAAGATAAGACATACTTATGACTTCCTGTCGTAGCTCCTCCCATAGGCCAGCGTGCAGCAGGTGATGGGGCAACGCTTGAAGCTTCCTTATGTTAGCCAGTCCAGGAGCAAACCACAATGGCTGGGGCGGGACCTTTGTCAACACATAATCAAGCACAATGTAGCATTCCTATAAGAAATGTTTTCACATTTTCTTCTCTAAGACACACTCTGATGTCAGTTATAAAGTCTGTAGATTCTCATTCATCCAGATAGATTCTATCAAAGTAAAAAACCATTCAGTCTGACTTAGCTGTTCTTAATTTTGGAAGACATTTAAATTTTGTCTAGCTTTCACACTACTTTACTCTTCAGTTTTCAGCTTGCAGCATCTGGTGACAAAGTTAATGTCCAGAAAACCACAGAAGACATTAAATGAGCCAATGAGCTGCTAATCTAATATAAACATGTGATCCAACCACAGATTTTCAGCTGTTTTCATGCTCTAAGCCTTTGAGTCTAAGGCAAATGATTAAATCATTGGTACCTTTCTGTCAGACAGCAGCAGGGATAGACCTGGCAGCGCCACCGGCTTGAGCTTTCCCGACCATCGACCGAGAAAGTACTCCCCAAGAATCTTGTGGCATCTACCCTGTCTTTCTGATGTCAGATAGTGGCCTAAAACCACCTCTGAAAGACATCTAATGAGATGCATCAGATCATTACCGAACAGATGAAAAATTGTCAGGCATATACTTAAAGTTCCATTTACATATTTTGATTCAATGGAGAAACAGATTCCGGCCAGATGGGTTTGAGGTCAAACTATGGTTTTGTCGTTACGCAGATGACATTCTGTTATATCTCTAAAGACGAACTAAACAGTTACTGAAGTTAATACTCCATCCTAAATAGAAAATGACATTGATGACTTTTAATCTTTAGGTTTTCAAATTAGAAAAAGCACACATTTGTTTTTTTCTTTCTGTTTATTTCTGAGTTTCAGCTATACTTTTTTTTGCTGGAAACTCTTCTCATTCTGCAAACTCAGTTAATTCAGATACTGATTTGATTTGAGTGTTGATAATGAAGGCCTAGATTGGCCCAAAGCTTTTTTTGGTTATGTACCTGTGGTTAAAGGCGATAACAGCAACTCCATTGGTCCAACGTTCCTCCAGGTGGTCCTTGAGATCCCGTTTGAGCCGGGCCCAGAGGAGGGGTGGCAACCTAATTAGTGAAGGAGTGGGGGGATGGGTGTACCTGTATACCTCACTGATGACATCATCATCCAAAGACATAACATCGTAAAGTTCGGCTTCCAGCAGGCCGTCTCTGTGAAGTGACACAGCTGATGAACTGAGGATGGCATCAGCACAGTTTCACAACTTACAAACTCACACATGCTCAGTCAAGAATTGCTCCTGCATACCTCACCTTGCTAAAGCAATATATCCCAAAGCTCCGCCCACAAGCTCCTTCCTGTGTTTGTGCTCCAGTCTGTGCAGCAGCTGTGACATCACTTCCTCTGTGTTGTTGCCCAGCAGCTGCTCAGTCAGCGGGGTGAAGGATGTCCAATTTTGGACAGCAGACAGGATCAGCTTCAGGTGAAGTGGACAGCCGGTTAGAGTAAAGCTCTGCAGCGCCACGTCTTTCTGCTCAGCAGTCAGTGTTCGCTGTGATGCTCGCAGGTGTGACTCCATGATACGTTCACCCTCATCTCGAGACAAACGCTCTACCTCAAAGAAATTCTCCAGAGAGTCTGTTTTCAGCCGCATGTTCACAAATGCCTCACTGCAGGTATCCATGGAGACCAGTAGGTGGACTTTGGGTGGCAGGTTGGTAGGTATCCAGTGCAGCTTGTGGCTGTGATGCTGTTCTGCAAGCTGCTCCAAAGCATCCAAGACAATGAGCAGAGTATAACCCTGCTGAGAGGCCTCCTCCAGGATGTTCCTAAAGAACTTCTGCAGCTCTGTAGGACTACCTGCTGTCATGGGTGTGGGTGGAACCAAACCACAAGCGGAGCTCACCTGCAGGCAAATACTGTGAAGGACTTGGTCCAGGGCAGGTCTCTGGGGATGATGTGCTGCTAGAAACCTGATCACCAGCACCACCCTGGTCTCCAGGACCCGTTGCATCTCTCGGACTACTTTGCAAAGCAAAGCCGTCTTCCCCATCCCTGCAGCTCCATGAACCACAAGTGGGCTGTGGCATTTTTGGCCAGACTCCCACATCGCAAGGCAGATCTTTCCCAGAATTCCCTCTCTACCATGCAGACCTTCACATAGTTCAGCTGTCATGGTGGTGTGCTGCTTTGCCTCTTCAAGCACCAAAGATAATTTGTCCTCGTCCTCCTCAACATTCCCCAATATCTTCTTTTGACTTTCTGTTGTCCTTAAACTCACCACCGCTTCGATCCTAGCTTTCATCTGAGAGATGAACTGTTGGCACAGACTGTCCAGGTACTGAGCATGCTCTTTGCGCTTTGGGTCAATGATTCCTCTGCTGAGCTCCACACAGTGAAGGTTGGTGGTCTTTTGTGAGGTAGCATACAGCTGTGACTTTAGTTCTGCCAGGAGTTTCTGAGACTCAGGGTCCAGCAGCATGTTGGCAGTGGCATCCATGAATTTGGCGAGCCGTTTGGGCCATTCCTTCCCCTTCTGTTTCTTCTGTTTGGGATTCTCTCTGAGGAACAGCAGTGCATTCGGAGGGTGGTCTCCAATCCATAAACCCTGTTCCAACTCTTGCGCTGTGACTATGAAAAGGAAGGAGAGACGCTCATGTTTGAGTAAGGGACAACAAGGGAAGGGGTTCTGGGTTGGGGGGTTGTCTCACTTACCTGAAGTGTAGAAGCTCTGTTTCTGCTCGGCTGTGATTTCTCCTTCAGCTTCAGCTTCTGATGCAGCCGAACGGAGAAGTTGCAGCAACTGAGTCTCAGTGAAACGCCAGGAATCAACATCCTGGTTGTGCTGCTGCTCACTTTCAGGTCGAAGATCACAGTAGTAAGGGAAGTGAGCTGTAATTGGCTGCAGGACATAGGTGGGTGGGACAGCATTTGTGTCCTTTCGGAACCACAGCCGCAGTTGCTTGATGCCCTCAGGGGTTTGGGAGAGTTTGGACAAATACACTTCAAATTGTTTTTCTGAAATAAGTCGAGGAAGAGCTCGGTGGCCGTACCTGTTCCCCAGTAATGCCTATAGAGCCCAGACCAGATACAAAATAATAATAATAAGGAAAAGAAGAAAGAGGAACTAGAATTTTAAAATTAGGATACTTGCATTTATACATCAAAATTTGGATCTAAATGCTTGCCACTGAAGGGTTTTAACTCAGTGCAAGCCAAACACGGTTGGTAATGTCATGTAAAAAATCTGTATCAGGCTTCAGGCATCTGTAACAGACAGGAATGGTCTGTAACAGTCTTATTCTGTTATAGTCTGTAACAGTCAGTAGAACCCTGTAATGGTCATTTACAATCAGTAACAGTCTGTTACACTCTACAGTCAATAACAGTCCATAAATGTCCAGTAGCTGTTTGTAATTATCGGTTACGGTCTAGAACAGCCAGTATATGTCTGCAACAGCCAGTAACAGTTAGTAAGACAGTAGTAATCTGTAGCAGTCTGTAACGGTCATTAACAATTGGTAACAAATGTGAGAGTCTGTAACAGCGTTATAATCAATAAAGGTTTGTAATTGACCAGTTCATCTATAACTGCCAGTAACTCTGTAACAGTCAGTAACAGTTAGTAACAGTCAGGTGTAGTCAGTAACAGTTAGTAATGGACTATAACATCCAGTGTCCATCTGTAACAGTCAGTAACAGTTAGTAATGGACTATAACAGCCAGTAGTCATCTGCAATAGTCAGTGACAGTAAGCAACAGTCAGGTGCAGTCAGTAACAGTTAGTAATGGACTATAACAGCCAGTATTCATCTGTAACAGTCAGCAATAGTCTCTAATGCCTTGTAACGGACTGTAATGGACAGTGACAGTCTGTCAGCAGAGACGTCATGGGTTGTCTTGAACATAACCACAGACTCACAATGAAATTTGGTCCAGCTGAAAGCCTTTTGCACATCTTTATCTCCTGAAGAGAGATCTCGCAGGCTTCGTGGTCTCCAAATGGGTAATTGCCTATGCCCCAGTGCAAATCCACCACCTGGACAGGAAGTGACCTCACTGATCAATGAAGAGGTATTTGGGAGTGTTCACAGAAAAAGTCAGATTGAAGTATAACCTCCTGTTTTGTGATTCAACCTGAAACATGGCATTAAGGATGTCTGCTGTTTGAGAAAAGTCTGAAAGACAAATTTAAAAATGTGAGATCTTTATTTGCTACACATCTGGACCAAAGAATGTTCTGATGGAGTAGAAGTCAAACACCTTCTTCTGGTTAAGTTGCTAGTCATTCTGATTTCTCTACATTGACGGAAAAGTGATTAAAGTAATGTAGGAATGCATCAGCAGTGAAAGTTTCACATTGCATTAGTGTGTTCAGATCAAGCTGACCTCAAAGACCAGTCCCAGACCCCGACAGAAGAGCAGGACTTCTGGAAAAGCTTTCTCCAGCAGGGCTTTCCTCTCGCTGATCATATCTGATAACAGAGCAGAAAACTGGAGTCAAACAAGCAAATCTGATTGAAGGAACAGTTTTCCCCATAATGCATCTCGACCAATCACTGTGTCTGTATAACTGTAGTGTAACAACAAGACAAATGATTGGCTGGTCGTGATGCATGATGGGATAGGTAGCATGTAGCCTACTAGCCTTCGGATGTAAAGTGACTGCTAAAGAGTATGATGCTTTTATTTTGATCTCTAAACTTCCACCGTGTCTTCATTGCAATGTAATGAGACACACAGACAGAAATGGGAAGGTATCTGCTGTAAATTCAACTATTGCTCACATTATGACGTGAATAACAGGATAATTATGAGCTAGTTAGCATGTAGCCTACCAGCCTTCGAATGTAAAGCGACTGCTAAAGAGTATGTTAATAAAAGACAAGTCCTGAGTATTATTATTCCTATTCGACCCTAAACTTCAATATCAGTTGGCTGTCTGTCTACCGGCAAGCCAGCAGCCCGAAAGCAGGCATGACAAGCAAAAGAGGTCCGCGGCGGAGCTAGGAGCTATGTCCGGTGTATCGTATGGCAAAGCAGCAAGCCTAGGTATCCTAAATCTTATGATATTTTTCTTATATTTATTGAGACAATAATTGATCATTGTTGTTTTTATTTTTCCTTTCTTGAACGAATGTGGGTCACAGAGACTCAGTTACCGCTCAAAGCGGCTTTTGCAGCCGGACGGAGAGCATATGCGTGTTTATGAATGACTTATGACGTGAATAATTAATCCGTTCGCACGAAATAATTACTTCGTTCGCAGAAATTAATTATTTCGAGGGAACGAAATAGTATTTCGTGGGAACGGAATATTATTTTGTGGGAATGGAATATTATTTCGTGTGAACAAGATATAAATCTGTGGGAACGAGATATATTTTAGTTTTTTAATGTCAGGACACGGGCTCCGTAATAGCATAAAAGTTAGTAGATTTTTTTTTCATGTGACAAAGATTTATTGAAACAAAGATGTTGATTTGTATAAGTTGTTTCTGATTTGTAAATAACAATAAAAAAACAAAAACATTAAAGTTATTTTGATATAACACCATTACAACCCGGATAACTCAACCCAAGTCTCAGATAATCTTTCAGGGCAAAAATATTAATCATACTTTGTTTTTACATAAATCTGTTTTTTTTAACACAGAGGAAGATTTTCTGTGTTAAGGCTTCTTAACAGATGCCTGAATATTTCACCTTTGCTGGAGAAAAATTCATAAATGTCCTTTTAACAAGTTTGTACAATTCAGGAACTTTATTTGGTTTAATCGTTTTCATTCTCTGTCAAATGTTTGCTGCTGGTTCAAACTTGGACTTTGTGATGAAGATTTTGCCTTTAACGTCAAAGTTCATGCAAGCAATCGGACATAGCTTCAGCCGTGTTCGATTTTTAAGGTGTGATGGATAAATAAAGCAAAAATAAAATGACACAATCATTGTTAAACTTTTCTTTATATAACTTCAAACATGTATCCATCATATCTGCAACTTTCTAAGTCATATGACGTGTCAAGACAGACAGATGTGGTGAACACAATCATGTAGTTTTCCAAAATAAAACTTCCTTCAGTATCAGAAGATAAATTAAAATGGAAATAATCTGAGTTAGCATATGCATTTTTTTTTTCTGTCTCTGGCCCAATACCGAGTGGCCAACGGCCCAGTACTGGTCTGTAGCTTGAGGCTTGGGGACCACTGGCATAGATGTTAGAAAGCAGTCTTAGTGGAACTGAGCTGGATGAGAGGAACTGAGCTGGATGACGGCAGTTTCCACGAACTTGGATGCTAAACTCAAACCACTGCGTGAGTGGGGCTTGGACTATAAAGGGCTACTGAAGAGGAAGAAGCAGAATCTCTGATCTGAGCTGCAGCTGCTTCACACGGAGGAGAGAGATGCTGTAGTATCGCGAGACTCAACGAGACCGGAGTGGCAACTCAGCTTGGCGGTGCGTAAGTAGCAGAACAAACATTTCATTATTATATCATTTTACTGCCATATCAATTAAGCTGGTAAACTAACATCTGTAAAAGTTGAATAAGCCTTTTGACAGCCTGGAGGACCTGGAGAATTATTTAGACGGCTGCTACAATACCGTCGTTATGGGGAAGACCAACACCACTACTCCTTCCTCCAAACGCGTCCGACCAGAAAGTTCTCCCGGAGCTGCCTCCTCTCCAGGCAGTGGAATCAGTGACGCTTTAGATTCCATTGATAAAAAGCTCTCCAGCCTTGACGGCCGCTTGAATCTGTTGGAGATCCTCCATAGAGAGTTCCAAGGCCTGCGAGAGTCTCTGGAGTTCAGCCAGCAGCAGGTGCAGGAGCTCGCAGCGGAGAATCAGGCCCTCAGAGAAAGTGTCAAAACCCTGAGCAGTGACACCGCTCGCCTTTCTGAGGAGAACCGTTCGATCAAGGAAACCCTCCTGGATCTTCAGTCGAGGAGCATGAGGGACAATCTGGTGATCGCGGGGGTTCCAGAGGAGGCAGGAGAAGACCCGGAGGCGACGGTGAAACGCTTCATGGAAGCCCACCTGAAACTCCCCAAGGAGGAGGTGCAGAAGATCGCGTTCCAGAGGGTGCACCGGCTCGGAGGAAGAAGGTCCGACAACCAGCGTCCGCGACCGATTGTAGCCAAGTTTGACAACTACAAGCAAAAGGAGATGGTGAAGGGTCGCGGCCGGGAACTGAGGGGGACACATTTTAGTGTCAATGACCAGTTTCCGGTTGAGATCCTGCGGCGCCGAAAGATCCTTTTTCCTCTGAGGAAAAAACACCTTGCCAACGGGTCTAGAGCCGTGGTTTCTGTGGATAAACTCTTTGTAGATGGAAGGCTCTTCCGAGACCCGGAGATCACCCCCTGGCTTTGCTGAAGATCTGACATCCGAAAAAACAGCGGCTAAACGTGTTGAATGAATGAAACCGGCTCATCAATCATCCACACCTCCATCTCGCTGAAGCAGTTTAAGTTTTCTCCCCTCTCATGTTTCTGTTGTTTTTCCTGTTATGTTTGTTTCTTTCTGTTTTTCTTTACCTCTTTCTTCTTTTTAGTTTCCCCTCTCTCCCCCCCTCCTCATATGTAAATTATCCAAAGGTAACACGTCCCCCGGTAAGTTGGTTTCTATTTATGCACGGAAGGGCACGCGCGCGCAGACAAGCGCGCACACGGGCAAGCACACGCGAACCAGCACACACTCGCGGACATCCCGCAAACACCTCACATAAGCCCACATAGGACACATGCAACATGCAGCTCACACAGTCAGGAAACGCGCACGCACACAAACGCACAGTGTTTCTTCATCGATCAGCGGGCACGCGCACATGGACCGGCACACACTCTATTTAGCCTTACATTCTCTTGGTCAGAGCAGTTATGAACAGTCTTAACATTGTTAGCTGGAATGTGCGTGGGCTTGGCTCTGGGCCAAAGAGATTGAAAGTGTTATCTCACCTGGATGATCTTAAAGCAGATATAGCTCTACTGCAGGAGACCCATTTATGTACACAATCTCAGGACCTCCTGTGCAGCTCAAAATTTCCAGTCATATATTCTTCTAGTTATAACTCCAAGCAAAGAGGAGTTGCTGTTTTGATTAATAAAAATGTTACATTTACTCATAAGGATACAGTTACTGACCCAGAAGGTAGATTTGTAATTATTAATATATCCATTCAGAATAAGGACTATTGCATAGCCAGCATCTATGGTCCAAATGTTGACGACTCTTCCTTCTTTCACAGATTCTTCACCTCACTCTCAGTTCACTCTGACTCCACAATCATTATAGGAGGAGACGTCAATCTGGTTCTGGACCCTGAACTTGACAGACTCAGCACAGCAGCAGCCCAGCGCACATGGAGGTCTGCAAGTATTCTAAAGCAGTACATGAATGATCTGGGTCTCTGCGACGCGTGGCGCTCATGTCATCCAAGCACTAAAGGGTTCACCTTTTTTTCTCCAGTTCACCGCTCACACTCCCGTTTAGACTATTTATTAATCAGTAACTCTCTTTTAAAAGAAATTAAAAGTTCCAACATTCATCCGATTATTATCAGTGATCATGCACCAGTCTCTGTAAATATTTCCAGGGAAAAATCCACACCCTCATGTACGACCTGGAGGTTTAATACGTCTCTGTTAAAAGACCAGGAATTTCTTGAATTCTTTAAAAAAGAATGGGCAACCTTCCTAGAATTCAACAATACACCAGACATCTCACCGTACATTCTGTGGGAAACGGCAAAGGCAGTCATGAGAGGGAAAATCATTTCTTATTCAACGCACAAAAAACGCAAAGAGAAAGCAGATTTATTAGAATTAGAAAATAAAATCCAAACCCTGGAGACTGCTTATGCTGCTTCTGCACAGGAACACATTCTGGGAGATCTGAAAAATTTAAAGCTGCAGTTAAATGACATCATTAATAAACAAACACAATTTCAAATACAAAGGCTACGACTTGAAAGATTTGAAAACTCTAATAAATCTGGCAAATTTCTGGCTAATCAGCTTAAAATTAATAGAGAAAAATCATCAATCACCTCTATTACGGACCAAACAGGAAATATCACTCATGACCCGGTCAAAATTAATAACGCATTTGAAAACTTTTATAAAAACTTGTACACACCACAGATCAATCCGTCAGAGCAAAGTATTGACTCATTTCTTAATAATGTAAACCTACCCAGGTTAAATGAGGATCAAATAACAAACTTAGACTCTCCGTTCTCGTTGTCTGAACTTCATGAAGCTCTGTTACTTATGCCTAATGGTAAAGCACCAGGGCCTGACGGCTTTCCTGCTGAGTTTTATAAAGAATTCTGGGAACAGCTGGCACCAACGTTTTATGAAACGGTCACATCTATCAATGAAAGCCAATCAATGCCACCTAACATGAACTCAGCCAACATAATTCTTCTTCTAAAACCAGACAAAGATCCCAATAGTCCTTCAAGCTACCGCCCTATTTCTCTAATCAATGCAGACGTAAAAATTATCTGCAAAGCACTAGCACAGAGAATAGAAAAAATCACTCCTCACATAATTGACTTCGACCAAACTGGATTTATCAAAGGCAGACACTCGGATGACAATCTCCGAAGACTTGTTAATATAATAGATTTTGCCACCATTAACAACCAGGAAATGTCCATACTATCACTGGATGCTGAAAAAGCTTTTGACAGAGTAAACTGGAAGTTCCTTATTGCCGCCCTCCATAAGTTTGGTTTTGGAGAAGCATTCATCAAATGGATCAAAATATTATATCACAACCCCAATGCATCAGTTAGAACTAATAAACAGACTTCAAACAGGTTTTTTCTCGGAAAAGGAACCAGACAGGGCTGCCCACTCTCTCCTTCTCTTTTTGCTATATTCATTGAGCCTTTAGCTGCAGCAATAAGACAGAATGAAAGCATTAAAGGAATCAAAACTAAACACAGCCATCATAAAATTAGTCTCTATGCAGATGACATATTACTGTTTTTAAGTAATTTACATTCTGTAAATGAAACGGCAACAATCATTAATGAATTCTCCTCTATATCAGACTATTCCATTAATTGGAATAAGTCTGTTTTATTACCACTGAACAATAATGCGGAGCAAAGACTCACAATACCAGTTAAATCAGGAAATATCAAATATCTAGGTATCAATTTTTCCCCCAAACTATCAGAACTGGTGCAGCTAAACTACACCCCATTACTGAAAAACATACAGGACGATC
Source organism: Oryzias latipes (assembly GCF_053564925.1). Taxonomy (NCBI): domain Eukaryota; kingdom Metazoa; phylum Chordata; class Actinopteri; order Beloniformes; family Adrianichthyidae; genus Oryzias; species Oryzias latipes. Next base: position 8,700,825 of record NC_136240.1, read on the forward strand.
TAACACGCTGGACCAACCTGCCTCTGTCCCTTATGGGCAAGGTAGCCACGGTAAAAATGAAAATCTTACCCAAAGTTAATTATCTCTTTTCAATGATTCCCACACAACCGCCACTAAAATGGTTCAAAACATTAGACTCATCCATATCAAGCTTTTTATGGAACAATAAACCTGCAAGAATTAGTCTAAAAACTTTAAAATCTGCAAAAAGCTGTGGAGGATTAGAATTACCTAATTTCCACAAATACTTTCTTGCAAATAGATTACAATACATCTTAAAATGGTTAAAAAATAATCCAGAAACCAACTCATGGTTAGACTTGGAACAGGCGTTATGTGGAAAGATCAACCTGTCAGATCTTCCATTTATTAGCCAAACAGTTAAAAAACAGGATTGTTTCAAAACTATTAATATAAACGCCACTTTAACAGCCTGGTGGGAATTTCTCAAAATATCAAAATCATCAATTCAACCGTGCAAAATGACACCCATCTGGAACAACCCAGACATCCTCATAAACAAAAAAATTATCCACTTCCCAGCTTGGCAAGCAGGGGGCATAAAACAACTAGAGCACGTAATTATTGATAGAAGATTCATAACTCCCCAGGAACTTCAAGACAAACATGGAATAAATAACTTCTTGGAATATCAGCAACTTAAATCAAGTATTACTAAAAAATTTAAATACAGAGACAACGATTTAAAGCTACCAGATGTAGTTACCACTCTGATCAATTTCTCAATGAATAAAACTCTCTCCAAAATATACAAACTTTTATGTAATTTAGATAATAACATTTCACTTCCGACAACAAAATGGGATGCGGATTTGAGCATCAGCACAGATGAAAGCTTTTGGTCAGAACTTTGTCTAAACACCTTTAAACTGACAAAAAGTCCAAATCTGCAGCTAATCCATTTTAAAACCCTTCACAGAATTTACTACACTGGACAGAGGATGTTCAAGATGGGTCTCAGCAACTCAGACATTTGTCAGCACTGTGACAGTAATCTACCCGACAATTACATGCATGCACTGTGGTTCTGCACGCCTGTCCAGGCTCTCTGGCAGCAGGTATGTGCCGATTTATCAGTCTGGCTTAAGGTTTCAATCACAGCTTCACCGTCACTTTGTGTGCTTGGTGACATGAGTGCCATCGATGTAGAAGGAGGATTAGGCTCTATCATTTTCATAACTCTTTGCATTGCTAAAAAAACTATTTTAACAAATTGGAAAAGCAAGAAAAATATAAATATAAGTCAACACAGAAATCTGCTGCTTGATCAGATCAGCTTGGAAAAAATGTCAGCCCAAGGTTCAAGTAACTTTGAAAGAATTCGGTCTCTCTGGTCTCCCATAGCTGACTCCATGACTTAGGGGATGGGGGGGCCTGGTCGTCGCTGCTCCTTGCCCTTCTGCCGTGGGCTGGGGTGGGGGCCGGGGCCTCCGGTGCCTGGCGGGGGGTGGTGGGGGCTCCGTTGGTCGGGGGGTCGGGTCCGGCGCCGGGGTGGGGCGGGCTGGGGCGCTGCGTGGTCCTCTGGGCTTGGGTGTGGGGGTGCGTGGTGGGGGGGGGGGGGGGGGGGTGGTGTTCTGGTTTGGCTTGGGGGGGTGGTCCCTTTGCCTGTGCTGGGGGGGGTTGGCGGGGGGCGCTGCTCGGGGGGGGGGGCCCAGCGGCACTGGATGGGCTTCCCATCTACGCCTGGGGCTGGGATCAGCCCTTCCCTGGCTCTGGGGCGGGACGGGACAACCCTCTTGGGGCCCCCGGGCGCTCTGGGTGTCATCCGCTTCGGCTGCGGGGTCTGGGGTGGGGTGGGGTGGGGGGTCTTGTCGGCCCTGTCCTGTGGGGGGGCATTCTGGGGGAGGGGGGGGGGGGGCACTATTGGTACGGGGCAGGGGGGGGTTGACAGGTCGGGGTCTCCGCTGAGGCCATCGGCGGTTTCCCCGGCCGGTTGGCTGCCTCGGTCCCGTCGAGGCCTGACCAGAGCTCTTCTAGGGCCGGCGTTTGGGGGTGGGGGCCTGGGCTTGCTCCGGGGGGGGCTGGCGCTTTCTGGCTCCTCTCCCTCTGTGTGGGGTGGGTGGTGCTGGGCCTGGGGTGTCGGCGCCTCCGGGGGTGGGGCCCCTGGGCTGGGTGGGCCTGGCCCCCTTGCTGGGGGGGGGGGCGGGGGACAGCTGTTTGACCACCGGGGGACAGTCTACCAGCTGTCCCCAACTTACCCCCTTCCTCATATAACCTCATAATAGGGTGAGGGGGTGGGGGGATTAGCCTGCGATGAGCCTTGGGGGGGGGGGGTTTACTAGGCAGTGGCCCCCCCTCCTATGGTTGCCGTATGGAGTGGGCCCCCCCTCTTTCGGTTTTATTTGCACCTTAGACATGTAGGGCCCTTGGTAGGGGGGGTGCTTGGACATCACTGCCAGCAAGCAGCAGATGTCCTCCTAGCACCCTACCCGCCAATTTTAACCGCACCTTAGACATTTAGGGCCCCTTGGTGGGGAGGGTGCGGGGACATCACTGTGAGTAATCAGGAGATGTCCCCTTAGTGCCCTACCCGCCAATTTTAACTGCACCCCCCTTAGTACACACACCCCTCCCCCCTCAATATATACATCCCAACATAAACACACACACATGCACACACACACCCTCTTAAACACACATATACGCACACACATTTTGCAAGGAAGGTGGGACCTAGGACCATCTGTCCCCTGCCTCTTCCCTGGTGGGGGGTGCGGGCCCCTTTGCAGCGGCGGCCGTGTCCCCGGGGTGCCGGCTTCCTGGGCCCGGCGGTGCTCTCTCCGCGCGGTGGGGGGGTTCACATTACATCTGAGCCGGGGGTGTTGGTGTCCCTGGGGGGTGGGTTCTGGTCCTTGCTCCTGAGCGCTGGGCCCCGCCTAACTTCCAACTGTGGCCGAGCCTGGTCGGGCCATATTTACAACACCCCTTGTGGGCCCTCTTTTTTCCCCGGGGTTCCCCCCTCCTGGGCGGGGGCGGCGGGCCCCTGCCTTGCTCCTCCCTGGACCAACCGTGGGCCGGGCGGATGGCTGCCTGGAGTGCGGGGCGGGTCTCCCTTGGGGGGTCCTGGCTCGTACCTGGGGTTGGGGCGGGGGGATGCCCGGAACTCCTGGGTGGTGGTGGGGTGCTCATCTGGGGCTGTGGGCGTCCCTCTCCGGTGGGGCCCTGCGTTGGGCTCTCCCGGCGCGGCGGGGGGGCTGTTCTCCTGGTTGGGCTGGGGCGGCCCTCTCTTTCCCTCTGTGCCCCCCTGCTCTCTGGCTCTGGGGGGCCTTGCGGCGGTCCTGCTGGCCCTGGCCTGGGTGGCGGGCTTGGTCGCCCGGGCGGCGGTTGTTCCCTGCCGGTTTCCGTGTGGCGTGGGGGGGATTCCGGCTGCCGCTGCTGCTGCGGTGGGGTCTTGGGGTGGGGATGGCTGGGCGCTCTCCTTCCTTCTTTACACATTCCACCATCCATATTAGAAGAACATGAGCACTCACCTGAGCACGGGTGTTGGCTCACCTTTGCACTGGCGGTTTGCGTGACTGAATGACTGAAATGTTTCACACTAGTTGGTTTTAAGGCATAAGTATGCGTGTGAGCACTATCTGTTTTGTGTACATGTCGACAGATGGACATTTTTGCAACTAGCAGGTGTGTTTGACACTTGGGTGTGTGTGTGGACAGGCTCCGCCCTTTTTGTACTGCATTTGAGCCTTACCATGGTGATTAACAACCAGTAAACTTGTTGCTCTATGCTGCTTCATGGTCTTATCCCCCTTCCCCTCCTACTATCACCCTCCTTCCCCCCCTCTTTCTAACGTCCCTCTCTCTTCTTCCCCTCTTTCCTTTTCCGTCCGGTCCAACACCAAAGATCTTCAAACATGTTTGAAATTAATAAAGTTTGGCCTCAATTACAAAAGGGGTTTATTCAGACATACCTTTGGTTTGTCTGAAGATTAATAACCCCTCTTGTTAAAGTAAAATATGTCCAACACAAGAGGCCCTCAGCTCTCATCTGTTTGCCCAGCTGTTGGACAGGACAAGGTAAAAAAAAGAAAAAAAAAAAAAAAAAAAAAAAAAAAAAGGAAGCAGTCTTAGTACCGTCTTTTCCCTTAAGGAAGATCCGCCGTCGGTAACAGTAAGTTGGTTTGTATGTTCTTCAAAACTAAGATCTGCATCTAAAATCGCTCCAAAGTTTCTAACTTTGTCACACACATTCACACTTTTGTTTGACAGAAAAACTTTGGATCCTCTTTCTCTCTCTCTCTCAGCTTGAGGTCCAATGACTGAAACTTCTGTTTTATCTTTGGAGCTATATAAAGTTCTCTCCCATCCATCTTTGTAAAGAAAATCCATCTAAAATCCAGTTAAAAAGATCATCCATGTCATCAGGAGACACGACAATATAGTTGAGTATCGTCTCCGTAACTATAACAGCTTATGCTGTGTCTCCTGATAATTTCAGCATGTAGAATGCCATAAATGATCACGTCTTCATTTGGTTTATTTTGTTCTCACAGTGCAAGTTTCAGAGTGGACTGCTTGCAAAGTCATGCAGTTCCCACAGATGCCTATTTGAGGGCGGTGGTGTCCAAAACAAGTTCTGCCTGGGAAGAGAAATGCTGGAAAGTCGACATGCATTCAGACTGAAGAGAACCACACTAGGGTTCATCTGCAAGTGAACACTTGTTCTTAGGGAGTTTAACCCTTGTGCTATCCTAGGTACTTTAACATTGAGAGTTGGGTCATTTAGACCCACTAGACAGTGCGCTGAACCTTTTTTCTTCAATTATTTGTGATCTTCACTGGTGTCCATGGATTACATGAAATCCTCTTCACCTGTATCCACCTTTGTCATGGTAGGGAGAACACGTCAATGGTCATCTTGACCCCATTAGGATAGCACAAGGGTTAGGTGAACACAAAAGGAAACCAAGAAGATCAAATAAGGCTAAACAAAGAGAATCTTCAGAGGAAACCAACTCTGATTCTTTCATTCATTCATTCTAAATCTGTTTGTTCCCTTTTGGGGTCACGGGGCTCCCAGAGCCTATCCCAGCCACTCGTGGGAGAAGGCTGTGAACATCCTGGACAGGATGCCAGTCTTTCGCAGACCAACTCTGATTCAGACCAAAAAGCTCTGGTTTGAACAGGTTCTGAAAATGCTGCGGCAAAACAAGATCCTATTGTTTCAGACTAAAACTCACATCAGGAGAATTCACCGAGCTCTGATCAGTTCAAACTGCCTTTCTAAAGCTCCAAGGACTTCGAGGTAAGGTGGAATAGAAATTATACTCCCAACTGATCTTCAACAACTGCAGCTGCTCTGATTTATTAACAGATCAAATACGCCTTAATTCTGCTGCAATCAAATTCTTTTTCAAGAAAAATAACAATATCTTCAGAAAAAAAACACCAAAGATCACAGATATTTAGCTGTGATGACAGATCCAGAATGACACAGTGGAGTGTACAGCAGAGTCAGCCACAACCATCGGACTGAAAGCTCTCATGTTTACACTTGGAAACCAGCTGCTCTGACCTGTGATTGTGGAGCTGAGGAACACTCGGATCATGTTGCTGTTTGCTGCTCTGTCTGCCTGTCCTGTTGGGGCGCCCAGCCGCCTGGCGTCCTCTGCAACTGGTCGATCTCCCATCATCCTCAGCCTGAAACAGCCTCACCTGCTGCTGCTGCTGTCTGATCTTTACTTTCGGAGCTCCCAGGCTGATGAAGCCCTCAGAGAGCGCCTGCTCCACAACAACCCATTCTCCCCCAGGCGAACGGCTCACCCCTTCAGTGTTACTGTTCCTTGTTTGAGATGAAGCAGCTGCACACAAAGCTCTCAGGGCTGACAGAACCCAGCGGAGTTACACTGCAATGACTTCAGGGACTCTTCATAAAACCTGTCTTCTTCTGGGAGTTTTACAGAACATTACAGAAAGTGTTTTTGACCTGAAAAAACCTCAATGAGGAGCTGTGAAAGTGGTTCCAAAGGCTACTTTAGTTTCTTTAAAAACTGGTGGTAGTGCGTGCAAATGGGCGGAGGAATAAAATTTAGGACTAAATAAATAATTATTAAACTAAAAACAGACTCGTATTTATGTCTTTGTTTCTTTGAAACAAAGAAATTTCTTTAACCCTTGTGCTATCCTCTGCACTTGGGAGTTGGGTCATCTAGACCCACTAGACAGTGCTCTGAACCTTTTTTCTTCAATGATTTGTCATCTTCACTGGTGTCCATGGATTACATGAAATCTTTCCACCTTTATCCACCTTTGTCATGGTAGGGAGAACACGTCAATGTAAGGGTGGGGGGGGGTCGTCTAAGATAGCACAAGGGTTTAAATGTCAGGAATTCAAAAATCTAAAAATCCGGATCGTGGATCTCTGTTTTCACTTGTAGTGGTTTCTGATTAAGCTCCGCCCCTTCATTTGATGAAGTTAGTAGAAAATTCCGACATTTGTTACTGTTTTTGATTAACTCATACTTTTTTTATACATTTACTGGGTTGAGCCAAATTCTAATTTAATAATGTAACATATAATTTAAAAAAAAGAAAATTTTAAAATGGAAATGAAAGATATTTATTGAATATTAAGGGGCTTCTCTTTGGGGGGCAAATCTTCTAGTGTCATGCAGTGACCGTCATTATCTGTCGTTGACTAAGAAAGATGCTTTTGTCGATTTCATGAGATTCAAAGAACCTCCTCTGGATTTACCATCAGAAATGACCACAAGGTTGAGCTGTTTTAGAGTTTTTCTGGCAGAACAAGTCTGGTTTCTCTGCTTCATTTGCAGTTTCATTTTGTTGTGATTTTTGTTTCTTCTGTTCAGTTTGGAACAAACTCTGATGGTTTGGACTCAGGGTGGCTGTAACAGACTCAGGGAAGAACACAGACTGAGCATCCATGTGATGTCTCTGAAGGATTCAGTCACCCTCACTGAGCTGAGCTCACCTGCTCAGGTGTTTGAGTGTCACCTGAGTGTTTCTTGAAAGAGGCAGAGGGAGTCAGTGGCCTCAGGGGGGGGGCACCACTCAGAGTTGCAGCTCAAGATGATAACACAAAAGGGCCCAGTGATATCAGAACAACAAAATTATGTTGTGAGAACAACCCTGTGAGGATTCGCAAGGTTCACGCTGTCTCATACAGAACCGGGAGCGATTCTTGTTTCTCAGTTTTGTCTTTTGGGGGGGGGGGGTTGCCCAGAGTTTAAAAAACATTTTCTCAACTGACTTCACACCAATAATTGCACAAAAACATAGAATCAGTCATGAAAAACATAAAACATGAAGAGTAGGTAGTGGCTAAACTAAACTAGACAGACCCTGGGTATCCTCGCCCTTAGAAACTCCTTTTCGTTAAAGAAAAACTCCACACAAAAAAACACATTATGGGAAAAAAAGAAGCGAATGAACTTATCTAACTCTACAACTACATGGTTGAAAAGGGTAGCAGATGGGCTTCATGCAGATGGAGTTGGGGGACGGCTGGGGGTGCAAGACAAACCAGAGACGAGATCCACGGCCAAATGTAGGAGCACGGACGAGCCAACTATTTCTGGAATCACTCCCCTCCAGGGGAGTGGGAATGAGTGACAGTACATGAATCGCACTGCACCAAACAGAGCCATGGAGAACTAAATGATGAATTGTGATCAAGAACAGAGAAGAGAAGAAGGATAGAAGTAGGTGAGAAGAGAGGACAGAACCCAGGGGCACCACAGTTTCCCCAGCTTCTATCTTCAAGCAGCCTACTAAGATCTAATTGTTTTTGTTATTGAAATGCTATTCTAACATGTTAATAAGTTCAATAATCTCTGATTACTAGCTAGCCTGGCAATAAGCCTGTCCAAGGAGGAATGTTTTGAGCCTAACTTTGAATGTAGAAACTGTGTCGGCCTCTCCTCCATGAGTTGGGAGCTTATTCCATAAAACAGGGGCTTGGTGACTAAAGGCTCTACCTCCAACTGTACTTTTACAAATTCTAGGAACCACAAGCAGTCCTGCATTTTGCGAGAGAAGTGTTCTCTTTGGTTGGTAAGGCACTATGAGATCTTTGATATAGGATGGGGTCATACCATGTAAGGCCTTCTAGGTTAGCAGGAGGATCTTGAACTTAATTCCAGAATCAACTGGGAGCATTGAAGAGAAACTAACAATGCATGGATGAGTTTTTCAGCATCACTTTTAGATAGCATATTTCTGATCTCAGCTATATGGCGCAGGAGAAAAAATGCGGTTTTACAAGCCTGTGATATGTGAGCCTTAAAAGATAAATCCTGGGCAAATAAAGCCCCTAGGTTTCTAACTGTGGAATTGGGAGCTATACTTACACCATCCAGGGAGACAATCTGAGCAGACAGAGCATCTCTCAACTTTTTAGGACCAGGTTTTTAATACCACAATGTTACTGCTTTAAAAGTAGTTTATAAAGGAATCCTATTCTAGAGCGTTACCAATTAATTTTAGTCACTGCGGCTACCTACAGACTGGGTATAAATGTGTTCGTGGTGTGTGTTCAGCCCATGGTGTTCACACTGGAGGGAGGGGCTTCTTAGTTTTCTTCTTCTACTGTTTACCAGCTCATGTCCACCTCCTACAGTTGGAAGAGACTAAGTGCAAAATGTCAAAGTGGGGCAAATCTCGCTGTGTTTGGACACAAAATGATTTGGTTAATTGCTAGCGCCCTTGAATCGGTGTTTGTGGATTACCATCATATCAGGAGAGTAGGCTTGGTTTATCTTTATCTGAAAAACCAATGCAAACATTGTCAGGCTTGTTGCCGTGTCTGGGTTCACCAAATAAGCTAAATCCATACGTCACTACAAATCCAAGTCACTGATTGGTCAAGGGACTGGCTTAACTGGCCAACGTGCTTTCAAACGTGCTTTTCCTTACATTTATTTCTCTGTCTATTTTTAAATAAATCTGATTGGGGAAGATGTTGTGAGAGAAAATGGGTTTTAAGTAGTTTTTAGATCATCTTTAGATCTATTGTAAAAGCGTTCCCAGTGGTATTTTAATTATGATGTTGCCATTTTTTTTCTTTTCTTTTTTTTTTTTTTTTCCTATTCCAGGACGTTTCTGCAGAGTGGCAGTAGTTCATCAGAAATTTGCCTCTAAGCTGCGGGCACAATGTCAGCCCACACCCACATCCCATCACACATCTGTTTACACTCTCTCTTAAACTTACAGCCCCTTACAACCCCAACCTAACATTACCGGCACAACAAAAATCGCAATATTCTGAGCCAGACTCCAGCTCAGACGAGGTAAACAAAGATGTACGTGGATCTATTCATCTGCAAGAAAATGAATCAGAAGAGGGCGTAACAGGGAGCTTTGTGGCCCACCCAGCATGTTTTCTACGTCACACATGCGTTCTTTTTAAGACTACATTTATTTGTCTGCTCCTGATTCACAACAATTTGAAAACAGAAAAACTTAGAAATACAATTTACAATTTTAAGTTTATTTTTCTAAATATATGTCCTCTATCATAACCAGTCATTTGATGAGTGCTTCAGAAAGAGTCTTGTATGATTCATGAATACATCAAGCTCAAGTCCCCAACTGACAGTGTGCTCAGTGAATGTCTCAAGCAATTGAGAGCAGAGGATACAGTGCTGGAAGACAGATCCTCATGGGAGGACAAACCCCTACATGGGATGTACCACCAGACCATAACTGAAGTGGCTGATATCAAGAAGTCCTACCAATGGCTAGAAAGGGCTGGCCTACAGGACAGCACTGAAGTGCTCATCCTGGCAGCTCAGGAACAAGCCCTGAGCACCAAAGTGATAGAGGCTCAGATCTACCACACCAGACAAGACCCAAGGTGCAGGCTGTTCAAAGAGGTGCCTGAAACAATCCAGCACATAACTGCAGGGTGTAAGATGCTGGCAGGTAAAGCATACATGGAGCGCCACAATCAAGTGGCTGGAATAATATACAGGAACATGTGTGCAGAATATGAACTGGAAACCCCAAGGTCAAAATGGGAAACACCTCCGAAGGTGGTAGAGAATGAGAGGGCAAAGATCCTGTGGGACTTCCAGATCCAGACTGATAGGATGGTAATGGCGAACCAACCAGACATTGTAGTGGTGGATAAAGAACAGAGGAAAGCCGTTGTGGTGGATGTGGCAGTGCCAAGCGATGGGAACATCAGGAAGAAGGAACATGAGAAACTGGAGAAATACCAGGGACTCAGAGAAGAACTGGATAAAGCCTGGAAAGTGAGGGTGACAGTGGTGCCTGTGGTAATTGGAGCACTTGGGGCAGTAACCCCCAAGCTGGAGGAGTGGCTACAACAGATACATGGAAAGACCTCAGACCTCTCAGTCCAGAAAAGTGCAGTGCTCGGAACAGCTAAGATACTGCGCAGGACCCTCAAGCTCCCAGACCTCTGGTAGAGGACCCGAGCTTGGAGGAGAGACCACCCGCAGAAGGGTGGTTCTTTTAAATAGTCAAATTCAACTTTATTTATATTGGTACTTTATTGATCCCACAATGGGGAAATTCGTCTCCGCATTCGACCCATCCCCTGGGGGAGTGGTGAGCTACAGCCTAATTCCACTTGGGAATTAGTGAGGGTCCTTGCCATAGGATCCTCACTGGGTGATGTTCATTGCTAGCCATTGATATGGTAATTGACTCAGTAACATTGTTTATTCCCGTCGAGTCGAACCCTGGATTCCTGCGTGGTAGCCGCTCACCTTACCAACCGAGCCACCCAGCCGGGTGCTTTTCATGCTACAGAGCATCTCAAAGTGCTTCCCAGAGAAAGAATAAAATATAAAAATAAGATAAAAAATACAGTAGTCAAAATAATACTCATAGTAAAGAAATAATAATCTTTCTCTTTCGGCTTTTCCCATCAGGGGTCGCCACAGCGAATCATCCTTTTCCACCTCACTCTATCATGGACATCTTCTACCCTAACATTAGCCAACTTCATGTCCTCTGTTAAGACATCCATATATCTCCTCTTTGGCCGTCCTCTTGCCCTCCTGCCAGGCAGCTCCATCTCCAACATCCTTCTACCAATATATCCACTATCCCTCCTCTGAACATGTCCAAACCATCTCAGTCTGGCTTCTCTGACTTTGTCCCTAACACAGGCAACATGAGCCGTCCCTCTGATGTATTCGTTCCTTATCCTGTCTAACCTGGTCACCCCTAAGGAGAACCTCAACATCTTCATCTCCGCTACCTCCATCTCAGCCTCTTGTCTCTGACTCACTGTTACCGTCTCTAACCCATAGAGCAGAGCTGGTCTCACCACTGTCTTGTACACCTTTCCTTTGAGTCTTGCTGGCACTCTTCTGTCACACAACACTCCTGACACTTTCCTCCACCCGCTCCAACCTGCCTGCACTCGCCTCTTCACCTCTTTTCCACACTCCCCATCACACTGAACTGTTGACCCCAAGTACTTAAACTCCTGCACCTTCTTCACCTCAGCCCCCTGTAACCTAACACTTCCACCTTGATCCCTCTCGTTCAGACACATGTATTCTGTCTTACTACGACTGACCTTCATGCCTCTTCTTTCCAGAGCAAACCTCCACCTCTCTAGCTGTTCCTCCACCTGCTCTCTACTCTCACTGCAAATTACAATGTCATCTGTAAACATCATTGTCCAGGGAGATTCCTGTCTTACCTCGTCTGTCAGCCTGTCCATCAGCATAGCAAACAAAAAGGGACTCAAAGCTGATCCTTGGTGTAGTCCCACCTCCACCTTGAACTCCTCTGTCTGACCTACAGCACATCTGACCACCGTCATACTTCTCTCATACATGTCCTGAACTACTCTGACATACTTCTCTGCCACTCCAGACGACCTCATACAGTACCACAGCTCCTCCCTCGGCACCCTGTCATACGCCTTCTCTAAATCTACGAACACACAATGCAGCTCCTTCTGACCATCTCTGTACTTTTCCATCAACATTCTCAAAGCAAAAATGGCATCAGTGGTGTTCTTACGGGGCATGAAACCATACTGCTGCTCATAAATCTCCACCTTCTTCCTAAGCCTGGCTTCCACTTCTCTTTCCCACAGCTTAATTGTGTGGCTCATCAACTTTATTCCTCTATAGCTGCTGCAGTTCTGCGTGTCACCCTTGTTCTTAAAGATCGGAACCAGAACGCTTCTCCTCCATTCCTCAGGCATCTTCTCACTCTCTAAAATCCTATTAAACAACCTCGTTAGAAATTCCACTGCTGTCTCTCCTAAGCACTTCCATACCTCCACAGGTACGTCATCAGGACCAACGGCCTTTCCGCTCTTCATCCTTTTCAGAGCCTTCCTAACCTCATCCTTTCCAATCTCTGCTACTTCCTGCTCCACAACAACCACATCTCCCTCCCTTCTTTCCCTGTCATTTTCCACGTTCATCAGCTCCTCAAAATACTCCTTCCATCTTTTCTGTACACTCTCCTGGGTTGTTAGCACCTTTCCATCTCTGTCCTTAATCACCCTTATCTGTTGCACGTCCTTCCCATCTCTGTCTCTCTGTCTGGCTAGCCTGTACAAGTCCTTCTCTCCTTCCTTTGTGTCTAACCTGTCATATAGCTCATCGTAGGCTTTCTGTTTGGCCTTTGCCACCTCTCTCTTCACTCTACGCTGCGCTTCCTTGTACTCCTGTCTACCTTCCTCAGTCCTTTCTACATCCCACTTCCTTTTAGCCAACCTCTTCCTCTGGACGCAGTCCTGTACTTCCTCATTCCACCACCAAGTGTCTTTACCGTCTTTCCTCTTTCCAGATGACACACCTAGCACCTTCCTACCTGTTTCCCTGATAATCTCTGCTGTAGTTTCCCAGTCATCTGGAAGCTCATCCTGACCACCCAGGACCTGTCTCAACTTCTGCCTAAATTCCTCACAAGTTTCTTCATTCTGTAGCTTCCACCACTTGGTCTTCTTTTCTGTTTTCCCTCTCTTCTTCTTCCTGACCTCCAGTGTCATCTTACACACCACCATGCGGTGCTGTCTGGCTACACTCTCTCCTACCACCACTTTGCAGTCATTAACCTCTCTCAAATGACCTCGTCTACATAGGATGTAGTCCACCTGAGTACTCCTACCTCCACTTCTGTATGTCACTCTATGTTCCTCTCTCTTCTGGAAGTAAGTGTTGACTACAGCCATTTCCATCCTCTTCGCAAAGTCCACCACCATCTGTCCTTCCAGATTCCTTTCCTTCACACCAAACCTGCCCATCACCTCCTCATCACCTCTATTGCCCTCACCAACATGCCCATTAAAGTCTGCTCCAATAACAACTCTCTCTCCTCTGGGGATACTCTCTATGACCTCATCCAACTCACTCCAGAATCTCTCCTTCACTTCTAACTCACAGCCAACCTGTGGCGCATACCCACTGACTACATTCACCATCACCCCTTCAATTTCTAACTTTAGGCTCATCATCCTGTCTGAGACTTTTTTCACCTCTAGAACACTGTTTACAAACTCCCCCTTCAGAATCACACCTACCCCGTTTCTCTTCCTATCAACACCATGATAGAACAGTTTGTATCCTCCTCCAATACTACGTGCCTTGCTGCCCTTCCACCTTGTCTCCTGCACACACAGTACATCTACCTTCCTTCTCTCCATCATGTCTGCCAGCTCTCTGCCTTTCCCTGTCATTGTGCCAACGTTAAGAGTCCCTATTCTCAAACCTATGTTCCTGCCTTTTCCCTTCTCTCTCTGGCCACGGACCCTTCTGCCTGCCCTCTTTCTTCGACCAACAGTAGTCAAATTTCCACCGACACCCTGTAGGTTAACAGCATCGGTGGCGGTCGTTGTTAACCCGGGCCTCGACCGATCCGGTATGTCTAAAGTGTTGTGGATGATTCGCATGGTTATTTTGGCAATTTTTACGCCGGATGCCCTTCCTGACGCAACCCTCTCTATTTATCCGGGCTTGGGACCGGCACAGAGGCAGCTGGCTTGCAACCCCTGTGGCTAGATTAGTAAAGAAATAATAATAATAATAATAAATAAAAATAAACGAATTAATAAAACACACAAAAACCCAACACATACATTAAAATCAAAACAAATGAAATTAGTTGTTAAAATTTTATAAAATCAAATAAAAACATGTGGACAAGAAAAACTATGTAAAAGCTTTACTAAAAAGATGTGTTTTAAGTTTTTTCTTAAAAACCTCCACAGTGGCTGAAGCCCTCACGTCCTCAGGCAGGCTGTTCCACCGGCGAGGCCCACAGTGCTGAAAGGAGGCCTCGCCGTGGGTTTAAGTTCTGACCTTTGGGACCACCAGCAGACCTGCACCTGTGGACCTGAGGGCTCTGGGACGTTCATAAACTAAATAAGTAAATCTGATAAAAATGAGGGTCCAGCCATCTCACCATTCACAGAAAGCTTTTCCAGCACGGTTGCTTCTCTGTGTGATGGAATATGTATGTACTTTAATTGCAGGGAGTGTTTAAGATGTACCACACTCAAAGTATCTGAATAGTATCTAAAAGAGTTTCGTTGAGAGCCTGACATTAATTTATCATAGCCTGAAATAACATAACATAATAATTTAAAATGTTCATTCTGTCTCCGTGTCCACTCCAGTCCAGCAGGTGGCGTCAGTGAGCTTTATAACTTGTTGTGTGGGCATGGAAATGAAGAAGAAGCACGCACGCGGGCAGACTGGCATCGTTAGCTTCGAGCTTCGGGCAAGGGGGATTTCACCGCGGAGTGTCTGATTTTGTTTGTTTGTTTTTAAGCCGAACCCCGCGACAACAGCGATGTCTTCAGTCGAGTTTCTGAGAGAGTTTATCAGCGAGAGGCTCGACGCTGCTGCGGAGAGGATCCTGGCCCGGTACGAGAGAACCGTGGAGGAGTACGAGGAGAAGAGCGAGCGACGCCGGAGGCAGACAGACATCAGCTGGAGCCCTGATCAGGTCCAACCGCCCGCTTTAGGTAAGGTTTCCCTCTGTTCATGCTCCGGGAGATCTGGCAGGAAGAAAGTGTTTTGGTTTTCTTTGAAACATAAAATAGCATTTTTAAAAAATTCATATTTTTTTCTGTATAGAAGCCGAAAAGGACTACGGGTTTTCTTTTAGTGTGTGACAATTTTCTCGTTTTCATAACCAACCGGATCATCTCGTTATAATCAGGGAAAGAAAGAAGCATTTTTGGCTTCTGATCTGTTGTTTTCAGGAGTATTTTGACCTGAAATTCCAAATGTTCCTGTGCTTCAGTGCCATGTAGGGGGGAGATGTCATGGGATGATCCTGAAGCACAGGCACCTTTTGTGTCTAACAGGAACCACACCAGCAAAGATCCAGGGTTAGGACACAGGTGAGGATGTGAGGGATTTCATGAAGTGCTTCCTGTGCAGTTTGAGGAGAAAACCCACTTTTATGAGACGCCGGGGAAAAAATATCAACTGGAAACCATCTTCACTGAGAAAAACGACTCTGGATGATTAAAAGAACAGTTTGAGTTCAAAATCTCAGCTGATGATGTCACGTTTTGCTTTCTAAATCAACTTTGTCCATCAAATGATTCCGTTTGTTTATCCATGTTCTTCATCATCTACTCAGCCCTGATGGTGATGATGATGATGATGTCTGTGCTCCCTGCAGTCCTCCCCCAGGATTCTATGAACGCAGACGGGGAGGAGAGGAGCTCCGAGGTGAAGCAGGAGGTAGCCGAGGCGTCGCAGGTGAAGGATGAAGAGGAGGAGCTCAGCATCGCTCCGGACGAGGAGCCACTGGACGTGAAGCAGGAGGCTGACGCCGCGATGAAGACTCCTGAAGGGGAGTAATGGTGCTCCTAATGCCGGAAGCTCCACCTGTTCCGGTGTTTGTTGCTCCTCTAGCCGTTGACGTTCGACAGACTGAGCAGCTTCAGCGCCAAACGGCAGCTTTCACAGCCGACCTGCTGCCACCCTCAGAACTCTGGATGCTCGGGGACGTTCCTGCTTGAAACGTTCAAATCTGGATTTGTAGGTTTTAGGCGGAAAAGTAAAATGCAGGTCCTGGAACGCTGCACTGAGGAGTCCATGTGGAGAACATTTGAGCTCAGTCTGCCCTCTGCTGCTGGCTTTGTGGTCCTGTCAGAGGTGAAAATCCAATCCGAAAATCCGAATCGAAGGGGGAGGAATGTTTTCAATAAAGCCAGAATTTCCACTCATCCCGCTCATTCGTGGGGGGCGTTAACATCCTCATTCCTGCATGTTTTCCAAGAATAACTGCTCTGCCGCGTCCTATTGGCTGACCTAATCATCACACACCGAACACATCGGCCCTTGAGGCCTGGAACTGCCACCCCAGCTCTAAAAACCTTTTCTGAGCACATCGGCAGATCTGCATTCACTGAAGATGGTAAAAAGTCCTAAGTGACCTAAATCCTTTAACCCTTGTTCTATCTTGTGGGGTCCAGATGACCCCACTCCCAACGTTAATGTTGGGAGTGGGGTCATCTGTACCCCACAAGATAGAACAAGGGCTGGAAGGACTGTTGGTTTCCAAACCACATTTCTAGTTAAGGAAAAGACTGGATGACTACAATGAAGGATAATGCAAACAGGAAGTGGCTTCTCAAAGGAAACTTCCTGTGTAACCCCCACCTCTGGAAGAATCACGGCTGACTTCGGTGGAACGTAATGTTTCTGACCTCACGGCCGGACAGGAACGTCAAGCTGGACAAACCGAGATGAACGTTTAGTTTCAAATGACCTATTGCCTTTAATAAAAGGTTTTAAACTTCTATTCTTTTGCTTTGGATGTGAACAAACTGACATGGAAAAGAAAACTTTATTCCCAGATCTCCACAGGAAGAATGTGAACTTTGAGCTTGTGCTTTTTTTTAAAAGTATTTTTAGTGTCACATTTAAATGAGTTTACCCAACATTTCATCATGAACTGATCAACCGCCTGCTGGTTGTTACATTTTCACATCACCTCTGATTTTACCATGAAATACATTCTGTGTCTCATCACTGAATGCTCACAACATACAAGAAAAACTGTTTCATTCATTTCATATCATTTAACCCTTTTTGGTTTTATCCATCCAACCTTTTTTTTAACCCTTTCTTTTTTTAGGGTCACTGGGTTGCTGGAGCCTATCCCAGCTACTGTTGGGTAAAGGCAGGGTTCACCCTGAGCAGGGCACTGATAATCTGAAAGGACACTTACTTGTCTTAGTGCAATAAATGGAAAACAGAAAAATAAATAGTTTTTATTTATCTTCAGTTTTATCACATAACTGACTGCAAGCCAAAGCCCAACTTTATTGTTCCCACGGAGCAAAAGCATGTTTTCCAGAAAACAAAATGTGGTTCATGTTCCATCTATTACTAGAACCTCATCCGTGTAATCATGCTATTTTATGAGTATTATAGGTGTTTTATGATTTAGGTGTTTATCCGGACTGTGAATTTGACACCAGATGGCATTTAGAGGAAAAAGTTGGTACACTTCAAATATTGCCGCACTTTAACCCTTGTGCTATCTTAGATGACCCCACCCTTACTTTGACATGTTCTCCCTACCATGATAAAGGTGGAAAGATTTCATGTAATCCATGGACACCAGTGAAGATCACAAATCATTGAAGAAAAAAGGTTCAGAGCACTGTCTAGTGGGTCTGGATGACCCAATGTCAAAGTGTCTAGGATAGCACAAGGGTTAATTATGATGATGCCGTTTTAGCTCAAATGTAGAAGAAATGTGTCATTTTTTTGGACGTAGTTTCTGCAGATCGGCACTAGTTCATTAGAAATTCATGTCCAAATTGTGGGTGGACTTTTTGGCATGAAGCAAGTCCACCCCCACTTTCCATCACCCATCTGTTTACATTCTCTCCCACTAGCTTACAGCCCCTTTACAAACTAACATTAGCGGAGCAACAAAAATGGTGTCCAATGTTAGGGCTATCCAGCCGTACAGTTTAGACCCAGAGGAAAACAAAGACGTTCATGGATCTGTTTGTCTGACAGTGAATGCATCAGAATGGAGCAGAGCAGGAAGACTGTGGCCTGCTGACTGTAGCTTCAAACCACAATCTTTTTCTAATGGTATTTTTTCATCCTGATTCACAAATATTTGAACGGGGAAAGACTCAGAAATATAATTTTAGTATACATTTTCTTTATACATGTCCTCCATCATCAGAGAAATTTCACAAGAACAAGGTATAAACACCCAAAACTCAATTTCCATTGAAATGTTAGGGGACACAAACTTCACACGTTGCCATTTCGGTGACTTTTTATCCAAATTTGGCAACCTTCAGACGCCTCCAGTAAGTATATTTTATTGAAAGCCACAAATGAAAAATATGTCAGGAGGCTTTTTCTCAAATAAAATGTCAATAGAGAATGTAGTTGGAACATTTCTAGTCTGTGAAACCTGCACAACCTGGTGCATCTGATCCCTAGATGCATCCAGGGTGAGGAGACAGCTGCTAACAGAAGACGTCTGTGAAAGTGTGGACTGAGGAGGGAGCTGAGAGACTTCAGTCTGAGGTGCCCAGACCACAGATAGGGAGATACTGCAGAACTCCCAGAACATCGACGGCCCGACCCACTGCATCACTGAATTACATTAACTTGTCTCTCTCTTCACACATCCCCCGTCCCCCATTCCCCTCCCTTACATTGGGTGAGTTGAGGTGAGGAGGGATCTCGGGCGGCTGAAGAGCAGGAAAGCTGATGGTATCAGCCCCCAGCTGCTCAGGAACTGTGCAGACCAGCTCTGCCATATACTCTGGTACATCTTCAGCCTGAGCCTTAGCGTGGAAAAGGTCCCAGTCCTGTGGAAGACCTCCTGTGTGGTCCCAGTCCCCAAGACCCCACACACAGAGGAACCAAAGCACTATAGACCTGTTGACTTGACCTTCCACCTGACGAAGACCGTGTAGATGGTCATCTGTAAGAACCTCAGCTCTGTGGTGAGCACGGCGACTGACCCGATGCAGTTCTCCTACAATCCAAACATTGGGATGGATGACAGGTCTTCTACCTGCTGCACCGGGTGCTGACTCACCTAGAGACCACCAGGACCATCAGGAACTTTGGGAGCTGGTGTGAGAGCAATCACCTGTGCTTAAACACCTGCAGGACAGATTGACCTCAACAACAAACTGGACTAGTTCCACAACACCGATGACCTGTACAGGAAGGTCAAAGTCACCTACAACTTCTGAGGAACCTGAGGTCCTTTGGAGTGTGCAGACCTCTACTCAGAACTTTTCATGACTGTGGTGGTGGCCTCTGCCTTTTCTTACACTGTTGTCTGCTGGGGGGTGAGCAGAACTGACCAGAACTGAATAAGCTGGTCAGGAGGGCCAGCTCTGTCCTGGGCTGCTCGTTGGACTCTGTGGAGGAGGTGGGTGAGAGGAGGATGTTGACCAAGCTCAGATCCTTCATGGACAGCAGATCTCACCCACTGAACCCGTCTGTGAAGGGACTGAGGAGTTCCTTCAGCAACAGACTCAGACATCAACAGTGTAGAAACGAGTGCTACTGCCAACAGACTGCACAACTCATCTGTGTGACCAGGTCATCAACATTTGCACAAATGTGCCCAATTATTATGTATCTATTTGCTTATTTGTTTTTTAAAATCTCATATCTGGTGAGCTGTAACTGTACTATCACTTATTTTTTCTTTCTTTAAGCTACCATGATGAGTGAATTTCTCCCTGTGAGATAAATAAAGTTCAGTTTAATTCGGGTTTCTTCTAATTAATGAAAACGTGTAGTTTTTGTGGAAGTTATGACGCGGAACCAACAGAGCGCAGTTTGTTGTTTCTGAGGGACACACTTATCTGACGGACCTGAGCCTCTGGCGCCATGAAAGGAAATGTTGGTTTGTTTTCCTTTTTGTGGCTGAAATATTGACAAATTTAGGAACTGGTTTTATAAAAGGAAACATCATCTGGTACCGGAAGAAGGTCGACCGGCGGCGCAGACTGCAGGATTTCCGCCGGAAACGCCAGCTTCAGGTTCGTGACGTTGTTGTCTCTAGGTTGAAGTGCATCTGACAGGAGTGAGCACGCGCGTGCACGTGTCGATACCTGCTGTCAATCCGCCCCCCTCACTCCATTTTTTTATTGATTCAGAAACAAGGTGACATACATCAAAAGAACAGGGGACAATAAACTATACATCAAAAGTTCAAAGTAAACGCCAGGGGATATACAAGCAAGAAAATAAACTTATATTAAATTATAAAGCTGAGCAAGGTGCTATGTTTTAATTGCTTTTTTGTTTGTACTGGGGAAAATGGAGTGTAAGTAACATCTAATTTGGGCTAGTAAATCAAGAAAATTAGGAGCTTTATAGCTGAATTTAGATTTGTGAATGTAATACTTGGTTAATAAAATCAGAAGATTTATTAAATAAAATTAAAAAAAAATAAAGTATTATCGTAATTAACGTAACCAAATAAGATGTTTTTCCATGTTAAGGTAAAATGTGGATAAATTTGAGCTTTTATCAAGTTTGTTAATTTGTCCCATATTTTTTCAGTGTACTTGCAGGTCCAAAAGAACAGAAAGAAACAGTTTTTATCAATATCCCTTTTTAGCCTTTGCATAAACTGATTTGTTGGATAAAACCTATGAATGATCTTGAATGAAAACTCTTTCACTTTGTTGTTCATAAGACATTTGTTTGGCAGAAGCCAAACCTTTTCCCAACAAACTTGACCATGAAGTGAAGTCCAAAATGTTCTGGCCGGGAATTCCGTTTTTAGCTCCTGCTGGAACAGTCTTCGGATGTCTTTGTTTTGATTTGTCAAAGCAGAGAAGCAGAGTTTTCCGACAGCAGTGTCCGTCACGTGAAGCTGTGGTTGGGGAGCAGATGGAGTCGGAGTTCCTTCATAAAGATAGGTGAGGTTGAGGGAAACGGCATCAAAAACAACCGAAAAGTCCTTCACAGAAACAGGGATCCTGCAGAACTGAAGGAATTCGGTGTAAGTATAAAGTTGACCTTGTTGATTGAATAATTGACTAACTAGTCTGATATTATTATCAAACCACTGTTGGATCAAGATAGCTTTGTTTTTGTAAAGAATATATCTATTGTTCCAAATGTAAAACCTGTGAGGAGAAAAGTTATGTTTCTAAATCATGGACCAAGCAAGTAACATCTGTTTATGAAATGAAGACAGTTTGAATGACACTTTGTCGGGCTTGTATGAGCAGAGCAGTAAAAAGTCGAGCCCATCAACCTGGGAGAAAATGTAATTGGGTATGAAGTTCCACAGAGAGTTCGGATTTTTAAGAAACTTTCTTATCCAATTAATTTTAAAAGTCATATTTAAGGTACTGAAATCCAGGAAGTTCAGCCCCCCCACTAGTATAATCATTCATCAGAACAGATTTCCTTATATGATGAGTTCAGTTTTTCCAGACAAAGTGGCATAGCAGTTTATCAACAGTTTTGCTAACGATGTTACTGACATAAAGAGACTGAGCGGCATAAATGACTCTGGAGAGGCCTTCAGCCTTGGAGAGGAGAATTCGACCTTTAATGGAAAGGTCACGTAAGAGCCAGAGGTTAAACCTCTTTTTCATTTTATCAATAATTGGAAAAAAGTTAGTATTACCTCTATCATTTTCCGTTTTTTATATTATTATACCAAGATATGTGACTGATGTCTTTACAGGAATATTAAAGAGTGAATCCGAATCACAAGATTTAATTGGGAGAAGTTCACATTTTTTCAAATTTAAGGAAAGACCGGATGCTTTGGAAAAAGACTTAATTATATTTATTGCTAATGGAATTTGTGAGCTGTCTTTGAGAAAGAGAGTGGTATCACCGGCGAGCTGACTTACGACAATAGATCTACCAGCGATGGAGATCCCTCGTAATGGACTGGATTAAATGTGGTCACAGAGAAGCTGAGCTACAAGAAGAAATAGATATGGAGATATCTATTCTAGATGTCTAATTCCACGTTTTATGCCTCCCTCACTCTACGAACACAATTGCTCTACCGGAAATTCCGCCTTTTAGTCCTTTAACAAACCAAAATAAAAAACTTTATTGACCAGAACAGACCAGGGGCCCCGCAATGGATTTTGGGCCCCATGAAAATAATTTTCCCAAAATTATTTTCCCCCAACACGGTTTGACATACAATTATGCATTATGATGGAATTTTTTTATACTATTATTATCATCTTTGTGACAAAATAGCACGACAACTGACATGTATAGTGTGGGAAGAACTGAGCACTGAATACAATAGAATTTACTATAGAATTTAGAGAGCATTCTGCTGCACACAGCAGATATTCTCCTTATTACACATTTTCCATTTTATTTTTGTCTGTTAAAATAGTTAAAATTAACTTTATTTAATCATTCTTATGACCGATTCACCTTTGTTTTATGAAATTCTGGTCAAATATTAATATTTGCAGCTGACAGACTGATGCTGCTGTTTCTGCTGATGCTGGTGTACTTGACTCAACTATTATTGAATAAAAACGGCTTGATAAATGTATGAAGGGATCAGCTAACTAATATAGTGAAAGGTAAAACTCCATTTTTCTTGAGCTAATATGGTGAGAGAAGTGAGTTTATTGGGACAAAGTTAATATTCCATCCTTTTCTACCACAGACCCACCTTTTGTCCTGAAATACTGGCTGACATACATTCAACCCTTCAACTCCTTTTCCTCTCTTAATTTCTTTTCCCTCCTTTTTTGGGATCCTGATTTTTCAGACATGTCTTCTCTCCCTCACACAACGTGGGCCGGTCTGTCAAAAACCTCAAAAGTAGGACTGAACCATCTTAAAACAAACATGGGGTATGGGGGGGATTCCTTCAGATGTTGATGTTTCCAAAAACAAATAAAATGTTACCATGACATTGAAAGTAAAATATTTGTGATTACTTACTGTTTTATGACTTACTTCATCATTGTTAGGGGGCCTCTGTGCCCCCCCAGTCTGGGCCCACTCTTACCTTCCCTTTTTGGCACCCCAGTCCAGACAGGTGTAAAATACAGGTAAATGTGGGAGTGAGTGCAGCCTATGAATTACAGAAGACTCATCTTCAATCGCTGGAAGGAGGAGAACAGTGGACAGAGGCAGCTTTTCCTGCTGGATGGATGGAGGGGTGGATGGTGGATTTACTCGATTTTAATGGTTGGGTGCAGGACTGTCACACTGGAAACCTGGGTTGACTCCTCAGGGACGCAATGAGCCAAAATCTCTCCCTGTGCGTTGAAAATACAGGGTTGTGTCAGGAAGGCCATAAAAACTCTCTACCAAACCAGTCGGCGTGGCAACCCCTAACGGGATAGGCCGATAGGTGAACAACAACGCCATACATTTGTCTACAAGCCTTGCAGTGTGTGATGTATCCGCGTGGAGGACCAATCACGTACGGTCTCTTGGAGGCACGTATTCCTGCAGATGGGGATCCGCCGGCTTGGTGTGTCCGATCACACACGGGTTCCTCACTGCTGCTGCTGGCAGCAAACTACAGCAAAAGCATCAAAAGACATGATGTTACGCAAACAGAACAGGGCTGCAGTAATCAGTAACATGCAGTCTATAGGTGGGCATTAATTAATGTTACATATTTTCACCCATTCACACACGGTCACTTTTTTCCATCTGAAACACGTTGCTTCCATTAGAGAGAGTGTAGTTTCTCCAAAAAGGTCATTTCCTTGGATGAGTGAAGATATTCACAGCCCCGTAAACTGGAGCATTTATGGAGGTTCACAGACTTCCTCTGAAAGAGACGATAAATCAGGCTAGATCAGCTTCCTTCCATTAAAATGATCTCAGTAAATAGACCGAATCCAGAAATTCTTTTCAACACGCTCGTTTCTTCCACTACCGCTCAACATCCTAAGCTTTCCCAATTGGATGGTCGCACATTTCTTCAGGGTTTTTGGACAAAGGTCTTGGATCTTGGATGATTATTCTCTACTGAAGAAGATCAAACCCTCTTATACATTTAAACTCAGGTTTTTTTTTCTCACAAAAATTGTAATTCCCACTGATCCAAAACCATTTAGACCAAGTTCAAAGCTTCCTTTTGTCTCTAAAATGTTGGAGAAGGAAGGTGCAGAGCAACTAAATGTGTATATAGAGCAACATCATATCTCTGATGTTTTTCAGTCATGTTTGAGGAAGAATCATTCTACTGGAACAGATTCCCATTCTGGCCGGAAATCGCGTCTTGATCCTGTTGATCACAGCATTATGATCCCAAGTCTTCGAGGTGATTATGGTCTGTCTGGGTCTGTTTTAGCTTGGTTTTTGTCATACCTCAGTGGAAGAACATTTTTACGTCAATGTAAGTTCATTAACCTCTGAAATGAAAAAGAAAATCCATGTCGTGGCGTTCCTCAGGGTTCAGTTCTGGGGCCTGTTTTGTTCATTTTATATACGACTCCTCTTGGGCAGTTAATTAGTAAAGGGCAATGTAGTGCAGAAAAATGACACCTTGAAGCCTCCAGTTGGACTTTCAGTCCAGGTTCTCTCATTTTTTGCCTCTGTCTGTGTTTTTTGTTTGAATATTTATCCCAGACTTTTGTTTGCGTGTTTTTTGTCGTTTCAGTCAACCAAAGATGAAAATCTGTGACCAGGAGCAGAACTGTGATGTGAAGCAGGAAGAAGAAGAACGTCCCCAGATTAAAGATGAAGAGGAGGAAGTGTGCATCGGCCTGGATGAAGAAGAGCAGCTGCATCTGAAGCAGGATTACGAGGAAGAAGATCCAAACTGTCCGCATGATGCTCACAGAGGATCGAGAACCGACCAGGAGTTGGCCGTGAGGAACGGGGGAGTCAGACGTCCGGTGGAGGAGAAAACCCCAAACAAGGACGTGGGTGCAAAACCCTTCAAGAAGAGGAAGTATCAGAGACGGCAGATGGAAAAACGGAGATTTCCGTGTAAAGTTTGTGGAGAGAGTTTTGCTGCTCTGGGCGCTCACATGAGGATCCACCGCAGAGAGAAGTCCTGCATCTGCGAAGTCTGCGGCCGCAGCTTCAAAACTCGCAACTCGCTGACCGTTCACCTAAAGACCCACTCCGGAGAGCGCCCACACTCCTGCCAGGAATGCGGGAAGCGCTTCTGTCAGAAGCGGGACCTGAAGGTCCACGCCTTCACGCACACAGGCGAGCGGCCTTTTTCCTGCAGCAAGTGCGGGAAACGCTTCGGTCAGAGCGGGAACCTGAGCCGGCACATGCGGACTCACACCGGGGAGCGGCCCTTCTCCTGCTCCATCTGCAGCCAGACCTTCTCGCACAGCTCCAGCCTGAAGAAGCACACCGTCCGCCACAGCGTACAGAGACAACACGCCTGCGGCGCCTGCACGCTGAGCTTCCAGGACAAGGAGAGCCTGAGCGTGCACATGCTGAGTCACATCGGGGAGACGCCCACGTCCTGCGAGGAGTGCGGCAAACGCTTCAAACACAGCCACACGCTCAGGATCCACATGAGGATCCACACGGGGGAGAAGGCCTTCGTCTGCAGGCGCTGCGGGAAGGGCTTCAGCCAGAGCGGGAACCTCAGCAGACACATGCGCTCGCACACCGGCGAGCGGCCCTTCTCCTGCAAACTCTGCCCCAAACGCTTCCGGCGCTCTGACGACCTGATGCTCCACATGAGAGTCCACGCCGGGGAAGAAATCCACAGCCCACCACAGACGGAGGAAAAAGCCATTTAGACGCCACGTCACTCCTATTTTTGAAAACCTCACTGCTTTCCCGAAGTAAAAACCTAATAAATATGAACATTTTATGAAGACTTTTTATAAATCCACTGTGTTCTGATGATGGAAACTATGATAGTTTTTTATGATATTTTTTCCCTAAATTGTTCAAAGGCAATGCATTGTGGTCTATATTCCCCAAACTGGTGAGAATTAATGCACACTAGTTTTTCGCAGAGACTTCTGGGAAATTTCTAGGGCACTGGATTTTGGAATTTTAGATTTAAACAGCACAACAAAATAGCGAACAGACTATTTAGTGCACTATGTAGAGAGTAGAAAAGGAATCCGGACACAGTCCCAATTTTTTCACAGATGGGCTTCATGATGCTGCACTCTCTCTGGATGACAGACTGCTAGACCTGAAACTCAGTTAAGACTTATACTTCAGTCTCACATACGGACTTGAAACTTGACTTTAGATTCCATTTTAAATATTAGAGGTTTGGAACTCTTTAACAGAATTTATTTATTTTATTTTGTTTAGCTCCAGGACGTTGCTGTACGGTGGCCCTGAAGTGCAAATCACACCAACAAATCACCCAAAGGAAAAACGTAATAAAGATCACAACGACAGGTAAAAAAGCAAATATAATAAAAAAAAAAAAAAAAAAAACATTTCAATAATATAAAAACAATTAAAAATAAAACGTTTTATAAAAAAAAATGAATTTCCAAAAATAACAGTACCTACCGTTTCTACTTACATAAAAAAAATTTTGGAAAACAAAAGTAATTGACAAAAATGAAAATTCAGTGTTAAAAAAATTGAAAAATAATATTGCCCGTATTTTATGGTTTCATTTTTCAACATTTAATTTTGATTTTTGGAAATTACTTTTGATTTTATATATATATATATATATATATATATAAAGAAGATATATAAATAAAATATAAAAAGAGAGAGGCTCAGCGTTATTTATAATAATTATATTTATAAACAAAAACTTTGCCTGGGAAAAGCGCGCGTGAACTCTTGGTTGGTCACGTGATCCAACACGGAAGTGGAATCCAGTCAATAACAGTGAGAGCGGTTCTCTGTCCGGAACATGTCGAAGTTTTTGGAAGAAATCCTAAGCAGCTTCGTGGGAAAAAAGAAAGCCTCTGTTGTTCAGGATGATCTGCAGAAATGGGGGCTGCGAGGTGAGCACGGTTGTTGTAGTTTTCGAGTTTATTTTTAGTCATCAAAAGGGATTTTTGATCGAAATAGCTCTTTTTGGTGGTCTATTAAAAAACTGTCCGCTTCCCCCTTTTAGGGATCCAGCTCAGAGGATATCAGCTGGACGGGGTCCAGTGGCTGATCCAGAACCTGCAGAACCAGCAGGGATGCATCCTGGGAGATGAGATGGGTTTGGGTAAAACCTGCCAGGTTCGTGTGATCCGTCTGTTTATCCTTGTTTAGTTTAAATATCACATATCAATAATACACATTAAGGCAACATTTACTTGAAAAAAAAATCAATGTTGATCCATCACCAATAGCACTTTATTATTATTTTGTTTTCAGTCTGAGATCTGTTTAGTTTGAGTGTTTTTGTTAGAGAATTCTTCACTTAAAGTTCTACCTTTTGCTCTGTCTACATCACTACAACGGCAGCTTCAAATCCAGTCAGCAAAGATGGAGAAGTGAGGTCAACGTGCTGTTCTTTTTCCATTCTTCCTGGGGGAAGCTGGGGAATATTTTTGAAGTCCAGAGCGCAGTGGAATGTGGTTGAAAGACTCTTTTCAGACCTCTCAATGTTGTTGAGGTACATGTGACTTTACCGGCAGAAGTGGGAGTATAGATCATGGTGGACATCTCTGGTTTTTATAGAGCTGATGGAACTTATTATCAGAGTTTCAAAGTGAGAATGAGGAGCAGAGAAGCTTCAGTCTGAGGAGTGACTTCAGGTCATTACAGCAAGAAGAAATGACCACAGCAGCATGAGCCAGAGGACCCTGCTATGTTCACACCGGGCATGTGACACGCCTTCAAGAACATGCTAAATGCAGGCTCTTGCATGCCCATATGTTCACACTTTACCAGCAGGGGGGGACTTCTTCTTTTTCTACTGTTTTATAGCACATGTTTGCCACCCACAGTTTGAAGAGGCTTGGTGTGAATTGTTGAAGCGGGATAAATGTTGTGACTCTTGCTCCAGGCTTTTTCTTCACAGCATTATTTTGATTAATGAAAGACTTGGTGTCATAGAAATGTCTCCTCTATGATCAATGGTTGACCTGACTTAACCTTTAATGTGCGTTCAATGGCTGCTGTTGTATGTAGTGCCCAAAAAAAAGGTCTTAAAAATGTTAGTTTAAAAGCCGGGAGCCCGGAATGCACGTTCCTGTGCGTTTGCATAGACTTTTCATTGGAAATAGTCACTGGAACATGCGTTGGAGATGCTGGTGAGAATGTAGCTTTGGAGATCCATCCATCCATCCATCCCTTCATTCATTCATTCATTCATTCATTCATTCATTCATTCATTCATTCATTCATCCACTGGACATACTGAATCCTTCTTTTGGAGTCAACCCAGCTTCTATGACTAACACTGGCACCCTGGGACAGGTCGCCAGTCTGTTGCACGGCCACATGCACATGTACACTCAGGATGGTTTAGAGATACTCATTAACCTATGAGGAATGCTGTCAAGACTGTGGGAGGAACCGGAATATCTGGAGAAAACTCACGAATGCATGGAGAGAAGATGCACACCCTTCACAGAATGACCCAGCTGGGATTTGAACCTTTGAGCCTTCTTGCTATGTGAGACGAGAGCGCTAACCAGTTCAGATTTGCTGGAGGAAAATTAAGCCACAAAATTCCAGAGGCATTTCAAATGGAAAGATGTTCTGTGTCAGATCTGTGGTTTTGTATGAATGGAGTAAATATCATGTGTGCTAGAAAAAACAGGTCAATCCCTGGGAGGTGGATGTTAACCTCAGACAGCAGGTTGTTGGTGCAATGAAAAGCAAAGGTACCGTTGATCTTTCAGGGAAGCAGTTTGGTCTTTTGCCGCACTCTATCTGGATGTTTCTGATCTATGATATTCTCTAATGGCAGTAGAAAGACTGATTAGTGTTTTCATCAGGTAGTGACTCTATGGGTGCCATAAGACTTGAGCTGCTCAGCTTTTGTATGGAAGCAAAATGCTGGAGCTCCAGTAACTCGTGTAACAGGAAAGACTGGAGATGACCTCGTTGTCACAGTCCAGCTCCTCTTTAGGGTGCTGGAGGGATTGTGGGAGTTGGCTCATCCAGTCCATATGTGTTTCGTGGATTTGGAGAAGGCATTCCACCGCGTCCCCCGTGGTATTCTGTGGAGGGTGCTCTGGGAGTATGGGGTCCGAGGAGCCTTATTGAGGGCTGTCCGGTCTCTGTATGACCGGAGTAAGAGCTTGGTTCCCATAGCCAGCAGTAAGTCAGACTTATTCCCGGTGGATTTTGGACTCTGGCAGGGCTGCCCTTTATCACCAGTTCTGTTCATAGTTTTTATGGACAGAATTTCTAGGTGCAGCCAGGGGCCAGAGGGGGTCTGTCCTGTTGGCTTCATCAGGCCAGGACCTCCAGTGTGCATTGGGGCGCTTTGCGGCCGAGCGAGAAGCAGCTGGGATGAGGGTCAGCACCGCTAAATCTGAGGCCATGGTTCTCGACCAGAGAAAACTAGTTTGCCATTTCTA
This sequence comes from Oryzias latipes, assembly GCF_053564925.1. NCBI lineage: Eukaryota > Metazoa > Chordata > Actinopteri > Beloniformes > Adrianichthyidae > Oryzias > Oryzias latipes. The sequence continues at coordinate 8,730,220 of NC_136240.1, forward strand.
GGTGGGTGGAGTGTCCCTGCCCCAGGTGGAGGAGTTGAAATACCTGGGGGTCTTGTTCAGAAGTGAGAGAAGACCGGAGCGTGAGATTGACAGGCGGATCGGAGCGACCTCCGTAGTTATGCTGTCGCTGTATTAGTCTGTTGTGGTGAAGAGAGAGCTGAGCCAAAAAGCAAAGCTCTCAATTTACCGGTCGATCTTCGTTCCAATACTCACCTATGGTCATGAGCTATGGGTCATGACAGAAAGAATGAGGTCTTGAATACAAGCGGCTGAAATTAGCTTCTTCCGTAGGGTGGCTGGGCGCTCCCTTAGAGATAGGGTGAGAAGCTCGGTCACCCGCGGAGAGCTCGGAGTAGAACCGCTTCTCCTCCACATCCAAAGGAGCCAGTTGAGGTGGCTCGGGCATCTAGTCCGGATGCCTCCTGGAGAGGTGTTCCGGGCATGTCCCACTGGGCGGAGGCCCCGGGGAAAACCCAGGACACGCTGAAGAGACTCTTGGCTGCCCTGGGAACGCCTCGGGGTCCCCCCAGAAGAGCTGGAGGAAGTGGCGGGGGTGAGGGAAGTCTGGGCATCTTTGCTTAGACTGTTGCCTCCATGTAAGGGTGGGGTCATCTGGACCCCACAAGATAGCACAAGGGTTACTTGATCCAGTTCTCTTAAACAGTCAATGGATTTAAACCCAGTTACGATGCAGAACATCTTCAGCTAATCGGACAAATTTGGTTGATGAATGAAATGAAATTTCTAGGGTTCATAGAAAAAAGGTACGTTTGATTCTTGCGGCTTCACTGCAGTGTTTCTGTGAGGCAGGTGAAGCCTTGCAGATGTGGTTTCAGGACCTGATTGGTTGGAACCCTTACTCATTCAGGCGTGTCCTAAACTTCTATCTGTGTGGCCCCTTCCTGTTGATGTTTTTTTTTTCACTCACTGACATGGAGTTCAAGTAAACCTGACGGTACTTTGTTTTACAGACCATCGGTCTCCTAGTGTATGTGTCTGGAGCTCTTGGGAAGAAAGGTCCATTTATGGTTCTGAGTCCTCTCTCTGTCCTGGAGAATTGGAGAAAAGAGCTGGAAAGGTTCCGATCCATCACTCGTTCTGATTTGAATGCGTTTCCTGGGAGGTTCATGTCGTCTCCTCCTCCTCTCCATCCTCTAGCTTTGCTCCTTCTCTGACTGTGCTGTGTTACCAAGGAGATAAGGACAGACGTGCAGAGATGCAGCTGCAAGCAAGCTCACAGGACTTCCAGGTTCTGCTCACCACGTATGAGGTCCGTTTGTTCAGTCCAAATGAAGACATCGCAGAATAAAGTTTGTTCTGAGTGTTTACAGGTTTTTGGTTCTTCCAGCTGTGTCTCAAAGATGCTTCATTCCTGAGGAGGTGAGGAAAGTTCTGAATCACATCAGACATCTGGTACTAGGTTTAAACCGACTCACAGATCAGCCCCGAGCAGCAGATTAGGCAGCGTCTACCAGCTGATGATCAGTCCTCCTTTTGCACATCTGTTAAACCAAATAAAAGAAGATTTTTGGATTTTGGAAATGTTTTTTTTCAAGCAATCAAAGCAAGAATGATGCACACAAAAAAGTCAATCAACAGAGTTTTACATCCATACAAAACATGTCAAACAGAGCATTATTAGTCATTAAGTCATTCAAACCTAAAACTAATGTTTCTGTTGCTCTGGAAGGAGCTGAAAGCTAACCCACATGTACTTATCTGACTGAAGGAATCCTGGTCAAAACATTGTAATTTATTTGGGTCTTAATGTACATTTCTTCTGCCTGAAGAGTTGAGGTCAGGACTTTGACATGGTTTTTATGAAACCGCACTTTTATTTTATCAGACATTTGATCAAAATACTTTGGATCAGTTTCCTATTCATGACCACATTCTGGCCAGAGTGTAGCTGTCTGACAGAAAACAACACTGTTTGGGGTCTAGAATACTTTCTGAGACGAACCATTCATTATCAAGTTAGTGAGTGCAGGCCCGCACCACCACAGCACTGTCACCGTGCTTTACAGTTGCTATCAGTCATGCTGCTGCTTGATAACTACAAGACTTATAAAATAATCCATTGATTTCACACTCAGACAGCTGTCATGAATGTTTTGACTTAAATTTAATTCCTAATTGTGATATAAAACCTAAAATTGTGTAGAAATGTTTTTATTAAATGTTCTTAATTAAGAAGCAGTGGCAACAATTGCTTTAAAAACCAAATATATTCATCTGACTTTTTATAATTTAAAAAGAAATGACACTGCTAGAGTGCATCCGAACTCCACGGGTTTCTCATCTTTGTTGTTCTCCTCAGGTGGAGGTGGGAGGTGCTTGTGGTGGATGAAGCTCACAGACTAAAAAATCCAAACTCTCTGTTGCACCAAACCCTGTCAGAGGTACGGAGCTGTCGCTCTTTTTGCTCCTCCTGTGTTTTCTTATTCCTATCACTCTGACCACTCCCTCTGTTGGTGTGCTTCTCACAAAGTTCTCGGTGGATTTTCGGGTCTTGCTGACTGGGACTCCCATCCAGAACAGCCTGCAGGAGCTCTACTCGCTCCTGAGCTTCATCCAGCCCAGCATCTTTGCAGCAAACGACGTGGACAGCTTCGTCGACTACTACTCCAGAGTGCAAAGCCAACCTGCTCTGGGTACAGTCCATGAGAGTACAGTAATTAGATTAGACACTCTAATTCCTGCATATTAAAAAAGGATGAGGAACTTCTCTGTTAGAAATAACAATGAAAATGAAAGGATTTCTCTTCTGTCCAAAGCCACTGAGCTGCAGAGCGTTCTGGAGCCTTTTCTGCTCCGCAGAATAAAGTCTGAGGTTGCCGTGGATTTGCCAAAGAAGACGGAGCTGGTGGTCTATCATGGCATGTCTGCTCTGCAGAAGAAGTACTACAAAGCCATTCTGATGAGGGATCTGGGTGAGGATTGGGCTCCAGAGCAGTGGATTTTAGAGGAGAGCAGAAATGAACCTTATGAATCTTGTAGATGCGTTTGGAAATGAGCAAGGCAGCAAGAACCGCCTGTTGAACATCCTGATGAACTTGAGAAAGTGTGTGGACCACCCGTACCTGTTTGATGGTGAGCTGTGCTCGGGGAAAGCAGACGGTGCGTTACACCCCACAGATGTGCTCTAATACCCGACCTCTCATCCAGGCGTGGAACCGGAACCCTTTGAGATCGGCGAGCATCTCATTGAAGCCAGTGGAAAGCTCTGCCTGCTGGACAACATGCTGGCTTACCTCCACAAAGGGTTGGTGCATTTATGGTAGTTTGACACCATCTAGTGCCACTCAAGTTCCAAGTAAAGATGAGAAAGAAGCTGAAGGGTCACATGACCTCACTAGTATAAGGGGCGGGGCCACAAGTGTTAGTTGAGCGATCTGTCAGAGGCATACTGGATGCTTTTGAAACCTCTGTAGTCCAAGCTGATTCCCTTATTGAAACACTGAAATAAAAGTTAGAAAAGGAATCAAAAACTTGGTTGACTTACGCTTAAAATAGCATTTCTGGGTATTTTTCATTCTATTTGATGAAGATCATATTTGTGACACAGTAAACACGCTGGGCGGGCCTCAAGCTCCCTGCTCCGCTCCATTCTGATGTGTCAACTTGAAGGCAAATAGATCCATCTATATTTTTGTTTTTACTTGTCAAAGCTGGCGTCTGGATCTGAAATGTACGCCTGGATAGCTCTGATATTGATCACCATTTTTGTTGAACCGCAAATGTTATGTTGGAGGTGTGAAGGGCTGTAAGCTAGTGGGAGACTTTAAACAGAGCGCAATTTGGAGCCAAGAGTCCCACCCTCAACTCAGGGGATGAATTTTTAATGAACCCCTGCTGCTCTGCAGAAATGATGTAGTAGAAAACAACACAGGTTCAACACTGAAAATAAATCAAACGGTGATGGGGGGTGGGCCATTGCCCCTGCCTACTCAGTGAAGGTGTATGAACCCTTTACTTTAAAAAAACAGAATGTTTTAAGGTTAGGCATGTGCAGAGTTTTTAAAATCAATATCTTTGTGTATTTGTTGAACTTTATTGAAAACAGTTTTTGATGTCTGTCATTCATGTGTTGAAGGGGCCACAGGGTCCTGCTGTTCTCCCAGATGACGAGGATGCTGGATATTCTTCAGGACTACATGGAGTACAGAGGTGAGTGACAACCACTACTTGTACAATAAGAATCATGAAAACATGGCGTCTGCTGCTGAAGGGTTTCCATAGACCAGTGTTTTTCAACCTTTTCTGAGCCACGGGACACTTTAACCTTAACAAAAATCCCGCAGCACACCAGCATCCAAAAATAAAAAAAAAGCATAGTCTGTATTGATCGACAGCCCCCCCCCGCAATCTCACGTGCATTTTTGTGATAATTGTGGCAGAAAAAGCAGGGAGTTGCTGCTGTTTTTTCTAAAAGATGAAATGAAAGTTAAGTTAGAAAATGTAAAACTGTTTGTGTGTTCGTTGTTGTTTCAAGACGTTTAAGAAGGACGACTCATTGTACGCTGAGGTGCTGTCACTTTAACCCAATGCATCATGGGAGATGTAGTGTGAAAACTGCCGCAAAAGGGCAGACAGACTCGCGTCTCTGAGCTTCATTGTTTTGTTCACTTGTTCCACGGTCTGATACCAGATTCTGTGGAAAGCTGCACCGCTAAAGACGAGCTTTAGCTGGTATTTTTGTTGGAACTGAGCGACTTTACGAGCTAAATTGGAACAAGGAAGTGAAGACTTTAACCACTTCTGATTGGTCAGACTGATGACGTGTGATTAAGCTTCTAAGAATGATTGGTGGAGACAGTTAAAGGGGCGGGACTTTTCCAAAAACAGCTTTAGCTGCAGCTAAATCGCAGTACCGTCATTCTTATTAAATTGTTTTTAATAGAATCAGATAAACACAAAGAAAAAAGTATTTCATGATCTTTCATATTCCTAACTACTCAGTGTTTAATCAGGCCTGTTTGGATGAACAAAGAGCTGACATCCTGGAGATGGAAAATGTTTTTAGATCAGTTAATGAGGGTGATTTCCCACGGCACACTTGACCATCAAGTTGTCAAGTGTGCCGTGAGAAATTACCCTTTCACTGAAATTACCCTTTCACCATCAAACATCAATATAATGTTAGTTTTTCTGTGTAAACTTTTTTTTGTGATCATATTGTTCAAAAATTCCAATGCTTTTGCACCAACATTGAAAAAAATATTTAAAAATCAAATCACTATTTAGAAATAATATATTTGGGTTTTTGTGAGGTTACATAAAATTGCATGTTAATAAACTGAAGGGAAAAAACAATTACCAGGGTAAAATTTAATGATTTACCGTAGTTGAAAATTATTACTTAAAATTAACTCAATTTTTATTACACTTTTAAAACAAACAGCTGCAACTTCCAGCTTTTTCTGCCCCAATTATCTCAAAAATGCATGTGAGATTGCAGAGGGACTGCACATCTATACAGACTATAGAGTTTCTCCATTTTTTATTTTTGGATGCTGGTGTCAAGGATAAAGTGTGCCGTGGCTGAAAAAGGTTAAAAAACACCGGAATAGACGACCTGAGCTTTCATGTTCAGGTTACAGCTACGAGCGTCTGGATGGATCTGTCCGAGGAGAGGAGCGCAATCTGTCAGTGAAGAACTTCAGCACCAAAGACATCTTTGTGTTTCTGCTCAGCACTAAAGCAGGTGACTGGATTCTTAATTTTTTTTACAGATTTTAAATTTTAATTTTGGTTTGATACAAAGGAAATAGTTGGAAAAAAATTACTGGTTGTGTATAGTTATTTAAATTAACACCCGCAAAACTTCAATTTGGCGGGTAGAAAAACAACTTCTACCACAAACATAAATTAATCGTTAGTTCAAAAGGGGCCCAAGTCCACAATTTTTTTCAAAATAGAGATATTATATCTTCTATGGCCTTCAAGGGAAAAGCTATCTGATTATGAGCAAAAAAGTCCCAAGTCCGTTATAATGTATTGACTTTGCTTGACATTTAAAATGCATTAAGTGACATAATTATTGATAGAAGATTCATAACTCCCCAGGAACTTCAAGACAAACATGGAATATATAACTTCTTGGAATATCAGCAACTTAAATCAATTATTACTAAAAAGTTTAAATACAGAGACAACGATTTAAAGCTACCAGATGTAGTTACCACTCTGATCAATTTCTCAATGAATAAAACTCTCTCCAAAATATACAAACTTTTATGCAATTTAGATAACAATATTTCACTTCCGACAACAAAATGGGATGCGGATTTGAGCATCAGCACAGATGAAAGTTTTTGGTCAGAACTTTGTCTAAACACCTTTAAAATGACAAAAAGTCCAAATCTGCAGCTAATCCATTTCAAAACTCTTCACAGAATTTACTACACTGGACAGAGGATGTTCAAGATGGGTCTCAGTAACTCAGACATTTGTCAGCACTGTGACAGTAATCTACCTGACAATTACATGCATGCACTATGGTTCTGCACGCCTGTCCAGGCTCTCTGGCGGCAGGTATGTGCCGATCTATCAGTCTGGCTTAAGGTTTCAATCACAGCTTCACCGTCACTTTGTGTGCTTGGTGACATGAGTGCCATCGATGTAGAAGGAGGATTAGGCTCTATCATTTTCATAACTCTTTGCATTGCTAAAAAAACTATTTTAATAAATTGGAAAAGCAAAAAAAATATAAATATAAGTCAACACAGAAATCTGCTGCTTGATCATATCAGCTTGGAAAAAATGTCAGCCCAAAGTTCAAGTAACTTCGAAAGAATTCGGTCTCTCTGGTCTCCCATAGCTAACTCCGTGACTTAGGGGGTGGGGGGGGCCTGGTCGTCGCTGCTCCTTGCCCTTCTGCCGTGGGCCGGGGTGGGGGTCGGGGCCTCCGGTGCCTGGCGGGGGTTGTTGGGGGCTCCGTTGGTCGGGGGATCGGGTCCGGCGCCTGGGTGGGGCGGGCTGGGGCGCTGCGTGGTCCTTTGGGCTTGGGTGTGGGGGTGCGTGGTGGGGGGGTGGGGTGGTGGTCTGGCCTGGCTTGGGGGGGTGGTCCCTTTGCCTGTGCTGGGGGGGGTTGGCGGGGGGCGCTGCTCGGGGGGGGGGGCCCAGCGGCGCTGGATGGGCTTCCCATCTACGCCTGGGGCTGGGATCGGCCCTTCCCTGGCTCTGGGGCGGGACGGGACAACCCTCTTGGGGCCCCCGGTCGCTCTGGGTGTCCTCCGCTTCGGCTGCGGGGTCTTGGGGGGGGTGGGGTGGGGGGTCTTGTCGGCCCTGACCTGTGGGGGGGCATTCTGGGGGAGGGGGGGGGTCCACTATTGGTACGGGGCAGGGGGGGTTGACGGGTCGGGGTCTCCGCTGAGGCCATCGGCGGTTTCCCCGGCCGGTTGGCTGCCTCGGTCCCGTCGAGGCCTGACCAGAGCTCTTCTAAGGCCGGCGTTTGGGGGTGGGGGCCTGGGCTTGCTCCGGGGGGGGCCGGCGCTTTCTGGCTCCTCTCTCTCTTTGTGGGGGGGGTGGTGCTGGGCCTGGGGTGTCGGCGCCTCCGGGGGTGGGGCCCCTGGGCTTGGTGGGCCTGGCCCCCTTGCTGGGGGGGGGGCAGGGGACAGCTGTTTGACCACCGGGGGACAGTCTATCAGTTGTCCCCAACTTACCCCCTTCCTCATATAACCTCATAATAGGGTGAGGGGGTGGGGGGCTTAGCCTGCGATGAGCCTTGGGGGGGGGTTTACTAGGCAGTGGCCCCCCTCCTATGGTTGCCGTATGGAGTGGGCCCCCCCTCTTTCGGTTTTACTTGCACCTTAGACATGTAGGGCCCTTGGTAGGGGGGGTGCTTGGACATCACTGCCAGCAAGCAGCGGATGTCCTCCTAGCACCCTACCCGCCAATTTTAACCGCACCTTAGACATTTAGGGCCCCTTGGTGTGGAGGGTGAGGGTACATCACTGTGAGTAATCAGGAGATGTCCCCTTAGTGCCCTACTCGCCAATTTTAACTGCACCCCCCTTAGTACACACACCCCTCCCCCCTCAATATATACATCCCAACATAAACACACACACATGCACACACACACCATCTCAAACACACATACACGCACACACATTTTGCAAGGAAGGTGGGACCTGGGTCCATCTGTCCCCTGCCTCTTCCCTGGTGGGGGGTGCGGGCCCCTTTGCAGCGGCGGCCGTGTCCCCGGGGTGCCGGCTTCCTGGGCCCGGCGGTGCTCTCTCCGCGCGGTGGGGGAGTTCACATTACATCTGAGCCGGGGGTGTCTGGTCCCTGGGGGGTGGGTTCTGGTCCTTGCTCCTGAGTGCTGGGCCCCGCCAAATTTCCAACTGTGGCCGAGCCTGGTCGGGCCATATTTATAACACCCCTTGTGGGCCCTCTTTTTTTCCCCGGGGTTCCCCCCTCCTGGGCGGGGGCGGCGGGCCCCCTGCCTCGCTCCTCCCTGGACCAACCGTGGGCCGGGCGGATGGCTGCCTGGAGTGCGGAGCGGGTCTCCCTTGGGGGGTCCTGGCTCGTACCTGGGGTTGGGGCGGGGGGATGCCCGGAACTCCTGGGTGGTGGTGGGGTGCTCGTTTGGGGCTGTGGGCGTCCTTCTCCGGTGGGGCTCTGCGTTGGGTTCTCCCGGCGCGGCGGGGGGGCTGCTCTCCTGGTTGGGCTGGGGCGGCGCTCTCTTTCCCTCCGTGCTTCCCTGGCCTCTGGCTCTGGGGGCCTTGCGGCGGCCCTGCTGGCCCTGGCCTGGGTGGCGGGCTTGGTCGCCCGGGCGGCGGTTGTTCCCTGCCGGTTCCCGTGTGGCGTTGGGGGGATTCCGGCTGCCGCTGCTGCTGCGGTGGGGGTCTTGGGGTGGGGATGGCTGGGCACTCTCCCTCCTTCTTTTCACGTTCCACCATCCATTTTAGAAGAACATAAAACCTCACCTGAGCACTGGTGTTAGCTCACCTTTGCACTAATAGCTTGCATGACTGAATGACTGAAATGTTTCACACTAGTTGGTTTTAAGGCATAAGTATGCGTGTGTGAACACTATCTGTTTTGTGTACATGTCGACAGGTGGACATTTTTGCAGCTAGCAGGTGTGTTTATAACATTTGAGTGTGTGTGTGGACGGGCCCCGCCCTTTTTGTACTGCATTTGAACCTTACCATAATGATTAACAACCAGTAAACTTGTTGCTGTATGCTGCTTCATGGTCTTATCCCCCTTCCCCTCCTATTATCACCCCATACCCCCCCCTCTCTCTAGCGTCCCTCTCTCTTCTTCCCCTCTTTCCTTTTCCGTCCGGTCCAACACCAAAGATTTTCAGACATGATTGAAATTAATAAAGTTTGGCCTCAATTACAAAAGGGGTTTATTCAGACATACCTTTGGTTTGTCAGAAGATTAATAACCCCTCTTGTTAAAGCAAAATATGTCCAACACAAGAGGCCCTCAGCTCTCGTCTGTCTGCCCAGCTGTTGGACAGGACAAGTTATAAAAAAAAATAAAAAATAAAAAATAAAATGCATTAAGTGCAAAATTCCTGGACTTGGGCCTCTCTTGCATGGGTTTTGCTTTATCCCATTGATGGCAGCACTAGTTATCCAATATGGCAGCGCCCCTGTTTAATTCAAGAAGGGCCCAAGTCCAGAGACTTTAGTTTGCTAGTCCTCTGAAATTTTAAAAGTGAGGTGCTTCATATTATAGCATTTGTAAGCTATGAACTGGTGCTAAATCTGGGTAAAGTATTAATCATTTTTTGTAGCCTCCCTTTAAGCTATGCAAATAAAATCAATTCCCGGAAAAACAAACCTCTTGGACTTGGGCCCCTTTTGAACTAACCAATTCAAATCCCACAGTTGGTTCAAACATTTATCTCTGACTTTATTGCGCTGATGAGCACTCACTATTGCTGCATTCAAGTCTGCTGGTAATTTCTAGGATTTGCTCACACTGACATCATTTAACACAAACACACATTCTCACTTATTGCTCCATGTCTTTGTAACTCTTTGTAACGACTAAGACTCACAACAAACATGCACTGATCTGTGAGAACACACAATGAGGCAAATAAAGCAAAATGTTGCACATATTTCAATGTATGCATGTTTTTTTTCTATGCACAAGATTTTTGAAAGAAAAAAAGGAACATGTGACGCAGTGGTTAGCACTCTTGCCTCACAGCAAGAAGGCCCCCGGTTCAAGTCCCGGCTGGGGGGCATGAAAAACACTACATCAATGGGGGACCTTTCTGTGTGGAGTTTGCATGTTCTCCCCGTGCATGCGTGGGTTTTCTCCGAGATCTCCGGCTTCCTTCCACTGTCCAAAAACATGCTTCGTAGGTTGATTGGCAACTCTAAATTGTCCATAGGTGTGAGTGTGAGAGCGAATGGATGAGTGATTGAGGATATTCTACCCTGCGACAGACTGGCGACCAATCCAGGGCATCCCCTGCCTACGCCCAAGTGGCCGGGATAGGCTCCAGCAACCCCGTGACCCCGAAAGGGAATAAACGGTCAAGAAGATGAATGAATGAATGAATGAATGAATGAATGAAAAAGGAACATAAAAGTGATTATTTTTTGTTTATCAATATTTTTAATATTTTTTCTGCTGTTGTACTTTGAAAAATACATTTGTGGTTTGGACAGAGTTCATTTTATGGAGCCCGTGACCTGACATGAGGGAAAAAATCATTAAATTCTTCCTACAAATTAGGATTTCGTTACCACGAAAAAGTATTTTGTTTTGACAAAATAACAATTCGTTCCCACAAAAAAGTTAAATCCTTCCCTTGAAATGTTTATTCGTTTGAACAAAGAAATATTTAAGATGAATAAAATTCTGAAAATCGTCTCATCTACTTTGTTAGATTGCAAAGTTTCTCTTTGCAATGTGTGTTAATACACTAAATCTATTAAATAATTTGTGAGAATAAGCATACCGTAAATCAACTCATGCAGTAAGTCATTTACAAACATGGATGTAGACAATACTTGGATTTACAGCAGAAACATTCAAATTCCTGTCTGTGTTTATCTCATTACAATGCAAGGAAGACATGGATAATGTGTAGAATAGGGGTTAATTTATTTTGAAAAGCTCTACAAAAGCATTGGTAATCAGGCCTCCCTGATGAAAGATAAAAACAAAAATCAAACTAGAGGATCCTTTTATAATGGTGTTGTTGAAAATAAGAAAAATATAAGATTTAGGAGTTCATGCTGGCTGCCTGTCTGCCAGCCAGCTATCCGGGTGCTGGCTTAGCACGAAAACAAGGTTTTTACCCCATGTCAGGTCACAGGCAGCGTAAATTTCCTAAAATAAAAGTTCAAGTTGTAATAAAATTACCTTGACTAGAAATAAAAATTCTAAAGGTTCCGAGATCAGAAATGTCTTCTATTAAAACAACATTACAATAACGGTTTTGCTTTTAAATACATACATTATTTTTCCAAATTAGTAGAAATCTAATTTTGCTGGTAGACTTTGGATGCCCCCCCGTCACCAAAAAACTGAATTTAGAGCTCTGGATGTGGATAATGGTTTCTTGTTGTTGACACATTTTCTGATCCTTCCTGTTGCAGAGATAAAACTAGCAAAGGAAGAAAAGCAGACTGATAAAATATTGCACAAAATCTGGTGCAAAATCAGCACTTTTTTCTGTCTTATCTAGAGAGTGAAAGGAGGAAAACGAGGCTGTTGCACGGTTGCAACCTATTTCCTTGGCACTACAAAAATGCGAAAAACTTTTATTATTATTATTTACCAAGGCTGTGTCCCACCAAGGTGGGGTAGCCTAGACAAGGCACACAATTTTAGCTCCCTCTGTCTCTTCCCCAAACCCTCCTCCTTCAGTGCGTGAGTGCGTGTGTGCGTATGTGCGTGCGACTGGTCTGAGATCTGGTCTAAGCCACACCACACTGCACCAGGGTCAGCTGCACAGCCCAGTGTGGGCACCTCCACTGCAGGGCCTCAGCCAAGGCTGGTTTCCCCTTGCCGCTTCATCCCAAGACCAGACCTCTACCACACCCATCCATTCATCCATACACAAACTCTCTCCACCCATCCCTGTCCTGAGCAGCCTCTCTCCCCTGCACCACAGTCATCCCTCTTGCATTCAACGCTCTTTTTACACCCTCTGTCCATCCCATTCGCGGTCTTCCTCTCATTCTCACTCCACTCACATCAGATTCATATACCTTTTTCACCAATCGCTCCCTTTCCATTCTTTCAACATGTCCAAACCATCCCAGTGCCTTTTGCTCTGCTCTTTCAGCCAACTCTCGCGTCACACCAGTTCTCTCTCGGATAACTTCATTTCTCATACGATCCATACGCGTCACACCACACATACTCCTCAAACATCTCATCTCAACTACATTCAGCTTCCTCTTTTCCGCCACTTTCAGACTCCATGTTTCAGCCCCATATAACGCTGCAGGCACCACCACACCCTCATACAATCTCCTTTTTGCATCCTTTCCCAGTGATCTACATTCAAACACTCTCTTCATTCCCCCCCATATCTTTCGTACTTCATTCATTCTAAACTCTACCTCTCCCCCCATTCCACCATCCACACAGACACACGACCCTAAATACTGAAAACACTCTACCTCTTCCAACAACTCCCCATTTAATGCCACATTCAATCTGCGTTCACCCTTTAACCTCGTACACCTCATCACCTTACTCTTTTCCACATTCACTCTCAACTTCCTTCTGTCGCACACCCTTCCAAACTCCTCAACCAGACGTCCCAAGTTCTCTTCTGAGTCAGCCACTAGTGCAGTATCATCTGCAAACAGCAACTGATTCACACTCCATTCACTGCCGTCAGTATTTATCATGCTCACACCCGTACCCGACACCCTTTCATTCACCTCTTTTACCACACCATCCATATACACGTTAAACAACCACGGAGACATCACGCATCCCTGACGCAGACCAACCCTCACAGGAAACCACTCACTCATGCTATTTCCCACTCTCACACACGCTCTACTGTGTCTATAGAAACTCTTCACACCTTCCAACAATCTACCATCAATACCATACATACTCAACACCACCCACAACGCCTCTCTATCAATCCTATCATACGCCTTCTCTAAATCCATGAATGCCCAAAACACCTCCCTCCCCTTAGCCAAAAACTTTTCACACACCTGTCTCACAACAAACACCTGATCCACACACCCTCTACCTCTCCTGAAACCACACTGCTCTTCACCAATCATACACTCAGTTCCCTCCACTACCCTATTAATCAGCACTCTCCCATATACTTTGCCTACAACACTCAACAGACTAATACCCCTAAAACTACCACATTCATACTTATCACCCTTACCCTTGTACAGGGGAACCACACACGCACTCATCCAATCAAGCGGCACCTGCCCATTTGCAAAACACACATTCAACAATCTCACTAACCACTCAATCACGATCGCTCCACCACACTTCAGGCATTCCCCAGCACACCCATCCACACCTGCAGCCTTTCCTACTTTCAACTTTCCCACAGCTTGCTCAACTTCCTCTCCTGTAATCAACGTTTCATTCAACTCTCCCAATACATTCAGTCTACTTTCCCTTCCATCCATCCCAATCACAGCATCCCGATCTTCCTCCACATTCAGCAGCCTCTCGAAATACTCTGCCCATCTTTTTCTTACTGCATTCCCCTCATTCAACATCCTTCCATCCTCTGTTTTCACTTTCTCCTCCCTCCCCGACACTCCCTTTCGCACCCTCTTCACCTCCTTCCAAAACATTTTCTTGTTTTCTCGAAAATTATCAGTCAACTGTCTGCCCCACCTTTCGTCCGCAGCCGCTCTTGCCTCACGCACAGCTCTCTTAGCCTCCCTTTTCTTCTCCTTATAACACTCATATGACTCCCTGTCCTTTCTCTGTAGCCATACTTCGTACACACATCTCTTCTCAGCTACAGCCAACCTTACATCCTCGCACCACCATTCACTTCCCTTTCTTAGACCACCCCCAACACGTCTCACACCACACACTTCCTCTGCACTTCCAACCACTGCACTTTTGAACTGTTGCCATTCTTCCTCCACTCCAACAACCATTTGCTCCTTCACCATATTCCACTTGCCACCTAATTCCTTCTGATACTCACACATTTTCTCTCTGTTCTTCAAAACACTCACTCTCAGAACTTTTCTTGCCTCCCCACTCTTTCTCGATCTCACCCATGGCATACCCACACGCAACCTTCCTTCCACCAAATAGTGATCAGACATACCTCCACACTCTCCCCTCCTCACACTTACATCTAGCAATCTACTACATGCAACCTTTGAAACCACCACATAATCCATCAGTGCTTTGTCAATCACTCTTCCACCACTCTGCCTCACCCACGTATACTTATGGATCTCTTTCTTTCTGAACCATGTATTCCCAATCACCATCTCTCTTTCAGTGCACATTCCTATCAGTCTCTCACCATTATCATTCTTTCCAGGAACACCATGCCCGCCAACAACACCCTCAATTTTCTCATCACCCACTCTAGCATTCAGATCTCCCATCAGCACTACATTCACATTTGCTCCAAATCCTTGCAAGCACTCATCCAAGTCATTCCAGAAGGTCACTCTCTCCTCTTCGTTCCTCTCACTGCCAGGACCATATGCACTCACGAACACCCACAGCTCCTTCCGAAATTTCGCTTTCACCCATATCAGTCTTGGTGAAACCTCCTTCCATTCAACCACACATCGTCTCACCTCACAGCTCACCAGCAAAGCCACACCTTCTCTTGCTCTCCCGCTCTCTACACCAGACATTCTCCCACTCACACTTCCAAACACACACTCACCCTTCCCTTTCATCTTTGTCTCACTCAGTGCTAACACGCTCATTCCCCTCCTTTCAAACATCCTTCCAATCAGATCTCTTTTGCTTCCGTCTGTACTACACCCCCGCACATTCAACGACCCAATCTTAAGGGTTTGGGGAGGTAATCTCCCCTTCCCAACTCTACCCTGTCCGTATTTAGGAATGTAGTTACAGGGGAGAGGATTCCCAGTCCTCTCGCTCCGTCCCTTTTAGTCGCCTTTTACGACACGCAGGGAATACGTTGGTAGTATTCTTTACGACCCCCCCTAAGCGAAAAACTTACTCATATTTAAATATAAACTTGAAAATGAAGGCAAACAAGGGTTAACTTTAAAACAGCAAAGTAGGTTGAAAAAAAGGGTTTGGAATTACTAAAAGTATTCACAAAATTTGCAAGTCTTTCACACATTTCCTCTAGTTAAATCCAAATTCAGTAAATTCAGAATTCATGGATAGAAAAAAAAAATCATTTTTCTTTTTGGTATATGTTCTTTTGTTTGTGTATATATTTAACTGGCAGCTTTTTTTTTACATGAATTAGCATTAATCAGCTTTTCTCCACTATTTTAAACTGGCCAATTTAGCTTTTAGCTGCATTTTTAGTTTGATTTTGTTAGTATTTTAATATTGTTTACCCTTATTTAGCTTTCTTGAACAGGCTTACACTTTAGCTGAATTAACTTTCTGCCGTAAATGTGGATTTTCAGTCTTTTTCCAACATATCTAGCATTATCCTGACAGTGTTTGCAGTTATAAAAGCTGTGTTTACATCAAATTTTCCTTCCAAAAATCTAACTGAGTTACATTCCCTTTAGTTTTAGCAACTAGCGGTTAGCTTGGCAGCAGTTGTCTAAGCCTTATAAACAAATATGCCATTACTGCTTTTTAAGAGGCTGTAGAATCTTTGATTAACAGTGTCACATCTTAGCAATCACATTTATGTTTTCTATGGAAAGTAAATGCACTTGTTATCTTATAAATACCCTGATTAAATGTTTTGCTAACGTCTATTTTCCATGTAAAAATATTTTTTCTAACAGTTCTGAGGAAGTGTCTTAAAAATATATATTTTCTTACAATAAAACAGTTTATGTTGAGATATGCAAAGACAAATTACTTTACTTTTTTTTGTTGGGTTCATTAAATGTAATTATTTCTAATACTAAATACTAGTGCTGGGTGGTATGGAAAAAATGTAATGTTAAGATGAAGTATCTTTTCAGTTATTCTCCAGAAAAACCTGAAAAAATGTGCTTACTCTCCTCTGACTTTATTTTTTTTAAATGACATGTAATGAAATGACAAAAAAACATTTTAGTGCAGCAAAATAAACGGAATGAGAACAGATGTGTGCGACTTGGACTGGCTTTAACATTTGTTTCAAAAATAAAGTTATCTAAACTGAATTTGCAAAGTTACTTTTTAGAATATTTTTTAAAGTGCACAACAGTTTCACGTTTCTGAATAGAAAGACACATTTTTGCACAAAAGTTTAGCAAAAATAAAACTTTTAACTTTTTAGTGGGACCTTTTCTCATATGGCGTGCCTTGTGCGACAGACGGCTTAATCTAAAGCTGGCTGTAGTTTTTCTTTTCACAACTTGCCGCCGCTGTTCCACAACATTTTGTTTAAATCTTATATATTCTTTTTTGTGGACCTTTCTGAAGTGGTAGAAGAGGTTTGTTGTGTTAGCATCTGGCGCAGGAGCAAGCTTCTTGCATAGTTTGCATAGTGTGGTCTTCTGCTCCTCATCGGACGTCTTCAATTAAAATGCAGCCAAATCACAGACGTGCTCCCGCTTTTGCTTAACGCATTTTTTTTGAGCCGCCTGCCTGCCTATGCAAGTGTCTTGTGCTATTTGATGATATGTTTGCTGTAATAATTGATAGAATTGGGTTAGAAACAACAAAAACAGAAGAGAAAAGGCACAATAGACTTTTCTATCGCCCTCACACGATGATATATCATATCACCCGGCACTATTAAATACCATCTTCAGAACTTACTGAATCCCTTTCAGATTCACGGAGTTACTGTAGCCAGTTATCCCAGCTACTGTTAGGGGAAGGCGGTGTTCACCCTGAACAGGTCGCCAGTCTGTTGCAGGCTCACACACACACACACACACACACACATTCACACCTAAGGACATTTCAGAGTCACCAAATAAACTATGAAGCATGATTTTGGACGGTGGGAGGAAACCGGAGTGCCCGGAAAAAACCCACACAGAAAAACCCAGCCGGGATTTGAACCAGGGCCTTTTTGCTATGAGGCGAGAGCGCTCAACACTGAGCCACTCTGCAGCCCTTCAATGGTAGTTACTCTATATGAAAAGGTTTTACTGACGTCCTCAGCAGTTTCTCATAAATAAGCTCACATGGCACACCTTGCTTTGCCGTCATGAATCTTGCAGGAGGAGTGGGCATCAACCTCACTGCTGCTGACACGGTCATTTTTGTGGACAGTGACTTCAATCCACAGAATGACCTGCAGGCGGCGGCACGGTGCCATAGGATTGGCCAAAACAGGTAACATGGAAACACGTTTTTAAAAGCAAAACAAAAAACCTGTGACAGCTAGATGTCAGACTTGTCAAAAAAGAGTCTTTATTGAGAACCGAGGAGATCAGAAATTGAACCATCAACCCTTTAACAGGAAGTCATTTTAATTTTAGTTGCAAATCTGCTCTTTTCATGTAAATAACCACATTAGTTTAAGCTTTTAAAAGACCCACTCTGATGAAGATGGTTTTTTTGGCATTTGTTCTGATGATGGAGGACATATCTTAGGAAACTTAAACTTAAAATTGCATTTTTAAGTATTTTTTTATTCAAATCGTTGTGTATCAGGAGCAGACAAAAAAATGTGTACCGTATTTTCCGGACTATAATTCACTCCGGAGTATAAGTCGCACCAGCCCAAAAATGCATTATAAAGTAGAAAAAACACAGAGAAGTCGCACTGGACTATAAGTCGCATTTTGACGAGAAATTTATTTGACAAAATCTGAGACCAAGAGCTAATAACTTGCACAACCTTATGACACAATCATAGCAGACTGTTTATCTCATAATTTCACAGTAATTCTTTCTCAAACTTATTTATTTATTCCTTTCATGAAGCATCATTGGCCAACTAATACTCTGTTTTCATCCTGTATTTGTAGAAACGGTTGTCATTTTTATCGCATTTCTGAATCTATGAAATCATTGGAAAATAGAATATTATGTTGTTAACCTTCAAGATCTTATTGTAAAAAAAGTTTGCTGATTCTCTGAGTCACTTAACATACTCTAAACACTTAACATACCTCATACATCAAATTGACCCAGGAACATCATCTCTGTTCCTCACAAATGAAAATAACAGGAGGGTTAACAATGTATTTATTTCATTTTATTTCTAATATAAGTCGCTGCGGAGTATAAGTCGCACCCCTTGCCAAACTATGAAAAAAAGGGCGACTTATAGTCCGGAAAATACGGTATTTATTTATGGGGGTGGGAGAGCACGTATACGCAGAGCTCTCAGCAATGGGGAGCAGAAGGGGGGCAGGCTGGCTCCACTCCAACAGTCCAGACGTTTTCAAAATAACGGCCGCTCTGCAGAAACTATGTCCTACAAAACAACAACTTTTGTTTTGGTTGAAAACGGCTTAATCATGATTTTAAAAAAAAACACTACAAATGCTTTGAAACTGGATCACAAGATGATCAGAGTGGATCTCTAAACTTCCCACAGGCCTGTGAAGCAGATCCGGCTCCTGGCTAGAGACACGGTGGAGGAGATCATGTACTCGCGCGCCGCGTCCAAGCTGCAGCTCACCAACACTGTCATTCAAGATGGACGTTTCTCTTTACTGGATCAAGCTCATTCAGCAGCCGCAGGCGTGCAGGTAAGTTCCCGTTTGCACGACGATCCGGTTTCTCCACAAGTCCTCGTGATCCGGCTTCCATGTCCCGTCCCTTCCAGTTAAGTGAAATCTTGAAGTTTGGGGTAGATAAGCTCCTGTCATCAGATGAAAGCTCGGTGCAGGATGTAAACCTCCAGAATATATTTGGGTCATCGCGAGGCGGTCAGTGGGTCGATGACGAGGACTTGAAGGCAGTTGCAGAAGAGGAAGAAGAGGAGGAAAGACCTGAATCTGACGAGCTGAGTATGTTCTTTTTACTTCAAAATATTTCTCTGTTTGACCTTCGACGAGCGGTTGTCTCCTCCTCTAGACCACATGTACATCTTTGAGGGCGTAGACTACAGTCGGGACCCAAGCTCCGAGGACCGGAAGATCTTTGACCGTTTGCTGGAGGAGCAGCTGGCTGAGATTCAGAAGGCTGTGGGGGAGGGACGAGCTCTGAGACACAAAGCTGGAGTGAGATTCTTAAACCAGTTTACAAACCTAAACTTAAGACACTAGAGAAATTCCCTCTCCACTCAAGTCTTTATTATCCTTATGGGAGATTTCAGGTCTGGACTTTGATCAATCTCTCTTTTTTTTTTTTTTTGGTGATACTTTTGATGTAGTTTCAGCCAAAAGTCAATTTTGATGTATTTTGTTCAAAGATCTTTTATGTTTTGTTTAGATGAGTTTTGGTTTTCTCCAAAAACTGTCCTGCATAGATATGTAGTTAAAAATGTTCTTCACTTTAACATTATTTGACACTGGAAAAGCCATCGTCCCTCCTGATAGTTACTTTATCAGAGCCTGGAGCTCATGAACACAAACGTGTTTCCCACAGATGCAGTAATGCAGATGCATATTTTTGTGATTCAATTCTGTAAAATAGAAAACTGACAATGAATGTCATTTATTCTGCATCCAAAGTTTCAAAATAGCCAAACCCCTATGTAATTAATGTAATTTTACTTATCTTTTTTAAATGGAATTTAATTGTTTTGTTTAATACTTTAATTTAATAACATTTAATACACTGTAAGTTAATGCATTTTAAGTTAAAAAAAATTTGAATTTAATGTAATTTTAATCAAATTTAGTTGACTTAGTTTAATTAGTTTTAATAATTGTAAAATAAATAATTAAATAAAATAAATATATATCAATTTCTTTAACTTCACCAATAAGGTTTTTGTTTTGGTTGTGATTGTTTACAGATATTTACAGGTATAAAATCTCACTCGTGTTCATTTGAAGAGCATTTCTCTCTCAAAGTGGAGTACATTCAAATGGAAGCGTTGCATGTTCTGTTGGTCTGTTTGTGTCAGGTCTCCCTCTCGGTGGCTGTTGGGATTCCGACGAGGAAGAGGAAACCTCTGAGTGAAGCGGAGCTGGAGCTCCGGAGGAAGAGGAGGGAGGACGCTGCAGCCAAAAGAGCAAAGCTTCAGGAGGACCTGAAAAGGAAGCAGCAGGCCAAAAAGTACCGCGCAAATGTGACCATTTTTCTGCTCATTGACTTCATCCATGTGAGTTTCACCCAAACCTTTTGCTTTTCTGTTTGTGCAGAATGGCATGGTGGGAGTCCTCTGGCTACAGGTCGCTTTGTCTGCCGCCTGTTGTGAGTGAAGAAGACGAGGATGAGGAGGATGGCAGCAGCTCTTGCTCCATGGATTCAAACAGTGTGGATATCTGCTACGTTCTTGGAGATGTGACCCACCCACACGCTGCTAAAGGAGATGCGATCATCATCCATTGTGTTGGTAAGCGCTGCACCCATGGCAACACACCTTTTTGCTTGTCAGACTTCTCTGACAGACATCCCCCCCATGTCTCTCTGACGCCATGACTTGTGTTAGATGACTCAGGCCGATGGGGCAGAGGAGGCGTCTTTACGGCGCTGGAGGTGAGATCAGACGAGCCACGGAAACGCTATGAGCTGGCCGGCAAGATGAAAGGTGACGGGCAACATCAACTCCGTGAAACACCTGAACCTGCAGTGGAACGCCACCGCTAAAGCACGAAAATGTGGCTTTCAGATTTGGAGCTGGGGAGCGTTCTGCTCTTCCCCATTGATGACAAACAATCCAGACCGGACGGCCAAGATCAGGCAGGTTCTGCTCAGTGGCCGGGAGCGTCCTCCTGCTTGAAAGTTTGATCACTTTTAGTAGCTTTTTATTTTTTTACTTGTGTGAGATCCGGCTCTGCTGAGTGTGTGAGACAGCTGCCATCTGATAAGACAGGAACCTGTATTCATTTCCTTTCTGTCACCTCAGTTGGCGCTTATTGTGGCACAGCGACGAGACAAGGCCCACAACTTGTCTGGGATCCTCTTAACGGCTCTGGATGAAGGCCTGAAGAAGATCTATGTGGCGGCCAGGAGGAAAAAGGGTAATGTATCAAGTGAAGAAGCACCATCTTCTAAAGGGATTCTGCTTTAAATGTGGCATAAATGCTGTTTGATTAGCAAACACAGCAGAATTAACCAAAAATTAGTCTTTTTTCTTTATTTTTTACAAAGATCAGAAACTCGAAACACAAGAATATAAAAGTCAGAAAAATCTGGATTTAAAATGGGGGTCTTGGTGTGGGGACGGCCGGGCATTCTCCCTCTTTTTACATTCCATCATCCACCTCAGTAGAATATGAACACTCACCTGAGCACAGGTGTCCGCTCCCCTTTGGACAAAAGCTACGCGTGACTGAATGAAATGCCTTACATGTGACGGTTTGTGTACAAATGTGTGCATGAACTGTAGTTGTACCGTCTACATGTTGACATGTTTGGATGGGAAGATCTGAATGTGTGTGTGTGTGTGTGTGTGGAAAGGCCACACCCCTTTTGGCTAACACCTACACAAATTGGTCCAAAACCAGAGGCCTTCAGCTCTCATCTGTTTCTCAGCTGCTGGAATGAACAAGTTGAAAGAAAGAAATGCAAACATTTTATTCAAAAAAAATTCCCTTTTACAATACATGAAAAGATATCTAATTTCCTCACATTTTATTAATATGAAAAATAATGTTATAAAGAAATGATTGACATAATTATGAAATTGTTATAAACTTAAATTGGCATTGCATGGCCTCAGGCTCTGCAGTGGGGATGGAAAGTTTGGGCAAAACATTATTGTGGAGCTTATCAGTGGAGCTGTTTTCTTCTCATTTAGAGCGCATTCCTTTCCCAAACTCGTCCAACCCTGATGATCTGGTTTCTTTTTATAATAACTGCCTTTTAGATGTTCTTAACAATTTCGCTCCTGTAAAAACCCGGTCTGTTTTATTTGTTAAATCTTCCCCCTGGTTCACCCCTGAACTCCATAAAATGAAAGCCAAATGCCGCCAGTTGGAGCGGCTCTGCAAAAAAACTGGCTCTCCCGCTCACAGGGAAATCTACAATGAACAGATTCTACAATACAAGGACTTGGTTTCTATCACTAAAACGAACTACTTCACTGAACTGATTGATGCAAATAAGGGAAATTCCAAAATTCTGTTTTCTTTAATGGATAATGTCTTTCAACCCCATAACAGTTTTCCCCCTCGTTTTTATTCAGATGACCACTGTAATTCTCTTCAGTTATTCTTTAACCAGAAAATTCTAGATATCCATCAGCATCTCCATTCTTCCTCCTCTCCTCCCATCCCGTCTGACTCATTTTCTGTAACTCATATATTCACTTCCTTTTTCCTCCCTGATCCCAGTGAAATTTCCCACCTCATCCATAAGTCCAAACCATCCACATGTTTGCTAGATCCCCTACCAACATCCCTGGTTAAATCCTGCCTTCCTTCTCTTCTTCCTTTCATTTGTGCCATTATCCACTCCTCATTGACATCAGGTATTGTCCCCTCACTCCTCAAGATCGCTGCCGTCAGACCCATCCTAAAAAAACCCGGCTCAGACCCCAATTCCTTTCATAATCTTCGTCCTATTTCTAACCTCCCCTTCATTTCAAAAATGCTTGAAAAAATAGTCGCCTCCCAACTTTCCCATCATCTCACCCAAAATGATCTTTTTGAACCCTTTCAATCTGGTTTCCGTCCCCTTCATAGCACAGAAACTGCCCTACTAAAAATCACCAATGACCTTCTCCTTGCAGCTGATTCTGGACTCATCACCATCCTCATCCTCCTCGACTTGAGCGCAGCATTTGACACCATATCTCACTCCATCCTCCTCCACAGACTTTCAGCCCTCGGTATCGAGTCCATCCCCCTCCGCTGGTTTCATTCTTATTTTTCAAGCCGCACTCAATTTATTCAACTGAATTCTTTCAAATCCCAACCCTCACTCATTTCATCTGGTGTTCCTCAAGGTTCTGTTCTCGGTCCCCTCCTCTTCATTACCTACCTGCTACCCCTTGGCAATATATTTCGTAAATTCAATATTGATTTTCATTGTTTCGCGGATGACACTCAGCTCTATCTGTCCAGTAAACCCAACTCTTCTATTCCACCTGCCTCCCTCTCCTCCTGCCTGTCTGAAATAAAAACCTGGTTCACCCTAAACTTCCTCAAACTTAACAGTGATAAAACCGAATTACTCCTCGTAGGTTCCAAATCCACCCTTTCCAAAGTTTCTCATTTTAACCTTTCCATCGATTCCTCTCCAGTTTTCCCCTCCCCTCAAGTAAAGAGTCTGGGTGTCATCCTTGACAGTACATTATCATTTCAATCCCACATCAATAGCATTACTTGGTCATCCTACTATCATCTACGTAATATTAATCGTCTCCGCCCCTCCCTCACCATCCACTCCGCCTCCATTTTAGTTCATAGTCTGGTCACTTCTCGTCTCGACTATTGCAATGCTCTTCTCTTTGGTCTTCCCAACAAAACTCTAAATAAGCTTCAGTTAGTCCAGAATTCAGCTGCCCGCATCATCACCAGAACCCCCTCCTTCCATCACATCACTCCCGTTCTCCAGCAACTGCACTGGCTTCCAGTAGCCTTTAGGATTAAGTTCAAGCTCCTTCTCTACACTTTTAAAGCCCTCCATAGCCTGGCTCCCTCCTATCTCTCTAATCTCCTCCATGTTAACACTCCCTCTCGCTCTCTTCGGTCTTCTTCCTCTCTTCAGCTCTCTGTCCCTCCGGCCCGTATGGTCACCATGGGGAGCCGTGCCTTCAGTCGCTCTGCACCCCAACTCTGGAACTCTCTCCCCCCAGACCTCCGTAACACTGACTCCTTTCTGATCTTTAAATCCAGACTCAAAACCTTTCTGTTTAAGCTTGCATTTCCGGAACACAGTTTCTCATTTTCTGTCAGCTGATTTTACTAATGAATCCAATTTATTTATTGTTTTTAACTTGTGATTTTATTGTGTTTTACCTCTAACTTTGTACAGTGACCTTGGGTGTTTTGAAAGGCGCTTTTAAATAAAATGTATTATTATTATTATTATTATTGTGTGTTTTACGTGGGGTGCCAGGTTGTTGGAGTTAGCCTCCCTCCTCCAGCCAGTGCGGTCACCTCCGTGCCCCCAATTCTCACAATACTGCTGGAACTTCTCTCCAGTCACAGTGGAGGACCATAAAAAATCAACTATTTTATATTTGCTGCTAGCTGCTGAAGACCGTTTTATGGTTCCTCAACCTCTCATGATTTTCCATTAGAGCTTTTGGGTGTCCTCCAAGATGCTTAGGTTGTGTTTGGGCTTTCACTTTCAGGCCTCTTCTTTCCACGCTAGTTGTGGTTTCCTCTCCTGTGTTAAATTTTTCTGATACTTTACCAGAGGAGGATTTCAGCTGATAACTGAGGCTGGTTTAGTGATTTATGTTCCCTCCTTTTCTTCAAGAATGCCTGATGGGTTCATGGGGTGAAAGTTGATTTTATGCTTTGTGCTCTTGAATCTCTTTCTCTGAGAACCTCCTTCATTCTTTTGCCTAAAAACCGAGCAGGATGCATCTGGGCTTGGCTCAAAAAATGTCACTTTTCTTTATGTAGATGTCAGGTTTAAAGGCTATAATGGTGCATTTGCCAAAGTATTTGAGGACTTAAATGTTCAAACCCAGATCTGGTTCCCCTGGCTAGTTCCTTTAACCCTTGTGCTTTCTTGTTGGGTCCAAATGACCCCACTCCCAAGGTTAACATGCCTTGGAGGCTGAGTTTAAATCAATTGACTGTATAAGAGAACTGGATCAAGTAACCCTGGTGCTATCTTATGGGGTCAAGATGACCCCACCCTTACATTGACATGTTCTTCCTACCATGACAAAGGTGGATAAAGGTAGAGAGGATTTCATGTAATCCATGGACACCAGTGAAGATCACAAATCATTGAAGAAAAAAGGTTCAGCGCACTGTCTAGTGGGTCTAGATGACCCAACTCCCAACGTTAACGTGCCTCCAAGGCACAAGGGATAGAAGCAACTCACCTATTAAACATTAAACTTGAACTAAACCTTCTGTGATTACCTGCATTGAAACATTAGTCACAGCTGCCCTTACGGGTGGATAGGGCTGTCTTCAGATTCGTACAGAACACACGGTCGCCCACACAAAAAACAAAGTCGTAGATCGCTCGGTGAGCCAGGACTGCCAAAATGGTCAAGCACATTTTTCCCACGGGCTCCCTAGGAACAACAGATCATAGTGAACACATGTACAACACATAAGGGTAAGGAAGAGGGAAGTACCGGTAGGTGAAATGTAGGCGTGTTTTACAGAGTTGTCCTTTAAACCCCTTTAAAGCACTAGAAGCTTGTTAGTGCTGTTCACATGGTAAATCTGTCCTGACTGTTAGAAATTAGGAGATTAGACAATCAGAGTGTGGCTTGTGTGGGCATTCCACAGGCATCCTACAGGCACTTACTGGACATATCACATGCACGCCCCGAGTGTGTAGCCTTTGTGCACGGTCAGTAAGGAGACTAAGATTGTAGCGTACAGGGATCGTACAAAAGCATTACCTGTATGTCATAAGTGTGTCTAACTCACATTATCCTTACAAATACTTGACGATACTCTCACCAAACGCACGATAATGGTATGTTACATTTTTATGACGTCCCTTAAGGTGACCGTATGAGCCTCAAGGGAACTGCAAGACATACCTCTGCTCCCCTTAAGGTGTGGCCACTCCTCTCTACGAGCCTCTATGGGCCCAGACAACCCGAAAACCCGCAGCACCCAAATGGGTCAACCGCTGTACGGGTGCATGTGACGAATGCTTACACTGGTGTCCGTTTCTGATCTTTCTTTGTTTTTGTTTCTAAACAGCCAGTGTTCATCTTCCCCGTATCGGCCACTCCACCAAAGCTTTTAACTGGTATGGCACTGAGAGGCTCATCAGGAAGCATCTGACCTCCAAAGGGATTGCCACCTTCATGTATCCTAACACGCCATCTTCTGAACTCACACGTTCTGGTTCAGGCTGTGTGTTCCTTAACAGAACTCCCAGATACTATTACAAGAAAGTGGACAGGAAAACAATGGCACCTCAGACAGCAGCGGCAGCAGCGGCGGGAGCGTCAACGGTAGACCCCAAACAGGCATCAACCAGCTCAGATGGGGGGAGCGACGTGGGCGTAGCAGAAAGCAAAGCTCAAGTGAAGGGCGGCACAGAGCTGCCGGGCTTCATGCACGGAGTCCGTGTGTTTTTCTACAATATTCCTGCATCAGAAAGAAAAAGTATGGCTCGCTACCTTATCACATATCCTTTCACAGCTTTCTGTGTTTCTGAAACGCCTTCAAAAGCCTAATATGTCAAATATGTCAGCGTCAAAACGACTCCTTAACTTCAAAACACATATGATGGAGATGAAGAGGACGTCCTGAGCGACAACGTCACCCACATTGTAGCAGAGGTGGAGAACAACATCCACACACAGGTTTGTATCCTGCTCCCAGCAGGACACTTTTTTATGAAGGATTCACAGAGGAGAGTTTTCCAGCTATTCCAGCATCTCCCTTAGTCATAATGTCTAATGACATGGAGATGCAAAATAATGTGAGGTCCCAGACAGCTGAATAGGTATTAACGACATCAAATCTCTGGAGATAAAGCTTGTCTCCGTTTAAAACACAGAACCTCCTCAGCTCAGAGTCCAGATACTTGAAGCTGCTCGCCCCCCCAAATACAAACAAAATTAAAGCCAAAACTCTCTCCTCACTGAGGAAAGTAATCATACGAGTGCTGAGAGTAGAGCTAAAGACATTGAAGGAAGCTCTGAGTGTGAAAAAGCTGAAAGCTGAAAAAAGCCTTTGAGACCGTGCTGTGGACCAGGAAGTGACCATACAAACTACAGTATTTGATCTTAAAGGCAAGTCGAGCTGTTAAAAGTACAGAATAAAGTCATGGAGGGAAGAGTGAAGAGAGGAAATATGATGGGAGGAGCTGAGCGTCCAGGCAGGAGCTCTCCATCAGTCAATTCAAAGCTCTACAAAAATATGGGGCCTTTTTGGAAAATAAGTAATAATCCAACACTTACCAGAATGTGGTCTAAAGGAGCGTGGGGGAAATGCAAAAAGACATCATGAAGGTACTGAGACTTTGGGTTTTAAAGATGGTTTTGGAACAAACACTGGCTAGAGGAGGGATGCTAACTCCACATGTGGCGGTGACTGGAAATATTTTAGACAACTAAATGATCAAGTCATCTTTAGAACTTCACTGAATGTGGCAGACTCGAGCAGGACAGAAGGGATTGATGCTGCTCTAGAGCAGTGGTTCTGCTGGGCCTCATATCAAACTCCATGGAAGAAGATCCAACAATGACCTCCTGCAGGCGATTCTGACAGCAGCAGTGAAGTCTATTTACATCAATCAGAAGCCTGAAACTGGAAAAGTGAAAGACAGATAACAACTGGAACAAATCACAAAATCTCACAAGACACAAATGCACCAAGAGGTGGAGACAATGAAGCTTTTGTCCATGTTGTACAACTCTGCTCCGTCAATGTCTTATTCTGAATTGTCTAAATTATAATGTGCAAATATGTCAAACCAAACATACGATAAAAAAAATCCTTTTTTATCAACCAAACCTTTGTGAACCAGGAGCTCCAGGATCTGAGGGGTCGGTACCCAGCGGCTGTTCCTGTGCAGAAGGCCTGGCTGGAGTGCTGCTTCTCCAAACAGAGAAAAGTCAACACTGCCCAGTTCCTGCATCAACTTTAAAGGCTCATTTTAAATCATGTTCCAAGCCTGGATGAACTAAGTGCTAAATCATATTAAAGCTGATCTGTTGAAGTGTTTAGGTGTTATTATGAGGGAATAAATTGTACAGTCGTGGCAAAAGTTTTGAGAATTCCATAAATATTGGAAATTGGAAAGGTTGTTGCTTAAGTTTTTATAATAGCAATTTGCATATACTCTAGAATATTATGATGAGTCATCAGATGAATTTCATAGTCCATTTTGCCATGAAATTTGCCATGAAATCCAATTGCCATGAAAATTAACTTTATCCCGAAAAAAAACTGTCCACTGCATTTCATTACTGTCATGTTTAGGACCTGCTGAGTTCATTTCAGTAATCGTCTTGTTAACTCAGGTGAGAATATTGACGCGCATAAGGCTGGAGATCATTCTGTTAGGCTGATTGGGTTAGAAAAGCAGACTTGACTTGTTAAAAGGAGGGTGATGCTTGGAATCAGTGTTCTACCATTGGTAACCATGGTGACCTGCAAAGAAACGCATGTAGCCATCAAATGGCTT
This sequence comes from Oryzias latipes, assembly GCF_053564925.1. Lineage (NCBI taxonomy): Eukaryota > Metazoa > Chordata > Actinopteri > Beloniformes > Adrianichthyidae > Oryzias > Oryzias latipes. The sequence goes on from NC_136240.1 coordinate 8,758,651, forward strand.
CACAGGCTAGAATACTGTAGCAACTAAGATTGCACCTAAACCAACAATGTATAGGATCATCAAGAACTTCAAGGAGAGAGGTTCAATTCTTGATAACCTTTGTGCTATCCTAGGCACTTTAACATTGGGAGTTGGGTCATCTAGACCCATTAGACAGTGCTCTGAACCTTTTTTCTTCAATGATTTGTGATCTTCACTGGTGTCCATGGATTACATGAAATCTTTCCACCTTTATCCACCTTTGTCATGGTAGGGAGAACACGTCAATGTAAGGCTGATAGCACAAGGGTTAAGAAGGCTTCAGGGCGTCCAAGAAAGTCCAGCAAGCACCAGGATGGTCTCTTAAAGAGGATTCAGCTGTGGGATCGGAGTGCCACCAGTGCAGAGCTTGCTCAGGAATGGCAGCAGGCAGGTGTGAGTGCATCTGCAAGCACAGTGAGGCCAAGACTTTTGGAAGACGGCCGGGTGTCAAGAAGGGCAGCAAAGAAGCCACTTCTCTCCAAAAAAATAACATTAGGGACAGATTGACCTTCTGCAAAAAGTATGGGGAGTGGACTGCAGAGGACTGGGGCAATGTCATATTCTCTGATGAAGCCTCTTTCAGATTGTTTGGGGCATCTGAAAAAAGGCTTGTCCGGAGAAGAAAAGGTGAGCGCTACCATCAGTCCTGTGTCAGGGCAACAGTAAAGCATCCCGAGACCATTCATGTGTGGTTGCTTCTCATCCAAGGGAGTGGGCTCACTCACAATTTTGCCCCAAAACACATCCATGAATAAAGAACGGTACCAAAACCCCCCTCCAACTTCTTCCAACTACAGTTTGGTGACTAAAAATTTATTTTCTAGCATGATGGAGCACTGTGCCATAAGGACAAAAGTGAGATCTAAATGGCTCAGGGACCAAAACGTTGATACTTTGGGTCCATGGTCTGGACACTCCCCAGATCTTAATCTCAGTGCGAACTTGTGGTCAATCCTCAAGAGGCGGGTGGACAAACAAAAACCTACTAATTCTGACAAACACTAAGAAGTGATTGTTAAAGAATGGGTTGCTATCAGTCAGGATTTGGGCCAGAAGTTGATTAAGAGCACGCCCAGTCGAACTGCAGAGGTGCTGAAAAAGAAGAGCCAACACTGCAAATACTGTCTCTTTGCATAAATGTCATGCAATTGTCGATAAAAGCCTTTGAAACGTATGAAGTGCTTGTAGTTATATTTCAGTACATCACAGAAACAACTGAAACAAAGATCTAAAGCAGTTTAGCAGCAAACTGTGAAAACTAATTTTTGTGTCATTCTTAAAACCTTTGGCCATGTACTTGAGTGTACTTCAGTGTACTTTAGTGCTGTGGTGGTGTGTATGGATTAAAACTTTTAGGATGTTAGAAGCCTTGTTTCCACTGAGCATTACGGTCCGGAATGGTATTTAGAACGTTTCCATTGTAGGTCCATAGAAAACTGAAATGGACCAGTTAGGGCGGAGCTACTGTTGAAACCCGTTGATTGGCAGAAAGCTCCAAGAAAGTGGCTGCATTCCTCTCTGCAATCTTCTCTCAAACAACATTATCCCTTGTGCTATCCTATGGCCCCACCCTTACACCGACGTGTTCTCCCTACCATGACAAAGGTGGATAAAGGTGGAAAGATTTCATGTAATCCATGGACACCAGTGAAGATCACAAATCATTGAAGAAAAAAGGTTCAGAGCACTGTCTAGTGGGTCTAGATGACCCAACTCCCAATGTTAAAGTGCCAAAGATAGCACAAGGGTTACGCCATCCATCCATTTTCTAGTAGCAGCAGTCTAACCAAAGTTGGATTACATGAAATCTTTCCACCTTTATCAACACTTTTATTAACACGTCAATGTAAGGGTGGGGTCATAGGATAGCACAAGGACTAAGGGAGCACCCAGCCACCCTACAGAGGAAGCCCATTTCAACTGCTTGTATTTGGGACTTCGTTCTTTTAGTCATGATCCGGAGCTCATGACCATAGGTGAGTAATGGTAAATTGAGAGCTTTGCTTTCTGGCTCAGGTCTCTTCACCACAACAGACCAGTACGACAACTGCATGACAATGGACGCTGCTTCAATTTCCAATTGCCCCTTACTTGTGAACAAACCCCAGGTCAGGATATTTAAACTCCTCCACCTGGGGCAGGAGCACTTCACCCACACAGAGGGCAAACTACCTTTCTTTCTCTCAAGAACCATGGCCCCAGACTTAGTTGAGTTCTTTTCCTGTTATTGTATATACAAAGAATCAAAAGTCAAGCAGGAGAAAATGAGCTGCTTGATGATCTTTATTGTTTTTGTTATTAGCTTCACCCAGCATGCACCGTGACGGTCCAACTTTGAGTGGAAACGCTCACCTGGATTGCCTGGAGCATTCTAAATCGGACCAGACCGGATTGGACCGCTAAGCGGAAACATAGTTATGGCTAATTTACAACATTTGACCCTAAATGAATCAATATTTACCCAACTGCTGAAGTCGACTTTAGCAAAACTGTTTACCTTCAAAGAAGATTTAAACAAAGCCGATTCTCCACAATTTGGAGTGGAGGAAGACAGCGGGAAAGGGAACGGAAGGAGGGAAGGGGCTTTGACAGGAAAGCTAGTGTTGGTTGGCATGATGGAAAGAAGAAAGGTGGATACCCTGTGTGTTCAAGAGACCAGATGGAAATAGAACAAAAAGGATTGGAGGAGGAGTGACCCTGAAGGAGGAGTTGGGTGTTCAGGACAGGAATGCAGAACAGATGATTGTAGGCTTTGGTAAAAGAATGAAAATTGATGCGGAGAAGACATTTTTCCAGAAAAAAGAGGAGCACACGGAAACATTTGACAGATTACATCTCTTGCATACATTGTAATCAGATAATTGTGGGAAAGCCAGACAGCATAAGAACGTGGTGAGAAAGATAAAGAAGGCAGGTACTGGAATTTGAAAAGTATTATTGTGCTGTGAGGCTTTTAGGGATGAGTTAAAACAGACTTTGGGAGATCAGGATGTTCTTCCCGATGATTGGACAGGTACAGATAAAGTGATCAGGGAGACTGATTAGAGATATTCTGAAAATGGATGAGACGGGTGACGTTGCTGTTGCTGTAGATCAAGGTGGAGATGGGACTGCAGCTCCTTCTTGTTTGCTGTGGTGATTGACAGACTGACAGATTGAGTTTGACAGGAATCTCCGTGGATCATACTGTTTGCAGATGACACTGTGATGTTTACTGAGAGCAGTTGGAGGAACAGTTAGAGAGGTGGAGGTTTGCTCTATAAGGAAAGGAATTGAAGGTCAGCTGCAGCAAGACACAGTATCAGTGTGTGAATGAGAGGAACTCAAGTGGAACGGTAAAGTTACAGGTAGTAGAAATGGGGAAGGTGGAGGATTTAAAGTCCAAAAAGTCCAATTGCATTGAAAGGTCAGAACCAAAACTGAATAATTAACTTTAAAGTGAATTTTCAGACCTTTTGACTGAACATTGTGGCTCAATTTGGGCCCATTGTTGAATCCGGACAGCAGGTCACACAACCGAAGGTCATGATTTCTTCTGTAAGTCATGGTGCATCACATTTTGAAAGTAATCATGACCCAGCAAAGGCACAAAACTCCCCCCTCCGTGTTTGACACCAGTGACATCTCTACTTCATTGTTTAGTGAAATTGTCTTTTTTTTTGTTTTGTGGATTTTTGTCTTTTTTTTTAAATGTCTGCCACTTCACCACTGACACACGGAGAATTCAAAGACTGTGTTCATTATGGGAAACTTGCATAAAATAGTGAAAAATGTGAGTTTTCAGGAAAGTTTCTCAAGAGTTCCAGCTTAAAGTTTTCTAATTCCTGAAGAACAGGTGTACTTTTATGATTTCATTCTGACAGCATATGTATAATTGGGTCACTGAGATTTTTTTTCTTCTTTAAAATATGTTTATATAAAGCAGAGTTTTGCTGGTTGAACTGCTGAATGTCTTACACCTGTGTTCAGGACAGGAGCGTCCTGAGGCAGCAGAAGTGCAGTGCATTCCGACACACACCCATCACATGATGTACGCACAGAGAAACAGGAAAGACTTGCGAAGGTGGAGTTGTTCTGTTGCGGGGCGGTGCTGCTCAGAGCTGAGCACCCAAAGAAAGAAAGGAAGAAAAAACCCGAGGAGGTGAAGCGTCGAGAAGACGTCTTTCATCTGTCATGAGGGGACTGCGGCTCAAAGGATCATCAGCGCAGCTTTTGTGCCAAACTTTGGACTTTTCCGCGTAAACGGAGACGGGTTGTGCGCGGCGGAGGCTGAAAGAAGCGACGGTAGGAGTAGCGATGCTGCTTTAGACCTGTGTGTGTCTGAGAAATGTGCTGAGCTGAAGGTCTCAGCAGCCCGAGAGTCTTCAGAGAGGAAGAGTTTCTGTGAGGGAAATAAAAAAACACGACGATCTGGGTCAGCGTCTGCGCAAAGCGCGACCTCAGTTCCAGGAAAGTCAGGCCGGTTGGAAATTCAACCAAATTTTTTGAACACAGGTGGAAAGTAACGAGTTACTTTTACTAGAAAAAAAAAGTACAGTTACTGACGCATGCTTTTGTTTTAAAAGTCTTATATTTTAGCCCAATTTCAATACATATTTTGATGAGGACAAACTTGACTGTAATTTATGTTTTGAATGTCAAAATATTCGTTTTCTTTTGTCTGATTCAGCACAAACTGTGTTTAAACTCACTTTTCTTACTTACTTTAGTTACTTTATCTTATGTCAACTTTTGGTTAAATACTTATTTTATTTTGGGTCACACACACATGACATATATACACATGTTGCATAAGGAGAGAATTTTAGGTCTAATTGCGTCATACTTTTGACTTTTATTTGAGTAAACAGTCTGTCACATGGATCAACACTTTTCCTATTATTTGTGATCATTTTTCCATTATACACTTCAGACCGATGCTTGTCCTACTGGGACCAGAAACCCTGCAAAACAAAACAAATGTAGTTGGAAAATTGAAGTTTTTCTGGTTTTTTCCTTTTTCTTTGCTTGTATTTGAGAAATTTTTACCAAATGTAATTCTAAACTCATTTTCATGAGTCACATTTTCTTTGTTACCAGAGTCATCATTAAATGACGCATTTTGAAGGTTTTTCCTGCAGCTTTTTCGGCTTAACTTAATTATAATTTTTTTTTAAATAAAATAAAAGCCCAAATGAAAGTGGAAAAACTGAAAGTTTGTGACAGAAACCTGTTATCAGTTTCAAAGGGGACTTTAGATGGAAGAAAACGCTCCTTAGATGTAAAATATAACATAAGAACTGTCATACATATTTTCTGGTTGTTTATAAGCTTAAAAGAACAGCAAAGTAAATCAAAGGAATAACAATATTAATATGAAAGTTTTTGTTTACTTGAGACCTAATTTACATCTCCTCAGTGGTTACCACCTAACCTTTCAAAAAAAAAAAAAAAAAGTCCCCTGTGTTGGAAACATTTCGTCATGTACTGATCGGCCTTCGACAGAATCAAAGGCACAAGTGTGGGATGTTATTTTTTGAAAAAAAAACAACAACAAAAGAGTGAGTCTGTCTCCTCTGGTCTCCAACTGAAATCCAGAATCTCTGGGTGCAGCCTGACGGACACATGGACGAGCAGAGGAGAAGGCCCAGTGATGCTGCCTGCCTCCGCCTGTCCAACCTCCGCTCCGAATAGGTGAGGTCGTCCAAAAAAAAAGAAAAGTTAGCAAAGAGGAAGTGCCAGCAGATGCATGCTTGCCTTTTCAGAGCAAACACTAAAAACAGCCACTTTCTGTTTGATAAGGGGTGATATAAGCGGCGCAGTGAACTGAAAGCTGAGAAAGGAGAGAAAACGAGCGTGAAAAACCCAACACCTCTGTGAAAAGACCTCATTTTAGAGATAAAAGTTCACTTTGAGGTTATGACCCCCCCCCTCCCCCCATTTCTGTGCAGTCATGTTTACTTCCTCCCATAAAGATAGAAGGGGCAAATCTTCTCTAAAGATGCTTGTTAGGTTTTCTTGTCTGACTTCTTCTGAGAAACCTTTCATTTCCACAAACTGCATGAGAACAATGATGTTTTTTTTTCTGATGGCCCGCCCACAGTTTTGTCAGCAGCTATCTGAACACGCCCGAAGAGGATGATGAGACCATGAACACGGAGGAACGAGAAACCAGCAGCGTCCACAAACTGAACTGCGCCCCTAACCTCCCAAACCACAGAGCGACCTCTGAAGGCCCCGCGCTGGGCAGACACAGGTGGATGGAGGAGCAGGACCCCGCGCCCCATCCCACCGCCTCCAGCCTCTTCTCATCGCAGCTCCGCCACAGCTTACCGTCCGGCTTCTGCCAGCCCACGCCCTTCCCTAGCCAGGTCAGGCTGCTCCACCCGAGCTTTGCCAGTAGCGGCTCAGGGTACCCCAACAGCCTGCCGTCCTACCTACACCAGAAGGATGACTTCAGCTGCTCAGAAAAGAGCTGCTTCTCCAAGTACAAGTCGGTCTCCCTCCCCGAGCCGCACGGCGGCAGCATGAGCAGCTTTGAGCAGCCCATGTCGCTGCGCTCCAACCCACCGTCAGCAGAGCTATATCACCACACCTTCTCTCCATACTCCTACCATCCGCATGGACCCGTCTGCTGTCCCCAGCATCCCGCTGACGCCTTCAGCCGGAGGCCTCTGCAGCATCCAGCCCACAGCCAACTCTGTAAGTCACAGTCACAGTCAGAAAAGCCACAGTCTGGGATAAAAACTCACAGAGGATTTTTTTTTTAAAGATCATGGGGATTGCAGACTTCCAGACCCAGAATTCACGCAGATGTGAGTAGCTGGCTCACCTTACATATACTCCTTTGATATTTTACCCTGAGGGTAAAGCTGGCTTTCCTCTGTGCAGCGGCCGCAGCTCTCCAGCAAAAAGGCGACACCCGGCGTACAGCATGCCGCTGTCTCTGGAGCAGCGTAAGTGCAGATGGATGGAATCCATCACTGCTGCTGGTTTTCCAAATATATTCTTTAACCCCTTGTGCTATCTTAGATGACCCCACCCTTACATTGACATGTTATTCCTACCATGACAAAGGTGGAAAGATTTCATGTAATCCATGGACACCAGTGAAGGTCACAAATCATTGAAGAAAAAAGGTTCAGAGTACTGTCTAGTGGGTCTAGATGACCCAACTCCCAATGTTAAAGTGCCTAGGATAGCACAAGGGTTAATCTCACATGTGGCATGAGAGAATTTTACAGTGTTGTCATACATATTACTAACAATATAGTTTTTTTTTAGGGAAGTGGAAGCCAGTGAAAGAAACTGAAGAGATGATCTGTAAACGTCTGCTCCTTAAGTTTAGATGGTTTCCCTCAGATCACAGGCCTCAAACTCCAGGCCTCGAGAGCCGATCTCCTACATGTTTTCCAACTAACCTGCTGCTGAAGCTCCTTATTTCCTAAGCACACCTGATCCATGTAATCAGCAGCAGAAGAAGCAGGATTTCTGGAAAACCTGCAGGATGTTGGCCTGGAGGCCTGGAGACTGATCATGATCAGATCATGACTGAATGAGGCTTTCTGAGCGGACTGTTTTCTTCTCTTTGGATACAAAGATGCCTAAACACACCCTCCATGATGCACACAGAGATCATGGAGGGTTCACGCCTCAACAGAAGGACTGGCCCTCAACTTTCCTCAGTGAAAACCAACACATCAACCTGACTTGCACAGAGAAAACAGAGATGCTGTGTCTCAAAAGGATGTCAATTTGAAACAATAAGAGGACCAAAAAAAAACCAAAACAATTAGAACAAAGGTTTTCTAGAACACAAAAAGTACAAGTCAGGTGTTTGGATGAAACACCGTTACTTAAGTTTAAAAACAGAAAATAGATTTGATAGTTCTTTATCTGTAAGAGTTTGATGGTTCTGCTGTGTTCTGAGTGACTTACTGCAAAAACCTGATGCATCCGTCCCAGTGCTGGGATTTGAACCTGCTCACTTTTTGTCTCATCTTAGGGAGGGTCTTCGTGACTTACGAGGCGGACAACGACAAGCACGTCAACGAGATCATCAACTTTGTGGCTTTGTTGCGACACAACGGCTTTGACACTCATGTACGTGCGTCCGCGGCTCTGAGTTCGGGGCCTTTTCCCTGAAGGTAGACGTCTTTTTTTATTGACATCCGGTTTCTGCACAGATTGACATTTTCGAGCAGCAGTTCAGGAGCATCAGCAAGATCGACTTCATGGAGCGGTACCTGAGCGAGGTAAGCGTCTGCACGTCACAGGCAGGGAAGCACCTGATTGGATGTTGGAGAGCTGAAGGGGGCTCTGGCTAGTGATCATGTGATCTTTATCAGAAAGAATACCTGATCATCATCATCATCAGCCCCAAGTACTACGAGACGGTGACCGCCTCCCCCTTTGAGCTGGAGAATGATGAGAGGATGCTGAACACGGTGTACATCCACAAACAGGTCAGACCCAAGCCTACTCACACTCCCTCTAAGTGCTCCTCCTCCTCCTCCTCCTCACTCTACTGTGCTTTCAGCTCCAGAGCGAGTTCATTCAGAATGGGAGCAAAAACTTCCGCTTCATCCCCATTCTGTTCCCAGGAGCCAAAAAGGTTGGTGCCTGCACCCCCCCCCCCCCCCACCCCCCATCAGCTCCAACTCTCACCCTCTCCTCTCCTCTTCCTCACCAGTGTCACGTCCCCAACTGGCTACAGAACACGCACGTCTACGCGTGGCCGCGCGACCGCGACGACATTCTACGGCGGTTGATGAGGGTGGAGAAGTACAACCCGCCGCCCGTCGGGGAGCTCCCCACCATCGTCTCCATCCCCATTTAGAGGCAAGTGGAGGAGGAGCAAAGCGCTCCTCCTGATGAGTGCGCTCCGTGCGCGGGGTTTCATGGGCATCCTGCGGAGCGCACTGGTGCTTTCAGGGTTATTCACAGGCGTACAGCAACAGCATCAATCGTTTGAGCTGCTGGCAGCCTCTGAACTGGACACAGATTTGTTTGTTTCCCTTACTGGATTTTTATGGCACTTCCCAAAAAAAAATGTATCAGCTGTTTTCTTTGTGTTTTTGTAAATCTGTCCTCAGAAGAACGCCATGTTGTTCATCTGTAAATGAATTCCAATGCGCTGTTTGGATTAAAAGCTGCTGCAGGAGTTTGTTAGTCAGATCAGTCTTTCTCTCAGAAACATCTACAGAAAAGTTGATTCCAAACATGCAGGGACGTGCATTTGTTTTCCCCCCAGGGCAGAGCAGAGCATTTGTGTAGGTACAAAAAAACCCCAACATGCTGACATGTTTGTGTGCAGCAGAGCTGCCACTTTACGGGGGAAGGGGGGTAAAACTTTTGTGTTGTCATGGAGAAATCCATGACAGTCGTGTTTTTTCCACATATATTTGAATAATTTTGCCATGACCCTCAGTGGGAGGCAACGCAGCAGAATTGTTGCTTAAAAAAAATCTTCTCGAGGTTGCATGGCGGATCGGAATGCAGGAAAGCAGGGCAGCACTTGAACCCGTCCCCTGGTTCATGCAGAGATCTTCAACAGGAAGTCCTCTAGAGATAAGCATGTGGTAGTGCTTCATGAGAATCTGAACATTTGTACTCGAATGGGGTCAACAGAGCCACTTGTGGTTGGTGAGAAAAATGTCTCGTAAGCTTCTTAACAGAAAGCATCTGCGCAACAGGGCGCCTCATTCATCCCAACGCGGCGCCGCAGCAGCAGCGAGTTCTGCACCTGAGACAAAAAGCGCCGCTCACATGCAGAGTAATGGATTTATCTTGACAGGATGTAACACTGCAATGTTCATACAGACATTAAAAAGTCAGAATACATCAATTTAACCATATTTTGAAAAGTACAGGAAATAATATTAATTTTAATATCATAGGAACAACATAAAGACATCTGTAGCTCAAAGTGGATTACACTGGATGTAAATAACTCTGGAGGTTTAAGTAACAGAAACAATAATTCCATTTGACTGAATGTAAAAACACTGAAGTGCTATTTGTTCAAAGCTACAAAATACATTTAAAAAGCAGGGAGCGGTTTTATTTCCTTCAAGGAAAAAGTACTATAAAATAAGTTACAGTACAGTGACACTTGTCCAAAACAGACTTTTTGTTCCCATCTTCCGGCCTTTTGCATGAACAAAACGGGAAAGTGGGAGGAGCAAAGAGGCCGAGCTTGAAAGTGGTCGTCTGGCCCCTCCCCATCAGAAAGTTAGAGCTGTTGTCAGTGACCATGTCTCTTCACGCCGAATAGTGTGTCACCATCAGCTGGGTCGGGGGGGTCTCTGGTAGAAGAAACTTTGTACTTCACAAGCTCAGAAATCTTAAATACTTCATGTTGAGTCACATTGGGGGAGGGTGGGGCGGTGTCCTCATACGTCGTCGGCTGGCAGAGAAGGTATGTTGAACCGAGGTCTCGTAAAGAACGCGATCTTCTCTCTGTGGACCAACAACAGTTGAGGGGGGTTATTTGGTGGAATCGAAGGCTTTGAGCTGCGACGGCTTTGTGGAATCTGCATGCCGCTGACTCAACACATGCATGTGGGCTAAATAGGTCAAACCAATGAGAGGGGGAGAACTGAAAGCTGCAGGAACTTCTGACCGTCATGAATGTGCCCCCCTGATGCCACTTTAGATTCATTCTTTAGGAACATATACAATTACACTAAAAAAAGTTCATAACTTTATTTTCTTCTAAATTTAAAAAGGGTTTGATAATTTTTTTTTATTTTTTTTACAAAATGTCCTTTGGTTAAATTATGTTGGAGAAAAGAAGATATTTCTTTACAGGAAAATATTTCCAACTTTTTTTGTTAAAAATTTTGAAACATTCATGCACACTCACATACTGAGTGGGAGATGCTAAAAACGGACCATACCATTCGGCGGTCAGAGGCAGACCACTCTACCTCTACCACAGCCTCCATTAAAAAAAAAACCATGAAGTTTTGGTTACATTTGAGATGTGTTTTGGTTCTGTATGGCTTTTGCTGTTAAAGCATCAGTGTGCTCCAGATTTTAACCCCTGGAACCATCAAGAAGTTTATGGTGTTATTCTTTGATCTTCTGCCCCTGCAAGGGTGCTGGTGTTGATTTTGCCCTTAAACATGCCCCATGAAGGGGCACCCATATTAATTTTGCCCTGAACATGTCCCATGCACGGAACACCCTAGTTGATATTGCCCTGAAACTTCCTAGAAAAAGGCCCACCGGTGTTGATTTTACAATTACCATGTCCCCAGAAAGGCACACTGGTGTTGATTTTGCCATAAACATGCCCCATGAAGGCGCACCCATATTAATTTTGCCCTGAACATGTCCCATGCACGGAACACCCTAATTGATATTGCCCTGGAACCTCCTAGAAAAAGGCACACCGGTGTTGATTTTACAATTTACATGTCCCCATAAAGACACCGGTGTTGATTTTGCCATAAACATGCCCCCATAAAGACACACCTGTGTTGATTTTGCCATAAACATGCCCCCATAATGACACACCTGTGTTGGTTTTACAATAACCACCCCCCCATAACGGCGCACCTGTGTTAATGGCTGCCCCTGAACCTGCCCCCACAAATGTGCAACTGTGCTAGTTTTGCCATAAACTTGCCACGATGAGGGCGCACCTATGTTGATTTTGCTCTGAACATGCAGAACAATATTCTACCAGAAGTCCACAGAGAAAAGCTTACCTGAAGGTTTGCACCGGTAGGGGCTCCTTCTGGCTCTGCCCCCTCATCTGCAGAACCTCTTTAGATGCCTTCCTCAGCCTCCTCTCGGCTGCTTCCTCCTGCCGCTGTTCCTGCTTGCTCTGGCTCACCTGCAGAGATAATACAGTCAGCTGCTGCTGTGTGAGCAGTGGGGGCAGCTTCTCCTCCCTCCTCACCTGTCTCTGGGCCTCTCGGAGCAGGCAGCGGAAGCGATCATCCCTCAGGGCCCAGTGGGGAAGCTCAGAGGTCTCGCTGGACTGCGGCTCCTCCAGGCGCACCTTCAATTCTCTGAGCGTGCTCAGTTCCTCCATCAGCTGCCTCTGACGGGTCCTACAGGCCTGAAGATCCAGCTCCAGGTCCAGGGAGGTCCGCGTCGGCTGCTCGGCCAAGGAGGAACGATATGGCTCCTGTTGTCACACACAAAACACCAAAATTAAAAACACTTTACATAAAAAACTGACACTGCTTTTAAGGCTGAGGATAAAGAAGTATTTTGGAAACTGTACCTGCTTAAAGCGCAGCGTTCTCCTTTCCAGCGTGTTCCTGACAAACGGGGATTTCTTTGGTAAAGTCGAGCTATCGCTGTCGCTGCGGTACAACTGAAAGGATGGCAAAAAGCAGCACTGAGAAGAAGAAGAGCGGCACCAACATGGGTGGAGCACGATCCATCTGCTCTGCCAGCAGACCTACGTCTGACCAACATCCCTAAAGACCCACTCCAATAAAAATGGTGTTTTTGGTGTTTTTAACATGTGTGTGTTTTTACAATAAATCCAAAAATGAATGGAGTGGCTGTTTGAAGCTTCACATAATCAAACTGAAATGAAAAATGGAAACACATTAAACCGACTTGTACTCTGAGATCTGAAGTTCTTTCTGTCCCATCATCAAGAAATAATCTTTGTTTTGTCACTGAGGAAGAAGATGACCTTCCAGAATGCCTTTACCTTCCTCAACTGGGTAGTTTAAGTGCATGAAAATGACAAAAAATAGTTAATTTACCCAAAACAAAACGTAGGTGTGTGACCAATAACTGACTTAATTAATACCCAGCCTGATCGATCTGTCTTAGACAAGTTGTTCATTGAATCAACTAAAACCAACATAACATGAAATAAATAAATTTGATCAATAGTGGAAAATACCGTTTAGATTGAGTCATGGTAGGTTTATTTGTATGTAAGGTAAAAACGACCAATCACAGCAGACAACACACATGTGATGTCAGCAGAAACTGACCAGTCCATCGTTCCAGTCCAATGAGTGGAAACACTTTGAATTTAGAAAAGTCATGTGACCATCCAGTGTTCTAGAATGTTCTAAGAATGTTCCTTTGGATTCTTTGGATGTGGAAAAACAACAGTGGGCTGAACTTTAGGAAACGAAAATGTGAATGGATGTGACATTCATTCTAGTTTGGACACATATTTCATTTACACTTGATGATCTGGAAGAAAAACAAAGAATCTGGAAAACTTCACTGTTCAGTAGCAGGAATTTCTCTCTGAGTCACACTGGTGGAAGTTTTGGCTCAAGATGAAAAACATGTTGAAAAAACAAACTTTTTATTTTTTTCTCCAAGTGCTTGAATGTTTACTAAACCAGTCACGGCATAGATTTTCTCTGAATTCCTTTTAAACTCACCCTGCAGACATACTGATTCCGAGCGCCAGGCGAGAAGGTCTGCGATCGCACTATGGTGCTGCCACGCATGAAAGGAGAGGCGTGGCACCATCGGCCCCCCCGCTCTTTCGGCCGGACTCGCACCGGCTCTGGGAACCCCCCCTCGGTCATGGTGGCCTTCTCCACCTGGGACGGAGTGAGCAGACAGAGAGTGTGGGCTTCTGTGGGCGGCTAAGAGGATCCTCCTCACGCTGCAGTAGACCTCACCTTCACTGCTGAGGGTTTCCCTGCCACCCGCTCACAGCGCCCCCCTGTGGTGATGCAGAGGCCTTCAGCACACAGCCTCTCTGAGCAGGGCAGCGTGAAGGTCGTGCTGTTGCTGCAGCCGCTGTCCACCGACTCGGCCTGCCAGCTCCTACAAAACACCACAGAGTTGTAGAATCTAAGCTTTTAGGGATAACAAAAAAAATGATTTCAGGACAACAACTTTTACCTCTCAGATGTAGCCTCCCCCCCGCGCTCATCCTTCTTCTCCAGCCTCTGTGGATCTGCGTCCCGCTCCTGCAGGTGGGTGGTGCTGGTGCGTGACAGCAGGCTGCAGACGGTGTCCTGAAACATCAGACCACAGTCTACCATTTGGTTCTTAGCGGACAAGTATGGAGCTAAAGTACAACATAAAAGATTCAAACATGAATAAAGTAAAAAGAGTTGCTTAGTGCTTCAGATGTGGCTGACTTCAAAAGTCCTGCAGACCGGATAGACTCGTCTGTTCAGATCGACAAATCTCATGTTGGCTTCAGCGCTTACCGCCGCTCTGGGCCTCTGCTCGTCATCCTGGCCTTCGTGCTGCCTCTGGGGGGCCGTGCTCTTCTGTTCCGGCCTCTGCGCCTCTGCCCCGCCCAACATCTGGACCCGCAGCCACTGGTACCCCATCTCTGCGCTGGCCTCGCAGTCCACCAGGCTCAGCTGTGCTGCACCCTGCAGGAGGAGCAGACGTTTTGGTCAGAAGCTGCGGCGTCGCTGCGGCGGCCGCCTGGGTTTCCTATTTAGACCCACCAGCAGCTCCTCCTGAGTCTGAGGCCCCAGCGTGCAGACGGACAGCTGCAGAGTGCACGCCGGCAGCGCGTTGGAGGGCACGGGTATGCGGAAAACTTCATTGAAGCTCATCTGGTGCTGCGGCTCCAACGCTGTACAGCAGTGGAACGCACAGGGCCTGCTGGCGTCCGGCGGAATCAGGTGCACCTTCATAAACCTTCAGGGCGACAGACAATGAAATTCAGACGAAAAATGCAGATTCCTGATGATTTTTGTGACTGATTCACATCGGAAAACAGCCTCAGATGCAGGAGGACCAAAAATTCACCTGTAGCTCACATTCAACTGGACCATCTGGTTCTAACAGAATACAGGTTAAAACAAGATCCGAATAAAATCCAAAGGGAATGATCATATAATTGACAAAAACTAGAGGGTGTGAAAAAGAGACTCTGCAACAGACAAACCAGGTTCTGTTCAGAACCCGACCGACACCTTCATCTGCTGCTGTGGAGCCGTTAGGTGTCCCGGCAACATCAGCGCCGGTTGAGAGAAGATCTTCAGGTCAGAAACATTCTCAAGGTGAAAATCCACAGAGGAGCAAAGATTCTACTTTTGTTTTTGACAACAACAAACAACAAAAAAAAGAGTTTAAAGCTCAAGCCTGTGTTTGGAATAGTTCCCTGGCTCCATGGTGAAAACAGCAGGTTTCTTCCTGAATCCCTTCATCCAGATCCACAAACCGTCCCACCCATGAAGGGGGCTTCCTGCACCAGGCAGGAAGTCCACAGCAGAGACTGCAGCTCTAGAATCCAGGGATGATGGAGCCAATGACCCCACCTCCAGTGTTCAAAGAAAAGCTCAAGTAATCCTCAAACGATAATGAACTGAACGTGTGGAGTTCCAGACCAAACAGCACAGAGGAACCAACATTTCAAAGGAGTGATGTGTTTGACAGCTCTGCCATCAAACAAAACACAGTGGAGACAATTTTCCAAGAGGGAAACCTTAGAGAGGTTTAACTTTGTGTGTTTGTGACCAACAACAACACGTGTTAAACTACTGTAATCCTTCAACCGTTTATGCAATGAATGTCATTCCAGCAGATTCTGATATCGAAATTGTAAAATTAACACTTCACAGTAGTAAGGTGTTTATGCAATCAACGTCTGATTATGACGCAGAGAAGGACGGCTTTGCCCCAACGAAGTTTTCTCTGCCTCAGAATCAGCGGATTCACGTTGAAAGCTGAGGAGTCTCAGGCTCTGGGCTTCAAGGGCCGGTGTGTTTTCTAACTAACCTGCCATCGAAGAACCTTACTAGCCAAACACACCGGATCCAGGTGATGTTATGTATGAACCAAATGAAAAGTGGAAACCAAAAAAGCATTTGGACCAGCAGCTTCTGTTGTTTAAATACTCACACTTTATATCCTTCTTTCACAAGAGTGCAGTTCAGGTTCTTGAGCTGCAGCAGGTGGAGGCACAGAGACTGAGAGCCGGACTCCCACCTGGACAGGGAAAGTTCATTTAGACTCACAGCGCGCCGGATGGACCCTTACGGGGGGGGGGTACTCACAGCAGTCCCAGCTGGATGTGAGGGGGCTCACTCATGGACGACAGCTCTTTCATGTAGGTCAGCTCGTCCAGCTCCTCTGCCCTGTTGAAGCCCCCCCAAAAGAGAGAAAATGATGCTCTCCTTCTGGACTAAAGCATTGTGGGTGGTGTAGTTTCTTGAGGTTGGGGACGATGTCCCGGTGGACGTCCTCTCACCTTCTGCCCCAGGCCTCGAACACGCCGCTGTCTGTGGCCAGCGCGTCCTCAGACACCCCCGCGGAGACTCTTCTGGCTCTCCTGCTGCTCCTGTTGCCGCTGTTTCCCCTCAGAGTCACTCCTGCACAAAAACAGCGGCTGAGTGTTTCTCCTGGAACAGGGGGGAGGGGCCGGTATCAACCCACCTGTGGAGGTGAACGCCGTCTGAGCGGCGCCGTCTCTGTGGATCTTCTCCAGCTGGTGCGCGGAGGGGGGGCTCAGCGCGTCCAACAGGCTCTGCCCCCGCAGCCCTTCCAGCAGGCCGCGGCCCGCCTGCTCCATGTACTCCTCTGTCATCTGGGTCAGGGGGCAGTCCTGGGGGGCCGAGTGGTACGGAGTGTCCATGGGGGAGCTGGGCGGCGACAGGGACGACAGCGAGGACCGGGAGGACAAGGAGGCCAAGGACTGCGGGGCATCGTGGGAGCGTTTGGCTTTACTCTGGTTCAGAGGGTCCGGGGTGAACAGGCAGCAGTCTCTGGACACGGCTTCTGGGGGGAGGAGGTAACGGAGGTGGGAATCCAGCGGCTCCGGGGGGCCCTCGTGGCGTTCGTACTGGGGGATGCCGTAGATGTCAGTGAAACTGATGGAGCTGAGGGAGCCGCGGCTGGAGGTGAGGGAGCCGCGGCTGGAGGCCAGGGAGCCCCGGCTGCTGCTGGAGGACACGGTCAGGGAGCTGGCAGACAGGCTGCAGACACGCAGGACAGACGGAGGCGTCAGCAATCACAGCCAGGAGCGTTTCTATGACGACCGCAGGATTATTGGACACGTTTTCAGCTTTTACACCATCCTGGCATTGCAATGTTCAAGAGAGTGCAGGTGCTTCGTTTGAATTTATAAATGTGTATGTATTAAACGCCGTGCATTAAGTAATTCAAACCTCTGAATGCTTTATAAAGTTTTCCCTTTTAAGAGCAAAACACGTCAAACATTTAGCTCCAAAAGTTTTAACCTTGTGAGACTATTTCACTCAAACCTGACTTGAAGATATTTTTAAGCTTTTTTACTCCATTAAATTTACCCCTTGATGCTTATTGATGCAAATATACAATATAGGTTAAGGTATTGGACTTAAATGGGCTAATAATCTCTGCAACTTTATTGCTTTTGGTCTTTTACAGACATTGTTTAACCTTTCTTTTGAAAAACGTTTCTTTTTCTTTTATTGTGAAGGACTATTCTCCATCATTTCCCTTTTTGAGTTTAAAACAATTTCCAATTAGTTTGTGTTTATAGTGTCTCTAAACCTCAGGTTACCATCAGGTTTTTGAGGCTGATCCGGCTAACTAAGCTTTAGCAAAGATAAGGGAAAGTTTGACTGATTTTCAAAATACAGGTTTGAACCACCATGTGTGTGAAGATGGTCAGACTCAATATGAAAACTGGACTGAGTGACCCTTCCCCCTTTTCTTCCAAACAGGAAGTACCAACTGGTTCCAAGAAGCCTAAATCCCATAGACTTCTAGAGAAATATAAACAGCTGTTAGTTATTCTATTGGTCAGAATAAAAATTCTTGCTCTGATCCATTTTTCAAAAATGTCTTTGATGATTCTCATTTTTCTGATCTTTTCTGTAGTTCAAGTTATAAACAGATCAAATAAAAAAAAATGCCGTATACTTGTATCGTGCTTTTCTACCTTCCTCGACCCACCTTACACTGACCCACCAGAGGCAGGGTGGGGGACACTTAGACACACGGCAGGAATCAAACCTGCAATCTCCCGATCGGAGATCTAACGCCCTACCTCTGCACCACGGCGACATGTGATCTGGCGATGAACATTTGATTGACAGATTCACCTGAGCCCGCTTTTAACAAGCTCACTCCTGACTGGTGACAGGGGTTGCCACGGTAATGTTGACTCAGATCGACTTGGACCAATCACTGCTTACTGGCGGGGTCTGGCGGAAATACGGAATAACTTTTGCTTTATAAAATGTGCTGTAAATAAAGAAAATCCCCACTTCTAATAACGGAAGCTGCTTCCCTTCAGCGCTCAGAGTTACAGTGATGGTGGGAGTCTGCTCGTTCAGTATCTCTGAGTCACAGATTTGGGCTTTCATCTGTCAATCAAAGGAAGTACTTGAAAAAAGACAGGAACCTTGGATGGCGAGTGTGGCTGCACCTTTTCAGCTGGGAATGAAGGTAAGTGGTGATGCGCGTGGCCTCCTCCAGCTGCCTGAGCAGAGCGTTCCTCTTCTCCTGCTGCAGGATCCTGTCAGGAGGTGCAGATCAGCGTCCACGTCTCCAAGGTCAACATCAGAGCGTTTTCCCCTGCCCCGGCAGGACTCTCACCTCTGACTGGCCCCCTGGCTCTGGGAGCTGTGCGCCCTCTGCAGCTCCTCCTCCAGCCTGCAGCGCTCCTCCTCCAGCTGCTGCAGCGTCTCCGGCGCGTGCTGCTGTTTGCTCACCAGGATGAGCTCCTGCAGGAGCGCCTCCTTCTCGCGCACGAGCTGCAGGAAGTCCCGATCTCGGTCCGCCTCAGCTCGTCCTGACCAGCTCTCACTGTCCAGCTGTGCTAGTTGGTGCTGAATGCTCTGCACCCTGAGGAAGAGGAGGAGGAAGAGTCAGACGTTACTCCTGTTTGGGGGCGTTGTATTTAGGACAGATAGATGAATTCTTTTATTTTAACACCTTCATACAAAGATCACAGAAGGACCATTTTGGGATTTTCTTTCAGACATTTTGTCATAAATGGCTCCTCACTAAAACGTATCCTCGAATAAAGACATTCGTTTAATTGTCCACATTAAAAGAGCAGAAATCAGGTCAGGAAACAACCTAATTAAAATTTATTTTTTGGGATTTTCTCACATTACTGTTGAATTTGTCTCATGCACTAAAATGTAAGCATGTTTGAAGCCTTGAAAAAAAACAACATCAAAGTATGGTGGGGGGGTGGACAGAAAGGGGCTGTGTGAGATTCTCAAATTAGTTCTCAAACTTTGGGATTGAATCACTTTTTAGTCACTAAATAATCCGAAATAACCAGTAGATATTAGAAAAAGGTGTAAAAAGTCAGTAAATGTTCAGACTTGTGACTATCAGTCTGCATCTGATTATGTTTTGATCAGCTTTCATAGAACAGACCAGAACAGAACATTTTCTTTGCTGAGTCCATAAATTATTAAAGACTCAATGAAAAAAATGTTACTTCTTCTTTAACTGATCTTTAATTTTAAAATGAAAACTTAAGGCTAGATTTGCCTTTAAAGCAACAAATTACTTTTTACAGTTTTTACAGTGTTTATATATCATAGGTTACATCCTAAGCTGAACAGAATTTGTACAGAAGACACAACAAAGGGGGGATTGATTGACAAGTTCAACAGCCAATCAGAATGCAGAACACAGTGTGATGTAAAAATACGTTTAAAAAACTAGCGAGACCATTAAAGGTGAACCGCGATATAGCAAGGGCAGTGGTGGTTTTTTTCACCTGTGGGCAATGTGGGCGGTCTTCAGGATGCAATCTTGCAAAGGCACCCCAAAAAAAATTTTTTTTATATATTATTTTCCTCCACAGGTTTTTTAGACTAAATTTTCCATTTCCACGTGAAGTTAATAAAAAATATGTGCTAGGACGCCCCCACCATCATGTCAACTCGTTCTAACGAAGATTTATGCGCTCTCTGTTTAGAAAACGCAGGAAGAGCGTGCGAGGGAAACAAACAGTTTTTCATTGGTAAAATGAACATTCTTTATTGGGTTTTCTGGATTATTTAAAAAATCAAAAAACAAAAAATGAATCTGCATCAAAGTGAATTTGTTTCCATCCTCTCACTCATCCTGATTCTGGGTGTTTGACAGATGGAACAGTCCGTTCAAGGTCGCAGGGTTGTGGATACAGACAAAAGATAAAAAGGAAGCATCAGATGCCCAGTTTAGGAAAAACAAAAAAAGAAGAGAAGAGGAAGAAAAACACTCCAATGATAAAGATATGACAGCAGTGTGCAAATTAACATTTGCTAGGTGCCAAATACAACCAAATTTACTGATTGCCACATGACTACAGAAGGTTTGAACTTAACAAGACTAGTCTTGTTAATTAGCTTCTTGTTAAATTGTTCCTCAAATGTTTACTTTAATTATGTGAAAATGATTTTCTTCAAACAAAACTGGCTTTGAAAGGCAAACCTGAATTGATTAAATGAATAGTACTTTTGTATTTGGTGACTTGACTTTCTCCTTCTTTGGTCTTAAAACTTTGAGCATCAAGTCCTTTCATTTCAAACAGTAATGTCCGTTGTGTTTTTTTTGGTTTTGTTAGACGTTAGAAATAATTCATCCATGTATCCTAAACCAACCACGAGTGAAGCAGTGCTAACAAACAGCTCCACACTTACTTTTTCTTGGCTTCATCATACTGCCAGTTCAGTTTGACTTTGTCCACCAGATGGGAGGAATCTTGGGAGCCGCACTTCAGGAACACAAGAAAAACCAAACATGAGGGGCCGGTAGGTCCGATTACAATACTGGACATGCATTCCAGCAGAATATTTGATAGTGTGGGGAAGCGGTGGTGGGGTCAGGACCACTCACCTCCCCCACGATGTCGGTCTGACAGCCCGTCTCGCAGAACTGCTGCAGGCTGCAGGGCTTGCCCGCCGCTCCAGAGCCGCTGGCCGCCTCGCCAGCAGAGTCGCTGATGGACAGGAAGTTGTTCTGGAAGTTCATGGTCAGCTTAGCCAGGCTCTGTTCCGTCAAACACCAAAAAAGAGGAAGGTCAGTTAGACAAAGTTAGAGCCAGAGTGAGATTGACAGAGTGGTCTCAAACGCCAACTGAAGAATCTTAGTGTGAATTATAGAACAAGGGTTACTTAATAACAGTTACTTCCCACTGAGGATGTGGATTTACATCTGGGAAAAAACACGCTTTGACGAAAGGATGCAGCTGAGCCACATCGGCCACTAGAGGTCAGTGTCAAAAGTGCAATCTGCCACTTGGAGGCGCAAATGGCCTGAAAATCAAAAAGACAGAGGGGAGTGATGACCTGGATGAGGTCCTGCCTCTCCTTCTCGCCGCTGCTGATGGCCTTCTTGATGCTGCGCAGCTCAGTGAAGATGGCCTGAGCCTCGTCCAGCTTGTAGTTGGTCTGACTGCTGGACATCTTCCTGTCAATCCTGCACGGAAGCATCGACACGCTGACTCAGCAAAGAGGTCCGACACTAGCAAGTGAAACTGAGCGATGTCGAGCAGCTTTACAGATCCTAGAGGAAACTTTTTTCAGAGGAACTCAGGACTTTTGCAGACAAAGTTTGAGAGGGAAGCAGCAAACATCAAGACATGCAAACTAACGGACTAAATCAGGCATGAGAATCTCCCTCAGCCAAAACTAGTACACTTGAAGTCTATTTTATCAAATATTTCAGAGTGTAAGTATGGCAAGTATAGTGTAGGAAGCATATAAACTAAATACCTCTTCAGACTAAATTGGTACATTTTAAGTTTACAATACATAATTAGTATAAGTAAGTACATTTGTAGTTTCCTGCTTCACTTTCAGTATATACTGAACAGTATGTACTACGTGTAGTACATTTAGATTTATGGTGATGGATATATTAATCATTTCATCTCATTTCTTTAACGCCAGGATAGAATAAAATCTACTGAAATGACATTCCAACAGACTTCCTTCATGTATTTCCTAATATTTTTGTCTATTTTCTTGTCAAATGAACTTGATCTAAGACTCAATGACTTCACAGATGACATTCACTGAAACATACAGACTTTTGTACAGAAAAAACATCTCTAACTTATTAATTATTACTTAAAAAGAGATATTTCTTTGAAAAAAAAAAACAATTTAACAGAACAAAGTAGGTCAATCTGACTAAATATGGGACACATATACTCCAATAGTGTTTGGGGTGGTGCTCAATCACAACGTGGCTTTTAGTGTGGGAGTCGCCACCATGAGCTGCAGGCCCCACCTCCTTTTTCTTCCACCGTGATTCCCCGTCTCTGTTTCTGAACCTGATGAATCCCAAACATCCAGTGTGGAGCCAAAACACCAAACGTAAAACCCAGAACTCACACTGGGAGTTCTTCAGGGAGCGTGGAGGTGGGGGTGGAGGGTGGAGGACCTGGCGTGGCGCCCCCTTCGTGCCATGTGGCCTCTCCTCTCACCGCAGCCCACTTCCCTCAATCCCCTTCAACAGCAGGTACTGTTCGCCCCCACCTCCCACCCCACCGACCCTGCTTTTTTTTTTCCAAAACAAGCCCTGCTTTGTCCCTGCCGCCACCCCACCCAGCCCCACCACCAGGACCTGAGACTTGATGTAAGCATAGTAGAAAAAAACATGGAGGTCACCTGTTGTTGGCAGAACCTTTGGTTGATGTTTCTGCTGATGGCTGTGGATCAACTGAACACCTCGGCAGAGTTCTAGCAGTACGTTATTACCAACAGTTGAACCTAACACAAACCTGACAGTCTGAGTTTGATCTGTGGTCAAACTCAGCGGCCTTGTGGTAGAGTCTGAAACTGGAAGGTCATGAGTTCAAATCAACTATTGAGTCGTACCAAAGACTCTATGGGACCCAATGCCTCCCTGCCTGACATTCAGCATTGAGGGGTTGGATTAGGTGGTTAAACCACCTGGACAGGGCGGTATCTGCAACACTGACTGTAACGGTGAATGGGACTGAGTGACGCCCACCCCCTAGCGTTCCCAACAGGAGGTACCCACTGGTTCCAAGAAGCCAAAATCCTATCGACTTCTATAGAGCAACAAACAGCTCTCACTCATTTTATTTTATTGGTCAGAATAAACATTCTTGCTCTGATACATTTTTTAACATCCTCTTAATTATCCTCGCTTTCTTAAATTATCGTTTTTCTGCAGTGCAAGTTATTCAAGTTATAAAGTAATCAGATGTCTCGATAGAACTATGTAGTCTCACGTTGAGCGTTCAAAACATTTGATTGGCAGATAGTTTGTAGCCCGTTTTAAACGGAAGGGGTGTGGCCTTCCAACAAGCTCACTTCTGATTGGTGGAAGTCTTTGTCATAGAAACTTTGACTCAGACTGACTTGGACCAATCGCTGCTTACTGACAATTTCTGGTTCAAACATGGTGGCGTCCAGTTTGGTAAAAAATGGTGACAGAATTGACCTAATTGGTTGTAAAAATAAGTAATTTTCTACTAGTGATGTCACACTCACTCGGTCCAGTTCTCATATACAGTCTATGGTCCGCAGTTCACTATTCCCCCAGGGGGCGGGGTCAAATCCGGTGAACAAATTTCTTACACCTATGTATATGACAACCCATGGGACTTTAAATGTAAGATCAGTCCCTGCGTCTGACACCTGACATTGAGGGACAGGACGGCGTTCAAGCTCCTTAGAGTTCAGACTCGTGGAGGCGGATCAACCATGACTTTGCTGATCATAACGCAGAGATGTGTGG
Source organism: Oryzias latipes (assembly GCF_053564925.1). Classification (NCBI taxonomy): domain Eukaryota; kingdom Metazoa; phylum Chordata; class Actinopteri; order Beloniformes; family Adrianichthyidae; genus Oryzias; species Oryzias latipes. The sequence continues at coordinate 8,782,273 of NC_136240.1, forward strand.
GTGTGCAAAAACACTTTTCCTAATCTGATGTGACATCATGCTGGCAGCAGTTAGCTTTACTGCTGACCACATCTCAGATTGGCTGGATCACAACAGCCTGGAGCCTTTCTCCTGATCCCAAAAACCAGCTCTGACGAACAACCAGCGACTCACGCGCAGAAAGGGGCACGTACGCACACGCCGACCCCTCAAGAGGTGGATGCACCCATGTTTTCTGCAAGCTGTGTATTCTCCTGGCTATTCTGGGAATCACTCGAGTTGTGTTTTATCGGAGAGATAAGGGACTCTCTGCCGGGACGCAGGAAGTGTGGAGGAATTTGCTGCCAGATATTTCTGTGTTTTTGAAACTGCTTTGGAGTCCACACCTCCCCCTTCCTCCGTGGAATAACTTCCTCTGCAGGCTGAGCCTTGGCTCCCTGCTCTCTACTGGTGCATCCTCTTCCTGAGGTGGAGTCCGCTTTTCCATCAAAAAACTCCCTACATTTGACTTTTTCTCAAAGCCCCTTTTTTCTTTTTCTTTTGCCCTGGCAGAGGCGGGGCTTCTATTTCCAACATGAAATGTGGACAAGCTCAGAAATGATGCCGTGCGTCTGAGCAAAACCAAAATCCTCGGAATAAAACGGAGAAGGTTCTCTGCAGCTGTAAAACCTGAAAAGGGTTTTCGTGAAAATGAGCAGCGGCGGGTGGAGGAGTGGAGCAGAGACAGTGGAACATGAAACACGGAGGGAATAAAAGAGGAGGAAGAGGCCGCTGGGTGGGGAGCAGCAGGGCCCAGTGCGGGAGGAAGGAGAAGGGTGGCTACGGGGGGAAGGGCGGAGCGCGGACAAACACTCACTCCTGCAGGGTCTCTACTCCCATTTCCTTATACTGCAGCTCCTGCTTCACCTGGGCCAGCTCCTGCTTCAGTCTGAAGAGCTGCGGACACAAGCGAGCGCCGGGTTAGTACGCTGCACAGTAGCCTTCTCTCACGGCCGCCGCCGCAGCGCTAAACTGCTGAGTCAGGACCATTCACAGCTGTTTGTTCAGCACACATCTGCTCATTATGGATCAGCTTGGAATTAGAACTCAAGGGAGTCAAATGGCAGCGCGGCCTGCTGTGTGGGGCAGAAGTGACCACGGAGCATCAGTGTGTAACGCAGGGGGCGGATGGATGGATGCACACACACGCCTTCAGCACCGACATCTAAACTCACAACTAAACAAAAGAGACCAAACAGGAAATGCTTACTTAAGATAGTCTTTAGGTTTTTTTAGGATAAATATTCAGAGAAAATTTCTATCTTTACAAGGAAAACAAACTTCTTAAAATTTAGTGTATTTTTTAATGTTTACGAGTAAATGTGTGTTTTTACCTATTCCTTGTTTTAGTTTTTGATCTTTAACTTTAATAGGATTTTGTTTTTTTGTTTGTTTTTAAGGTAATTTTCCACAACTAAGACAGAAAAAAACGACTATAAAGACCCACTCCAATGAAAATAGTGTTTCTAACATGTTCTTGTGGCATTTTTCTAATGATAGAGGACATATTTAAAGAAAATTAAGCTTACACTTGCATTTCTAATTATTTATTTATTTAAATCATTGTTCAGTAGCAGATTTTAAAAAAAACTTTGAAAACTGTATTTGTGATGTAGAAAACGCTGGGCGGGTCATAAGCTCACTGCTCTGCTCCATTCTGATGCATCCACTTGCGGACGACTAAATCAATGCACGTCTTTGTTTTCCCCGTCTGAGCTGGAATAATCCTCACCATTTTTGTGGAACCAGTGATGTTAAATTGGGGGTGTGAGGGGCTGTAAGCTAGTGGGAGAACATCGGAACAGATAGATGACAGGAAATGAAGCAGGCTTACTCTGTGCCAACAGTCCCGCCCACAACTCAGAGGTGAATTTCTAATGAACTCCTGCTGCTCTGCAGAAACCATGTCCTAAAAAATGACAGATTTTTGTACATTTTGGCTAAAAACAGCATAATCATAATTAAAATACCATTGGGAATACTTTTACAAAAGATCAAAAGATGATCGAAGTGGGACTTTAAAGTAAAAAAAATTCTCCAAAAACTTTGTTTTGAGTAAATTGCTAAAATGTGGGAGAGGTAAAAAGTTTAAATATTTAAGGCATGACTTAGCAATTTACAGACACTTCAAATTAATTTTGAACGACTTTACTATGGACTCTTCAAAAGAGAAGAAAGATTCAGATAATTCAGAAGGCTATAAGGCTGCGTAGCCTATCATTTGTCCTATTGTCTTTGAACGCATCACATTTACAGGGCCACGGTGATTGGTCGAGATGCATTATGGGATATGTTACAGTTTTTGCAGACAAAAATGAAGAAAAAAAACAAACAGCTGCAGCAGCTGCAGAAACTGACTTCTTTACATCAACAGTTTAGAATTATTGCAGTGTCGTTTCTAAATGTTACGATTTTTGGGTCATAATCCCTTAAAAATACATATTTCAGAATTGATTGAATAAAATTTCAATATTTTTATAACTATCCAGACAGGCGACACAGTTTGTGTAACTTTGGGTATTTTCAGTTCATCTTTCAAAACTTTTAATTGTTGAGGAAGGCGTCCGTTCTCACCTTTCAAATGGTAGAACATCAGCTGGAACATTTGCTTTACTGACCGACTTACTTTTACGTGTTACGGTGCTGATAGGATGGAATATTTCATATTTCTTTCCTTCTGAACTGTCATCTTTCAGCTGAGTTGTGGGTTTGACGGCGCCATCGCTGCTGCGACTGATCTGAGCCGCTGTAAGCGGTGGACCTGTCCTTTGATGATGATCTCATCTTCGTCCCCCTTGGGGCACACCAGCTCAAAGCCACAGTATCCTGTCGGAACCTGCGCCCCTCTCAGCCCGGACGGGCCCCTCATTGTTCCCGGCCGGCGATGACTTACCCGCTCGCGTCTGCAGGCGATCTCTGCTTTGATTTGGCCAGGGTCGTATTTCGAGTTGGAGGATGAGCCGGACAGAGCTGGAACACATGAAAGAGGCGCTGACTTAGAACTGGTAGTCATTTGGGGGGGGGTGCGGCCTGCAGATGCCCCCGGATACTTTGAGTGACAGCTGGGGGGGAGGTGGGTGGAGGTGTTTGAACATTTGAATTGGTGAGTGGGCTTACTGCTGCTGACTGAGTGGTTGTCCTCGGAGAGCTCACTGAAGAGCAGCATTTCCTGCTTGGCCAGCTCCAGGCGCTGCTGCTTCACCAAGTACATCTCCTTCTTGGCTTTGAGGGCCTCTTGGGCCACCACCAGGTACTCCTTCAGCATGCGCTCCTGCTCCTGCCGCCATTGAGTCCGCGGGTTTTCGATCTGGGTCGTCTCTGAAATGATCAGCAAACGATCGCACAACGCAGCAAAACGGAGACAAACTGTCAACAAACTACCGGAACCAAACTGGATTCATCATTGTTTAAGAAAACTCATATTTGAAGAACTTAAGGAAATGTCTCACTGTTGATGTGGTCGATGTAGTACACGCCCACCTGCTGGTCATAAACCTCCTCCCATCCCAGAGGCAGTTCATCGCCAACACAGTCGGCGAACGTCAGCGGTTTGGTGATTCTGGAGCCGTTCACAAAAACAACACATCAGACTTTAATCAACGCCACTGTCCAGATGCCGTTTGCTCTGAACCTCCAGCATTCCCAACAATTCTGACAATCAAGCAAGCAGCTAAGGAGGAAAAGCAAACAGTTTAAATAACCAGGCTGACGTATTATTCCCCACATTTTATAACCAAGAGAAGCAAAACTAATTATCCAAAACCTTTTACACAACAATAATTCTACATTATAAACACACAAACAAACCCAAAGTTATTTGTTTCCACGACTGGATAAAAAGCCCTGAAAAATTCTTACAGAAAGAGCAGATAAAAACCACAAATTTACAGAAAAATGGAACAGATGAGACACAAAAAGACAAATGTGTCCAAACATTCAAACTCCGACTGTGAGACCTCCAAACAATCCCTATGAAGAACTTTCTCTTCTTCTTTATAGCCTTTTATGCAGGCGACAAAAACGTTCCTTCTGAATCTCATCCAGACACGTCTGTACATGCAAAAAACAAATTTGTTTCACTTCACGGACTCTAGAGACTGCAATAAAATCCCATTCCAGGAATACATAATAATAATAAAAGTAAAATAAAATATTTTTTAAACAAAATTCACAAAAACATTAACCACAAAGCATGAAACACCAAAGTGAAAGCTGACAAAAGACTCGTGAATTTCAGCTGCTCTGCAACAGACTGGAGACCGGTCCAGGGTGTAGCCCACCTTCACCCAACAGTAACTGGGATGGCAGATGGATGGATGGATGGATGGATGGATGGATGGATGGATGGATGGATGGATGGATGCATGGATGGATGGATGGATGGATGGATGGATGGATGGATGGATGGATGGATGGATGGATGCATGGATGGATGGATGGATGGATGGATGGATGGATGGATGGATGGATGGATGCATCAGCTGCTCTGAGGTTTTTTAACAGAAAACCTTTAATGGTGGGATGCTGATTTCAGGCTCCAATAATCCTTTGACCCCCAAAGACATGCCTCCATGTAGGGTGTCAGTTGGATGTCTAACTTTTAAAAATAAAGGTAAGAATTTAAGTACAGTATCCTCTGAACTTTTCAGGGAATGATCCATCAGTCCTGAATCGTTTCAGTTTTGTAAACACTCAGGAAATTAAAGCAGTGAAGGTTGTCTGTGCAACACTGCGGCCGGCTGAGACTGGCCCCAGTGACATCAGGATTACTACTGACACTGACTACAACCAATACACCGCCATGCCATCAGCACCACCAGCACGCCCTCATTTGGGTGGGACCCTACACAAAGAGGGGTGAGATTCCCACTCGACATTCCTCAGGAGAGAGGATCTACTGAGCTCACAGAGGAGCAGTCTGGACAGTCTCACCTTTCCATGTGTGTGCCGCCCATTTCATGTCATTAACCTACAGTCAGCCTCTGCAGCGTGTCTGCGTCTCGCCCACAAAAACAGACAACATCCGAACTTTTGCAAAGATGGATTTGCATAATGTGCAGATAAGAAGGAAGGGTCTGTTAGCCTGGGGGCGGGGCTGGTAGCACAGACACTTCCTGGGAGGGGCTGTTCTCACTTTGTGACATCACAGTGTGAAAACCCACTTGTTTCTGTGGATTGGGAGGGGTTGGTGCTCAGAAAGCAGGTTTTTAGAGGAATGCTCAGAAGTGAGTGAATGCCGCTTTGGGGTTGTTGTTTTTTCAGGGGTTAACATTATAATACATTATAATAAAGCTCAAAAAAGGAATTTTGCATGATATAGGCGGTTTAAAAGAACTCTGACCAGCAAAGATAGGAGGAGTTCATTCCATTAATGTTTCTGATCGGCGTCAGCATCTGCCAATTGTTGAGAAATGACCTTCATGATCCACGCTTTCATAAATTTACCCAAAAGGATTCTTATCTTCAGCTGCGTGAAAGTTTTATGAGGCATCTGCTCCCAAAGAATCCTCCAAACAAATGTAAATTCTTTACCGCTTCCCAAACGGGACCTCCGGCAGCTCCCAGCAGCTGCTGCTGCTGCGGGTAATTCTGGCCTTTAGTATCTGTTATAGTGAAGTTACCATGGCAACATTAAAGATTCCTAACAAATAGGAGCAGCTGAGATCTCCAAAGGCAAAGGCATCCCCAGAATAAGTTGAGGAGACATGGGATAGGAGGAGGTTTAAAATACATTCTTCTGCATAAGCAGATCTGAGGGAAGCAGTAAAGCAGATCATCCAAACAGATTTGAGATGTTTGTTTATGGCGGTGATGGCTGATCTCAATCAGGTTGAAAAGCTACAAACATTTTCACTCAAGTGTTTTACATCCAAAAAAAATTACTTTTTCACAAGTTACAGCATGATCTCCCCCCAAAAGTGTACAACTGAAAAAGAATTTGTGCTAAAGAAAGGATATGAAAAAATATTTGGAATTTTAGAAATAAACACTTTCAAGGTTTGTTTGTTTTTTTAAACAAAAAAATAGCAAGAAAGTAGAAAAGCAAAAAGCATCTTAGGGGATTTATCCGGATAAATCAAATAGATAAACTTTCTAACAGGGAAGTATCCATCCCAACAGTGATGGGCTGGTAATCCTAGATAAATGTACCTGAAGCGGAACCAGGAGACAGACTTTATTAGGTACATCTTGCTGGTACCAGATTGGACCTCCTTTTGCCGTCAGAACTGCCTTAATCCTTGGTGGCACTGGCATAGATTCAACACGGTACTGGAAACATTCCTCAGAGAGTTTGGTCCTTATTGATCAAGAAACCAGTCTGAGATGATTCCAGCTTTAGGACATGGCGCCTTATAGCGCTGTGACAGTGTGGGATTTTTGATCACCGCTGTGAGGAAGCAGCAGGAGCCGTGGTGTCGGGATTCTTGCCCCCCCCCCCCCACACACACAAAATCCTCCAGCGGGCGGCCGCGTACTCAAAAACGCACGCAGCTTGTAATGAAAATTAATACAATGGAAATTAATAATTACAACGCAGTAAATTTGTTGTATTTCCTCGCGAGACGGAAACTTCTGTTGTAGAATGAGGATGTGTATGTGCTGCTGAAACCACGCGTGTATGTGTGTAAGAGGAGGGAGCGCGTGCAGCGCAAGAGGGAGTGGAGGAGAAAAGTAATTGAAGGTAATTAAAGTCATTGAAGTCTGAACACAGTAAATTATCAGCAAAGATGAATGTGTCTAATGTGTTTATTATAGTTCCAATCACGCACCATTTGCAGAACTTAAAATAAAAACGTGCGGTGATGCGGTCATCGTCACACTCCTAGCGCCTTATCCTGCTGGAAGTAGCCATCAGAAGATGGTTCACTGTGGTCAGAAATGGATGGACATGGACAGCAAAAATACTCAGGTAGGATGTGGCATTGCAACCATGCTTAACTGGTACTAAAGGAGGCTTAAAGTGTGCCAAGAAAATATTCCCCACACCATTACACCACCACCACCAGCCTGAACCGTTGGTACAATGCAGGATGGATCCATGGCTTCGTGTTGTTGACACCAAATTCTGACCTGACCATCTGAATATAGCAGCAGAAATGGAGACTCATCAGAACAGACAATGTTTTTCCAATCTTGAGTTCCTGTTGCCTTTCTATCAGCTGGAATCAGTCTGGCTGTTCTCCTCTGACCTCTGGCATCAACAAGACATTTCCCCCCTCAGAACTGCAGCTCACTGAATATTTCCTCTTTTCAGACAATCCTCTGTAAACCCTAGAGATGGTTGTGGGTGAAAATCCCAGTAGATCAGCAGTTTCTGACATCATCAGACCAGCCCGTCATTCTGAGCTTGTTTGTCTGCACAAACAACCAACATGTTCAGAAACCATGAGACAGGCAGGATGGAAGCTTCTGGTTACACAAGTCCTCAAAGCAAACCTCCCCAACACCTCTACTGACATCTTTTATTATTGTTGGTATGAAGAAAGCTCCAGCAAAGGGATGGGAAGCTGCACGACGTCAGAGGGAGGATAATCCTGAACCGCTCTTTGACCCAGATGGGGGTGTGCGCGCGTGTGTGTGTGACACGACACATCCTCTCCCAGATCTGAATCTCTGCATCTGAATGTTTGATTTGTTTCTGTTTGTGGGTCTTGTGACAGCAGCAGCCTGTTTTTCCACAGCAGGCTCCCACAGAAGAGCAGCAAACATCTGGAGGCTTTATGCCCCAAAAATGTCGAGTTGTTGCTGCTAGAAATGAACTCTTTGGTCCTCCTGAGAGATCCACCTGAACCTGGAAAGATCTGCACAGCGGCCCGACACCTGCCCATCGCCAGACTCCCCTTACAAATCTGACCGCACTAAAGCTGAGCTGAGGTTTGACTGGAACCCCACAGCAAACAACAGAAGTCACTAAAAAGCCAGATTTTACTCTTGCTACAAGTGACAAACCAATGTCTCTAGTGCTGAGTAGGGGGGCAGGTATTCAGATAAAAGTTCTTCAGTTCTACTCTTTTAAAAATTTGTGATAGATTGTCATTTCGTCAAGCATACTGTGACACATGTCCTATCGCCAGACCAGCCAATATATAATCCAAGTGCTTAGCACAGATTTGATACAATTAAAGTCCCACTCTGATCATCTTTTGATCTATTGTAAAGCGTTCCCAGTTGTCTTTCAATTATGACTATACTGTTTTTAGCCGAAGTCAAACAACCTGCGTCATTTTCTATGACATAGTTTCTGCAGAGCAGCAGGAATTCATTAGAAATTAACCCTTTCTCTCCCCGTTGCAGAGCGTAGCAAAGAGCTTGTGGCCCCTCCGGTTGAATTTCTATGCCACAAATCAGGTCTTTTTCTAACAGCATTACTTCGTCTTCACCTGATTTACAACAATTTGAATCAAGAAAGGCTTGGAAATGCAATTTTAATCTTAAAGGGTCTATATCATGTAAAATGTATTATAATGTTAATTCCTCACAAAAAACACCACCAGAGCGGTATTTTGATCCGTTCACACATTTCTGAGCATTCCTCTAAAAACCTGCGCTCCGAGCACCAGCCCCTCCTAATCCACTAAAACAAGTGGGTCATCACATTGTGACGTCATAATGTGAGGAACAGCCCCTTCCAGGAAGACTCTGTGCTGCCAGCCCCGCCCCAGGCTAACATACACACACCCACTTTCTCTGTGGAGTTAGCAGTGATCGGCTAAACACTTTCCTTTTCTATGCATAATCTGCACATCCATCTTTGGAAAAGTTTAGATGTTTGTTTTCATGGACGAAACGCAGACACGCTGCCAACGCCGACTCTACAGTAGGATGACGCCATGAAATGGGCGGCACCCACAAGGAGTGAAAGGCGGGCCCTCAAAGATCAAGTCGTCTTCTTTCCACGTTGGAAATAACTCATTTCATAAAAAATGTGTTCTTAAGTGTATCAAAGTTAATATAATATCATCTAAATAAATATAGTTTACTCTGAAAGGCTTAAGAAAAGTGTAATATAGGCACTTTTATTTACTTTACACATGTCCTCTGTCATCAAAAAATGCCACACGAACTTGTTAAAATCACCAAGAACACCATTTTCATCGGAGTGAGACTCTAGAGCAGGGGTCGGGAACCTATGGCCAGCCAGCCATATATGGCTCTTTTGATGGTCACATCTGGCTCGCAGACAAATCTTTAATTATAAAATATTTTTTCCACTAGACCAGTCCTTCTTGGGAGTGATGCGATGCCAAAGGGGCGTAGTAGTAGCGGTGATTTGAGAAAAAAAATCTGCGCCACTATCAGTTCACTATAATCTGTTCTATCACAGATTTTGTAATAGCCTGAAACCTGTGAATTGCCGTCCTGCAGCTGTGCGCGGGATGTGTGAGGAAGAAAGGGGGGGGGGGGGTAGTGGGCACAGGCAGCAAGGTGAATCACGCACGGATTGTCAAAACTTAAAACACGCTGCTCGTCACACACTGTGAGTGTGTGTACTGACAATGTTTGGCTCCACGTCTGGATGTGAGCAGTCTTTCTCACATCTAAAGAACATTCAGACCAACCTACGATCACGTTTGACTGATGGAAGTCTCAACGCCCGCATGAAGCTAAAACTCACCATGTATCAACCAGACTAGACCATCAGCAAAACCACCATGCAGCACCAGAAGTCACATTAATGGTAAGAAATACTAATCAATTATTAGCAACAGCATAACAATGTTATTAAAAAGAATCTGCAGACTTGTTGTACTTTAAAAGTGTTGAAATTACATCAAATGCACACATTCACTTGAATTTTTAGTTTTAAACATTTTGTACTGGACTGAGTTGGACTGGGTGGCTGTTATTGGGTCACATTCTGGAGTTCATTAAACGCATCAAGCAGAGATGCTGATTGGCCCTCAGTTCTGTCGCTCAGCCTGTCGTTGGGTAGTTTGGACCAATGGGGTTCAGCTATGGGCTGAATAAGGGAAATAGGAGGGCTGGAGCGGGAGCGGGGGAATAAAAATTTGGGGGGAGTGCTCTCGGCGGGAGAGATTTAGGAGTTGCTGAATAAGTTGTACAGCGTTGGTTACAGTTTGCAGTAACCAGAATAAAGAACCTTAAAAGAGATTAGGTCTCCGTGCCTCAGTGTGGGAAAGGGATGCTACAATATTGTTTGGCTCTCACAAAATTACATTTAAAAATATGTGGTGTTCATGGCTCTCTCGGCCAAAAAGGTTCCCGACCCCTGCTTTAGACTAAAGCGTAGTTCTGTACAGAATTTTTCTGTCAGAACCATTTCCATAACTGAAGGCGAGTTTGTCCTCAGCTGTGAACACACGGTTTCTAATGACTCATTTGGACTGCAGACATGTTCCCAGGCTTGTTTTAATGTGTGCAGAACATCACTTCCTGCAGGAATGTGCAGAGACTCTCAGACGGGAGAGCTTTCGTTTAGACTTTGAGTCTCTGATATGTTGCCCATTTGTGTTTTGAGATGTAATAAAAATTGCCATCGGTTTTGTTCTTAGGTTTGAAACGTTCCGTGCTTCTATTTTAAGTAAAAGTTCAAATGAAATTTAGAGAAGAGTACAGACTTTGTTAGCGTTCCCTTGCAAATCATGAACCCACCACCTCTGTGCTTGAAATTTGACAGTTGGTATTGATATGATGCATTTGAGATTAGACTTCAGATGTTTTTTCGATGTTTCTAGCTCCGTGTTCTTCTTCCCTCTTTTCGTTGTTGCTAAAAGTTTTAAAAAGTTGGATTGTCTCTGCTTCTATAAAGAAGAGTTTTTTCTTTTTTTTTTGAAACAGGAACAGGGAAATTCCTTAAACACTATGATGAAATCAACAAATCAAATAGAATTGATCTTTATGACCATCCACATCAAATCAAATTTACCGAGCACTTCATTTTTTAACCCCTTTTGCACTCACATTAATTTACCCACAATGCTACATCTTTATCTGTGTGGATGTTTGCTTCGGTGAAAAACTCTGGAATGGAACAGTGGAAAACTGGAGATCAGCTGATCCTCAAAGTTACACTCACAAAACACAGTTCATGTATGCAGAAATCACACTCATTTACAGATAAATGTTTGTAGACAGACGTGAAAACCATGAATTCATCAAAAACAGCCAGTTTCTGCTTCTGGTGCAAACAGAATCTTGGGTGGGAATCAGGATGACGTGTTGGTCAGCCCAATCTCTGCTTCCCATTTCAGTTTGATGAGAAAACGTCCAGGAGGTTTCCCTCCACGGACAAGCAGTGATCCTGACCATGACCATGTCTTTACACAGGTAACTGGCTAAAAAGGAACAAATTTGACCCTTAATCTCCTCATAATTACCGCTGAGCTGTCGGCGGGTATCCTCACTGTCTGTTTTTAAAAATCTTCTCAAAACCCATATTTATATCCAGGCTTTTGACACAGCATGAGACTCTGTTCTGCTGGTGTCTTACTGTTTTCTCTGCCTTCATCTGGTGTTTTTTGCTTTTATGGCACATATTTGTATTTTTATCTTTATCTGTAATAGTTTAGATCTTCTGGTTATTGTTTTAAATGTTTTTGGACTTTAACTGTACGGTGCCTTGTTTGACTGCGGCCATTTGAAAGTGCCATATAAATCAATCAATCAATCAATAACTGGGGAACAGGACTGAAACCGTTGATCCATTTTATGACATTTCTCCACTTCAGATGCGTCTGACTGAGCTGCAGATCTTTGGAAAAGCCTGTTCTCCATCAACAACAACTTCAGCCTTGGTTCAGGGGACTCCAGTTGCTGATCAGGTGACTTTAGTTCAAGTCTTGGGGTGCAATTCCCGAAAGTACCTCCCACCTCAACCACCCTTACTCCAGCAAAACCGATCACACTGCAACCAGCACAGACCACAAAGGAGATTTTTGGTTCTTTTTCTTTTGATTTTTTTGGTGGATGAAGCAACTACCAACAAGCATCTCGTTACGAAGACTGTGATTCTATGATCCAACCAGAGCTTTCTGTCCGAGGCAAGTTGGTAATCAAATCGACCTGTATCATTATGAAATTCGTTCAAAATGAAACGTTTCACGGCATTTAAGTATAACGAAATAAACGTCAATCACAGCAGACAACACACATGTGATGTCAGCAAAAACGGATCAAACATCATTCCAGTCCAATGTGTGGAAAAACTCTGAATTTAGAAAGTCATGTGACCATCCAGTGAGCTAGAATGTTCTAAGAATGTTCCCTTTGGATCATTTGGATGTGGAAAAACAACAGTGGGCTGAACTTTAGGGAACTAAAATATGAATGGATTTAACATTCATTCTTGTTTACTTGTTTGTTTGGACACATATTTCATTTACACTTGATTATCTTGAAGAAATCCAAGGAATCTAGAAAACTTCACTGTTCAGTAGCAGGAATTTCTCTCTGAGTCACACTGGTTGAAGTTTTGGATAAAGATGTTCTGGATCCATTCTAGCTCAGTGAATCGGATCGTTTAAAATGATCCAATATCGACAATGAATCTTTATCAGAAGCCACAAATTATCGATACGTTCAATACGTACGTTACACCCCTAGTCTGGACCCAAGAAGTGAAGTAAGGCCAGACAGAGTAAAGACTATACTCAGAGATTCTCCAGGATAGCAAACCAATCTCTGCAGCCAAGTCATTTGTTTAGATCTTCTTCAGTAAGAAAATCCCAGACAATGCCGCCAAAATCTGCCTTTCTACCTTCAGATGTGTTCAACCCCAACAAGACAAGAAGACCCTGAGGAATTTGAACCTTTCCACTGAGTTACTGATTCATTTCCACTAGGGCTGCACGATATGAGGAAAACTTGCGATATGCGATACTAGTGATTAATATTGCGATGACGATATAACTTGCGGTATATGATCATATGGCAAAACAACCAAAATCATCATTTCCATTTCACTGCAAAAGTTTAAAAATGACATTCCAAATGACCCACATCTACATAGGAGACGAACATCAAACATAAAAGGGCTCCATGCGATTGGTCAATGATGTTAAGGAGTTGTTTGTTTCGTTAAATACTTCAAGCTGCCATAAGATTGTTTTAGCATATTTAAGATGACCATTTATTGCGATTTTTGCCGTCTTTTGCGATACGCATATTGCACAGCTTGAACCCGTATGGTTGATTTGCATCCTTACTGATTGAACCCAAACCTCTCTGGTTTTTCCCCTTCCTGCTGGAGATTTAACACAAAAGGCTCAGTTTATGTGTAAAAAACAAAGACGTGATCTAACGTTGATCCTAATTCAATGTAAGACTCTGATCTCAAAAATGATAAACGTGTAAAAAAAAAAGAAAGGATGAGAAATATGGACAAGCTTGACTCCGTAATTACAGAATCATTTGCAGGATTTTTCGATATTTGTATGCATTCCTGAAGATCAGCTTATATGAGACAAGGAAACAGAAACCAGCACAAATATCTGGTCCAAACAGAGGCCAACCATGAGCGGCATGTTCAGCTGTGAAGGAGCGGGATCTTGAGGAGACCAGCTTGTGTTCAACTGAGTCTCAGCAAAATATATTTAGTAGTTAACAACATTTGCTAATTCCAGGATAATCTGGGCCATCCTGGGCTGTCTCTGAGGATATTTCTGTCTCCAGTCTCACCCTGGCAGCTGGTCGATACATTTCTTCCTTCCAGGACTGACTTAGGTCATCTATGGACTTGCTTGTCGGTCGTCATCACCATAGAGAACACAGAGTCCATCAGATCCAGCTATGGTCTAAAATCAAGAACTGAAACGTCACCTCTGACAGCAGCGACCAAACATTAGAGGTTCATCCTTGAAAGTTCTGCCTGTTCCCGCTCCTATCTGAATGTCGTTTGTCTTAAGAAAAGCATGATATAGGCTCGACTGAAGGGAAATATGCCAAAAATGTTTCTGTGTGCTGAGAAGGAGCAAGCCCTGGAGGGTATGCTGCGTATGTGCAGCTGACAGAGGAACAGACACTGGCTTCTCCCATTATGTGTTAAATCTTTCAGAAATAGGGCTCTAAAAGTAGACTGAGATCCGTGCCTCTGTACATATTTAGTGAGCTTCTGGGAATGGGGAGGGCGCGGCGGGAGGCTGAGTTAGGTCAGCCGTGACCAAGGCAAAACGGTCTGGGTATCAGGGCTAGAAAAAGACCTCTGATGTGTTTCTCAATGGTGATATTCTCAGAGAAGGTCAATGCTTTTCGAGAGCGTCTGCATGGCAGAGGATGAGTGTAAGCCTTCCATCCACTGAAATGAGCTCTCATCCCAAAAACACGTTTGAGGAACAATAAGTAGCAGAAAAGGAGTCTCATGTCCACCACGATTTTACTGAATTTGGCATAAAATAAAAACACTGCCCTGCTGGGAAAAACCTCTTTTCAGACAGACGTGTAAGTTAATGGTCTTGAAAGCAAAGGTAGTAAAAAAGCATTAGCCACATGCGCATGGATGAGGTTGGACCCATGTGGATACTGCAGGGGTTTTGGGTTGTTCAGCCCCGTGGAGGGTCATAGACACAAGTTCCTTTGAGGCTTTTGGGACCACCTCATGAAAGTGGAACGCACCATTGTTGTGCGTGTGGTAAGTTTACCGTGAAGTTTATTTTTAGGGCTAATGCAAGTTACACGCACTTTTGACATACGGGTAATGCTGTCTTACAGAGTCCTTACACCACACTCTAGTTGTTAGTTACGTTTTAGTCATATGCATGCAGGTTTTGGGGTAGTCCGGGCCCATAGAGAGGAGGCACTGCATCTTATGAGCAGTCAGTGTGTCTTTCGGTTGCCTTAAGGCTCGTACAGCCGCCTCGTGGAAGTGGAACTTAGGAATGTTGTGTGAAGTATTTGCAAGGCTAACGTGAGTTGCACGCGCTTTATGGCGTGACATCCTTTACGCCACACTCTAGTCAATAGTGAGGTTGACGCACTGGCAAATGCTACATGCAGGGCGTGTGCAGGTAAGTGCCCGTAAAGGCCCGTACACACCGAGACGAATATTCGCCAGGCGTTATTCGCCAGCGTTTTTCGCCACGTTTTTTGTGTTCACACCCAGGCGATTTTCGCTGACGATGAGCCAAGCGAACATGCAATTTCATTCCCTGACATTAGATGGCGCTTAATGTAAAACAGAAATACTCCTGTACACAAGGTGGCGCTGCGCAACTTTACGCTTCTTAAAATCGCTTTTCACTCAGAAGCAGAGAGCAAGTATTTACGCGCTTGTCAGAATCAAACAAAGAAAACATGAATATTTCAAGCACCGGTTGCTCCAACTGGTGCTTGGTTCGGGGATATTTTAGAATGTCCGTCATTATTTCTTTGCGGCAGTGTAGACGCAACTCGGCGTCTATCTTCTTCGCTAGTATGTGTGCTCAGCAAGGCAGTTTTGTGTTTGAGCGCCCCCAAGTTGTGTTTTACTGTAACTTCAGAGGCTCCAGACACGTGTGCAAAAGCGCCGTTCTCATTGGTCGAATATATTTCGACGCGACGCGTCAAACCAAAAAAACGAACCCGAGGCGTTTTTTAAAAAGTGACGCTTTGACGCGTGGCGTTTTTTCGCGTCGGTGTGCACACTCACATTGGTGGCCTTTGTTTAGTCACGAGGCGTTAAATGTTGGCGAAAATCGCGGGCGAAATTCGTCCCGGTGTGAACAGGCCTTTAGACGTCTGTAGGATGCCCACACAAACTACCCTGTCTAATTTCCTCATTTCTAACAGCTAGGTTGTGTGCAAGGAACGGGTAAGGAGCACACACATTTCACGCGAACAGCAATAATTGGCCACCTTCATGCACTGCACAGATTTGCCCATTTTTCCCATGCAGGCAGCATATCCACCCGGACAGGCAGTTGTGGCAAAGGCTTGAGGCGCGAGTACTGGCTCTTTACTGACCATGGCCAAAGGCTGCATGCACAGAGTGTGCACTTCAGTGCCCGTTGGACACCCACACAAACTACACTCTCATTAGGTCATTTCCTCATTTCTGACAGGCTGTACTCAACAATCATGCACTTATGTTATCTGCAGAATTTGGGGGGATGGGGTGGAAACACATAAAAAAATCCATGCAACGTACGTGTCTTTTCTACTTACCCTTACGCCTTGTCAAAGACTAAGTGTTCACTACAACCCGTCAACCGCAGCATGCCCGTAGAAAAATGTATGCAACCATTTTGGCTCTATGGGCTGTATCCGCCCCCCCATGTTTTCACCTGTAGGTAGCCCGTATCTAGCCGTAAGAGCAGCTATGACCAACACTCATGACCCTCACTGCTTCTGTTTGCAGTTCTAAGGAGCTTATGGATTCTAGTTTCTTCTTCGCCACAGTTTGTTGCAGTCTGTGTGAAAATGATCAGGAGCTTTTGATCAGAGCTGTTTGGGTTTAGTTTTTCCATCCAAAATGTGTCAAAAAAACTGTCCAACTGCTGTCCCTGGAGATCCGACATATTTTATGAGAATCAACTAAATAACCAATGAACACAACTGTACAGGATTTGTTGGTTAAACACAAGCCTCCACCTACTGATTGAGAAGTCGAGGCAAACGCAAAAGCATTAAATGTTGCAATTCCTCCAATGATCACTGATGGTTGGTTTCAAAGTGGAGCAACTTTCCATTGATTGCCCTGTTAGAAACCAAATAAACTTTTTTTTCGTCTTTTCATTCATTTAAAGCTCAAATTTGTGAATTATTGGGAAGTTGATCGGCAGGTGGGTGGTTTCATGGAATGACTCAACAAAACTCACTTTTTTCGCCCATTTGTTCGTTTTTAGAGCACAATTGACTGAAAATGGGATGTTTCAAGCTGTAGGATTTAAAATGATTAACCTCCTATTCGTTTACAAAGGCCTATTTAAATGTGCATGTGACACCGCTTTTGGCAATATTTGAATTCTGTTTTAAAATAGGAGTTTCCAACAGAAATGTATGCTTTAAAAAGAATACCTTTTTTCCTCATCAGGATTTTCCATGGTAAAATGTAAAAAGTCATTTTGAAAAGGAGAAAAGGTTTGTGAAAAACAAACTCCACTAGTGCTTTGAGGGGGAAAAAAAACCCTCAAAGCTGGAGCTGTCACTTCGCTCTTCCTTTCTTTTTCAATAAGAATTGTGCAGATGTGTGGAAGTGAAAAAAAACAAAACAATGGTGGCCCTGAGCTTGAGGTTAGTCTGTTGAGTGTGGCATGTCCTGTTTAGGTCGCACTCTTCACAATACACCGAAACACACGCAGCCTGCAGGTCTGCTTCCTGACAGCCCCGCTCGATAAAAGGTCACGGGGGGCTCAGGCGGGACCAGATAAATCAGGCAGAAATGCAGCGTGGGCATTCAGGAAGAGGCGCGTGAGGCACCTGGAGCACCGGCAGGGACCTCGGCGTCCCGAGGAGGAGCAGGTGTAAGAGGAGGACAAACGTATCGTCCATTCATGCAAGAGGACAGAGAGAGAAAAAACACGGGTGACATGACGCTCGACCAAGGGGTGGCATGTAAGTGACCTCCCCCCACCAAATGACAAAAAGAGGCATCATAATGAAAACACTGGGGGAAGCAAAATAACAGCGGGGTTCAGTGCATGTGAATAACCTTTGGGCGCTGGAAACACAGCTCACCCTTTCCAGAATAATTGAATTTGGTGTGCTTTGTGACCAAGTATAAAGGCCTCCCTTTGCGGAGCGGCAGGCCAGCCACGGCTGTTGCATAACAGAGCTAATAAAGGAGGCCTACAGGGCCCGGGACGAGAGGAGGAGTCAGACACGTGGGAACTGCCTCTGTTCTGCTGCTTTGTCTGGGGCCGCGAGCGAGCAAAGCCCCGGGGCATTAGTGTAGGCATGCCTAACATTACGCTCATTCCACGGCAACAAAAAAAAAACAAAAAAACACAGAAGCGCTCTGCTTATCTACAAGAGATGAATGCGGGCTGCTGGACGTCTCCACCGTTCTCCAACAAACAAGCCTGTAAAGACTCTCAGAGGACGGACGCTTTTACCAGTCATCGATGCCAAATTTCAACTTTAATGTTAGATGAAGCTTTACGTCAAACTTTTCAGCACTTCCTGTCATGCAGCTCCTCTCCTGGCTGCTTAGAAGAGCGGAGATGGACCGAAGCGCCGCAATGAAACGGCTCACTTTGACATGTCAGAAGCTCCAGAGGAGGTCCTGAGGTTTCACCAGCAACACACACAGAGGGTTTCTGTCGGCGACAGCTTTCGTCGAGGCTTCAGACAAAACCCTGATTTTAGAATATAGAAATTGTTATTTTTGCTCGAGAAAATTCCACTTTTGATCAGTTTACTACGGTGGCCCTGAAGGGAAAATCAAAACAAATCACTTAAAGCAAAAACATATTTAGATCAGAGCAACAATGAAAAAAGAAAAACAAATAAAAAAGTTTTTTTTTTTTAATGACAGAAAATGAAACAAAAATAATGAAATGTTCTTAAAAAAACAAAAATAAATTCCAGTATTCAAAGGGAAATGTTAAAAAACAGATACTGGTCATCCAGTTTTGTCTAAAAAAGAATAAAATTATATTGAAAATTGTTCAGAAATCAAAATGAAATGTTTAAAAATTCAAAACAAAAGAAGAAACTGGAGAAGATACAGGGACTGTGGGACCTCACTGATTGGATGATGACATTTCTCCATCCTTTCAACCAAAGGTCATGTAGAATGAAGCAGCGCTGCTGGATATGCTCCGCACTAATCAGAAAACATCTATTAGTATGCAGACATTGAAAAGGCATTTGAAAAAACTCAAAAATCAAACATCATCACCCAATCAAGGATGTCCCATTGAGACTACCTATTTGGTTTATTTATGGTGTTTCATTATGATTTCTTACAATTACTTCTGTTTTTTCGATTAGTTACATTTATTGGATTGTGTTTTGGTTTCTAAGATGTAATGTTGTTCTTTATTATTTGTTTTGCCTTTTTATTGTCATTGTATTGAGTGATTTGTTGTGATTTGCACTTCAGGGCCACCGTAGTTCAAACTTTTTACCATGACCACCATAGAATTGGAATCGGTTCCAACCGTAAACTGGTTTGCAGTGTAAACGGGAACAGAATGGATTCTGGGTTGGTCAGTGAAACCATAACTCTCACCAAAGGAAGTCCAAAACAGTTCCACCATGAATCACAGAAACGTCAAATCCTCCCAACCATCGACTGTAAATGAGAACTGGACGGAGTGAGTGTGACCTCACCCATAGGAAATGACTTACGTCTGGGTCCACCCAAATGAAGTCACTTCAGTTGCCATTGTTTGGGTGATTCGGTAGTTCCCCGTGTTGGAACCAATCAGGAGCGAGCTTGTTGGAATTCCACACCCCTACTACATGAATGTGGTCTAGCAGAGAATCTGTTAGTCAAATGTTTTGAACATTTGACATGCTGAGGCATCTGATTGGTTAGTTTATAACTTGAATAAGTTGCAATAAAAGAAATAATGAGAAAAAATGTAGGGATCATCAAGAAGATGTTAATAAAATGAATCAGAGCAATAAGTCTATGGGATTTTGGCTTCTTGGAAGCTTCCTGTTTGGAACACAAAGGGGGAGGGGTCACTCGGTCCGGTTCTCTTATACAGTTATTGGGAATCAACCAGTGGTTGGTTTTTCTGGATGAAGAAAAGTTGCATTTGAAAGAGAAGTTTGAAGGAAATCTGTTGGGTCAAAAATAAAAAAGAGTTGGAGTCATTCAGGAAACTGGTTGTGATTTGGAGATCTGCTGATGACGGGAAACAAAAACTATGCTTCCACCTGATTTGAGGACAGCTTTAGGGCTGAGTCAGCAAACCAAAAACTGTGCATGACAGCAGATGTCAGAGAGTCACCTGGACACTGACGTCACGGAGTGAGTGCAGCGGACACCTCTGTGTCTGTTAGCAGAACAAAAATGGGATTTAGCGCAAGAGAGTATGAGGTGGCGACTGAAGACATTCCTCTGCTATGATCCCAAATAAACCACAGTGCAGCTGCAGGACTACAAACGCAGCAGGCATCTACAGACCTCCACCCTGCACCTCACAGGAGCTGCTGAAGCCCTGCTTCATCAAATGTAGGAAGGAGGAGGAGATGACAGGCAGCTCCTTTCCCTCTGCTGGGAGCAGTTGGGTTCCTCCCAGAAAACCTGGATCCGGTTCGGGTTTTCTGGGAGGACTCGTTTCTGGTTCGTCCTAACAGGTTGGAGCGGAAACAGACCCCCTGATCTCCGTGGCGGAGCCTGGAATCAGAGTCCCCACAAAAGCACATCTTTGCAGCTTCCCCAGCGGCCTGAGCAGCATTCTTTGAATACTTGCACAAAGATTTCTGGGAGATGAAGTCTGAGTGCTCCCCTCTCGCGTCCGGTCAAAACTTTGGTGTGGGTTCTCTGGTCCTGAGGAGGTGGCTGTGCGTGGAGGTGACAGGGGCGTCTCCGGTCCCCAAACGCGGGTTCGAACTGGTGGTTTGTGGAACGGGAGTACCGCTCCTTCGCGAGGATGCGTCCCTGCTGACAGGCAGCAAACTCCGCACAAACAAACAGCTGCGCTCCCGCTCTCAGGAGGCTGTTTACGCAGCCCCGATGCGGGCTCAGCCTGCGGGAGAGACCCTCTGCGTTTGCGTGGACGTTTCTTCCAGATCTCAGCAGATCTGGACCCCTCCGGATCTCCTCGATCCGCCCTCCTCGCGCGCCTGGCACCCCAGCGGCGCAGCGTAACTGCGCGTGAGCTCTCGGGGCCTTTCACGTACCTGTCTCTGGGGTCAATCCACGACGTCTGCCGGGTGTTGTGGTCGATATAAAACACTCTTCCGTCGTAGTCCCGGGCTTCCTCCCAGCCCGCGGGCAGCGGCAGCTCCGAGCTCTCTCTGCGCTTCCCGCCGCTGACCCACGGCATAGCGTCGGGACGGTGAGCGGGCTGGAGCCCCCTGCCCTGCGTCTGATCCCCCCCGGAAAAAGTGGCCTTTTTCACTGCATTACCTCGAGGCAGTGGCGCGCGCAAACCCAAAAAAACGAACTTTCCAAGCAGGCGCCGCCGTAGAAAACGTCCCAGCGGAGCTACATCCACTTTCTAAGCGCTCCTCCACGCCCGCACAACAGCAGCGGCGCGCTCACGCTCCTCGGTCCTCCATGTTCGCCTCCTCCACCATACTTCATTCCTCCATGTCCATATTCGGGGGCGGATTTGCATAAGCGCTCGGACGCGGGGCTGGGGGAGCTCCTTCGTCCAATAGGAAGACTCCAAGAGTCCCAGATTTCACTCAAACTAATCAGCGCGACCCAAACGCTCTTTCAAATCAGCGAGAATGGAAGTGGATCGGAACCAGCGGGTTCTGCTCCAACCTGAGCCATGAAAACCCGCCGATCCGCCAGATAAAAGCAGCTTGAACCACGAGGGGAGGGAGCGTGACGAGTTCAGTCAGACGCCTCAAACTTCGCAACACGAACCCACGCCTGAACTGACAAGCCCGGGCCGAGCCGTTAGTGGTGCAACAGCGACGCCCCGTGTCCGTTTGTGGTACTGCAGCGTCCTCCACAGCAATTTAACAGAAACTCATCAAATCATGTTTTTACCGCAAAAGCTAGCTTATGGTGCCTTTTATTGCAGTTTTTTTTAAATCACAAACACTTTAGCTAAACATATACATAGGTTTTAAACCTTTTATGTATATAGAGTTCAAACTTAATTTTACAGCATAATGAGAAAAAACACCTGCAGACTTTTGAAAAAAAAAAAAAAGATTTTGTTTTGAGTGATTAGAACAATGTAAAATTAAAACCTAAACTATAACATTTAATTATTTAAAATCTGCCAGACCAGAAACTACTGATTGTTTATGCATCTGAAAAGTGCAATTCCACAAACGTACCTGCATTTTACAATAGTAAAATGTTAAACGTCTTGGTAAAATACATTACAATAAAATGAATGAAAATCTATCATAAGATTTTGTCTAAAAATTTTGTCTGATTTGTGAACACATTGTAAATCTGACAAAACTATGAAGGAAAAACATTTGTTTAAAACTTTTTCCTTTATAAAATAAATGGATGTAGAGCAGGAAAAACAAACCTGCAAGATTTGCATTATAGCTTTACTCACAAAGGAAAGCAAAACAAGAGCATTCCATCATGTTTGATGGTATGCTCTTGTTATTGTGAATCTTTGTCGAATAGCTTGATTAAAAAACAACAGTACCCTCTTTCAATGGTCAAAGTACCATGAAGTCAGGCATTGCTCAAGACAGAAAAAATGCTTTACATTTTACAAATATGACGAGATAAAAACGTACACAGTTTTGCCACAAACCTGCCGAGAACTGCCAATGTCCCAGAAGGGAAGCACAGAGGTGGAAGTGGAGAATATGGGCCAAATGTATCATCATGTGGCCTGGGACGATCATTGTGTTAAAGGGCAACAGAAATATCTGTAAATTTTCAATTCCAGTAGGATAATTGGGCATAAATACACACTCCACACAGAGGGACCCCAGGGTGGGGGGGCTCTGATGCTTGGCAGCAGTGGGGCCCACCACCCCACTGGAGACCCCCCATTTTACCTACAGCACACACACTTCACACCCACACCCCTATACACAAATGGGATCGGGGAGGGGCAGCCGGTCTTCACCGCCTGGCTTGGGAGGATCCTGCTGGCCGGGGCACGGACCTCGCCACGACCCGCTGGGGCTCACCCTCCCTTTTGCAGCGTGGGGAGGGCTTCGGGGGTTGATATGGGAGGAGGGGTTGAGGTCATGAGGGTCCGGCTGGGTGGTGGGTGGGGTCCTTGGCCCGTGTCTCGTCGTCCGGCACCCGATGACCCAAATGGCTGCTGCCCAGTACGGCGGAGCGCGCCTTTCCTGTGGCCTGGGGGCCTTGACACCGGGGTCGCCTATGCTCCCCGGTGCCGGATGGGCCCCCGTAGAGTGGCCTTCTCAAAGCCTGGCTGGGTGAGTGGGCGGTCCCCCCCACCCAGGCAGCGTGGGTCCCATCGCTGGAGATACTCCTGGTCCGGGGGTATCCCACTCTCTTTCTGGTCTGGCTGGTCGGACTAGGGAGGATCTGGTTCCACAAATGATCACATGGTTCACTTTGGGCAGCGTGCATGTATCTCCACCCCCACGTGCACGTGCACACTGTCACACTGCCCCCTGTCTGATTTATCCCTCTTCCTAACCCACAGTGTATTGAAGGACAGATATCTTCCACTAATCATAGTGTCAGAATTTCACTTTTGGATATAATATTTGCCTCTCTGCAGATTTAGCAACAAAAACAATTTTCCCCTCTCATCCCTCTGCAGGTGGTTTCTCAGCCAAGCTCGGGTCCTCTACCAGAAGGCCTGGGAGCTTGAGGGTCCTGCACAGTGTCTTAGCTGTTCCTAGCACTGCGCTTTTCTGGACTGAAAGGTCTGAGGTCTTTCACATTTACTATTGCAAACCCCAGACTTTGATAAACCATTCATTCTGCAGACAGAAGCATCAGGGGTGGGCCTTGGAGTGGTGCTTCACCAGGAGGTGGATGAGGAGAGACGACCAGTGGTGTTCCTATGCCAAAAGCTGTTGGACCGGAAGACGAGGTACTCGATAAAGTGGGCTATTGAGACTCTTCGCTATTACTTGTAGGGACATCACTTCATTTTGAAGACGGATCATCGGGCGTTGCAGTGGCAGAACCGGATGAAGGATACGAATGGGCGAATCTCAGGATGGTACCTGTCTTTTCCGCTGTGGCAGGATTAATTGTCTCAGGTGCAGTGGGGAGGATAACTGCAGGCAATGGCCTCATGGGGCGCTATGAAAAGGCCAAGAAGCCCTCAGTTGCATATGGGCATTGGAACAGAATACTTCCTGTTGCACTGTTCCGGTTAGAATTACAGGTAACGTAGCGGTGGTAGCCTGTTTACTGCCTCATGTTTACATGCTGTTTTCAGCTCTGGATAATGACAGCAGGAACAGATTTGTGCTGAATTACAGCCCCTGCAGTTGAGCCCGCCTCCCAGGTGACGAACAGTCTGTCTGGTAAGCCGGCGAGGGTCAAGTCCTGCGCTTGCCTTTAAGCCGTTTTTATTTTTGCTAATGTTTCTTGTTGGTCTTGTATTACCAGGGACTTTCTGACGCTCCCATTGGTGGAACAACTGCTGATTTTTATACACTGAGTTTTTGGAAGCATTTTAACCATCACTGCTCGTGTGCTGATTCTCTGTGGACTACGACCAGGGCTCTGCCGGGCCCGGGTGCTCGGTGGCTGCTATTGAGCCAAAGCAAAGGAGGACTAAACGGGGCGTTTACGCCTGAATTCTTCCCCCGTCACCCACAAAAAAAAAGCTTGGCAGCACTCTCCTCATCCAGCAGCACCCTATGGGCGGACCTGCTCCTATGATAGTTTCTTTTATTTTTTGTTTTAAGAAAATTTTTATATAATTCTTTTAGAACTAAGTTAATCCTTCTGTTTTTCCCCTCCCTCAGTGCTAAGGACCCAGGTGTCAGGCCTAAATTTTGGGGGGGAGGCTTTCCCTCGGTTTGGACTGACGTGTCCTTGGGTGAAGGGTTCACAAGTGTGTGTGGTCTGCATCATGGAAGTGGGGTGAATTCCTTTTTTTGTTCTCTGGGAGCCTCCACCTTTAAACATTCAGCAGTGACGTGCGGTGAGGTTGATGGCTGGTGAGGCACTGACTCCTCTGGGGTCAGATTTACAATGAAAGAACTGAAGATTTCACCATTCATCCAACAGCAGGTAACAGCTTATAAAATACACACGATAAATTATTTGTCCTACAGAAAATTTTTATTTTATAGATGGATAGAACACTCTTCTTGTGTATAAATTATTCATATATACTGTAAACAAATAGTAACCATTTCTGGTATTTTTCCAACTTCAAATTCTGGTGCTTTAATCAGTTTTATCAAATGTTGTCTGTGAAAATGATCATAAAAATAAAATAAATTATTATACTTACATTTTTGTCCACTTACTCCCTTGTTATTTAAAAAAAACATTGAAAAACATATTTGGCCTTACTTTTTGAGTCTGTCCGCTGATCCTATTCCATAAAAAGCTCTATGATCAGTCGGAAAAGTCTTCCTTTTCCTTTAGTTTAATGAGTTTCTCCCTCTCAATGGAGAAAGACGTCCTTACTGTTTCTACGGCACCAGTGTAGCTACAAAGCAGCTGTCAGCTCACATCTGCCCCCTGCTGGTGAGGCTTGCCTCACCTAAAGCCTTTTCTGCGGGCCTACAGCAGTGTTTTCAGCGCACGTCTCTGTTAAGTCCTGCAGTCAGACATGAGGCACAGCGCTTCAGAGCCTCACCAGGGGCCTCATTTATAAACGTTGCGTACGCACAAAAGAAGGCGTACGCCACTCTCTACGCAATAGTTGGTATTTATAAAAAGCAAACTTGACGTAAAATGTGCGGTCCTTCACGCAAGCTCTGACCCAGGCGTACGCACAAAAACGGGTGAAATGAGAAACGGCGACACCGTCGGCAGATGGAAGAAACACATGAAAGTGAAAATGACAATACTGCCTCTCAGAAATAACATGAAGACTTCACAAAGCAAGTCTTACAATTAACAGCTACACAAACACCCGTTTGATCGATCAGCAGTGAAAAAAAAAAAAAAAAAAAAAAATCAAACCAAAATTACAACATAAATTCAAATGAACACTTATTTGCAGAAAGAAAAGTGAAATATGTTCTGCAATATTGGCATGTTGTGCAATTCATTCTCATAAATAATATAGTTAACAGAACGAAATAATGTACAAAACTGATATTCTCGTCAATGTGTCCGTCTGGCGGAGCAGATATAGGTGCGGGCGTGCAGACGGACGGACAGACGTACTAATTGTCCACTGGGGAAAGTTGTTTTCATAGTAAAACATTTCTTCATAAGCCACTGAATTATGGTATTCATGCATATGCCTTTAGTTTGTTTTATTTTTGATAAAACAATGTATGGCGTATGTCTCAACCATTCAGAAAGCAACAAGAAATTACATTTGGGCGGAACAATTTCCCATTTCCACGTCGATTATTACCGACATCTGTAGCTTGTCAGATGTAATAAATGGAGGGAAATAAAATGCCCCATCACAATGCGTAATGACGCACAATGGCTGATCTTGCGCTCTTAGAAGATGTGGCAAATGGAAGAATTCGGAGTGAACGTATCTTTAGACGGCAAGAAGACTTGCTGGCAAACGAGGACGAGTGGCTTATGAGCCGGTTCCGACTTCCTCGAGCCGTCCTTTTGGACCTCTGCGGGCTTTTGGGCCCAGCGTTACAGAGGAGCACTCGGAGGAACCACGCGTGTCACCCAGTGCATCTGGCGCTCCGGTGCCCCCCCCCCTCTGGCGATGCAGCGCTAGACGTTTTTTTGCCTCGACTTTGATGTCCGACCATCCCTTTTTATTTCGGCCACGGTCCGAGGTTGTGAGGCTACAGCATTTACAGCGTCTGCCGCCGTCTGCCACTCACGTGCCTTTTCGGCATTAGTAATGCCCACACTGTCCCCTCCAAACAACACTTTTCTCCTCTTTTCCACCTCGCCAACGATAACTTCTACTTCACATTGAGTGAAATTACGTTTTTTTGATTTCCTCTCTGTGTTTGCCATGGTTTCGCAATCAATGAATATTCATTTGTGGGCGTTTCACGGACTATTTATGGGCAACTATGGGCGTGTCATGAGGCCGCAAAAGCTGCGCTACATTTAGAATTGGTTGTGATTTATTAAGGGAAAGATGCGTAGGATGTGCGTGCGCACGGTTTTATAAATCTGAATATTTCTGTGCGTACGCACATCCTATGTTTCATCTGTACGCCACTTCTGACGCAAATCCTACGCAAAGCTTTATAAATGAGGCCCCTGGAGTTTCCGCTCCATCTGTGATCGCGCAACACTCAAATTCGGCGATTTTAACCTCAAACTGTGGAAAACGCGTTGAGTTGACTGAAAATGTATATTTATCACAGGTCAGAGGAAAATGATATACACTTAATTTACCTTTTTCTATTTATCAAGATTATGACAGATGAGGCTGTGCCGCACTTGCCTCACCTGAGCGCACGTCACTGCCATTCTGGCCCTCAGCGGACTGAATCTCTGTTTCTGTTTTTCTTTTTTTTTTCTGTACATGTATTTTAGCAGGTCTATTATTAATTGGTTTTAACATTTTGTACATTTAACATTTTAACTTTGGTACCACTTTCTCCTGCTGTTGTGTGCATCCGCCAAATCAATTCCCTCTGGACCACACAGCTATACAACTTCACAGTCCACTACAAGCCAGGAAGATCAAATATGGTGGCGGACTTATGAAGGTATTAATGTTCCAAAATGCACGAGCTTGTATATTTGATTTGAGAACTTGTAATACAGAATGTGAATACTGTTGCAAAAAGAAATCTGCATCTGTGTGTAAAAATCTTCTGCTGTGAACTGACAAATTCCATTTGCATGTGTTCATTTAGAGTTACAACTTCAAATCTGTGATTCCAACCGCTCAAATGTGCTTCTGCGTGTGCTCCAATCTGCTGGCGCAAATCACAAGTGCGCTACAACTGCGCTCTGAATTCTTACACATTCCTGGCGAGAAATTTGTGTCAAAACTTGTCTCTAAACTGATCTGTGTCCGAAAATGGACCTAGGGGGGGGAGGGTTAGAGGAGGCGGAGTCAACCAATCAGAGTGCAGGATTCGGAGAACTTGGTAGAGTTAGAAAGAGCTTCACAGAGTCGGACTTCCTGCTTCAATAACTCTTCTGATAAACGTTCAAATGTGACAGCAAGTCTCTCAATCATTTTGTATTAACACGGAGAGTGAACTACAAATGCATTTCTAAAGGAAAAAAACGTTTTTCCAGCATTTTAATGAGAAATGATCTCTTGTTCTTAAATGGAGACATACAGCAGCGGCTGCCAACAGAAAAATCATCTTTGTTGTAGCAGGACAATAGGGCCAGGGCTGTTGAGCATCTTTATTATAAATCATACGAATTAACCTTTGAAAACATATATTAGAAACCATACTGGGTTTGTGACACCGCGCTACGCCGGCGCTCAGCGGCCAGCCGTTGAGCTCCGCCGAAGAAGGAGATGCGAGGACCCGCTGACCGACGGCGGAGCACGGCGGTCGCCCAGACCCAGCCTCGCCCGTCGCTCGCTCGGCGTCTGTCCGCTGAGCGGGGGCGTAGCGCGGTGTCACACCGCTGTCAGCCGCCGAGCTCCGCGGAGGAAGGAGAGGCCGAGGATCCCGCTGGACGAGGGCGTAGCGCGGTGTCGTGGACCCAGCCGTCGGTCAGTGGGATCCTCGCTTTTCATTTTCTCCGCGGAGCTCAGCGGCCAGACGCCGAGCTCCGCCGAGGAAAGAAGAAGCGAGGATCCCGCTGACCGACGGCGGAGCACGCCTGTCGCTTGCGCAGGAACAGCCGTTGCTCAGTGGGCTGGGACCGCCACAGCCACGCTCCGCCGTGCTGTCGCCTGGAACATCGCTGGGAACGCCTTGATCTAATCTGATACATTTTTTTCAAATGTTAATCCATATGATTTATAATAAAGCTGCTCAATAGCCCTGGCGTCCTGCTACAACAAAGATGATCTTCCTGCTGACGCTGTCCGTTCGCAGCCGTCTAGCTGCATGTCTGCATTTAAAGCACAAAGAGATCATTTCTCATTAAAATGTATGAAAAAATGAATTTTTTTCTTTAGAAATGCATTTTTAGTTCACTCTCCGTGTTAATACAAAATGATTGAGAGACTTGCTGTCACATTTAAACGTTTATCAGAAGAGTTATTGAAGCAGGAAGTCCAACTCTGTGAAGCTCTTTCTAACTTTACCAAGTTCTCCGAATCCTGCACTCTGATTGGTTGACTCCGCCTCCTCTAACCCTCCCTCCCCCCTAGGTCCATTTTCGGACACAGATCAGTTTTGACACAAATTTCTCGCAAGGAATGTGTCAGAATTCAGAGCGCAGTTGTAGCGCACTTGTGATTTGCGCCAGTTTGAAGTTGTAACTCTAAATGAACACATGCAAATGGAAATTTGTCAGTTCACAGCAGAAGATTTTTACACACAGATGCAGATTTTTTTACACAAGTATTCACATTCTGTATTACAAGTTCTCAAATCAAATATAAAAGCTCGTGCATTTTGGAACATTAATACCTTCATACGGACTGCCTGTCAAGGATGACTGAGGACTGAGAGGTGCACTGTTTTGGAGAAAGGAGGAGGAAATGAAACGAAGAGCTCCTACGTTACTTTAGTAAAGGGTGTGGTATACAGGTATGGTAGGTGGGGACACATCATTTTAAAGACTTTATAATGGTAATAAATGGCACCTTTTATAGGTTTGAATAAAGATGTATTAATCAGAGGTTTAGATGGTTTTATATTTCGTATATGATGTAGATGAATTGGCAGCTACCTGGAAGAAAGGAATGTTAGTCTTCAGTAAGGATGGCCCGTTTGACACAGACCCTTCGACACTTGTTTCCCCTTCATGAAGCAGAGTGGTTCGGCACAATGTTTCGGTCATGTGTCAACTAACGCAGATCACATGGTTGATGTATGAAGCGCCAAATGCATTGTTTGGTCGAACCAGGGTTCAGATGTCACTTGTGTTTGAACAGTTGGGCGCGCTATTCTCTTTAAATACATATAAATTCCAAACAACGTTTCTCGATCAGTTTTGTTGTTTTCCCCTGTATCGGAATCAACGTCAGTTCATTGCACTTTACCATGGCTCCTGGTAAAAAAACGTTCTGTGGCTCATTCATTTCAACTTGGTTTCTCCTAATAAGGAAATACACTACATACGGTATTTATTAAGGGGGTGGTTTTATAAATCTTTGATGTCGAGAGCACATGGTCACTTTAAAGATAGCTCAATGACAAAGTTAGTGGTGTTTTATCCTTTTTTAATGCTTTATTTAAAATTTGTGTTGGAAAACGTAATAATTCCGTTTGAAATTTTTTGTACCATTCTGAAGGAAGGAAAATACTGTGTGGAAGTGAGAATAATGGGTGTAGTCTTTTTCTGTTGGGTAGATATCTCTCCAAATATCTATAATACCATGTTGTGACATCAACATTTGAAATTTCTTCTGCCAGGCCAGTCTTGATGAGTCCAGCCTTGGGTCTAGTCTAATGTTCCAGTCCCCTCCAAAAATAATTATACCGTCTGCCTGTGTCATTAACGCTATAAGTTTTTGATAAAATGAAAAGTCACTGCCAGGGGGGCGTAGATATTTAAAAAATGTTATTTAAACTCCATCTATTTTCACTGTTACCAGTATGCAGCACCCTTCTTTATCTTTTTGTTCAGAAATGAATTCATATGGTATCTTTTGGGATATTAAAGTTGCAATACTTCTTCTGTGTCTAGTTTTATAGGATGAGAAATAGGCCTTTGAAAATCCCAACATAAAAGCATCAGAGATTTTTAAAAAAAAGATTGTTCTCTCAGCAAATAGTTGAATCAAAATAACTTTTAGCTGGGAGAGTTCTTCCAGACAAGAGGTTCTGACAAACAGAACCTTTGTGGAGCTGGAGATGTTGGAGCTCCAGTCAGGGATAGTCCTGCCCACTTTAAAGAGCAGGGCCCTGGGAGATGGCTGTGTTGTCTTTACTGTCATAGCTATTGTGTGTCCCGACTAATTTAGTGTTTGCTTTAAACGTCAGGAGGAAAAAAAGGCACTTTGAACACTTACATTGTGCACCAATTCCCAAGAGATTCTTCTTTAAACATTTTTCTTGTCTTTTGGTGGTTTCCTCCTGTATTCTTGGAGTTTCTCCACGAAGCGTGGTTGATGCTCCTCCGTGCTCCTCTGCACAGCGCGGTCCTCTTGCCGCTTCCATGCAGAAAGTGGTTGTAGCTCACGCTGGTGGGGGTCGGTGGGAGGAGGGATGACGGTAACCAGGAGCCCCAGTGATGACATGTCAGCTGTAGCCTCCGCTGCGGCCTGATGTGGGCGCACTCCCTCCTCGTACAATAAGCTCGTTTTTGCAGGGTAAGGGGTCTGGAATCTGATTTTTCTCTCCTTCAGCACTTTCTTTGCTTTGTTGTAGTCCATACATTTCTTCTGGATTGCTGGGGGACAGTCCTGGTCCATGAAGAAGCGGTTATTGTTGTGTATGGTCTGCCTCTTCTACCAGGCCCTCTTTATCACTTCTTCTTTGGCTCTGAAGTTGAAGACCTTGGATCTGATGGAGCACGGTTTGGACTGTGGTGTTGCGGGCTTTGGTGCAGGAGCTCTGTGGGCTCTTTCTATCTTAACACCGGAGTCATGTGTAATATCCAGAGTCTCAAAGAGCAGTTTTTCTAGAAAGACGATCATATTGGTGAGCCTCCTGATCTGTTAGCTTAGCTTAGCTTCCATGTTATCCTGCCGCTGCAGAAGTTTCCTCAGCAGCGTAGATGTTGCTTGTAGAGTTGTTTCCACATCATCAATGCGAGTTTCAGCCTCTTCTAATCAAGCCTCGGCCTTCAGCTGGTTTCTTTGTATCTCTGAAAGTTGTCGTTCATTGTCCTGTTGAGGGCTTTTGAATTCTTTTAGGATTTCTTCCAGGCCAGCTGGTTCGGTTTTGCCTTGATTAATAGCCTCATGCTTGGAACAGCGGCTCCGGTTATCATCCTTATTTTCATTAATTAAGTGCAAAATCTTTGTTTTTCCTCGTTCGTATCATTCTTATGTTAGAAGAATATCGCTTTACTTCAAAATTGGTCGATTTTCAGGGAGGTTATTTAATATAACCCCTAAGCTATGCTGCCATATTCAGTGAGGAGCCGGAAGTCCTCTGTTTTTTTTATTATCATGAACAACACTGTGGTGTTTTACTTTTTTTAAATAACATTCCAACTTTGTAGTGTTACAAGGACAAGGAGCTTTAGATGATGTACGTCCAGTCCGCCACCAGATGCCGCTGTTCTGTGTGGTTTCAAAACCCCGAATGGTTGTTTCATTCACAATTACATGAACCCTGTGAAAGCTTCATGGTGCTTCTACTTCCATCCGTAGTCTTCAGTATAATTAGATTAAGGTGTGACTGCAAGATGCACTCACCTGTTGTGTTTGTCTTTCCCAGAGTGCTCAGGCAAAACATTCCCTAGGAACAGAGCTGTATTCAAGGTTCCAGGAGAATCTACTCACAGGCCAGATGGGAGAAGTCATTGTATTTGGGAGATATATGTTGTTTTAATCTTTTGTGTGATATTATAAATTAGAGTAATAAAGATGAATTGGATTTTAGATTTTTTTTAAAGGAATTTAGAATAAAGAATTCTGTATGTTTGAATGAATTGTAGATTTTGAGGAAAAGTTAACCTCCTTCCAGGTAGGAGGACATGGTATGCTTAATTAGGATTTAAACCACCTGTACATTTTTGGGAAGCTGCCCTTTTGATTTTGAATGTGTTGGTGCCACGTCAAAGGAAAATACCTATGGAATAATAAAGATTGTTATTCATTTAACTTGACCACTGAAAACCTCCTACACTCCCACTTCCCAAAGGCCATTTGCTGACAGAATGTTAAATTATGAGAAAAAGCACCTATTCAAATAAATTAATCTTATTTTTGGTGTTTAGAAAAATGAAAAATCAATACCTAAACTATAACATTTTATTATTTAAAATCTGCCAGACCATAAACTAACTATTGTTTATGCA
The DNA here is from genome assembly GCF_053564925.1 of Oryzias latipes. NCBI lineage: Eukaryota > Metazoa > Chordata > Actinopteri > Beloniformes > Adrianichthyidae > Oryzias > Oryzias latipes. The sequence goes on from NC_136240.1 coordinate 8,814,950, forward strand.
TCTGATCAGTGCAATTCCACAATCTTTTCTGCATTCTACAATAGTAAAATGTTAAACTTCTTGGTAAAATACATTTCAATAAAATTAATGAAAATTTATCATAAGATTTGGCTTAAAATGTTAAATAGATTTGTGAACACATTGTAAATCTTACTAAACTAGGAAGGAAAAACATTTGTTTTGAACTTTTTCTTTAATAAAATATTAAATGGATGTAGAGCAGGAAAAACACAAACCTGCAAGACTGCATTATAGCTTTACTCACATAGGAAAGCAAAACAAGAGCATAATATCATGTTTGATGTTATGCTCTTGTTATTGTGAATCTAATCTGTGAATCTAACATCAAAAATGTATTGTGAATCTTTGTCAAATAGTTTGAAAAACAATAACAGTACCCTCTTTCAATGGTCAAAGTACCATGAAGTCAGGCATTGCTCAAGACGGAAAAAAATGCTTCACACTTCACAAATATGCTAAATATGACGAGATAAAAACGTACACAGTTTTGCAAGAAACCAGCCGAGAACTACCAATGTCCCAGAAGGGAAGCACAGAGGTGGAAGTGCGAGAATATGGGCCAAATGTATCATCATGGGGTTTTGGATGATCATTTTGTTAAAAGGCAACAGAAATATCTTTAAATGCTCAATTTCAGTAGGATAATTGTGCATAATTTGTGGATGTGTGACTTGATGAAGCTGCTAAACTGTCATTTAGTCAAGTAAGTTAAGTCCTGAATAGATTGAAAATCCCAAAAGATGAATTTTAATATGCTTAATTGGTTCAAACTTTTGTTGCAGATGTGCATTTTGTTTAAACGGTAAAAATCAACTTTGCCAGATACTAAATTCTGGGGTTTCATTCACTGTAAATTGCAACCATCAAAATAAAACAAATGTAAAATGTGTGTGTAAAATAAAATATATACATCCATTTTTGAACCCCCTGAATCCCTTACAGGGGGTCCAAGCAACCACTGGGTTGCTAGAGCCTATCCTCTCTAATGTTAGGCAACGGCAACGTAAACCCTGGACATGTCGCCAGTCTGTTGCAGGGCGTAGAATATATGTTCTAAGACTAAAACATGTTAACTTGGTATTTCACAACCTTTTCTACACGCTGCTGAAGAAAACCAGCAGGCTTGGGCTGAACAGGAAGTTGTGATCATTAAGGCCTTTTTGACCCACAAAGTTCAGTTGGAAAACAAACTTTGGACATGAATTTTCCATTATTTGATGATGATGATTCTCCATTTACAAGTCTCTGAGTTTGTGTCCAGTGCATAAAAGGCTGTCCATTCAAACATGTCGTCTAATTCTGCTGATGTAGAAGGTCCGGGTGGTTACAGATCATTACTTTGTTCAGAACAAATGTGCCCACATTTTCCAAAATGGGATTTTTCTTGTGGTTAAAAATAATTGAAAAAGTGTCAATATTTGTAATGATGAATTATGTCATCCTCTTTTCATCAAACAGCATATCCAGGACAACACATAAGAGAACACTCTTTGTATCTGGCTCCCCTAACAATGGAGTGAAATGTCTGGACCGTTTGTAGAAGTCAGAGTTCTGTGGGTCACAACACCATAACGCTGCCAAATCTGTAAAGCTTTCCTTTATTCTCATTTCCTTTGTATATCCTTGAAAGCAGCTTCAATTTTTCTCCCAATCTCTCCCTTTATTTTCCCTTAAACTGTAATTTTCGCTTTCTCATACGTACAAAGGTGTTTATGTGCTTTGTAAGTGGGTTGGTAGGGAGACCAGGTGTCACCGTGGAAACCAGGTCCACCTTCGTGCAGATGCACCATCACAACATGTCAAGATTGCAGGCAGATATTGTGTAAATCCTGTTTTGCTTTCTGGTACCCCAGATGAAAGCATTTCTTCTTATCATTGTTTTCACCTTAAATCCATGTTTCCACTTAAAATATTCTCATCAAATGTTTTTTTTTTTTTTACAAAAAAAAACCCTAAATGTTGTTTTAATCATGTATATATATATATATATATATATATATATATATATATATATATATATATATATATATATATATATATATATATATATATATATATATATATATATATATATATATATATATATATGCTACCCAGCCGCATACATATATATATATATGTATGCGGCTGGGTAGCTCAGTTGGTAAGGTACAGGACTGTCACGCAGGAAACCTTGGTTCGATTCCCAGGGGCGGAATGAACAATATAATGGCAATGGTAAATGGGGGCAATTACCATAACAATGGAAATGGGGCAATTACCATAACAATGGCGAGCAATTAACATCACCCAGTGAGGGTCCTTGGGCAAGACCCTTTACGCTACAGCCTACCTCACAAACATGAGAGACAATGAACCACATGTCATGCCGGCTCAGACGTCGCCCGGCCAAACAAGGTCTGCGTCAGGTGCTGGGGGACCAGAGCACTCTGATGGAAAGTGGGCTACTGGAACAAGACGGAAATGGACTAGATGCGAGAACAAGGTTCTGTTAGAATGCTACTACTCAAGTAATCCCAACCAGCGTGGTTACATGCAGAGAATGTGGAATGGATGGATGCTTCAAAACCCACAATCAAGGCTAACTGCCAAACAACTGGTAGCCCAATGCTCTAACATCCACAAACGGCAACTCCTATCACAACTTGAGATTGAAGCGATACAATACAATGGCAATACCCCGGGAGAGCCAGAACAACAGGTCAGAGAGGAGGCTATACTACACTCCCACCCTGAGATTGGGTACACAGCCCCAACAACCACAGTTACGCTGAGCGAGGCAGCAACTGACCTGAAAGACAAGATCATGTCTAGAATGAACACTTGGCAACCCCGACACCAGCTACAACGGTTAAGTGATGTACCGCCTGAAAGTCTACTGGAAACTGTGAATGAAGCATTGAGGGCAATTCCTACCACAACCATCACAGAAACCAATGAACTGGTTTACACTTCAGCAGCAGTGATCCTTGAGATGCTTGGCTATAAGAGTAACCATGGGAGAAAACAATACCCACCATGGAAGCAACGGTTAGAGGCCAAAATCAAGGCAACTCGGAAGGATGTGAGTAAGCTGACAGAGGCTCAAAGAGGTACAATGAGAAAGCAAGTACCTAAGAGATACAGCCAGATGCCCATACCTGAAGCACTGGAAACTGCCAAACAAAGGCTCCTAGCCTTGAGCAGCCGCCTAAAGAGGTACACAAGAGACAATGAAGCCAGACGGATAAACAGGCTGTTCGCAACTCAACCTGCGAAAGTGTACGCTCAGTGGCAGGGTCAAAACAGCCGAGCAGACCCACCAAGGCTAGAAACTGAACAGTACTGGAAAAGTATATGGGAGAAAGAGACAGCACATAACAGCAATGCCCAGTGGCTGGTCTCTCTGAGAGAAGAACATAGCAACCTCCCTGAACAGAATCCAGTAACCATCACAGTGGCAGACATCCAAGAAAGAGTCTCAGGTATGAAGAACTGGACAGCACCGGGCCCTGACATGATACATGCCTACTGGCTAAAGAAGCTCACTGCACTCCACGAGCGCCTGGCAGCACAAATAAACCAGCTGCTAAGAGATGGAACTCACCCCGAATGGCTAACAGAAGGGCGAACGATCCTGATCCAGAAGGATCCCTCAAAGGGTGCAGTCCCATCCAACTACCGGCCAATAACCTGTCTCTCCACAACATGGAAGCTCATGTCAGGCATCATTGCAACCAAGATAAATAGGCACATGGATCAATTCATGAGTGACACACAGAAGGGCATTGGTAGAGACTCCAGAGGAGCCAAACACCAACTCCTGGTTGACAGAACAGTCGCTCAAGACTGCAAGTCACGACACACCAACCTGTGCACAGCCTGGATTGATTACAAGAAAGCCTATGACTCAATGCCACACACATGGATCACTGAATGCTTGGAGCTGTACAACATCAACAGGACTCTAAGAGCCTTCATAGGAAACTCAATGAAGCTGTGGAAAACCACCCTTGAAGCCAATGGGAAGCCACTTGCACAAGTGTCCATCAAATGTGGGATATACCAAGGTGATGCTCTGTCCCCACTGCTGTTCTGCATAGGTCTGAACCCCCTCAGCCAAATAATCAACAAGACTGGCTATGGATACCGACTCAGAAATGGGGCAAACATCAGTCACCTCCTCTACATGGATGACATCAAGCTATATGCTAAGAGCGAACGTGACATTGACTCCCTGATCCACACCACCAGGATCTACAGTACTGACATTGGGATGTCATTCGGGCTCGAGAAATGCAGTCGGATGGTGACAAAGAGAGGCAAGGTAGTCCACACAGAAGGGGTCTCACTCCCAGAAGGAACAATAGCAGACATTGAGGACAGTTACAAGTACCTCGGAATTCCACAGGCAAATGGCAACCTGGAGCAGGCAACAAGGAAAGCTGCAACAGCTAAATACCTCCAACGGGTAAGGCAAGTCCTGAGAAGCCAGCTCAATGGCAAAAATAAGACCCGGGCAATAAACAGCTACGCACTGCCAGTTATCAGATACCCTGCAGGAATAATAAGATGGCCAAAGGAAGAGGTACAGACCACGGATGTTAAGACACGAAAGCTCCTCACCATGCATGGAGGGTTCCATCCCAAATCCAGCACCCTGAGACTGTATGCTAGCCGCAAGGAAGGAGGCCGAGGACTAGTGAGCGTAGAAGCCACTATCCAGGATGAAACATCCAAGATGCATAAGTACATCAAGCTCAAGGCCCCAAATGACAGTGTGCTCAGTGAATGTCTCAGGCAATGGAGAGCAGAGGATACAGTGCTGGAGGACAGATCCTCATGGGAGGACAAACCCCTGCATGGGATGTACCACCGGACCATAACTGAAGTGGCTGATATCAAGAAGTCCTACCAATGGCTAGAAAGGGCTGGCCTACAGGACAGCACTGAGGCACTCATCCTTGCAGCTCAGGAACAAGCCCTGAGCACCAGAGCAATAGAGGCTCAGATCTACCACACCAGACAAGACCCAAGGTGTAGGCTGTGCAAAGAGGCGCCTGAAACAATCCAGCACATAACTGCAGGGTGTAAGATGCTGGCAGGTAAAGCATACATGGAGCGCCACAATCAAGTGGCTGGAATAATATACAGGAACATGTGTGCAGAATATGAACTGGAAACCCCAAGGTCAAAATGGGAAACACCTCCGAAGGTTGTAGAGAATGGGAGGGCAAAGATCCTGTGGGACTTCCAGATCCAGACTGATAGGATGGTAATGGCGAACCAACCAGACATTGTAGTGGTGGATAAAGAACAGAGGAAAGCCGTTGTGGTGGATGTGGCAGTGCCAAGCGATGGGAACATCAGGAAGAAGGAACATGAGAAACTGGAGAAATACCAGGGACTCAGAGAAGAACTGGAGAAAGCCTGGAAAGTGAAGGTGACAGTGGTGCCTGTGGTAATTGGAGCACTCGGGGCAGTAACCCCCAAGCTGGAGGAGTGGCTGCAACAGATACCTGGAAAGATCTCAGACATCTCAATCCAGAAAAGCGCAGTGCTAGGAACAGCTAAGATACTGCGCAGAACCCTCAAGCTCCCAGGCCTCTGGTAGAGGACCCGAGCTTGAGTGAGAAACCACCCACGAAAGGGTGATAGGGGCAAGTTTTTTTTATATATATATATATATATATATATATATTAGCTTTTTTTTAAGGAGAATGTTCTTCCAGTTTAAATCCTGCAGGTTAAACAAAATTGTGTTGAAATCCAGAGAAGGAAAAAACCTCAAAAGTGACTGATTGCTTAACCCTTGTGCTATCTTAGATGACCCCACCCTTACATTGACGTGTTCTCCCTACCATGACAAAGGTGGATAAAGGTGGAAAGATTTCATGTAATCCATGGACACCAGTGAAGATCACAAATCATTGAAGAAAAAAGGTTCACAGCACTGTCTAGTGGGTCTAGATGACCCAACTCCCAATGTTAAAGTGCCTAGGATAGCACAAGGGTTAAAGCTGTTTCTACAGGTGTCAGACAGGATTTAGCTTTGCAGGTAAGAGATGTGAACAAAAAGAGGTCAACGACTGGACACCAGGGGCCTGTTTCAGAAAGGAGGTTAAGTGTAAACTCTGAGTGCGTTAACCCTGAAATCAGGGAAACCCTGGGTTTTCCGTTTCAGAATGGGAGGTTTGTTAAACCAGAGTAAACAGAGTAAGTCAAACCCGTTTCTGAAAGAGAGGTAACTTATACTCGGAGTCAGTGTCCATGGTTACTTACGCTGTGAACCTAACCTGGTCGGGAGCAGGTTTTATTCTCTAAACTCAAGGTTTCTGCCGGTCCCCTCCCCTTTTTAAAGACGAAGCGGTATTTGTCGCTTTAACCTTCATTGCCCAAATTTCCGTCACACAGAGACAAGTGACAAGAATGGCTTGTCCTGTTTTGGAGGACCCAATAGACGAGGAGGCTGCATTAATTCGTAGAGAATTACATTTACGTCGTGCGAGGATTTTGAGACCTAGACTCGATTTTTTGTCATTTCCCCATACGTTTTTGTTTGAGCGTTACCGTTTTTCGTTGCAGTCAATTACATATATACAATGAAAACAACATTAGACATTGCTATGTAGATGTTTCATATGTCAAATATTGTCAACAAAGTCTACATCCATGACATGCTCAAATTTTACCTGCTTGAATTATGTTTTTATACTTCATTTTTAGCTGCTGCCATGTTCTTTTAATTCCTGCAGGATTGCATCTACATGAAAATGAAATCAGGGACATTGGATTGGATTAATGTAACAATTACTTTTTGGAAACACAATTTGCTAGTACTGCTTACTTTCTTAATCCCATATAAACCTATACCACTTGATCAATACAAGGGTAGACATAAGCTCACTTTTAAAAACACAATTGAATGTATTAATTTTAAACTGACCAACTGACATGGTGCCTCTGTCGGCCTCCTCCCCCTCTCCTCTCCGCTTGGCTGCTGATTCTCAACACCTGCGACCACTTACCTCATCACCTCATCCGCCTTCATAAGGAGCCACAGGATCATCAGTCTTCGCCAGTCCGTTGCCCCTGATGGTGCATAGTTGGTCCTCAAGTCAAGCTATTGTTCGTTTTCGCTACGTCAAGCCTATGACTAAACCTGTCTCTCTCTCTACTCACCCTCAGGAATCCAGTACCACGAGTGGTCGCTCGAATCAGTTCCCAGCCGTTCTCATCAGTCTGTCCTCTCCTGCGGTCCCACCACGAGCCTCTGCCTCATCAAGTGTCTCCACCTTCGTCAACATCGGCCTACGGAGAAATCCACCAGTGACGCCGCTAACTTCTGTCTTTCAGTTCGGAACCGACATCTGGACCTGCTCACGTTCTGCTCTCTGCTCCTCGTATTAAAACTCTTACCCGCCAACGCTCGCCTCCCGCTGTGTTTCTTCTGGGTTCCAGCATCTGGGTTCGAAAAGTGTTCTGTAGCCATGACACCAACGTTTGCAAGAGGGGAAGGTTAACAAAAAAGTCCTCTAAACATTACCGACGTTAAATGCATTTTTCCCCCAGATTGGTTCTGTACACTGTGCAGCATTTCATCCAATTACACCAGGAATAACACTTCAAAAGTACACCTAAATATCGCCATTTTTAATTAATGTAATAACTATTTAAAAAGTTATTACAGCCAATATTTTATAACAATGATTTAAATTCAAACTTGCGCAATAACTTGAGCAGCTATGTTTTCCCACGCTAACTGTCTCTGTTTTGCAGATGCAGCGGTGTTGCTTTTCTTCTGGAATATGTGCTCATATTCACTGTAACTCTGCAGCAGCACGTCAAGTTCAGCTGGCGAAAAATATGCAGACTTCTTTTTTTCCACGGTTGCCATGGTGACTCGTGATATCTGCGCTCCATTGTTAATGGCTTCTTACAGTCGCGGTGCGAACGCTTAACTCCGAATCAGTCCACTCAGAATTGATTGACCTAACTCCGATCAGCTTCTCTGAAACAGAAAACTCAGTTGTTAATCTCTCGATTGACCAACTCAGAGTTCAAGTTTAACCTCAGAGATGGTTGAACCTCCTTTCTGAAACAGGCCCCAGGGCTCCAGAGGATGTGCGCCTAAATTGTGTGAACTCACAAAGAGTAAGGTTTTTAATGGAAGCCTGTTCAATGTGGGGTAAGATAACTGTCAATAAGAAATGGATGCATAGAAACAAAATTGTGCACAATTAAAAAAATGTATGTAAATACAATATATTAGTTTTACGTTTGACATGTCTGTTTTGAATACAACTCTTGCTTGTCTTGTCTGGTGCATCATTTACACGATCAGATGTTGATGCCTGGCACTGGCTGGAGATCGCTGTATTATGATCTGTTTTATTCCATTTTTAACAGCGTTATGGTAACAAGATAATTTCCTGTTATGGGATCAATAGCACTCTATAAAGCTCCATTGTATTTTACGTTTTTCTATATGGTCATCCTGGTCAGGTTTAATGGATAAATACAACAGTGTATCATCTGCATAACAGTGGAAAATTAATGCTGTGTTTCCTAAGGGCAGCATGTAAAGCATAAACAGGATGGATCCTAAAACTGAGCCCTGTGGGACTCTATAGTTAACCCGAGTGCAGTGAGAGGACTGTTTGTTTACATTAAGAAACTGGTATCAATTGGATGAACAGGATTCAACACTGGAAGGCAGATCCTCTGACCCCTAAGTCATGCTCTAACCTTTGGAGTAAAATACTATGCTCAATGGTGTCAAAGGATGCACTGAGGTCTAACAGAACGAGAATAGTAAGTAGTCCCTTTTCTGAGGCCAATAATAAGTTATTAGAGACTCTAACCAGTGCAGTTTCACTGCTGTGGTGAGGTCTGAACCCTGACTGAAAGTTTTCAAAGGTGCTATTGTCCTCTAGGTGGCAATAAAGCTGCTTAACTACAACTCTTTCTAGGATCTTAGAAATAAAGGGGAGGTTTGATATTGGTCTATAGTTGGTCAAGTTGCTAGGATCTGAACTGGGCTTTTTCAGAAGAGGTTGATTGTGGCACAACCTGTTTCTAGAGATGTATTTATTATAGTTAATATGGATTCATTAATTAGGGGGAAGGTTTCTTTAAAAAGCTTAGTGGGAATTGGGTCTGACAGACAAGTTCAGGTTTTGGAGGACGTAATAATTGATGCTATTTCCACTTGATCCACAATAGTGAAGCAGTCAAATGTTACAGAGGTTTCCATGGATGCCTCCACTTCTACCGCTTTAGCCTGCTCTGGGCTGATAGTAGGTCCAGTGTGTCCGAAAGTTCCATCACCAGGGGATCCCTTGAGTTTGACCTTTTGACCTTGAGCCATAGTCACATGTATCCATTTGGGGGGTTGATCCGCACGGCTGCTGCTGGATTTTGGGTTGTCTGGGTTCGTGGAGGATCGTAGAGAGGAGAGCACAGGCGTGTCTTTCAGTTCCCTTGAGGCTCGAATGGCCTCCGTAACCCTTGTGCTATCCTAGGCACAATAACATTGGGAGTTGGGTCATCTAGACCCACTAGACAGTGCTCTGAACCTTTTTTCTTCAATGATTTGTGATCTTCACTGGTGTCCATGGATTACATGAAATCTTTCCACCTTTATCCATCTTTGTCATGGTAGGGAGAACACGTCAATGTAAGGGTGGGGTCACCTAAGATAGCACATTAAGGGACGTCATGAAAATGAAACGTACCACTGTCCTGCGTGTGGTAAGTGTATCAAGTATTCGTAGAGTAAATGGAAGTTACATGCACTTATGATGTTCAGGAGATGCTGTCAAATGGTGTCCTTACGCCACACTTTAGTCGTTAGGTGTGAGCACTGGCTCCTTACTCTCTGCACACAAATGCTGCACGCACGGAGTGTGCACGTTATATGGAAGTGCCTGTAGGATGTCCACACAAACTACAATCTGATTGACTCTAACAGTCAAGGAGCACGCACGTATGACGTGAACAGCACTAACAGGCTCCTTAAACAGTCTACAGGATTTGGGAGGGGTAAAAACATTTAAAACCTTCCTCCCCCCCATTCCCACTTATTTACCCTTACATGTGGTAGAAGTGTTCACTACAACGAACGAAGAATGAGGCTTTAAAATAAAATTCTTCCTGTTCACAGCAGAAAGAAAATGCAACAACTGATGTTTAAAGTTCCATTCTATTGTCATTTTTTCCTATAATTATTATTATTTCAATTATTCAGGTTACTTTGTAAGATTTGTTAAAACGATTGTATAATTATCAGATCTTAACAGCTTCAGATGTCAACTAAAAACCTACCTTCTGTGAATGTCCTTTAATGCTCAGAAGTCAGTGGCATTTTCTTTTCTTTTCTTTAATTTGTTTTATTTCATTCTTATTAGTCTTTTCTGTATTTTACTGCTAATTGTTTTTTGTATTTTTATGCTGTTTTTAATGTTTTAATAATTTAACACTTCCTTTTACGTGACGCACTTAGTACACTAATAGGATCTGGAAAGTGCAACATAAATAAAGTTTAATTTATTTATCCTTCTGTCTGACATAAAGACATATTCCAGAATAGAAATTGAGTGTGTAATTCTTAGTCGTGATCCTCAGTTGCAGATCAAACATGGAGCAGCTTCCCTTTTGTCTCCATTCCTCCCGAACTTGAGTTGGTTTCTTCCGTTTGTCCCAAACAACATTGTGGGGATTTTACATGGAAATGATTCTAATTTCTTTATCCTCATGACATTTATGTTGCTGTTGAAGTTATACTGTTAAATGGAGAGGGTCTTTCTCCATCTCAGGGTCAACATGAGCATGTAAGTCAGGCGTTTTTCTTTAAGCTACACAGGTTTTATTCGTGTGGCCAAATAATTTCATGTATGAAAATAAGCTGGAAAAATTCTTAACCAAGTTGTCAACGTAAAGACACGCCTTACATACAAAACACTGGCGGCTCCAGTAAACACTGAAACAAGCATCAGGTGTTTTCAAAACGAAACAGAAAGTCCTTTTAAATGGGACATTGCATATCCTTTTACAGTATTCATGACACCTACATTCATGCTCAGACAAAGGCTGTTCTATCCGCCGGGATACGAGCTGGAAACTCTGCTTTAGAGTCATGTGTGGAGTGGTTCATCTGAGAAGCTCGGAAACAAAGGATGAGAATGAAGAGGTGTTACAAAGCTAGTAAAAAAAAGATGTGCACGTATCTGTGCATGCATGTGGCCACAAATCTATGAGGTTCATTTTACATTGGTTCATGTCTATGTACTACTAAGCAATATCTTCTGCATGCCCATGCTTCTTGGATTATTACTTTGCATTTACTTTGTGATGTATATGCTTGCTCCATGCTTAAACTTTGCATTTGTCTTTGTCATTGTCCTTATCCCATGTCGTCAAACTACGGCGTCAGGAAAGTCCTTAGCAACAGTTACTAGTGTCGTTTGCTACGTCGTTTCACGTGTCGTCAGGAAAATCCTTAGCAACCGTTGCTAGTGTCGTTTGCTACGTCGTCTCACCATGTCGTGTCCTTAGATCTTGTTGTATTTCAAATTTTGCCGAAGTTGTCAGAGAAGTCCTTTGTACGGTCGGTAAATTGTTTTCTGTATTATCACGGAACGAAACATGTTTAAAAAAATAAAACTTTTGATAATCCTGCAAATGCGCTCTGCCAGAAAGGGGGAGGGGGTGCATGCGTACAACGGTTTTGCGATCCCGTTTAAAGTTATTTAGTTTTAAGTTATTTAGAATATGGCTTCAATTCAATCTTGTGATGAAACTATTATTTAAAAGTCTTTTGAAAAGTATCTGATGGATAAACGAGGAGCAGAGGCGCCCAAAAGAGCCTTATAGTGGTCCAGAGAGCGCCACCTCATGGTCAAATAAATACATAACAGATTGAAAAGAAAAGATCAAAATCCACTCAAAGATTTGGGCCGTCTGCTCCTCGTTTATCCACCCGATTTGTGTCAGCATGTTTGATAAAGATCAGCTATTTTTTAAAAGACTTAAATAGTAGTTTCATCTCCAGATTTAATTGAAGCTAGACTCTAAATAACTAAAAAAATTGGCAAAAGGAGTCGCTTCGGGAACGTGAAAGCGTTGCACGCATGCGCCCCCCCCCCTTTTTCTGGCAATGCGCGTTTGAGGGAATATCAATGAAGTTCATCTTAAAAAAGTTTTTGTCATGGTTAACCCTAGCGCCAGGTTTAATAAACGTTTCTTTTTTCATTCCGTGGTAGTACAGGAAACATTTTACCGGCCGTACAAAGGATTTTTCTGAGGCCTTTGGCAAAATTTGAAAAACGACAAGATCTATGATCTAACGACAAGACACGGGGAAACGTTAACGACAGTAGCAACAGTTGCTAAGGAGACGACATAGACAATGAACCAAAGACATAGACAGTGGACACAAAAACAGATTTTTGGCACAAACGGAACCTCATACAAATCCTCCAGATGCTGGAAGAAAAAACCCAGAATTAATGGAAATCTGTTTTTTCTGAGCAGTCGTTGCTGATTGTTTGCAGTGATGAGTCTTATCTTATGTCTTGAGTTACCATAGTCCTCGCCAGAATGACCAGCAGGGCCAGCGCTCTTTGCCTCTGATGACCATTTGTTCAGTCTGATCCTCTTCAAGACAAAAACAACTTCCGTTTATCTCTAACGGCTACGAGATGAATCCTTTCTGCAGAAGACGCATTTGAACAAACTGCATGTTATGTTTCATCTGTTGTTCAGCTCATGTACAGAAATACTAGTCAGGTAAAAGGTCTGCTTCGTGACCGGGCTCATTGCTTTCAGCCTAATTATACTAAATCATAGGTTAGCTGCTGTTGACAGAACCTGAATGTGCACGTTACTCATGGACTGACACAAAGGGAAAAGTTTTGTCTCATCAACTACAGGGGAAAAAAAGCTGTTTTTAGTTGGAAAAGGAAGATAAACTAACTTAACGTTAAGGCCATTTATAAAAAAAAAAACAGTTGTACCATCAGTACAGAAAATGGTAAAAAGTTCAAATACAAATACTTTCTTTATGAAGGCCGGCCTATTGACATTTAGAGGCTTAGAGTAAACTTGCTCAAAAAAATAAAAAAAATAAGCTATTTGTTTTTGCTGCAAAAGATGAACATTTGGAGCAGATGTGATTTTGAGGTTTAACCCTCATGTAATCTTGTGGGGTCCAGATGACCCCACTCCCATGTTTGTGATCTTCACTGGTGTCCATGGATTACATGAAATCCTCTTCACCTTTATCCACCTTTGTCATGGTAGGGAGAACACGTCAATGTCATCTGGACCCCACAAGATAGCACAAGGGTTAAGTAACTCACACTACTTTCAGGAGGACATTTTAAATCGGTGTGATTGGAAAAAAGAAATCATCCTATTTGGTGATTTCAATGTAAACTGGTTGGATAAAACAAGTCAACTACCTAGGAAAAAACTAGGAAACTACCCAAGCATAGGTCCATGTGTCCAAGTAATTCATCTTTGTCATGTGTTTTCTATATATATCATATAAATCATGACTGTATCTGAGAAGTAGACTGATATAAATCATGTAATAAAATGGTTACAGTAGAACGGGGTGGGATTATATAAATTCGCTTCCTTCAACTCCCTTTCAAGCAATACTTAATTTTAAGTCTAATTATTCAAAGTTTGATTAGTTATTGTATGAATGTTTAACAGATGATTATATTGTTTTTGCGTATTATTCCTATTTGATTGCTTGAAATAAACCATTTCTAAATAAATAAATAAATAAATAAATAAACCAGTGAAGAAGGTAATAAAAATACCATGAAGCAAAATTAAGAACTCAGAGACAACTTTGAAAGGAGTGAATTGGTCAGAAGATCTTTTGCAAGACCAAGTGAATGAAAACTGTAAAACATTTACTAAAATACTTCATGGTATATTCCTTCAATTTAACAGAGAGGTAAAAGCAAGGGACCAAAAAAAGCATCTGCCTTGGCTAAATGATCACATCTGGAAACTGATGAAACAGAGAGATAAAGCACTTAAAATCTTCCTGAAAACTAAATCAACCTCTAATAAACTGCTGTTTACCTCACTAAGGAATAATGTTACTACCGAAATCAGACAAGCTAAAGTTAATTTCTTTATCAATGCTATAATAAACTCAAAAAGGTAATGCAAAAGAAGTCTGGACACAGATTCCTAAACTGGCGGGATGCTTTACTGTAACATTAGGGAAATAAAATTAAGAAGGGTCTATCCAGTGACCCTTTAGAGATTGCAAATGCTTTCAACACCTGTCCAGGGTGTCTCCTGCCTTCGCCCGTAAGTGGCCGGGATAGGCTCCAGCAGCCCCGTGACCCTGTAAGGGACAAAACGGAAGAAGATGGATGAATGAACAATATACACACAATTAACCTTCAAATCACACATCAAAAAGGTTGTTAACTCAATAAATTCAATTTATCAAATTTTAGACACATAATAAACGACTTAACTCTGGAAGCTGCAAGCTGTACTTTAATGCAATGATTGTTATACAAATGACCTCTTTACTTGTAAGTTTTGATACCAAGGTTTCATTTACTCAAAACGTTTTAGTCCAATGAAGATATAACAAGTCAAAGTTGAATCGGCTTATAGGTTTTAAGCTGACTTCACTTGGTTGCTACTTTTGACTTCTATGGTTATAAAACTTTTGAGCTCATTGGACTGTCCGGGTTTACAGTGTACGGCGTCCTACAGACACGCGCACACCCTATGCATGCAGCATTTGTGTGGTAAGGAGCCATTACTCTCACTTCACTAACGACTAAAGTGTAGCGCAAGGACGCAGTACGTCTCACCTGTACGTCTTAAGTGCGTGAAACTTCCATTCTCCTTACAAATACTTTATGATGCTCTCCACACTCACGACAATAGTACGTTCCATTTTCATGACGTCCCTTAAGGTGGCGTACGAGCCTCAGAAGAACTGCAAGACACACCTGAAACCATACAGGTTTAACTAAGGCTCAAACTGAATAAAGTTGAAATTTATTTAAAAACTAAAGGATGTAAACAGACCTGTCTCCCAAAGAAACCTTTCCCTTGTATCCTGTCATTTCTGAAAATGAATTTATGGAGATTAGGGCCTCAGTTGAATTTTGTTTAGAGCTTTAGATCGATGCTTCAAACCCCCCTTTGTCTCTGTTTCAGTGTGACTGACCACAGTTCCTTCCTTCCCTCGTCTGCAGATCGCACAAATGATCACAAGTTGAAATCACAAGACAATGAACAATCCCGACGTCTGTGAAGCCGAACGGAGAACAACCAGGATTTCTGTGTGTGTCCTCTTTGTACCGACGAAACATGTTTCTACACGTTTGCTCCCACAAACAAATCCACCAAGCCTTTCACTTTTCTGAAGAGTCTAAGAGTCAAAGGTCACATTTGATCATTTTGGGAATTCCTGTTCTGGGTCAACTGTTCAGGGACAGATCTATTATTTACAGCCTCTGGCACAAATCGCATCAGGTCGCACTAATTAGGGTTTGTTTACTTTGTTATATAATGAGAAATCTAACACACCTACAAGATAAATAATGCTAATTTCCATTGACACTATTAACAGAGTTACTGAGGTAAGACCTTCCATTTTTAGACCCAGCACGCAAAGCTGAGCCTTCTACAGCTATTTAGGTTGGTTCTTTTTGTAATAACAAACATTAATAAAAAGCCGCAAACTATAAAATAATTTCACAAATTTTATTTGCATCCATAAAACGTGAACTGTTGTCCTTCCCAGAGATCTTCCATTTTTTTAGTTCCTTAATTATATTTTTCACAGGATTTCTTACTAAATGATTTTCCTTTTTTCTCTGATTACCCAAAAGAGTCCAGCGAGAGAAATGGAGTAAGTGCTCCTCTGACCTCCTTCTACATCCCTCTCCACTGAAAAAGGCCAGGAAGATAATTAAAGCTCCTGCTGAGATCCAGGATTTTTATTAGAAAGGAAAATAATTAACCAGCAACTTAACTTTTCCTGCATCCATTTAAATAATTAGCAATTGACTGTACTGTACTTGCAATCAGGTGCATCAATGAGCGTCACAGTGAGAAGAATGTCATCTTTTATTTAGCGGTAAGTAAGAGGAGAGGAACCATCAATAAATATTTGACAGAGAAGTTTGTGTCTTTTTGCTTCATGAAACATAAAAAAAATTAAACTGTAGTTTATCCAGATTTAATATTCTATCTGTGTTGATTATTCAGTTCAGATCAAAACTCTTATAATTAACCCAGAGGAGGGCATTTAGTAAAAAAGAGAAACATAATTTCTTTGTGCAGAACTGTTCTGGTCGTTCCTGCAGAACCTTCGCTGTTCCATGTGTGTAGGAGCCAAAATGTAGTTTCTTTGGGCATTTCCTTTTTTACTTTGTAGTTTTGCATGTTTCCCCTTCCTTGATTTGTTAATTAGCGGCATGTGGGTGAAAGGTTAGATAAGCATCGGTTCACCTGCCCTCTGGGTGGAGGAGGAGAGGAGAGATTGGGCTGTTTGTTTCTGTCGAGCACTATTTTGGTTATTTTTACGCCACCGTTGTCTTTGCAGTTTCCTTTTCCGCCCCTGGTCAATCCCATTCATTAATTTGCCTGTTCAGTGTGTCTGAAGTGCTTAGGGTCTGTGTTTATGATCTTTCTTTATTATTCTGTACTTCATAAGCAGATGATCTGTCAACCACACACCAAAACTGGGGGATGTTTCCTTTATCTTTCATGAATGCCACTTTTCCATTTCTGTCCCATTTCCACATCCGGATTTCCTTTCCTGTCGCCACTTTTCCCCAAGCACAATAACTAACCTGCCAATCGTACTGCAGCAGCTCAGTCCATTATCCAGACAGACTGACACGCTGCCGATAAAGGGCTAAATGTGGAAGTATTTGTGTCTCATAATTAAAAATAAAAGTCAATACCGGAAATATTTTTCATTTTCAAAATGAAGCTGTGTTTGTTGACTCCAAAATCAAATTAAAAATCAATCTGCCAAAATGCTTTTTCTTTTTATACTGAAACACTGCTTATTCTATGGCATACTTAAAGCTTTAATGCAAAGAGGGGATTGTATTTTTGTTTTCACATCCATCCCTCAAAAAGTGTAGCATAATTCATTTCCAGTCAGTTTTTCCAGGGGGGAGATGGGGAGATGACATCAGTGCTCACTTGGTGTGACTCTACTGGCTGCTCCGAGCGAGTGAACTGTGTCTCTGAGCAGAGCAGTTGGACTCCTAGCTTCGAGTTTGCGAGCAGGGGGGGGATTTGTTACGTTGTGCGCTCCGGAGGAGGCTTCAGACCGCAGCCGCCCGGCTGCTCTGTGTGAGCGAGCTGCCGGACTCAGGAGAACCGTGTCTGCCGGAGAACTGTGTCTCCGAGCAGAGGAGCGGCTTTGGGACGGCGTGTGAGCTGGCAGAGGCGGCTGTTGATGCAGCGATGCCGCTCTGCACAGTCCTGAGAAACCATGTAAACAATCATGTGAATTTGTTTATCCAGTCGTGTCCAGAAAAAATAATGGCTGATGTTATTCCCACATATTTATGTGCGGCCAAGATGTACACTGCAGTATTGTCCGCACTGATTTTTTAAGTTCATCCACGTCTAAATGCTGTTAGCTCTTATTAGCCTAATACTAACTGTGCTTCTGAGTCCGTTTGGCCAAGAATAAAGCACTGGCAGCACGGATTTCAAAAATTTTGTGTGAAAAGGCACTTAATAATAATCATAACAATAATAAAATTTGTTTTCCTTTTTGCATCCACCTCCATCCACAACCCCCCCAAACCAAAAGGGACTTTTATAAACAATTCCAGTCTGGTTTTAGTGCCAACCGTAGCACAGAAAATGACCTCATTGTGACCATCAATGCTTGTCATCCTTCTCCACCTCTGTGTTTCTTTTGACTCCATCTCCCATTATCCTCTTCCCCTGCCTTTCCTCCATTGGCACCATTGACTGTACCTCAGAACTGGACAGAGTGGCCCCTCCCCCCTGGCATTCCAAACAGGAAGTGGGTCCAAGAAGCCAAAATCCCAAAGACTTCTATCGAGACATAAATAGCTGTTACTCATTCTGTTGTCATTCTATTGGTCAGAATAAACTTTCTGGATCTGAAACCTTTTTTTCACATCTTTTTGATGATCCTCATTTTTTTCAAATTGTCCTGTAGTTCAAGTTATTCCCTGTTCACTGTCATAAACTGACCAATCAGACGCCTAAACAAAATTAGGTGGAACCTGCTGGCCCCCACGTCCAACGTTCAAAATGTTTGATTGATTGGGGAAAGTGGTTGTCATAGAAACATTGACTCAGACCAATCACTGCTTACTGGCTCCAACACAGCGGCAACCATATCACTAAAACAAAGAGGGGGTCTAAGTCAGTCTACTTCTCAGATACAGTCTTTGATTGGTATCCCCCACAAACAAAAGCCCCCCTACAGTCAAATGTACCCCAAGGCTTTATCCTGGGACCCTTCCTCTTCTTCATCAATCTTCTCTAACTTCAGCAAACCTCCTCTCCGACCAGCTGTTTTCCTGACATTCTATTCAATTCTCAAATTGTTAAAAATTAATATGAATAACCTCATGCAGTCAGCATAATCCCAGCTGGGAAACGTCAACACCATTGCCCCGTTCTCACCCCCCCCCCCCCCCCCCCCCCCCGCTGCTTCTGTTCTGGTCCACAGCCTCGTCACTTCCTGCACTGATTACCGCAGTTTTTCCAAAACCCCTCCTTAAACTCCAGTACTCTACATCTGCATCATGGTGTCTCACCACATAACCCACTGTTCGTTTCAGCAGTCTGATATCCTGCTGTACACTTTCTAGGCCTTTCATCAGCTCCACCCTCCATATTTGTCTGCCCTTCGTCCTCCATCCGCCTCACAGCACCCTCTGTCTGCCTCAGCACCATAAGGAGCAGAACTTTCTGTCGCTCATCTTCTGGACTATTCACTTCCATGGGACGTCCAAAACCTTCCTCCTCTTTTCTGTCCTTAAATTAAAGAAATTTAGAGACGCTTTTTCTGTAAAACTGTGATTCTTCCATCTGTTTGTCTCAGCATATCACCGGTTTTTCAAAGTTCCTTTAACACGGTCCTTTAGTGTTAAGTCAAATGTGTATAACTGTTCCAAGCCCAAGGACACAGTTTATGTCAAGATAAGGATAAAGGTGGAGGGACTGAAGGAGCAGCCAACAATCTCATGAACAAATCCTCCTTCCCAGAAGATGGAGCTGCCGTCATGGATTGTCAACCAGGTTCCTTCAGTTCAGTCAGCATTCTTGGAAAATTAGTCATTAAAACATGATGATGAGCAAAGTCAACTGTGAGATAAAGCATCATTTTTCAAACCTACAAATGTCACAGTTGAGGATTCCTTTGAAACTGGGATACAGTGTTCAGTATAAAGGCTTAAAGAGGAATTTTGTCTAAAAATTCTAAAAAGAACAAAAGCAACATCCCTCAGATTCCTTTCAATCGGTGCCGTTACATAATCCGAGCAGCAGTAATTGTTTGTTCCAACGATTAATCTGGCTTTGCAGGAATATTAATGCCAGAGTTCCCTAACACACACAAGCAGAATGATAATGCTTTCATTATAATCACTGCGCTCCATGAGATCTCATTTCCTTCTGATGTGGACAGCAGTTGTGCTTCATCTGTTACGCAAGGAGCTTTCTAACGCCTCACCACCAGGGGTCGTTGTTTTACTGCAGAGGGCTGTTGGGTAAAACCTTCTTCTGCAGGACAGTCCACTAAAACAGAAGGAGACGGTTAGGATCAGCTAATCAATCACAGCAAACTGGTCATTCAGGAGGAGAAAGAGGACGTGCAGTAAAATGATGCATTCATCCCAAATCTGGTCATTTGTATTGATATTTCTGGAGTCTGCATTTCCTTTTGAAAGCAGCACAGATGTTTGAGTCCATGTTGGGAATTCAGTGAAGGTCAGACGGGTGAAAAGGATAAAAAGAAGGGAGACTGCAGAACATACGAGGTGTAAAAGCTGAGTTTGTTATTGTAGTGGTATATGAGTCTGAAAAGAATACTGGAATGGGCTTTTGTTTTCTTTGCTGAACAAAGTCTTCAGTTTTGTTTGAAACATTCGGGGGGTGTCAGAACAGGAGTGCTGCCTCCACTGGCAGCACACCGGTGGGTTACGCTTCGGTAAATAGGTTAGAAACACATGGAGTATCGCACTGATTCATCAGTGATAAGGAAATCCACAGCACCGTACATAACCCATCATCTTAATTTACCTTCATAAGCTGCCAGACAGGAAATGTGGGACACAAAGTACTGACTGCAGTGGAGCCATCACCGGTCAAACCCTCTGCTCTCCACTTTTGGATGGTTTCTGTGGAATAAATGTAGTGAAGTTAGTTTTAACACAACTTGTTTTTTAATTTGGTTTTGGTGTTCATTGATGCATTTAAGTAAGATCCTAATTCATGTTTAAATCATGATAATTATAAGAGGAAAGACAATGAAACAGAAGAAGTTTGTTTAGATTTGAAAACTGTCCAAAGGATGTTAGAGAGGCAGCACTGGTGGTCGTGGAAACGGGGATAAGATTTCTGCTCTCGGGGGGCTCAGAAGGCAAAGCTGTTCCCTGGTCAGGTCCAACACTGTTGTTTCTCTAGAGAATGAAACGGTAGGATGTGATGGAAAAGGTTTGGATTGTTGCTGATGTCGCATTGCTCTAACAGCATCACCTGCAAATTGGCGTGATGGGAAGTCTGGGTTTGCTGAGGCATGTTTTTTTTCTGAATGGCCTTCTTTTTTTTATTGTTTCTCATCCAAGAAGCTTAATCCGTTTGAGCTGATGAAGCTTCTTGGATGAGAAACATAAAAAAAAAGACTTTAGTAAGACTGAGACTCTCCACAGACGTGAAATCTAGTTTTCTGCTGCGTAATCGCTTCTCTGACAGTCTTGTGAATTTTTCTCTGGTGTCCTGGGGGCTTGCAGCCTTTGCTGTGGCTGTTTACACTTTGTTTAAAGTTAATCTGCTAACAGAGGTTTCCAACAAAGGTAAACCTGATCACCTGTTCCTGATTTCTGCTGAAGAGCAGGAGGGGCTTCTTTGCTCTTTTGGTTGTGTTCTCCACACCCTCCACCCTGCAGTTTATGACTAATCTCTGAAGAATTCACTAATTTACTTAATTAAAGTGAAATGGGGAAATAACAAACCAAACATTCACCTGAAATGATCAGGATTAAAACCTGTTTGGTGGAGGAAACACTGAGGAGGCATTTATGCAACCCTCCACACAACACAGGGATAAGGATGGAAATCTATCAACTTTATTGGTTCAGCAGACACCACAGAGCCACATCTCGCCTCATCGTGAGAATGTGCTGGTTCAAATCCCAGCTCTCTGTGTGGAGTTGCATGTTCCCCTTGTGCAAAACAAAAGAGGCTTCATAGCTGTGTCTTTGTTTTTATTCAGGAAACAAACGTTCAGCTCCTTTACATGTTTAACTTTTTCCAATATTTTCTGTACATTTATTTTGACACATTTTGCTTTCAGCCTCCAGCCATCTGTCCTCCAATCAAACTTTTTTCTCGTTGTTGAGGCGGACGCCACCATGACGTTACCTGTGCTGCTCATTTTAGTTATTACCTGCACAACATACCTGTTGGTTTCAAACTCTCTCAGTAGCTCAGTTTTTCTGATTTTGTGTCTTGCCCACACTCATCACCTACCCCGTTAACATTTTAAGCATATCCGTCTTTCCATGGAAAGTGAAAGATTGCGTGCACAGAGTACTCGAAGTTATTTTAAATTCACGCAATCAGAAATTCCTTTCGTTCTTAGGTTAATGATAAAATTGTCATTAGGCAACAAGGTGTGGCTGCTTCTTAGAATCAACACACCTGAAAGTCTTTTTATGCTACCGACTTTTTTTCTTCTTGGTCTGTTAGTGGGAAACAGGACCTGTTTGGGTGCAGAACCAGTGCAATTTGTACAGCATGTGCTGCAATATCAGGAACATGTGTTGCACGTCCAAATGTGTTACTGTTGGTGTTACCGCATCCAGCAGGCAGATGATTCATCCCCCACACGCCATGGGGCCGGGGGGTCTGCAGGCCAGTCGTCATGGAAGCTGGAAGCAGCAGATCGACATTCAGTATCGTCCTTGTGGAGATGTTAGCTTGGCTTTCTTGTGCTGAATGTTGGGGTGGGGGGGGGGTCAGTTTGCAATTTAGCATCGTAAACGAGCCTTTGACTGAGACTGAGCTCCGCGAAGCTTTTGGTTTTCCTGGACCCTTTTCTTTTACTTATGCTTCGGGAAATGCCACCATATGGCTGCTGATCTGCATCTTCACACTGCATCCAAATGTGCTCATAAATTAAACCTGCGACCGGCTGTCATACTTTTATCATCTCAATAATCTGGTTCTGGCTGCTCTTTCTCTCCTCCTCTTCCTGTTGCTGAATAAAAATAAACACCAATTAGGACCAAGAGGACACCAAAAACAAAACTAAAGTCTAATTACATGAAACATTCCCTTCACACCGTAAATCCTTCCTCGTCATTAAGTCAGAGGGCGTCAAAGTTTGACACCGAGTGTTCCTCATGTTTCACCATTATTACGAAGGTGAAGAACAATCATCAGTTGATTTATTACTGCCATTATCTGTGTGTTTTTCCACATAATATAGCATCCAGGTTCAGAAATGTCATCCTGAGAGGACTGAAAGATGAGTCTCACTCCCTTGTCCTTTGACTTCTGGGAATATCTGTTAGACGGATGAAACTGAAATTGCGTGTCTTTGTGTTTTGGTCAATTCCCGTCAAAAATCTAAAAAGGGCTGCAGTCGCTCCTTTCTGTTGGGATTGTCAGATCAGGAAGAGGCAGAACAGTCCTGACGGACACCAGGATGAGCGACACAAACGGCAGGATGACATTCTGATCTGCGCTGCCAAAGGTCAGCTTCGAACCGATGCCTTGTGTTTAGAAATGGTCTGTCAAAGCTGAGTAAACAGCACGACTGTATCGTCAGGAGGTGAACCAAATGGGCATCAAAGGATAATGCATTCAGACATCTCTGGTATCAACAGCTGCAGGAGGAAAATAAATGTCACGTTGAAAGTCAATTAAAGGGAGCTTCATTCTCGCTTTCTGTTTGGATCCTTTCACTCATCCAGTTCACCTTAGCTGGAGTAGTAACTTCTGCTAAACCAGCCAACTGACAGAACCAATACCTTTATATTTCCAGGTAGACATGTCTAAGAACTTGTTCTTGTTTACCAACATGATGTGATGTTGCAACACATGATGGTGGCAGTCCCTTTCCGTGGATTGGGTCACTGAGGAACCCGTCCTTATCACTTGGCACTTCTGCTGGTCACAGAAGCCCACAGACACAGTGTGTCATGTGTGTGTGTGTGTGTGGGGGGGGGGGGGGGATAGAGACCACACCTGCTGATGAGTTGGTGGAGACGGCGGTTAGACAGGCTGGGCAGGCCCAAACCTGAGAGTTTGTTAGGATCTTCTGGATCTTTAGCACTTCAGAATGTGAGAGTGGTTCTCGATCAAAAATGTCTATAGTGTTGGTGGAGAGGTGCTCAACTGGACTTAGAAATTAAATTAAAAGGTGGACAAAAAAATTCTGTTGACAAACCTTCCACTGACCCAGAAGTGGACCACAACAATGAAGCGTACCATTATCATGCATGCGGTAAGTGTATTAATAATGATAATAATGCATTTTGTTTAAAAGTGCCTTTCAAAAACCCCAAGGGTAAAAATTCAAAGGTAAAACACAATAAAATCACTTTAACAAAATGCTTAAAACACAATAATTTAATTGACATCCTCATAAAATCAGATGACAGATAAAGGAAAATCTTAATTTGGAAATATAAATTTTAAACAGGTTTCTTGATGCATTGAAAGTCCAGAGTCAAACCTGATTCTGGATCTCAAGATTTCCTTTCTGCTTTTAGTAGATGATGATGTGTGAGAAGAATGGATGAATAAATGGATGTATGGATGGACGGATGGATGGATTTACGGACGGATGGGTGGATGAATGGATGGATGGATGGATGGATGGATGGATGGATGGATGGATTTACGGACGGATGGGTGGATGAATGGATGGATGGATGGATGGATTTACGGACGGATGGGTGGATGGACGGGTGGATGATGGATGAATGAATGGATGGATGGGTGGATGAATGGATGGATGGGTGAATGGATGGATGGATGTATGGATGGACGGATGGATGGATTTACGGACGGATGGGTGGATGGACGGGTGGATGATGGATGAATGAATGGATGGATGGGTGGATGAATGGATGGATGGGTGAATGGATGGATGGATGGATGTATGGATGGACGGATGGATGGATTTATGGACAGATGGGTGGATGGATGGGTGGATGGATGGATGGATGGATGGATGGATTTACGGACGGATGGGTGGATAAATGGATTGATGGATGGATTTACGGACGGATGGGTGGATAAATGGATTGATGGATGGATTTACGGACAGATGGGTGGATGAATGGATGGATGGGTGGATGGATGGATGGATGGATTTACGGACGGATGGGTGGATGGATGGATGGGTGGATGGATGGGTGGATGGATGGATGGATGGATGGATGGATTTCGGACGGATGGGTGGATGAATGGATGGATGAATGGATAGATGGATGTATGGATGGATGGATGGATGGATTTACGGACGGATGGGTGGATGTACGGGTAGATGGATGGATGGATGGATGAATGGATGGATGGGTGGATGAATTTGATGGATGGGTGGATGGATGGATGGATGGATGGATGGATGGATGGATGTATGGATGGATGGATGGATGGATGGATGAATGGATAGATGGATGTATGGATGTATGGATGGATGGATAGATGGATGTATGGATGTATGGATGGATGGATGGATGGATGGATGGATGGATGGATGGATGGATGAATGGATGGATGAATGGATAGATGGATGTATGGATGGATGGAT